>NW_023425346.1:23535971-24160971 GCF_014108415.1 Molossus molossus
TAATTGATGCCAATATCAAAGATTTAGTCCATTTTTCAGGGAAATCCACTAATTTTTAAAATTAATCATTTCTGATGTGGAATGAATATATGCAAAATATTAAAAATTGTAAACTGGCTTAAACATATATAAAAAAAGAAGCCAAAAAGGTACTTAAATTCTGCATGCATACATAAATATTCTCTCCCCAAGATGTCAGGTCCAAAGATATAATAGAGAAAAACAGATGAAGTAGAACGCCATAGCAACATAAGCTTATCATTCCTGGAGCGATGCAGAGCTACAGTTTCCCTGAATTTGGCCCCGAATGACAAACAGAGAAAGGTGAGATAGGGAATATGAAACAGTCAAGGCTAAAGACTGAACATAACAACCTTTGCCTGATGCTAAAGAAGTCATTTTAAGTAGAAAATCTAGAGCCTGTGATTGACTGGTGGTCCACTAAACAAGAAAGGGAAATGGAAATGTTCTGTACTTTTGTTAGTGTGTTTATACGCATTTTTGCTCTTTTGACATTTGATGTGTATGGATGTACTTGAATATTAAGTTGATATTAATGTAAAAAGTGTGTGCATTTTCTTTCCTTTGCCTTCTCATAAATGATATGTGATTTAATCTATTGATTCTATGTGAATTATTTAATTTTTTCTTTTAATTGCTTTTGTTAGTATAATTAACATAGATTCATTGTTTAATTTTTATATCTTTAATTGCATTTTGAAGTTAGCTGAGAAACATGACAACAACCAAGAGGAGAATATTTCCTTGAAGAAAGAATATATTGACTATTGTTAGTGGTTATGACCCTAAGTACATCATTCTTGAATGTATTATGTGTTTGAAAATAATCCCAGTCATTTATATCTGTTTTTGTTTTATTTGATTACTTGGCTTGCAATGGTGGCAGTGTCTTCTTTTTTTTAATTGTTGAAAGTATTACAGATGCCCCCTTTTTTTCCCCATTGACTCCCTCCTCCCCACTCTTACCTAGTGATTCCTCTTCTAGGAATATATTCTAAGAAGCCCAAAACACCAGTCAGAAAGAATAGATGCACCCCTATGTTCATGGCAATGGCTTCTTTTAAAATATTAATTGGATATTAAATAATCAGTGTTTAGCCACATGGAGACCGCATCATTTGACCTAAAAAATTGTGATAAGATACTGGAGGTAACAATGAAATGTCTTAATCCAAAATGAAGACAGTTTTTAATTTACATTAAACAAAAATTTATTTGTATATATTGATTAGTCAATAAGGGCTCTCCATCTGGAGTCTCAGAACTGAGACCAGTCCAGGGCCTGGTTCACATAGCCCTTCAAAGTGAATTTAAATATGCCACAGCCCAGATAAAACCCCTTGGCCCTCTGGCGTTCCCACTTGGGTCAGGCCCAGGTCATCCCAAGTCCGAGAGAGTGCTTTGACCAGTGATGCCAAAGCTGAAAATATTGTCTCAGTCCCAGTGCAGCCCAAGCCTTGAAGGTTCCTGAAATAAACATGTATTTTAGCAGCTGGGTGTTTCCCCTTATGAGAACAGATTGGCTGTGCTGGAAGCTGGCTTGGGACAAGAGGGGAAAAGGGGGTGACAGCTCATGACTATATGTTTTAAATTATATATAAATCATATATATAAATCATATATATATATTATATATGTTTTAAATTAATGTATTTTTTTACCTTTGAGCCCCTCATTACTGCTAGGAGAGAGTACTCAAATAGACTGAAAGGGGTCCATCTCTTATGGCTTGGGCCTGAAAACAAATACAACATTCTGAACTAATGCTCAGGGTCAGGTTGTCAAATGAGATTCACATCAATCAAACATCTTACCCAATACTGAGCTTCACTAATCGTGTCAAAAGTATAGGCAATTCAACGACTCCTGCGGTATACAGAGAGGTCCGAGGCATCAAGAATACTCCTCTAGCCCTGGCCACTTTGGCTCAGTGGTTAGAACATCGGCCTGTGGTCCAGAGAGACCCAGGTTCAGTTCCCACTAAGGGGACTTACCTCGGTTGCAGTTTGCCCCCAGCCCTGGTTGCCTGGTTGGGTCATGCAGGTGGCAGCCACTCGATGTGTCCCTTTCATGTCGATGTTTCTCTCTCTCTCTCTCTCTCTCTCTTTTCCTCTCTTTCCCTCCCACTCTATATGAACAAAAAATGGAAAAATATCCTCGGGTGAGGAGAAAAAAAAAGAGTACTCCCCTAAATCATTCTTTCCTAAGTCAGAAATGTCCCTCTAATGCAGAATAATAGATGCAATCTCTTCATGGGAGCAGTCTTGGGCAAACACACAACAGATTCACGCTGCTCTTATTTGAAATTCAGTACTTTCCATGAATGTACTCATGGCTTGTTGTTTATCTCTGATTTATTTCCAGAGTGCTGAATCCTTGTTTATGAGCTTTAGCCAGCTTATATTTCAGAGTTGTATGGTTTATGTAACATTCTCCCAGAAATCATACTTCATAGATTTGGAGTTTGTCTTTTTTTTTTTTTTTTTTTTTTAATATGTTAACTTCAGCATACAACTACATTTTAATGTGATTATATTAAATGTAAAGAAACGGATCCTTACAAAACCAAAATAACCCACAGGCCATGAGGTTGGTTTCACTTTTTCCTTATTTTTGTTTAAATAAATGTGCACCATGATGGTTCAAGAAGTAAGGCAAATGACATGAATATGAAAGCTACAGTTTGCAATACACCACATCTGGAATCCAGAGGTGGTGAAAAAAACAGAAGCGGCAGTCATTCTAATTAAACAATCAGGACAAGTTGGTTTGCAGCATCAAAACTGTCGATTTAAGTTTCTTTTCTCTTAATTATCAGAGGTCCCACGTTGTTTCCACTCTCTTCGTTGTGTTTTGTGTGAACTCCACCACAGAATGAGAACTTTTTGGACCTCCAACAGCAGCAGTACACAGCTTATCTCCCAAATCCTCCATATCTAAAGTATGTACGACCTTGGGGTTGTCTTTCTGAATGTGAAGGTTAACCATAGATTTGTTGCGATGATCTTGAACATAAAATCTTTTGTAAGCTAGATAACCAGTTGAGGCTGCTGCGATCCATTCAACCCTCAACGTTGGAATTCAGCCTCATGGCGCCATCACATACAAGGCATGAGCACAGGACACGGAACACAAACTGGCTAGTAAGACAGACCGAACCTAGGTGTGAAAGGCGTCTTAAGGGCACCGACTCCGGGCAACTACGGCGCAGGCGCCGTGGCAGTCTGAAAGCATGTGCGTATTATCCACCCTAGCTGATGCTGAGCATGCGCAGAGCTGCATCCTGGGTCCAGATTTTGACAGCTGCAGGAGGGGGGAGGAGAAAGAGACCTACAATGTTAACAACTGAGTTTGTGCAATCTTGAGGGGTGGGGTCATGGAGGCCTTAGCCAGGGCTTTGAGAATAAGGAATCCAGGCCAGTTTTTACGTCTCTCCCAGGTACATGGGTTTCTGGAGGTACTAAACAGGTGATACGAAGACAGTTGCCATAATCAGATATATAAGTTCTTACCTAAAAATTTATTGTCCAGTTCTGTACCTGCAAGGGCAGGTCCAGCTTCCTTTTGTTTCTTTTGGTCTTTATTTATATATCTATTTATTTATTTAATTTTATTTGTGTTACAAATGTTTCTCCTTTTTTACCCCATTGACACCCTCCTCCCCATCTCCCCTCCTCGCCACGTCCCTGGCTATGTTGTCCATGTCCATTGGTTATGCATACATGCACATAAATTCTGTGGTTTATCTCTTCCCACCCCCCACCACCGCCTCTTCTGAGGGTTGTCAGTCTGTACCCTACTTCCGTGTTTCTGGATCTACCCTATTCCTCAGACTGTTATATTCATTATATCCCGTATATAAGTGAGATCATGTGGTATTTGTCTTTTTCTGCTTGGCTTGTTTCACTTAGGATACTACTTTCCAGGTCCCTCTATGTCGTCTCAAAGGATAAGAGATCTTTCTTTCTTACAGCTGCAAAGTATTCCATTATGTATATGTACCATAGCTTTTTTTTTTTTTTTTTATCCTCACCCGAGGACATTTTTTCACCTTTTGTTCAGGTAGAGTGGGAGGGAGAGAGAGGAACAGAGAGAGAGAGAGAGAGAGAAACATCGATGCGAAAGGAACACATCGAGTGGCTGCCACCCGCACAACCAACCAGGGCCGGGGACAAACTGCAACCGAGGCACTCGCCCTTAGCGGGAACCGAACCCGGGTTTCTCAGGACCGGAGGCCAAACCGGCCAGGGCTACCATAGCTTTTTTATCCATTCATCTACTGATGGACACTTGGGCTATTTCCAGATCTTAGCTATTGTAAATAGTGCTGCTATGAACATGGGGGTACATATATTCTTCCAGATTGGTGTTTCAGGCTTCTTAGGGTATATTCCTAGAAGCAGAATCACTGGGTCAAAGAGCAATTCAATTTTCAACTTTTTGAGGTAACACTATAGTGTTTTCCATAGTGGTTGCACCAGTCTGCATTCCCACCTGCGGTATACTAGAGTCCCCTTTTCTCCACACTCTTGCCAACACTTGTTTGATGATTTGTTGATGGCAGCCATTCTGACAGGTGTGAGGTGATACCTCATTGTTGTTTTAATTTGCATCTCTCTGAAGATTAGTGATGTTGAGCATTTCTTCATATGTCTCTTGGCCATTTGTATGTTCTGTTTGGAGAGGTGTCTATTCAGCTCCTCTGCCCATTATTTAATTGGGTTCTTTGTCTTTCTATTGTTGTATGAGCACTCTATATATTTTGGGAATTAACCCCTTATCTGATGTATCATTGGCAATGATGTTCTCGCATACAGTGGGTTGCCTTTCCATTCTGATAGTTGTTTCTTTTGCTGTGCAGAAGCTTTTTAGTTTTATGTAGTCCCATGTGTTCATTTTTTCCTTTGCCTTAGGTGATGTATCAGTAAAAATTCTGCTGTGTATGATGTCTGAAATTTCATCGCCTACATTTTCTTCTAGTCTTTTATCCATTTTGAGTTTATTTTTGTGTATGGTGTAAGTTGATGGTTTAGTTTCATTTTTTTTTTTTTTTTTGCATGTAGCTGTCCAATTTTCCCAACACCATTTATTAAAGAGGTTGTCTTTACTCCATTGTATGCTCTTGCCACCGATGTCAAATATTAATTGAGCATATTGCCTTGGGTCCATTTCTGGATTCTCTATTCTGTTCCACTGGTCTATATGCCTGTTCTTGTGCCAGTACCAGGCTGTTTTGGTTACAGTCGCTTTGTAGTATAACCTGATATCTGGTATTGTGATCCCACCTACTTTGTCCTTTTTCAAAATTGCTATGGCTATTCGAGGTCATTTTTGGTTCCATATGAACTTTTGAAGTATTTGTTCTAGTTCTATGAAATATGTCATTGGTATTTTGATGGGGATTGCATTGAATCTATAGATTGCTTTGGGTAATATGTACATTTTAATGATGTTAATTCTTCCAATCCATGAACAAGGTATGCACTTCCACTTTTTATATCTTCCTCTATTTCTTTTTTCCATGTCCTGTAGTTTTCTGCAAATAGGTCCTTTATTTCTTTGGTTAAGTTTATTCCTAGGTATCTTAATTTTTTTGCCACACTGGTAAATGGGATTGTTTTTTCAGTTTCTCTTTCTGTGAGTTCATCATTGGTGTACAAGAATGCCGTCGATTTCTTGACGTTAATTTTGTATCCTGCTACTTTGCCAAATTCATTTATTAAGTCTAGTAGATTTTTGATAGAGTCTTTAGGTTTTCTATGTATAATATCATGTCATCTGCAAATAATGACAGTTTCACTTCCTCCTTTCCAATTTGGATCTCTTTTATTTTTTCTTCCTGTCTGATTGCTGTGGCTAAGACTTCCAGTACTATGTTAAATAAGAGTGGCAAAAGAGGGCATCCCTGTCTTTTTCCTGTTTTTAAGGGAAATGCTTTTAATTTCTTCCCATTGAGTATGATGTTGGCTGTAGTTCTTTCATATATGGTCTTTATTATGTCGAGATATGATCCCTCTACTTTCACATTGCTGAGCATTTTTAGCAGAAATGGATGCTGGATGTTGTCAAATGCTTTTTCTGCATCTATTGATATAATCATATGGTTTTTATTCTTCATTTTGTTTATGTGGTGTATCACACTTATTGATTTGCGAATATTGTACCGACCTTGCATCCCTGGGATGAATCCCACTTGGTCATGGTGAATAATTTTTTTGATGTATTGCTGGATCCCATTTGCTAGTATTTTGTTCAGGATTTTGGCGTCTATGTTCATCAGGGTTATTGTCCTGTAGTGGTTTTTTTGTTTTTGTTTTTGTTTTTTGTAGTGTCTTTTTCTGGTTTTGGAATTAGAATTATGCCGGCTTCACAAAACGAGTTTGGAACTCTTCCTTCTTCTTGAATTTTTTGAAATAGTTTGAAGAGAATGGGTTTTAGTTCTTTTTCAAATGTTTCGTAAAACTCCCCCATGAAGCCATCTGGGCCTTGGCTTTGTTTGCTGGGAGAGTCTTGATTACCTCTTCAATTTCCTTAGTTGTTATTGGGCTGTTCAAGTTTTCTTACCGGTCCAGTTTTGGGAGACTGTGTGTTTCTAGAAATTGTCCATTTTGCTTAGATTGTCGAATTTGTTGCCATATAATTGTTCATAGTAGCTGTTAACAATCTTTTATATTTCTGTGGTGTCAGTTGTTACTTCTTCTTTTTCATTTCTGATTTTGTGCATTTGGGTTCTCACTCTTTGTTTCTTGGTGAGTCTAGCTAAGGGTTCATCAATCTTGTTTATTTTTTTGAAAAAGCAGCTCTTTGTTTCATTGATTCTTTGAATTTTCTTTTCTTTTATTTTTTTTTTTTTGTTTCTGTAATTTATTTCTGCTCTGATCTTTACTATTTCCTTCCTTCTACTTGCTCTGGGGTTTTCTTTTTTTTCCTTCTTATTCTTTAAGTTGTGAGATTAGACAGTCAATTAGAACTTTTACTAGTTTCTTGAGGTAGGCCTGTAGTGCTGTGAACTTCCCTCTCAGAACTGCTTTTGCTGCATCCCATAGATTTTGTATTGTTTTGTGTTCATTTTCATTGGTTTCCAGGAAGATTTTAATTTCTTCCTTGATCTCCTTGGTAACCCATTCATTGTTTAATAACATGCTATTTAACCTCCATGTTTTCAAATGCTTTTGCATGTTTTTGTTGCAATTGATTTCTAGTTTCATGCCATTGTGATCTGAGAAGATGCTTGATATGATTTCCTTCTTCTTGAACTTGTAAAGATTTAGTTTGTGTCCTATCATGTGGTCTATCTTTGAGAATGTCCCATGTGCACTTGAGAAGAATGTGAATTCTTTAGTTTTGTGGTGTAAATTTCTGTAGATATCTATTAAATCCATTTGGTCTAGTGCTTCATTTAGAGTCTCTGTTTCCTTGTTAATTTTTTGTCTAGAGTATTTATCCAGTGGTGTCAACAGGGTGTTGAAGTCCCCTGCTATGATAGTATTGCTTTCAATTTCTCCTTTGAAGTCCTCCAAAAGATTTTTAATATATTTTGGTGCTTCTATATTGGGTGCATATATGTTTATCAAGGTTATATCTTCCTGTTGGAAAGATCCTTTCAATATTATGTAGTGGCCTTCTTTGTCTCTAATTATGGTCTTCATTTTGAAATCTATTTTATCAGGTATGAGTATTGATACCCCAGTGTTTTTTTTGTTTTTTTATTTTTGCATTCTTTTTGCTTGGAAAATTTTTCCCACCCTTCATTTTTAACCTATGTGAGTCTTTTGTTGTGAGGTGGGTCTCTTGTAAGGAACCTATAGATGAATCATACTTTCTTATCCAATCAACTACTCTGTGTCATTTTATCTGAGCATTCAATCCATTTACATTTAAGGTGATTATTGATATGTACTTATTTATTGCCATATTTGTTTAGTGTGGTTATATTTTTCTTTCTATTTCTCCTGTTAATCACAGCAGTCCTTTTAACATTTCTTGCAGTGCTGGTTTGGTGCTAATGTATTCCCTTAGCCTTTTTTTTTTTTTTTTTTTTTTTTTTTGTCTGGGAAGCTCTTTATTTGACCTTCTATTTTGAATGACAGCCTTGCTGGGTAGAGTAGTCTTGGATTCAGATCCCTGGTTTTCATGACCTTGATTACTTCATGCCATTTCCTTCTGGCCTGTGGTATTTCTTGTGAGAAGTCAGCTGAGAGCCTTATGGGGTTTCCTTTGTAGGTAACCTGTTGCTTATCTCTTGCTGCTTTTAGGATTCTCTCTTTGTCTTTAATTTTTGGCATTTTGATTACTATGTGTCTTGGCGTGGGCCTGTTTGGGTTCTTCTTACATGGCGCTCTCTGTGCTTCTTGAACTTGAATGACTTCTTCCTTCATCACATTAGGGAAGTTTTCTGTCACTATTTCTTCAAATATATTCTCTAACCCTTGCTCATTTCCTTCTTCTTCGGGGACTCCTATGATGTGAATATTATTACGTTTCCAGTTGTCCCACAGTTCTCTTAAGCTGTCTTCCTGTTTTTTAATTGTTTTTTTCTTTTTGATTTTCTGATTGGTTGATTTTTTTCTACCCTGTCTTCTAATTCGCTGATCCGGTCCTCAGCTTCCTCTACTCTGCTCTTTAGACCTTCCAGTGTGTTCTTTATTTGTGATATGTCACTCTTGATCTCTTCCTGGTGGCTTTTAATTTCCAATTGGTTTATTTTCTATGTCCTTACTCATGCTGTTCAGCTTTCTCAAGATCATGGTTCTGAATTCTAGCTCTGTTAACATGCCTAACTGCTCCACATTGATATCATGTTTGGTGGAGGTCTCTTGTTCTTTCATTTGGCTTTTGTTTCTGTGTTTCACCATTTTGGCTATCACAGTGGGCTTTGGAGCCTGCCAAGTTTTCCCTGAGGGTATTGGTGTTCTGCTGTTTGTGGCTCCCTCTCCTGGGTCTAGATGAGCGAGGGAGGACCCACATTAAACACCACTGTCAAGTCTTACTTTCCTGGTTAGAGTTGCTTTCCCAGGAATGGTACTGTTATCCTCTAGCTTTTTGCCTGGAGGCTAGCAGCCGAGGTTACTTGAAGAGTTTTGGGTTGTTAGTTGATTGAAAAGCTCCCTCAGGTGCTCAGCATAAGGGGATTTCCTGAGGGTGGGGCAGATGCTGGTTGTTAATGAGCCTCAATTAGCATTTCAATGGCCCACAGGGTTGAGTTGGATCTCCCAGGGAGGGGCTGCTGCCTCTCCCCTGAGCCCTGGGAAGGAGCACTGTGGTCACCATCCTGCATGGCTGCAACTCAGCAAAAGCTCTGAGCGCCCTCCAAATCCTGAGTGTCCCATCACAGTTCCAGTCCAGTCTTCCCTTGCTCTGCTGGAGCCCAAGGTGAGTGGCTGTGACTATTTTAGCCTCTGTCCCGGCTCTGCCCTGTGGAGCCACTTGGGCATGTAACCCAAGGGCACCACTCCCAGCTAAGGCTGCTGCTGAGCTGCCTACCGTGGGCTCCCAGCCCCTGTCTCATGCCTTTGCAAGCCTACCAGGATTGAGTCAGTGTCCCTGGTTATATGGTCCTTGCAAGCTGCTTCTCTGTTGCTTTTTCCCCTTGATTTGTCTGTGTTTTAGTTCTAATTCCAGTTTTGTCCTGGGAGATGGTCTGTGTAGCTTCCATTCACTTTGCGCCATTTTGGAAATCCCAGCTTCCTTATAAAGTATCAATTGCAGACACAAATGAAGTGTAGAGTTTCATTCCAGAATCTCTCCTTGCTCCCGCTGTACACCCCTTTCTCCTGCATTTGACCCTGTTAGTCATCTATTGAGGACCTTGGAACCTGTGCTAAGGGGTCGAGTGGGAGAGAGAGAGAGAAAAAGGCTTATTTCTTCAAAAAAAGTGCTCACTTAAAATGAATTAGGATTACGTTCTATCTTCCATAGTCAAACAAGTGTTGGTTCCAATTTTTTATTTTATTTATTTTTTAACTTTTCATATGAGCCACTTAGGGGAACCAATCTGGGGAGAGGGACTAGGATGAACTCGAAGGGTGTTTTGAAGGTGCATCTTCGGAGAAGCTGCCTGGTTTCACGTCTGTCGTTTCTGCATGGGGTGGGAGCTGGGGGGAGCTGATTGCAGTGAAGGGATAGTCTTCCAAGCCTCCCTTGGCCTGCCTCCTAACCCTCCTAGCACGTGACTGGCCACTCCTCACAACTGGGAGCCTCCAGCTCCGGGGAAGCACTGAAACGTGTCCTGAATGAATGAAAGCACAACAGCACTGCTGGCCTCTTAACGCTGACTCGGGGGTTGGCCGGTGAAGGACTGCAAGTGTGCTCGCTGCACCCAGGTCGTCTTGAGCTCTCCGGGTGCCCGCTGGGTGCCCACTCCACCCCTATCTTTTTTTTTTTAAGTTATCTTTTAGTTAGAGAACATCCTATGAAGGGCTTTCAATAGATAAGGTCTCCTCCTCTCAGTCAATAATATTATTCATGCATCCACAGGTCTAGGACATGAGATCAGGTGTACTCTTCCCCCAGGGACATGGCAATGGTAACAAAAGTTAATAGATCATAAGTGAGCTCTGTTAATCTTTTCTTCCCACATCACTTCTGACATATTCTAATTATCAAAATATTCATTATCTGCAGCCTGGATTCAGGAAGAGAGAAATTCGACTGTATTTTCAGAGAAAGGTACCCAAAATATTTGTAAGTATATTTAATCTATCACATTCCTCTTATCCATATTTTAGTTTTCTGACTCATTTTCTGGGAAGCTGCTGTTATATTTTTCAAGTCTTATAAAGAACATTATTGCTATCATATTTTTAATTTCTAACAGGTCATATTGTTTTCTGAATGTTCTTTTTTAGCATCTTTTTTTTTTTTTTTGGTAATGAATATATCTACTTTTATTTTTCTGGGAAGATTAATGGTAGTTTTATATATGAAATATACATATAAATATGTAAGCTTACACATATACATGCATCACACATCTAAATTATATATATTCACATACACTTACATATATACAGACATGCACTTACATATATACACATATATATGTGTGTATGTGTGTGTGTATTAGATTTCTGAAATATTAAGCATATAGTATACAATTTAGCAGCATTCTAGGAATCCAATTTGAGGAAGAGAACAGTGGGACCTTAACATTCATTCAACAGTCAGAACATATGCAACAACTTAAAGCCTTCTTTTTGGTATATTTCACACACATACAAGTGAGCTCTGTGCCCTCATATAAAATCTCTTCCCTTTTAATGTCTTCAGAGGATAAACCTCCAATCATCTGCAGTGATGGTCATAAAGTAAATAAAATAGGATGTAAGAATCTGTTCCGCAAACATCTTTTAACCTATCATCTTTATTTTAGAACTCCACTTAATTCCTGAGTTTTTCGAAAATTTTATGATGTAAATTGGGTTGATCCTCAGCCTGCTTCACTGTTGGTTTTGGATTACACTTCCTTGAGTCTTCAAAGTTATTTATTATTCCCTACTTTTTTTCCGGTTTCCAAAATTGTCTTGTTACGGCTTCCTATCCTGTTCTCCTCCACCCCCCCTTTTTCATGGGCTAATGCAATTTTGAAAGAATCTCTTTATAGTTGTTTTAGTGAGAGTTGGGATTGGAATAAATTTATCTGTATATGTTCAATCCACTACCTTAACTTTGAAGTTCCCCATTCCATTAATATTTCTTAAATTGAATAAAATGTCTCTATATGACAAGAAAGAACTTATCGAAATGTTAATACCACCATTCCTAGTTGGTTGAATTGATTACAATATGCAAAAAATGTCATTAAATTATTCCTTTTATTTAGATACATTTTCACTTTGCCAGAACAGTTAACCAAATATTGGAGTTTCTCATATTGCTAGTTGCTTTTTTGTAATAGCTAATTTTTTTTTCATAAAGTCAAATCATACAATTAAAAGTGAAAATAGCCCACAAGAAATCTCAATAGAAACTTTGCATGTTTTTTTTCATCTTTATTGTTGAAAGTGTACAGATGTCCCTCCTATTTCTCCCAATTGATACCCTCGCCCTGCTCCCGCCCTCCTACACTGCTTCACTGCACTGCTGTCTTGTGTCCATTGGTTATGCATATATACATATCAGTTCTTTGGTTAATCTCGTTCCACACCACACCCCCACCCTTTCTGAGGTTTGTCTGTTCCCTACTTCCATATCTCTGGATCTATTTTGTTCATCAGCTTATTTTGTTCATTATATTTAAAAAATAAATGACATTGTGTGATACCTGTCTTTCTCTGACTGGCTTATTTCATTTAGCATAATTCTCTCCTTCCATGTCGTCTCAAAGGGTAAGAGATTTTTCTCTCTTATAGTGCATAGTATTTCATTGTGTACATGTACCACTGCTTTTTTACCCACTCATCTGCTGACGGACACTTGGGCTATTTCCAGATTGTAGCTATTGTAAATAGCGCTGCTATGAACTTAAGGGTGCATATACTCTTTCTGATTGGTGTTTCAGGCTTCTTAGGGTCCATTCCTAGGAGTGGGATCACTGGATCAAGTCGCAGTTCCATTTCTAATTTTTGAGGAGACACCAATTTATTTTCCATAGTGGAAAACCAGTCTGCATTCTCACTAACAGTGTACAGTGATACCTCGGTTCTCGAACGCCTCGGTTTTCGACCAAATGGAGATTCGAGAAACTTTTGTCTCGGAATCCGAACAAATATTTGGAACTCGAACTTCCGAGATGAGCCGAGTTGAGCCGAATGGCGTTCATTCAGCCCAGCGCGCCTTGCTTGCATCATCAGTGTGAGTGCAGAGAGAGAGTCATGCTTTGTGGAGTCACGCTTTCCTATTGGGTTTCATTGCTTCGGTTCTCGAACAATTCGGTTCTCGACCGTCCTCCTGGAATGAATTATGTTCGAGAACCGAGGTATCACTGTATTAGAGTCCCCTTTTCTCCACATCCTCACCAGCACTTGTTGTTTGAAGACTTGTTGATGGCAGCCATTCTGGAAGGTGTGAGGTAGTTGTTCTAATTTGCATCTCTCTGATGATTAGTGATAGTGAGCATTTCTTCATAAGTCTCTTGGCCATTTGTAGGCCCTGTTTAGAGATGTGTCTATTCAGTTCCACTGACCATTTTAATTGGATTATTTGTCTTCCTCTTGCTGAGTTGTATGAGAAATTTATATATTTTGGATATTAATCCCTTATCCGATGTACCATTGGCATATATGTTCTCTCATACAGTCCTTTTTCATTTTGATGCTGGTTTCTTTTGTTGTGCAGAAA
The DNA here is from genome assembly GCF_014108415.1 of Molossus molossus. Taxonomy (NCBI): domain Eukaryota; kingdom Metazoa; phylum Chordata; class Mammalia; order Chiroptera; family Molossidae; genus Molossus; species Molossus molossus. The sequence goes on from NW_023425346.1 coordinate 23,549,271, forward strand.
CTTTTTAGTTTATGTAGTCTCATTTATTAATTTTTTCCTTTGTTTTTCTTACCACAGGCAATGTATTGATCAAAATTTTGCTACATGTGATGTCTGAGATTTTGCTGCCTACATTATCTTCTAGGATTTTTATGGTTTTACAAGTTACATTTAAGTTTTTTATCCATTCTGAGTTTATTCTTGTATATGGTATAAGTTGCTGGTCTAGTTTCTTTCTTCTTCTTCTTCTTCTTCTTCTTTTTTTTTTTTTTTTTGCATGTACCTTTCCACTTTTCCCAAAACCATTTATTGAAGAGACTGTCTTTACTCCATTGTATGCTCTTGCCCCTTTTGTCAAATATAAATTGAGCATAATATCTTGGGTCAATTTCTGGGTTCTCTGTTCTGTTCCATTGATCTATGTGCATGTTCTTGTGCCAGTACCCAGCTATTTTAATTACAATGGCTTTGTACTTAACCTGATATCAGGAATTGTGACCCCTCCTACTTTGTTCTTCTTTTCAAGATTGCTGTGGTTATTTGGGGTCTTTTTTGATTTTATATAAACTTTTGGAGTGTTTGTTCTATCTAGTTCTGCCATTGATATTTAATAGGGATTGTACTGAATCTGTAAATAGCTTTGGGTAATATGGACATTTTAATGATGTTGATTTTTCCAATCCATGTACATTGTATATGCTTCCACTTTTTTATACCTTCCTCTATTTCTTTTTTCAATGTCCTGTGGTTTTCTGAGCACAGGTGTTTTACTTCTTGGTTCAGTTTGTTCCTAGGTATCTTAATTTTTTTGTTGCAATGGCAAATGAGATTATTTTTTTTTAGTTTCTCTTTCTGGGTGTTCATTATTGATGTATAAAAATGATATCAATTTCAGGATGTTAATTTTGTATCCTGCTACTTTGTTGAATTCTTTTATTGAATCTAGTAGTTTTTGGTGGAGTCTTTAGGATTTCTATGTACAATATCATGTTATCTGCATATAATGACAGTTTCACTTCTTCCTTTCCAATTTGGCTGACTTTTATTATTACTTCTTGTCTCATCACTGTGGCTAGGATTTCCAGTACTATGTTGAATGAAAGTGGTGAAAGCAGACATCCCTGTCTCGTTCCTGGTGTTAAGGAAAATACCTTTAGTTTTTGCCCATTGAGTATGATGTTGGCTGTAGGTCTTAATTTATGGCCTTTATTATGTTGAACTATTCCCACTTTGCTAAATATTTTTACCAGAAATGGGTGTTGGATTTTGTCAAATGCTTTTTCAGCATCTATTAATATGATCATATGATTTTTATCTTTCATTTTGATTAGGTAGTCTATCACATTTATTTATTTGCAAATATTGTACCATCCTTGCATCCCTGGGATACACCCCACTTGGTCATGATGAATAATTCATTTGATATATTGCTGAATCATATTTTTTAATATAAAATTAAACTGACAAAGATTAACAGGAGAAAAATATACACATTTATTTAATATAAGTTTTACCTAATTCATTGAACATAAAGTTAAACTGGAGTATTTATAGGCTAAGTTTGATAATGAATGGATAGTCATGTAGAAATATAATAGGTCAAATAGTATGAGGTAAGTGTAGAATATTGGGGGAAATTTAGCAAAGACTATTTGGGTTCCTCTGGGCATTCCCTTGCCTTTGTAGATCAGGATGCTCCTTTCCTCCGGGAACAGGGAGGGCACCTCTCGCATGATGGTGTATGATCTGTTTCAGGAAAACAGTGGGAAGTTTGTTTTCTCAAACTCTTTACCTCAAATTATTCAAATAAGGCAACATGCCATATTTTGAGGTAACACATCCTTTTCTAGGGAAATAATCATACTACTGTAAATAACAAGAAAATATTTTTCTTTTCTTTCTATTCCTCTAATAATTACAAGTGGAATTCTACTATTTTGGCATTAAGTATAATGTTTATTGAGGGCTTAAGTTAAGAAAGTTTCCTTCTGCCCTGGCCGGTTTGGCTCAGCGGTTAGAGCGTCTGCCTCCGGTCCTGAGAGACCTGGGTTCGGTTCCCGCTAAGGGCATGTACCTCGGTTGCAATTTGTCCCCGGCCGTGCGGGTAGCAGCCACTCGATGTGTCCCTTTCACATCGATGTTTCCCTCTCTCTCTCTTCCTCTCTCTCCCTCCCACTCTGTCTGTACAAAAAATGGAAAAATATCCTCGGGTGAGGATTAAAAAAAAAGAAAGAAAGTTTCCTTCTTATTACTGAATCACTAAGATATTTTTTCATAAAGTGCTACTTTATATTAGTGTTTTTATCTATTGAGGTGCTAATTTTGACATTTACTATGTTAATAAGAATTGTATTCTTAATGTTTTATGTTAAAACATTCTTTCATTCTTTAAGAAACATCATCTGGTTATGGTGAAAATTCTGTGTGTCACTGAATTTGCTTTACTATTATTTTGTTTAGTGTTTTTTCATTTGTTTTATATTTTGTTATTTAGGTTTAAAGGATGTGCCTATAGTTTCTCTTGGTCATAATTTACTTGATATTAGTATCAAATTATACTTAAATTGTGAAATAAATAAAGGAGAATTTCTTTTATTTCTGTTCTCTAGACAACTTAAAAATGGAATAGTCTGGTTCTTGAATTCTTTTGTAGAATTTGAGTCTTTTTTTTGGCCTATGCGTAGCTGTGTCTACTGAATGACTCATTTCTTTGTTATAGAACTGGCCACGCTTTCACTCACTCCTGGAATCAGTTACTTTTCACCAAGAATTATTGCCATTTAGATGATTATAATATTTATGTTAATTGTTTAATCTCTGTTCTAACTATAAGTATGTACAATTTTTCATTGTTAACATTAATTTTAATATCTTTACCACATGGTGTTTTAGTTACATTATTTTTTAAACTTGATTATTTTTAGTTATTACTGCCTACATTTTTAATGCAGCTATATATTTAATAATTTATTTGCTCACTATTCTTCCAAATATCTCTTTACTTCTATCTGGGTTCCAAATTTTTCACTCATGGAAGTGATTTCTTTTATTATTCTTATTACTATTATTATTATTATTATTACGATTTCTAGAGAAGGAGGAAGGGAAAGGGAGAGAGAGAGAGAAACATCAATGTGAGAGCACAACATTGATCAGCTGCATCCTGCACCTCCACCACTGTTGATCAAGCCTGAAATTTGGGCATATGCTCTGACTGGGAATCGAACCCGCCACCTTTCAGTGTACAAGATGACGCCCAACCAACTGAACCACACAAGAAGGAAAGAAGCTATTTCTTTTAAAAGTTATTTCTTTGAGAATTTGTTGGAGACAGTGTTTACTTACTGTGTGTTTGGAAATCATTTATTCTTTTATTTTTATTTTTATTTTTTTATCCTCACCTGAGGACACTTTTCCATTTTCTTGTTCAGATAGAGTGGAAGGGAGAGAGAGGAAGAGAGAGAGAGAGAGAAACATCGACGTGAAAGGGAGACATCGAGTGGCTACTACCTGCATGACCTCAACCAGGGCCAGGGACAAACTGCACCGGAGGTACGTGCCCTTAGTGGGAACCGAACCCGGGTCTCTCGGGACCACAGGCCAACGCTCTAACCACTGAGCAATACCGGCAAGGGCCATTTATTAATCTGAAGTAATTATTTACCAGGATATATAGTTCTGCATTACTAGTCACTTTTTCTCAGAATATTGAATGCATTATTCCTCTAAATTCGGCTGCCTTTTTTTTTATCCTGATCCGAGGACATTTTTTTGCATTTATCTTCAGATAGAGTGGGAGGGAAGCAGGGGGGAAGAGAGAGAGAGAAAAACATCGACGTGAGAGAGACACACTGACTGGTTGCCACCCACACGACCACCAACCGGGGCCGGGGACAAACTGCAACGGAGGTATGTGCCCTTAGTGGGAAATGAACCCGGGACTCTCTGGTCTGCAGGCCAATGTTCTAACTGCTGAGCCAAACTGGCCAGGGCTAAATTTTGCCTTCTTAAAGAAATCTGTAGAAGCCTAATTTTTATCCCTTTATCGATAATCTGTCATTTTTTATCTTTGGTTCTAAACATTTTCTTCTGATTTCTGGATTCTCTTCTGTATTTGCTTAAAGATAGACAGTATAGATTATATATATTTGATACTCATTATGAGTCTCAAATCTATGAGTTTTCTTATTTCTTCCATTCTGGAAAATTGTCATCCATTTTCACCTTAAATATTTATTCTTTCTTCATTCACTTGGTGTATTTTTTTTCTTTTGACAACATTTAATGAACATATCTTGGAGAAATGTATTTTTCTTTCTGTGTCTCTCCAGCTCTATCCACATGTTTCATTGCTTTATCTCCTTGTGCTGGATTTTAAATAACTTCTTCAAATCTATCTTTAGCCTTTAATTTATTTTTATTTCTGTGTCTATCTTACTGTTTTATTCTCTACTGAATATTTAATTAATATTGTGTTAATTTTTTCTCAAGAGAGATTGTTCTTTTCAGTGAGAGTTACAACAAGGAAGTCAAGCTTCTTGGTGGCCTTACTGTATGAAGATAAATATTTGTGTTTTTTTTATAGCACATTTACTCTAAGGACGTGGTTATTTCAGAGGACCAATGTCTTATGCATTGGTTTGGAGTCCTGCTGCCTGGCTCTTCTAAACCAAAGACCTCATCTTCCATCTCTTGGTGGCCACCAAGCCCAAATTTATATATATATAAAATCAGAGAATCTTCATCATCTCCCCATTATAGTCCCAGTTTCAGTTCACATGTGTTATTCTATTTTGTATTTCCTCTTTAAGATTTTCTTCTGGTGTTTTCCTTATTGCCTTAAAAATTCAACTGCGCATTTAAAAGTAATTTGTTACTTTTGATGGATCATTTTCGACGATGCATAAGTGATGAGTAAGACACCTACTTTATCTAGTCCATACATTGTCGTTCAAGACAGGGAGAAGGGAGTCTGCAGACCAGAGCGTCCCGGGTTCGGTTCCCACTAGGAGCACGTATGACAAAAAATAAAAATAAAAAAAGCAATAAATAAAAAATAAAATAAAAGACATCCGAAGAACGATTTTCAGACTCCCTAAGTGCTCTTCATGGCTTTGTTTCTCTAATGTGGGAGGAGGGTTAAAAACATCTTTCTTTTATTGTAACATACAACCGCACAGTAAAGAAATTAGTGCACCTGCAGGTCTGTAGAAAATGAACAACTCTTTATTAAACTAAAATATGTTATTAGATAACATCGTACAAATTGATGTGTACGTTTACTTTTCATGTTTCAGGGGTTGTATTGTCTAAGCAGTGAATAAAAAGTAATAATGAGGGAGCTTCCCTTATAAGGCAGCCCTAAGGTCTGGATCCCAAGTTAAAGATGTTACATTTCCCCGATGGCTTCTCCTATAGCAAAACAGACCTGAATCCTACACAAATGAAGCTCACATAGGCAAATGTTCCGTGGCTTTAGAAAATATTTTATTTCCATTGTATACTTCCAGTTTAATACCTTGAGGGGGAAAAACAGCTGGCATCTCATTCAGCAATTCCTCTTTCTTTTGACTTGTGATCACTGTGTGTGTTTCCTGCTGACCAGGTCTTCTGGTCTTCACGCTTCTCCAGATCATCTCTCTTTTGTGCAACTTTTATGGTAGGTTGTTATTGAGTCTATTCACCCTAACCTCGTAATATTTGCCAGCGTTCACCTTGTTAGCTCAGTGCAGGTTCAGAACCCTCAAAAGCCACTTGATGTGGGCACATTTGCTACCCCAGCCTTTGAGCTTTTAAGTGAGGGCAGGACCTGTTTCCTTAAATGTGCCGCTGCATGAGTGATCTTGAAAATCTGACGTCTGCGGCTGTTAGCTCAAGGACAACCCAGGGGAAATGTCATTTTCTTCCTAAACTGCTGAGGAAATTTCTCTGTGTTCCATGTAGGCAGAAGAAAGGAGGGGGGGATAAAGGCACGATAATAAACTGATCCCCTAAATCCAAGAAACCATTTTTACTTTCTCCTCAGGGAAGTGAATAGCAGCAGGAAGGACATAATATCAAAATGTCATCGTCTTTCCTAGCAGAATATATGTGCTTCTGTTTTAAAACAAGATCATTAAAAGACTTACAACTTTAGGAGAGAAAGCGACCTGCAGTCAACTTTTTCATCCTTTTAAATATCCTTCACACTTTTTCTTCCTTGTACTTCAGAAAGCAAATGATTAAAAGCCCAAATAAAAAATGGAAACTACATCAGAAAGGGGACATTTTCAGTGTCCTTCGGCAAACCAGTAAGACACGGATATCTAATGACTATATACAAACAGTATTTTCCGTGTATGAATCACCTTTCTTTCAGGCTGTCTTTAACATTTGATTCTCAAAGAATCCTATTAAATCCAAAACAAGCTTTATTATCGCTGAGAATGAAATCCACTAAAATGTTTTTGAGACATTTAAATTACAAATGTCCAAGCCTATACTCTTAATTGGTGGTTTAACAACCAGTGTGTTTCAATTTTTTTTCTTGGTATATCTTCTTGTGTAAAAGATATACAGTCTTCTTTAACTGGTTAGAAACATATGGGGTAACAATTGGGAACATGGAAGGAAAGAGTAGAAATTGGTAGGAAACTGTGAAACTCAGTGAAAAGAATCAAACTAGTTGCACGTAGTTATCAACTATTAAATTTCCTGTGAGGAGAACCAAGGGACTCCACAGAATCTTGTCTAATTTCTTGTCTAATTGGTGAGGCAAACAACTAGAAAAGTAGTGTGAGACTTTATTGGCTATGTCTAAGAGGAAATCACAAAGATAGAGGCAACATTTTCTGTGAGCTTTAAAGAACTCTTCGTTGAGCCTGAACTGAACCTTTAGATATGGGCTGTAGTTCCATTGTGCAGGAGAAGCATGACTCAGGTCATTGTGGGGGTTGTGTGTGTGCAGAGGGTGAGAAAGTGGACAGAGATAAAGCCCCAGCCAAGGCCCGATGGGACATAAGCCTGAGAAAGAACATTCCCATATATCTCTCACAACATATTCGTGAAGAAATCTTTACAAAGCTTTCTCCAATTCCACGTGCAGAATTCATCACTTCCCTGTTATTTCACTTCACATCCTTATAGGGAGGCTTAATATAAGTAATTATTTTAATCATGTAAGTACATTTTATTTTCAAAGAGATCTCCCCATCCCATCTCAATGTGATAGTGGCATCATAAGGCCAGGAACCCTGCTTTACATCCCAGGTGTTTAACATACTGCCCCAAATATATCAGGTATTGATTAAATCGTTACAGAGATGGAGGAAAAGGAGAGGGAGAGGGAGAGTATGCATATTTACAGACTACCAGACAATAATCACTGCAGGAAAAATGCTATGTCTTTTTTGTTGTTGTTTTTGTAGCTGTAAGATAAAATATTCTCCATTGAATAAAAGAGTTTTAACCAATCAGCCTTCTCCCAACTTAGACAAAACTAGTCCACTGGGAATGTGACTGATTCAGATGAATAAACTTGCTTTGGCATCAGTGGAACATGGTCTTTGTCACATCTTTTCCTTGAAGGCACCTATTATGTCAATCATACTTATTGTGTCTCTCTCTCTTTTTTTAAAATACATTTTTATTGATTTATTAGAGGGAGAGGAAGGGAGAAACATCGATGTGAGCAAGAAACATCAATCAGTTGCCTCCTGCACATGCCCTACTGGGGATCGAGCCCACAACCTGGGCATGTGCCCTGACTGGGAACCCAGCCCAGACCTCTCAGTCCATGGGACGATGCTCAGTCCCCTGAGCCACCCGGGCCAGGCAATTGCGTCTCTTTTCATGAGTATTATCTTGGATCACATTTGTACTCAATAAATATTAATATTGGTGGTAAAATTTTTGAAAAAATAATTTTGTATTTCATGGTATTTTGTACAGAGGTCATTTGAAAAACACATTATAATAACTCAAACTATGACATATTTAATGGTCAATATTAGACTAGGTATTAACTAAGTAATCCAGTAGTGGTTGCATTGAAGGACTCACATTTTTCAACTAGTCTACCTTAGAATTAATAGTGTATATTACTGAATTGCTGGAAATTCCCAATACCGTGGAAAAAATGACTTTCATACACTTGCTGTAACTATTGCCGAGTAATTTGTCAGTCATCTCTACCCTTTAGAGAAATGAATATTAGCACCTATTTTTATCATTAGCATCTATTTGTTATATATGCTTAACAAACGGGTGGTCCCTGACAGGCTTTGAAAGGAGTAGAGAGTGTGAGGTTGAGGATGCATCACCGCATCACTGATGAGGTGGCAACCCCTTTTCTTTTCATTAACAATCTAACTCTCTTGAAGACTGCTCTTAGGACTTTGTTGCCCTAGGCTGAGTAATGCCTACTCCAATAAAGACAATTCAAAAGCCATCCAGGAAAAAAAGAGAAATGCCTGTTTTATAACAGGCTCTGGTAGGCTCTCTCAGTTCCCACTTAAAATTCAAAGAAGCAGGTATATTTTGAAGAACAAAAGTATCAAACTGAGCACTGTCTTTTTGTGGTACAAGGGAAAAGTCACTAAAAAAGAATGCTTAAATTAAAATTGAACCCTAGGGCTTAAACATCTAAATGTGGATCTAACCTTTTACAAAATAAGTACAGGATTATAAGATAGGATGTTCTTTTATACCTTCCTCCTCCATCGTCACCTCTTCAGGAAAATGTCATTTCCAATATATAGATATTGACTCTTCTATTTGGCTCAGGTTGAAACTGCTATATGAAAATGACCAATATGAAAAATTAGACTTTAAATAATGTACTGATTTATAATATGAAGGTATTTTTCTGGGTGAGAGGTTATATCGATCTGTAACTGAAAGTTCAATAACATTAGCAGAGATGGTGTGTGGAGCAACAGAAAGACTCTGAAGATTAGAGCGTCCCTCTTCCTGGTCACCTTTACCCTTTTGTTAAAGTTGATTTGATCATATCGGTGGGTCTCTACTGTAACAGATTCTCACTGAATCCCTGGTCCAAATTTATACAAATAAATTCACTTATCACTTGGTCATAATTTTCAATTTAATCTCAGTTTTTCTCATTCAATTTCCTTAAATAATTTATCTCAACAACTTTATATTAATTTGATAGAAGCTTACATCCTGGATATGTAACTGTTAGAAGTGTTTCAAGCAGAGTATGAACACTATCATCAAATTAATATAATTTGAAGTAGTGGAAAGTCTAAGAAAATAATGCACAGTAACCAGACAACCATATTTACTCATTTTATATTTTATTTTTTGTTGATTAAAAAATGGAATGTAGTAAATGTGCAGTTATAAATCAATTTGACAAAGATATTGAGTACACACCATGTATGAGGCTCACTAATAAAAGCTGAGGATTGAGATCCCAGAGGCAATAAGACATGGAAACTGCTTTCCAAAATGTAAGGGGATCTTGGAGAAAAAAAGACAGGACTATACAACTCTAAAACAATGAGGTTACAATAAAATTGCAAATACAATGCTTTGAAAATTTAGAAAATAGAAAACTGCTTTCAGCTTTTATGCTATGAAGGAGATAGAAGGAGGTAAAGAGAAACTTTATTTTTTATTCCAATATGAAAATCTGATAAACAGGATTGCTTGTCTCTGTGAGAAACTGCACATGTATGAATACACAGAATAAATTTATGAACAGTTACATGTTATTTGGAGATGAATTTCACATTATTAGGTAGCCAAGTAAAGAAAACCAAACATTTTTACCAGTGATTTATTAAATATTTATGACTTACTGATACCACTGTAATTAATTAGTTTTTTTTTTTTAAGTTACTGATTAATAATAAGAAAGGAGCAAAGGAAAAGCCAGACATTAAAGACATGTTCCTTGCAAATCACTTGGGGAGGGAACCACATAGGAAGATAGACACATGTCCAGTAAAGTTGGGATGACATAGAGAAGATACTTGCCTGTCTATCTCACCTGGGGACAGAGATGGTTGCCAGAATGGGTGTGGCCACTGCAAGCTCAGGAAGATTTGGAATACATAATCCCCTGGACAAAGGAACTCACTCTCTTGTGCTTTCAAAATTCTTGAGACTCCTTTTGCTCAGGGTGCTCTCTTAGCTCTCTTGCATTTGCCCCTATGGCCCACAGCCACATGAACACCACATGCAATGGACTAATGAACTGCAGTGGGAAATACAAGCTACACACTAGCCTGATGCTGAACTGGACCCAGCTCCAACATGGAAAGGAAACTCTGGACCCTGGCTCTGATTTTAGCTCTACTGAAACCCCGGCTACACTACTTCTATGACTGGATTAAGGGGAAATGGATCTTTGGAAACCCAGGAGTGTCATTCCACAGAAATAAAGCTTTCTACCATATCTCATACTCCTGTGGGGGCCTTCAGAAATGCTTATTCCAGGGGTACCCCAAGAACCTTACTCCCAGCAGCAACGGGGGAAGATGAGGCATGTTCCCCTCCATTGACAACACCAGGCCCTAAGTTAGGTCATCCAAGTACTAATGCCAAATCAGATACAAGGAAAGCAGAATCAGCTTCTACTTTCAAAAAAAGGTGTAGAAAAGAATCTGGGATGATACATAATCTATCAAATAGGTTAAGTTAAACAAGAATATTCTGATTGAAATCCATAATTTAAAATAATTCAGAGATTGTTTCTGTCATATATATAATAAAGTTTGTGGTGTTTCAGAACAAATGATCCACTGAACTCAAAGAACTTTGAGCCATGGTCAGCACAAGCTCTGGTACTTAGGTGCTATTCAGTAAATATTTTTTGAATGATTGAAAAACAAAACAACTGGTTTGCCTTCCTCTTGATAACCTTGCTTGAGATCTGGAAGTTTCACTCAAACTTTTAGTTCTATAACAGATCTTGCTAGAATCTCTGCATCTTGTATTTCTTAATTCTTAACCAGCCTTCTGGGATAACAGTTTGTTACTCATTCTTGATCTCCTTGACTCCAGCATCCTCTTGCCTGGACCAGTCTTACCCAGTGTTAACAGAAGATGCTGCCATGGATTGCTCTGCATTTCTATTGCGCTTCCGTGGTTCCCGCACCCCCACAGAGACACTAACACATCCCATTGATCTTACTCACTGCCAGAAAATTGTGTGTGTAGCCAAATTCAGAATGAAATACTTTGATTTGTTGAACCTGTTTTGACATTGTAGTGATGGTGACATGACCAATTTGGTCATATCAAACACATTAATTCATGTAGATCAAGTGCGATTAATCGACAAGATGGCAGCCACATGTAAATAGCTACTGGGCACCCTGCCACATGCAGATGATATCTGATTATATCTGTATCAAATGTTCAAGCAGCAGGCATTTTATCTGAGAAGAAATGCTTAAAGGCAGTCCATTGTTCAATACATTTCAAATCTCATTTTTTACAAAGGTGCTAAATATTGTGCAAAGAATTATCTGACTCATTGTGTAAAGATTTGACAACTATTCATACAATAGAACAATAAATTATCCTTAATGGAAAAGAAATCACATTAGCTAGAGCACTTGAAACTCTCTGCTTATTGATAATAGACACTAATCTAAAAAGCAGCAATCTTTCCACTTACTTTCATTTTGATATACATTTGTTTGAGCAAGAGAAGCAGTGTTTCATCAAGCATGATAATGCTCCACTACTTCTATCAGCTACAGAGTAAATCTACAGCCATAAAATATTTTGCTTTCCCAAAAGATACATGCCAAGATCCCCCCACTACTTTTTCCCAAAATAATTGGTATGTGTATAAATATGTTAGGTAATTATTCAAAGATTTTTGAAACTTAATGCTGCTTCTTTTTGCTAATTTATATTAGGGAGATACCTGATAAAGTTATCCTAAAAAAACCTTTACATCGCCCGGCCGGTGTGGCTCAGTGGATTGAGGGTAGTCCCATGGATTGAGAGGTCCTGGTTTGACTCCCGGTTGGGGTACATGCCCAGGTTGTGGGCTTAATCCCTAGTAGGGGACATGCAGCAGGCAGCCGATCAATGTTTCTCTCATCGAAGTTTCTATCTCTCTCTCCCTTCCTCTGTCTCTAAAAAAATTAAAACAAAAGAAAAACATGTTTTTTAAAAAGCCTTCATATAGAGCTTTTTAGACATATTGCAATAATTGCAAGTTCAATGCATTCTTCTCTAAATACAATAGTTTAGCTGTGAGTCGTTATATGAAGGACATGAAGTAACACATGTTGAACATATATATTAGATAATGTGCTTATTCCTTGTGGTATAATGGGTCAGAGGTTCCAGGTGGAGGTTAATACCATTGCTCTTACTGTTTTCCAAAATTTCTTACATTTATATTTTTTAATACATCCAACTCTTACAGTAATTTTATTTTATGCCTGGCAGATATTAGGATTATCATTTTAGAGCTACCAAAAACACTTAGAGAAATCCTTGTATATCACAGGATTCATTCTTGGCAGACAAAGCTACAACCAATATTCTCTGTATCAATCTCTGCATTGTATTTCCATAGAAAGGAAATGTTTTCATTATAGCATTTATACATATATATTTGTAAGCTCTACTTTATAATGAAAATTTACTTAGAAGATGCAAATAAAAAGATAACTTAGATACACCTTCTTCCTTCAAGGAGAAGACAAAAAAAAAACACATGTAAATATATATCAAATAATGATACTTGAACTGTACTAAATCAGAATATGTGTGTTAGGGGTTGTTTGCAAGTGGAGAAGTGTAGGAAAGGAGGGAGAGTGAGGATACACTTAAATGCCTAGAAGTAATTAGAAACCAACATGTTTGGAGAACCACAGGCAGTTCAGATCTGCTGGCCCACAGAGTGTAAGGAGGCAGTAGCATGAGATGTCCTGGAAAGTTAAGTAGAGGTCACAAGGATAGTGGGTTAGTTTTATTTTGTCCTAAGAACAATGAGCACCATTAATCCAGTATACATGTTTAGACAACCAGTGTTGGCTTAAATATAAAAATTCAGATAGATGCCAATGATATTCTTAAGTATACCCATGCTTCCCTATTGGCTAGCATTCTACTGTTAAAAGACATGTCTCAGAAGTTTTTTTTTTGGTTTGATATAGTCCCATGTGTTCATTTTTTCCTTTGTTTCTATTGCCTTAGGCATTGTATCACTGAACATTCTGCTGCATGTGATGTCTGAAATTGTGTTGCCTGCATTTTCTTCTAGGATTTCTATGGATTCATGGGTCACATTTAAGTCTTTTATCCATTTTGATTTTATTCTCGTGTATGGTATAAGGTGGTGGTATAGCTTCATTTTTTGCATGTAGCTGTTCAATTTTCCCACTACCTTATATTGAAGAGGCTGTCTTTACTCCACTGTATGCTCTTGCCACCTTTGTCAAATATTAATTGAGCATATTATCTTGGGTCAATTTCTGAATTCTTTGTTCTGTTCCATTGACCTATATGCCTGTTCTTGTGCCAGTACCAGGCTGTTTGATTACTATGGCTTTGTAGTATAATCTGATATCTGGTATTGTGATCCCTCCTACTTTATTCTTCTTTTTCAAGATTGCTGTAGCTATTCAGGGTCTTTTTTTTGTTCCATATAAATTTTTGGCATATTTGTTCTAGTTCTGTGAAATATGTCAAACTAAAAGGTTTGTGCACAGCAAAATAAACAAGCATCAAAATGGAAAAAGAACCCACTGTATGGGAGAGCATAATTGCCAATGATACACCAGATAAGGAGTTACTTTCCAAAATATACAGAATACTCATACAACTCAACAAAAGGAAGACAAAGAACTGAATTAAAAAATAGGCAGAGGAACTAAATAGAGACCTCTCCAAACAGGACATACAAATGGCCAAGAGACTTATGAAAAAATGTGCAATGTCACTAATCATCAGAGAGATGCAAATTAAAACAACTATGAGGTATCACCTCACACCTACTGCCATCAACAAATCATCAAACAAGTGCTGGCAAGGTTGTAGAGAAAATGGGACTCTAGTACACTGCTGGTGGGAATGCAGACTGGTGCAGCCACTATGGAAAACAATATGGTGTTTCCCCCAAAAAATTAAAAATTGAACTGCCAATTGATCCAGTGCTCCCATTTCTAGGAATATACCCTAAGAAGCTTGAAACACCAATCCGAAAGAATATATGTACCCCCATGTTCATAGCAGCACTATTTACTATAGCTAAGATCTGGAAACAACCCAAGTGTCCATCAGTAGATGAGTGGATAAAAAAGCAGCGGTACATGTACATAATGGAATACTATGCAGCTGTAAGAAAGAAAGATTTCTTATCCTTTGTGATGACATGGAGGGACCCGGAGAATATTATGCTAAGCAAAATAAACCAGTCAGAGAAAGACAAGTATCACATGATCTGACTTATTTGTGGAATATAATGAACAAAACAAGCTGAGGAAAAAATAGACCCAGAGACATGGAAGTGGAGTACAGACTGACACCCTCAGAAGAGGTGGATGTGGGAGGAGGGAAGAGATAAACCACGAACTTATATGCATGTATGCGTAAACAAGGACATAGACAATAATTCGGGGGGGGGGGCGGTTTTAGGAGGAGGGTATCAATAGGGGGAGAAAGAAGAAACATCAGTAACAAAAATAAAAATAATTAATTAATTAAAATAAATAAACAAGCAAATAAAAGACATTTGTCTAAGCAAAATGTGGTCATATCTATAGGATGCTCCTAATATGACTTCTATTTATAATCTGTGTTTTATTTTATTTCTAGAAAGGATTTGAAACAATGAATTATCTATGTAATCTAGCCCAACATCTGGTCATTTTAATCTACTATGTGGAAAGAACTGTCTATTCAATAAATCGATTACTTTTTAGTTTAACTTAATACACTAGTTTTCATCTTAGTTTTGACGAGTACAGCTATAATTTAAATTAAGAAGACTAAAACCTAAATGATTATTGAAGAGATAAAAAAAATATTTTAACAAAACTAGAGGACAAAAATGGAAAAAAAAAAGAAACCACCATGTAGTAAAATGAATCAGACCCAGGGGACACAGACTATGAGTAGAGGAGAGGAAATCATTGCTAATTATTGCCGAAGCTGGGTGATGGGTTCTGGGGAATTCATTATACAGTTCTCTCTACTTTTGTATGATGATAAAAAACAACAACATTAATACCTTGTTTAGCATTGGCTTCTTTATGGTTATGAGTGAAAGTATAAATTTTGAGCTAGCTAGGGAATTCTTACCTCTGAAACATTAAGAAGTCTTATGCACTGTTTTTACGACTAAGAGCCTAGCTGTACCCCAGTTTTCCCAAGTCTATATTTAACATTAATTTGATCTCAATAAAAATTTCAGCAAGATTTCTTTTTTTTTTCCTGGAGTTAGAAAATTCAATTCTAAAGTTAATTTAGAAAATTAAATATCCAAGAAGCGATAAGAAAACTCTAAAAAATGAGAAAAATGGGGCAAGGAAACTAACACCAACTACTAAGCAGAGTACAGAACTGGTATAACTTAACCATTTAGTACAGCTATATTAATAGATAGATCAATAGAAGATTCCAAAAAACACCAATGAGCTTGGTTTCTGCACTGAAGAGACAAAATAACAACTTTGCTAGCAAATCTAGAAGAAAAAAAAAATAACTGAATAAACAGATAAAACCAATTGATTCAAAGTGTGAAACATAACCCTAAGGAAAAAAAATACATATGAACTTTAACATATGTATTTAGCATAACTTAAGTATTTCTATCCAAAAGCAAACATCCAAACAAAGCAAAATTCAGAGAAAAAAAAAAGCAATAACCAATAAAATCTTAGAAAATTAATAAGAAACTAACAAGTTTGGGCTAAATATTATAGACAAAAAAATATTTTACTGAAGTTTTGCAAGTACAGTTAAAACTATTCTTAACAATAAGTAATGTGTTCATGAGAAATATGTAAATAATTTAGACCCATAAGAATACAAATTGTAAAAATCTTTAGAACAGATTTCCAATTTTCTCTTTTTTAAAAATTAAGAGTTACATAACTATAGATTAATAAAAATTTACTATATCAGTGACCTTACATAAGGTCAGAGAATGAACTATCTCAGCAGCAAATTGTATAAAATGAACTACAACCCACCAAGGCTAATGTCCCTGCCACAGCAATGCATGGGTGAAAATGTCTAGCTTATAAACAGAACTCCCCTGCTTCAAAAAAACAAGAGAAGAGGTGAAGAAAATCAAATTCATTCAGACTAATGCCTGGGGAAAATAAAAGAGTTGTTGATATTTTTATGAGAGGATACCACACATTGCAAGTGTTGAGGCTTGTCAATGAGTTGACTGTCTTTGTGTGATTGGGTGGCCAAGGATTCCTTAAGATCCGACATTAATATTGTATAGGGTTTTGGCATCAGTAAGGGCCTGGTTTAAATACCAGTACTGCCACTTGTTAGCTGTGAGAGTTAGAACAAACTATTTAATCTCTGCAGGCCTTGGTTTCTACAGACATAAAGAGTGAATGAAGAATACTTATCTTTCAGCATTGTCGTGAACTCTAAATGAATTAATAGACATGAAGGACTTAACCTAAATGCTAACATAGAATGCTAATTGCAATTATTGATATATAAATGTACTCGATCATTATTCATGCACATATTATATGTTCATACTCAACAAATAGTTGCTATTATTATTGCAAGATTATTGTATAGCTAAACAACATTATCGATTACACCCCACACAGATAATATTACAAATTTGAAAAATATCTCCTATTGCATGGTGAAGGGCACTGAGATTATATATTTGAAATCCTTTCCTTTGTTTCAAGCAAATAACCCAGAGGGCAGCATGTGGTGTGAAGAGGTGTAATGTTGGAGCACTTCTCACCAAGACAAGTTGCTTAGAGATGACCCCTTCAAATATATGTCAGAAGACAGCAAGCTTTGATTAATGGGGAAATGAAGGAAGAAAAAACAGAGATTTAATCTACAGAGATCTTAATCCCCAAAGAAGGCATAGTGGACCCCAGGGAACCTGTGGATTGTTTGCAGGGCCTGGGGACCAGTAGAAAATTGTGGTAATAGAGGGATGGAAAAGGGAGAAATTTAGAAAGTGTAAGGGGCAAACAACAAGGATTCTTTAGGTCACCTTTATTTATTTAGTTGGAAGTAGAATGGACTTGAGAATAAGAATTACATTTGGCAGGGGAGAGTAAATTTACAATGGAAGAGTGAGGGGTTCTATTTTTATCAAATTGAAATCAGATTTAGCCTTTGGTGAGGGTAAGCTTCTTTCCTTTCTTCCTTTCTTCCTTCTTTCCTCCCTCCCTCCCTTCCTGCCTGCCTTCCTTTCTTTCTCACTCCCTGACAAGCCCCAGCTTACCCTGAGTATGAAATGCATGTCATTCATATTCATTGTTGAGTGCACTGTGTCATTTGTCTGGGCATGCAAATAAACCCCTGAGTAAGCAATCATGCTCGCCTCTGGACAAACTGATCAAAACAGCCATGCTCTGTTATTACTCTTTAGTGGTTCTCACGCTTTTTTCTAACCAAGTATACCTAAAAGATCTGACACTTCCATTAGTAACCATGGCCCACAGTAACAAAGATTCCCAGAGAGTAAGACACATAAGGTGAGTTCTTAATGTGAAGAACTAGTATGAATTGCTGCGTTTCCAAATGATCCTTTTATGTCTTTGAAGAATTCACCATAAACTCCTGCAGAAGAATGGTCAATGGTATCAGAAATTATTTTGGTATATTCCTAAAAAAATTATCATCTAAATTTTAAAAAGTAACTATTGTATGCAAAGATGAGACTAAATATAAACCATGATTACATGTGTCTTGTTGAAATTGTAGCCAATTTTTAAAATAAAATTTCAGATAGTTAATATAATATTATTTTAATGACTTTTTTGAGATAATTATACACTATATAATTTTCCCATTTAAACCGTATAACTCAATTTTTTAAAGTATATTTCGAGAGTTGTGCTGTCATCACGATCAATTTTAGAACATTTTGGCCTGTCACCTCCCCAAGGTATGAAGCAAGTCTGTCTCATGAGCAATCAATTTTGACTGTTCCAGCACCCCTGGACCAGCCCTCAGCAGCCACTGACTACTTTCTATCTCCAGAATTCGTTTCTGGACTTTTCAAATATATGGTAATATGTGGCTTTCGTATCTGGCTTCTTTAACTCAGCTTAATATTTCAAGGTTTATCCATGTTGTAGCATGGATCAGTACTTCACTCCTTTTTTATTATGAATAATATCCATTTTATGGATATATTATGGATTTTTTATCCATTTAGCAGTTGATAGATATTTATGTTGTTCCCATTTTTTGGCTATTAAAAATAATGCTGTTATGAACATTAATTTTTAAGTCTTTGCATGGATGTATGTTTTTATTTTCCTGGGTATATACCTAGGAAAGGAATAAAAAATTGAAATCCTTGTACATTGCTGGTGGGAATTTAAAATAATATAACCACTTTGAAAACTAGTTTAGCAGTTTCTCAAAAAGTTGATTATAATATAATGTTATTTAAATAACAAATGTCATTTTAATAATATATAAAATAATCGTCTCTATATTTGTGAAGCTGGATCAAAAAATTACATTTTAAATCTCTACATTTAATCTCTTTTTTTGCTTGCATTTTATTTTTTTCAGATTTATTGTGATGTAATTGATACGTAATATTGTATAAATTAAAGATGTACAAGGTGATGATTTAATACACATATATATTAAAAATGATGAACACAGAGGTTCAGTTAACATTTCTGTCACCTCACACAATTACCATGTTTTTCTGTGGTGAGAACATTTAAGATCTATTCATCTCAACTCTATCTATCTGTCTACCTACCAACCCGAAGTCTGTTTTCAGACATCCTTTACCTTTTTACTTAAGTTATATCCTTAGGTAGATTTAGACCACCGACATTTTATATGGGATTATATTTACTTGGATTTGTGCAAAATTGCTTCCTTTACGTGGCTTTTATAAAAGAATCTCAGTACTCTTGCCCTCTGAAAAATATTACTATATGAGCTATAGAAATGCTAACAGAACTCATTTACCATATTGCTCATGTTGTCGTCGCTAAGTGTGTTAGTCAGCTTGGGCTGCCATAACAGAATACCATAGAGCAGGTGGCTTCAACAACAGAAGTTTATTTTCTCACAGTTCTGAGGCTGGAAGTTCAAGACCAAGATGCTGGCAAATTTGGTTCCTGATCAGGACTCTCTTCCTGGCTCACAGATGGCTACCTTCTCAGTATGTCCTCACATGGCCTTTTTTTTTCTTTTTCTTTTTCTGTGCACACATAGTTCTTGTATCTCTCCCTCTTCTTAAAAGGATATCAGTTATATTGGATTAGGGTCCTATCGCTATGACCTCACTGAATCTAATTATGTATTTAAAGACTCTCCAATCAGTCATGTTGTGGGCTAGGGCTTCAATATATTGATCTGGGAGAGACTTAAGCCAATCTATAACTTTAAGCTACCTTTATTTTGTTTTTAGATCTTAGTATCATAATGTAGATTTGATGGCCTGAAGAATAATATAGTTCTCCTCTATGGTAACTATAATTGTACTATTTTTTCACTTTAGTTGTTAGTAAAGATAGAGTCTGACTTAAGGGTCAATGATCATGGACATGTAGACTGTAAAACCTGAGCGCATGGATTTGGTTGGTTCTCCACCAATGCTTTCACCTTCTCGTCTCATCGACTGTACCCAGTAATGACTATCTACTTCACTTACAGTTTACTCTATTTTTTTATTGTTGACTCTATTATAGATGTCCCCCATTTTCCCTATTTTTTTTTTAATCCTTATCTGAGGACACTTTTGCATTTATCTTCAGATAGAGAAGAAGGGAGAGAGGGAGGAAGAGAGAGAGAGAAACATCAATATGAGAGAGACACATTGACTGGATGCCACTTATACAACCCCAACCAGGGCTAGGGATGAACTGCAACCGAGGTATATGCCCTTAGCGGGAATTGAACCTGGGTCTCCCTAGTCCTACGCTCTAACTGTTAAGCTAAACCAGGCAGGGCCCATTTTTCCTATTTTAAAATCTTGCTTCTTATTATTTTTGCCAACACTTTATTATTCATGTTGTAGTTGTTAGATGCCTTAAACTTTTTCTTAAACAAGACAAAAATACATAACCAAAAGAAATGAATAATCAATACAGTCAGAGAACTTGAATTGTTCAGTGATATAACCTAACCTTATAAGCTATGTCCCTGTACCTGTAATTCTAGTTTACTGCTTCTACTTTGTTTTCAGTTTCACTTTCTTTTTGAATCCTGCTTTTAAGAAGAACGTTAAAAGGTTTTTGAGAGACTACATTTCCATTCATTATAGCAAAAACATGTGGAAGACGTTTATAAGCAAGTATCAAAAGAATCACACTAGTGCTAACAAGAAAAAAAAATGAATCATAATGTCATTTTTCAGTACCTGCATGTTCTTTTCCTAAAATAACTGAGAGTATCTAGGGAGAAGGACACAAAAGAAAAAGAAAACCCTACCAGTCTTTGCATACCCTATCTATTTGCTTGAAAGCTTTCCTAATTTCTGAAGGAAGACTATCACCAAGAATTTATAAATCTTTCTCATAACTTCATTATCTTCCAAAGATATATAGGGAAGAATTGGAAAGAGAAAGAGAACAAAGATAAAAATTGAGACCCTTCTAATGGAATTTAAAACTCAATAATATATACTTTCAGGCACAACCAATATTTGCTTTGAAAAGATCAAGGTAATTTGGGCAGATGACCTCCAATAGAAGGGTGTAAATGAGAGAGGTCAAATATACCTTTAAGAGATGTACAAGACTAGTATTTGCTCTGGACTTTACTGGGTAAATTAACTCATTTGTGGGTTTCTCCAAGAACATAACATACTCAAAGAGAAAAAATAATTGGCGAATTGATGATCAAAATAAATTGGTGGCCATGGCCACTTTGGCTCTGTGGTTGGAGCATTGGCCTGTGGACCAGAGAGTCCCGGGTTCGGTTCCTGATAGGGGCAAGTACCAAAAAATAAATAAATAAATAAATTGGTGGATTGCATTTGTTTATAAAACTAAAATATTCATAATAACTTCTTGAAAACCAATTTTAAAACTTCCTGTAAAAGGTAAATAAACAATGAGATAAGGGGTGGTAAAAGAATGGAAACACAACCCTGGCAGTTTTGGCTCAGCAGTTAGAATGTTGGTCCTTGGACCAAAGAGTCGTGAGTTAGATTCCAGTCAAGGGCATGTACCTGAGTTACAGGTTTGATTCCCAGCTCCGGGGTCATGCAGGAGGCAACCAATTGATGTTTCTCTCTCACAGTGATGTCTCTCTCTCTCTCTCTCCCCTCCCCACCCCACTGTCCCTTTCTCTATTCCACTCTATCTAAAAATCAATGGAAAAATATCCTCAGGTGAGGATTAACAACAACAAAAAAGAATAGAAAGACATGTAACAGTTCTGTCTAGGTCACTAATAAATTTGAGGGCATTTCTAAAAGAGTGTTGTGGATTCTAACTACAAATTTTGTCAGCCACATTAATAGATAGTGCTATTACTAGTTGAAGACATTAGGTTGTGATGAAAGTATACTAGAACAAGAAGTAGGAATGTGAGTTTGAGCAAACATCCATCTTTCATTTGTTATGTGACCTAAAATATCTGATTTAGTTTTTCAAAGCCCCAGAAATATTTTTCTATCTAGCTGACTCAATTGTTTAACAATTAAAGGACAAAGGAGAGATATGAAATTATTATATATTCAAAAGATACTACCGTTACTATTACTTTTTATTTAGCATTATTAAGCTCATATTTTTCAAGTGTTCTGCAATTGGCACACTTTACCTAACACCTGAAATATTTCTATACTAAATGTATATTTATTTATGTATTTATTTATTTATTTTTATCCTCACCTGAGGACATTTTTCCATTTTTTTGTTCAGATAGAGTGGGAGGGAGAAAGAGAGAGAGAAACATAGATGTGAAAGAGACATATTGAGTGGTTGCCACCTGCACTACCCAACCAGGGCCGGGGACAAACTGCAACCGAGGTACATGCCCTTAGCAGGAACTGAACCCAGGTCTCTCTGGACCTCAGGCTGACACTCTAACCGCTGAGCCAAACCAGCCAGGGCATTCTATACTAATTTTAAAGATACTACAGATCCATCAGTAACATGAAACAATCTTACAGCAAGAGATTTCATTATCAGCATAAGCAAAAGGGCACTTAATCTAGGGATAAAAAGTGCAAAGCCATGCCCTCATGTCTACTAAGACTGCACAACCCAGAGGTGAATGACTCCATAGTAGCAGAGGCCCTGTGTCAAAAGACTGCTAGATAATTTATGAATTATAAAGAAATGATCTTTAAAAAGCTACAAACCCCATTCCTTAGCTTTCACTGCCTTATATTTAAAAGAACTATTCCATAGAACATTCTGGAACAAGATTTGGAAAACTATGGCCTGGGGGCCAAATCTGGCACAGTGCCTATTGTTGTAAACAAAGTTTTATTAGAACATATTTGCTTTTATTCTTATTGCTATTTTTGTGCTGCAGTAGCACAGTAGGGTAGTTGCAAAACAGATTGTGTGGTTTATAATATTTATTATCTGGCCCTTTACAAAAATTTTGTTGACCAGGATCTAGATCGCTGTCTCATTGATGTAAATGGAAACCTCCCAGGAGTCCAGTGAGAAGCATGATTGAACCATGAAACTCATACCTGTAGTCATATATACTCTTGGGTATTGACATAGGTTGCTGATGTAACATAATGTCTTTCAAATGTGAATATGAACACTAACTGTGTAGTATAAAGGTGGAATGATGAACTTCTTTTTGAGAAGGGAGTTGCTGCCTTCAGGTGTCTCTTTGAAAACACAAGAGGTATGATGAAAAGGCTTGGCTTTCTGATGATACAATGCAAACTTCTGGGCCTTCTGACCCTTAGAACTAAGAACATTTACCTCCAGGGTCTCTCACAGGCATTGGTAACATCATCAATATGCTTGTCTTCTTATCTCTCAAGGAAGTAAAAAATGTTTTAATTGTTCTCTCTTCTGCTTTTTATATAAATTTGTGTAAAATGCTGTCTAGATTCTGTAGTCATTTTTTAAAAAACTGACTTTTAGAGAAAGAGGAAGAGAGATGGAAAAACATTGATGTGAGATTGAAACATTGACTGGCTGCCTCCTGCACGCCCCCTGCTGGGGATCAATACTGCAACTTCAGCAGGTGTCCTGACCAGGAAACAAGCCAGCAACTCTTCAGTGCTGGAGATAATACTCAACCAACTGAGCCAAATCAATCAGGGCTGTATTCACTTTTATATGAAAGGTAGCAGAAGATGCTTGGCCAGTGTGGCTCAGTGGTTGAGCATTGACCCCTGCACCAAGAGATCCCCAGTTCAATTCCTGGTCAGGGCATCTGCCCAGGTTGTGGGCCCAATCCCTGAGGGGGGGCAGGGCATGCAGGAGGTATCCAATCAATCTTCTCTCTAATTGAGGTTTCTGTCTCTCTCTCAAAAATCAATAAATAATAATAATAATAATAATAATATATATATATATATATATATATATATATATATATACCTGGCTGGTTTGGCTCAGCGGTTGGAGCATCGGTCTGCAGACCAGAGTCCCAGGTTCAGATCCTGCTAGGAGCATGTACAAAAAAATAAGTGTGTGTATGTGTGTGTGTGTGTGTGTGTGTGTGTGTGTGTGTGTAAAAAAGAAAGGTAGCAGAATACACCAAACTATGCTTCTTTGGCATAAGAATTATTTTCAGCTGACTATTTTTGAGAAAGAGCAGACACAGGAGAATCTCTGAAAACAGAATAGAAGTTATTCTTTTGTAAAAAAAAATTTAATTTTATAAGTGATGTCCGCTTTAAAGGTGTCTCCCTCTTTGTACCAGGAAGAAAAAAATGGCTGAATCAGGGGAAAATTTTTCATTGGAAAAGGCCTGGACTTAAATCTGCATTACAAACCTTACTCTTGTTTCCTGAGGGGTTTTGTTTGTTTTTCTGCTAACTCCCTAACTTAACTCCCCACTCCTCAACATCTTTCTTTTGTCTTTAGCTGTAGATGGTATTTAAGGTGGTGGCTTGGACCATTTCTGGAAGTTTACACATTTTTTTCTGGGCATCTCCCATATGTGAGGTATACATGTTATTTATTTTTCTCTTGTTAATCTGTCTTTCTGTTTCAAGGGCATCTCAGCCAAGGATGTAGAAGGTTAAAGAAAAAATTATTTTCCTCTTATGTACATGCACCCTACCTTATATGAATGAAACTCTAATAATGCTTAACCAATATTAAAATGCTGTTTTCTCTCTCTTTCTCATTTCATATTCAAATGGAGAGATCTTTTGTTAGGACTATTATAGTTTTCTCACAGAAGGAATCTGGCTAAGGTGCAAATTCTTTTCAGAGTCCACGTGACACCCATGATTCTGCATTTCTGATTAGCATCCAGGTGATGCTCCAAGGCCCACACTTTTGACTTATTAAATGCAAATAGAAAAACTATCATTTAGATTTTTAAAAATTAAACTAAATGTAGCTTGTAAAACCCCATTTCTATTCACAGTCACTTGCAATTTAACATTCAGTCTCCTTTGGGTAATGTAGTGGAGGAAATATTATTTTACCTCTACCCTTCTAAGTTTGCAGCTGGGAACCCTGTAACAATAAGATTAATAAGAGAAAGACAAACAAAAGTTTATTAATATGTATCTCTCATGCACATGTGGGAGACAACCAAGGAAAATGAGTTACTCTCAGAAGCGGCTTAAAATTCAAGCTTAAATACCATCTTCAACTACAGGCAAATGAGAGAACGCTGTGGGGAGTACAGTCATGGGAAGGTGACCAGGAAAATTATGGAAACAAGTATAAACTTTGTCATGCAGGTTGAAGTCCATGCCTCCTCCACTGCTAGGGCTTTCTCTTGATTTAGCCGTCCCTCTGTTCCTGGCACAGAGAGGGAGGTGCCCTTACAAAAGGAGACTTTCTTTATAAATGTAAATTTTCCTTATGAAAGGAAAACTCCTGACTTCTGGTCAAGATGGCGGTATAGGTAAACGTGGTATCTCATTCTCCCACAACCACATCGAAGTTACAATTAAACTACAGCACAACCATCATTCAAAACCTCCTGACATTGAGCTGAATGGAAGTCCTACAACTACAAAATTAAAGAAGAAGCCACATCGAGATTGGTAGAAGGGGCAGAAGTGTGATGGGCTGAACCCACATCCATGTATGTCAGATAAAACTCAGCAGGGTACATCAGCCGGGAAGGTCCTCCCTGAAGACTGAAGGGTCCTCATTCCATACCAGGCACCCAGATCAGGGTTCCAGTGCCAGGGAGAGAAATCCCCATAACTTCTGGCTGTAAAACCAGCAGGAACTGAGGCTGAGAGAGGCTGAGGCAGCTGGAGCCCCAAGCAGCTCCTCTTAATGGTCCCATGCACGAACTTACTGGGACTCGAACCCTCCAGGCTCCAGCTTGTGGGAGGCAGCTGGAAAGGCACAAGAGACATACAGGGAAGAACTGAGTTGTTTGGCACTGAAGCGAGGCCTGGAGAGGCTGCTTTCTCCTGGACAGATGTGCTGTCAGAGGCCTTTTTCCTTTGGTGAGCCCTTTTCTGGGGCAGCAGATGGCAGCCATATCTGGGACTCTAGCAACTTGGCTCACACTGTTTGCCCCACCCTGATGATTCCCTGAGGCCCTGCCCCACCCAACTTTCAGGCTCACCCAAGCTGTCACCAGTTGCTTAACCATAGGATTGGCCTGTCTTGGATCCTGCTTCAGGCTCTTCTAAATTATTTCAAACGAGCAGCATCTGGTCTTAGTTAGCCCCATACCTCTTATTAAGTAATACACAGAAACAAACACAGGGAGGCAGCCAAAATGAGGAGACAAAGAAACAGGTCCCAAATGAAAGAACAGAACAAAACTTCAGGAAAAGAACTAAGCAAAATGGAGAAAAGCAACCTAACAGATGCAGAGTTTGAAATACTGCTTATAAGGATGCTCAATGAACTTAGTGAGGACATCAATGAACATAGTGAGGGCCTCAAGAGCATAAAAAAGGGCCAGTCAGAAATGAAGAATGCATAGTTAGAAATGAAGGTGGCACTAACTGAAATAAAGAATATTTTACACAGATTCAGTAGTAGAGTAGGTAAAGCCAAGAAGCAAACCATTAATTTGGAATATCAGAAATCAAAAAACACCCAATCAGAACAGGAAACAAACAAACAAAAAAAAGAATTAAAAAAAAATTGAGGATAGTGTAAGGAGCCTCTGGGACAACTTCAAGCGTGCCAACATTCGCATCTTGGGGGTGCCAGAAGGGGAAGAGAGAGAACAAGAAATCAAAAACCTATTTGAAACAATAATGGCAGAAAACTTCCCTAACTTGGTGAAGGAAACAGACATACAAGTCCAGGAAGCACAGAGAGTCCCAAAGAAGATGAA
Source organism: Molossus molossus (assembly GCF_014108415.1). Classification (NCBI taxonomy): domain Eukaryota; kingdom Metazoa; phylum Chordata; class Mammalia; order Chiroptera; family Molossidae; genus Molossus; species Molossus molossus. The sequence goes on from NW_023425346.1 coordinate 23,575,845, forward strand.
CCCCAAGAGGTCCATACCAAGACACATTATCATCAAAATGCAAAAGATTCAAGATAAAGAGAGAATCTTAAAAGCAGCAAGAGACAAGCAGTTAGTTACCTACAAGGGAGTTCCCATAAGACTGTCAGCTGATTTCTTAAAAGAAACTTTTCAGGCCAGAAGGGAGTGGAAAGAAATATTAAGAATGATGAAAAGCAAGAACCTACAACCAAGATTACTCTATCCTGCAAAGCTGTCATTTAGAATCAATGGACAGATAAAGAGTTTCCCAGATAAGAAAAAGCTAAAAGAGTCCATCACCACCAAACCATTATTATATGAAATGTTGAAGGATCTTTTTGAAGAAAAAGATAAAAAATATGAACAAACAAAATGGCAATGAATACATATCCATCGACAATTGAATCTACAAACAAAATGAACAAGCAGAACAGAAACATTCTTATAGACACAGAGAACATTTTGTTGGCTGCCAGATAGGAGGGGGTTGGAGGAATGAGTGAAAAAGTTGAAGGGATTAAAAAGTATAAATTGGTTGTGAGACTGACAAACCTCAAAGGGAAGGGGGTTGGGGGGTAGGAAGATATAAACCAAAGAACTTATATGTATGTATGCATAACCAATGGACCCAGACAACAGTGGGGAAAGGCAGGAGGAGGGCAGAAGTTGGGAGGAGGGGGTCAATAGGAGAAAGATGAGGAACCTCTGTAATATATTCAACAATAAAAATAAGTTATAAAAAAGGTACCTTCTACTTTGTTTTAAAAGCTTCTCCCTGTCTGCTGTTTCTCAAAATAACCAACTCAAAATAATTCTGAAGCCAAAGAGGGATATGTGGGGTGACAAATACCACCACCCTTCAGTAACAACTGAATCAGATGCCTAGCTTTCCTTATCTTTTCCTTTTTTTTTTTTTGTCAAGGGCATTTTATTTCTGAGGTTCAAGGGAAATTTATATCTGTCTTAGGTGTTGTTTGCATGCCTTTTCTCTGTCTCCTGATGGCATCTACTCAGGTTTGATTTGCTTGGGCTTCTGCTGCTGAGTCTGTGGTCCTTGAAGCAAGGCCATTTGCTGGGTCCATCCTATGTAAGGCCTCCTTATCCCAGTGATACCATTGTAATTACCCCTGTTATTAATTAATAACATAAAAGGAGCATAGGGACGCTACCATTCAGATGAATGCCCAATAAGGTCTGGATGACATGGGAAGATGTTTACCTGCCAGTCACACCTGGAAGTGTCGTTGGCTAGAATAGGCATGGCCACTGAAAGGGCGTGAAATCTGAGATATTCAAACTCCTGAACAAAGGGCATTCTCTCTCTTGGCCTTATCTTGCTTGCCCGCACCTGCTTATCTTGTTGCAGGGGGTGCATTCTATGCATTTGCTCACGGGGCCCACAGCCATGTGGACTCCACACAATGGACAAGTGGACTGTACTGGCCTGATGCCTGATGCTCTGCCTGATTCAAGTCCACCATGGGATGGAAACTCTGGACACGGGCTCTGCTTCTAGCTCTGCTGAATACCCAGCTGCATCTCTTCCAGAACTGGGTTAAGGTAACTGGAACTTTGCAAATTGAGGGGTATAACTCTACACAAATAAAAATCACTTGTTCTCCCATGAGAGTCTTAGAAAAATCATTTTCTCAAGATAATGCAAGAAACCCACTCTCACTAGTGATGGAGAAATTCCACCCGTGGTAATTCTCCAGTAACACCCGGCTCAGAACCTTTGTTTCATCTGATCTTTCTCACATTTCTGAACCTTATAGACCCCCCAGATGTGTACCCTCCTGATGATATAGTTAGAAACTTTTGGAGGCTTCCTTTGAAATCAACAACTAGCCTTATACGTTCTCCAAAACGTCTCAGTGTCCCGGACTGTGATGGGAATGAGAAGGGCTGTAAAGTAAAAGTGGATTGTCCCCAAGCCCAGTCTAAGCCAAACTATGGATTCTGTTATAACACGTCATTTCAGAAACATTCACTCATACAGTCCTGGCTTTATTTGAAATTTTTCTATTTCTTTCACTCTGGACTTTTTAAAAATTACTATTAAAAACAAAACACATTGCATTAAAATATTATTCATCTTTCTCACTTATTTTTTTTATACCTCTTACATTTTGCCCCCAATGTGAGCGTCTTGCTCCCCTCACTCTGATCCCAGCGTTAGGGCCTATTCCAATCTTCTCCTCTCCCCATTTGAGTGAAAAATAAGCACTTACATCATCATGCCTCATAATTAACTACATTTGTTATAGATGATCTTACTACTCTGCTTCCTTTGAAGCTTGTTTTTTTGACTCTCAAATGCTTTTTCCTCATTCAGAAAACAAATAAACAGAACAAAAAGTTCTACCCCCATGAATAAAATATATTGACTTGCATGACTACTTTTTTGTTCCATGAGTTAAAAAATACACACACACACACACACACACACACACACACACACACATATATTTGGCAACTCAATTAATTTTGTTGTTGTCATTATCATTGTAATTATTATTACTGCTACCTTCATCCATTCTCTCCCTATATATACATTACATAAATAAAACCATGATTTTTTTTGCCTAGTGAATAAAAACAGATAATATCTTAAAAGAGTACCTTCCATAGTTTACAGTAATAACTAAGATAAGATTAGACCAGGTAGGAAACTGAGTGCTTTGCCAGTATTTAGCTACTACTACGGAGATGAACAGATAATAAAGTACTCTTTTAAAAACACAAGAAGATAAAAGATTCAGCTGAATGTTAGCTCTTCTGAAGGTATGGATCATGTTTCATACATTTTGGCAGATAGGAGAGAGTTAACACATATTTGGTTAATAAGTATAAGATCATAGTTGACATTTTAATGGTGCATTGTTTATTTCCTATTTACTACATGTTGTGGCATCTAAAAAAGTTGACCAGGATAAGAAGAGTCAATCATGAGAATATATATGTTTCTCCAACTATTTTTTGCAAAGGCTGTTGATTATTAAAACTGTAGAAAAAGCCTGGCTGGTGTGGCTCAGTGGTTGAGCGTCGACCCATGCACTGAGAGGTCGCTGGTTCGATTCCCAGATTGAGGACCCGATCCCCAGTGGGGGACATGCAGGAGGCAGCCAATTGATGTTCTCTCTCATTGATATTTCTCTCTCCCTCTCCCTTCCTCTCTTTCTAAAATTAATAAAGAAAAAAAATGTTTAAAAAAAATCCCTGTAGATTTTTAAATCCCTTTTTAAAGTAAGGAATTTAAATTCAGGCTTCATTTTGAAATAAAACTATGAAGTAGAATGGAGATAGAATAAAAGAAAGGAGGAGGCCAGCTATAAAAAATAAACCTTCCAAATTGATTTAGATAAAAAGGTAATAAACTAGACAGAAAATGTACAGGTCCTGCTGCAGATGGGATAACCTGATGGCAATTCCAGAGGAAGGAAGAGCCATCGACAGTTAGTCATAGATGTGTGGGAGGAAAACAGTCCTCTGGGAGCTGTAAGGTTAAGGAAATAACTGTGCATGAGGCAGAGTGACAACTGACCTCTTGCTCATTGAAAGAAATCAGCATGAAGGAGGTTTGGAGAATGTCCTAAATTTCACACTGTGCTCTTCAAATAGCTAGTAGCTTATTTTTATGAGAGTCCTGAGACCTACTTTCACTGATCATTTATCCAGACAGTTACTTCATTTCTTTAATGAAGTAACATTACTCCTTTGGGAAAAGAATTTGAGGATGGGGAACAATCAGGCCTATGAGCAGCTCCCACTATGAGGGATGTGCCCTGGGAGCTGGCCCGCACTCCACACAGAATGAAGCAATTGCACTTCTACCATCATCGCTGCTGAGAGGTAGGGATTTTTTTTTTTTTTTAAAGATATTTTCTTTTAAGTCTACCTTACCCACCCCTCTCTTTTCTTAAATGAATATAATATAAGTTTAAGAAATTGGGAAACTAAAATAATAATAATGATGATGATATAAAGATCTTATCAATACGTTTTAATACCGTATTATAGACTTTGTTGATGAAAATGAGTATTTCACAATGTTTACTTAATGTGACTACTTCCGGATGTGATTAGTCTCATTTTCTTATTAGGTAAGCATTTTTAGTTTTCAGTTATATGTTATTTTAGTGCCATATCATAAAATGACTCAGAATACTCCCTCATCTCTCTCATTTTCTTTTCTCCTTAACATGACAAATTAATTCAGAATCAGACAGTAGATGGTGCTATTATTTCAAAAAGATTGTATAGTCCCAAAGACTTACTGAATTTTTTAAAACTACAGACACAAATAAAAAAAATATAAAAACTTGACATACTTTTCGAGTTTGCAAAGGTTATGAAGTAAAAAACTATTTTTATGAGGTGACCTATTCTGTCCCTTTTGGGGGTAAAATAATAGTCAAGGTTTCCCTTAGTAATTAATAAGTTTTGTCTCCCTGGAAAAAACGATACCACATTTAATTTTCTCCTTTGAAACAGAAACAGACACAGATGCCGTTGCTCAGACCGACTGCTATTTCAGACACAAAGCAATTCACAAGAGCTCAGCAATGCAGAAGGTATTAAAATGGAAAATACATGAATGTGAAGTTTCCTTAAAAATGCCGAAAAAACAGATTTTTTCGAATATAAAGCAATTTATATGTAAAACATCGGTAATCACAAAAGCACCTTAAAGACAATATTCAAATGCTAGCAGTAAAACCTTGTGTCTGACAGTGATAAATCAACATATTAAGGACTTGCCTTGGACTGGTGGCAGATGTCTTTGAAGGAGAATTGGAAACAGATGCATACCATAGAGGGGGTTCAGACAGTGGTGACACAGGCTAGGCGCTGAGTGGAGCCAAAGCGACAGCATTGAATCTCGAAACCCGCTGTTAAAGCACAATTGCTGTCGAGGTTCCTAAGGAGCAGCACTACAAGTTGTCTCTTTAAACCCCCATCACTCAAAGATAACGGCTGTTGATGGGCATCCCTTCCCTGTCTGGGTGGCAAAGGTTTAGGTGATTCTCGTTTTTTCATACCTAAACAAAACATATGGTGATGGGCTGTCTAATGGGTGGATCAACATTCTCTACCTCAATTTGCAACTCAGAACACCTACACAGAAAGAAGAATTGAAACCGAATGACGGGTGATGTTGCGAAAGTCATAGCAAACGCGGACATTTGAAACATCTGAATAATTAATTGCATCATTTTTTTTTTTTTTTTTTTTATCCTCACCTGAGGACATTTTTCCATTTTTTGTACAGACAGAGTGGGAGGGAGAGAGAAGAAGAGAGAGAGAGGGAAACATCGATGTGAAAGGGACACATCGAGTGGCTGCCACCCGCACGACCAACCAGGGCCGGGGACAAACTGCAACCGAGGTACGTGCCCTTAGCGGGAGCCGAACCCAGGTCTCTCCGGACCGCAGGCCGACGCTCTAACCGCTGAGCCAAACAGGCCAGGGCTAATTGCATCATTTTAAATCTCTGTGAATTTTGCATTTGAGGGCCAGCCATATTTTCAAACATGCATTTTAAAGAAATTTCAGTCTTTTAAATGGTATCTCATTTAACCCTTAACCTCCTAATAGGATAATTTTGAGTTAGAAATGTTTTTAAGTTGCTGGTTAATTCTGTTTCTGATTTTGTTCTAGCAGCATTGCTAATGTCTTATGTCTATTGTATGCGCCCCTACCCCAACCTGGCCCATGTGGCTCAGTGGATTGAGTGTCGTCCCATGGACTGAGAAGTCCTGGTTTGATTCCTTGTCAGGGCACATACTTGAGTTTCAGGCTAGATCCTCCAGTAGGGGGCATGCAGGAGGCAGCCAACTGATGCATCTCTCTCACATCAATGTTTTTATCTCTCTCTCTAAAAAAATCAATTAAAATAACATAAAATAGTATATGCCCCTAATCCTGTTATATAATTGCATAAATAATGTCAAAAATAAGTAGTATGCAATTTTTGTAGGTTCTTTGAAAGCAGTTGCTAGATCTGCTTTTATTTCGTATTGAGCACATTTTTTCCTGTTATTATCTATTTGTGGTAGTTTGAAAGCATGGTCTCAAATTCTTGGATACTCCTACTAAAACAGGATCCTTACAACTATGACGAAATTTAGTTTTAAATTCTAGCTGTAGAAAACATATTTCTCTATATATAATCACTTCAGAGACCTAACCTTTCTCCTAGTAATCAGCAACCCCCTAAAGGCAGCAGAAGACAATTGCCCAGACCTGATTGATGCTGAGCAGGTCCAGACCTCTGGCAGGCTAAAGATAACATCTTGACCTCAGTTATGTCTCAGCTCCTGAGCCCTAAGATGGAATGACCTCCTGGCTACTTTCCCGTGTAACCAGAGAGGACACTGGAACAGACCTCAGAACTGTCCTCGGGATCTGAAGAATGATTTATTACACTTACCTCACCTCTGACCAATCAGCTCCCAGCACAACCTCCAACTGTAACCCACTGTTTATTGTGATTTTGCCCTATATAATCAGTAACCTACACACCGTCAGGGAGTCGGATCTTTAATGCATTAGCTCCTCATTCTCCAAATTGACCAATTCAATATTAAACTATCTTTCTAAACTGTAAACTTCTGCTCATGCATTTCTTTGGGCTAGTGCACGCAGGCAGCCAGATGCAAACTTTGGGGTCCTGGTAACACTCTCTTTGAAAGGTGACGTCGATTCTGTTGTAATTAACCTAATTGTTAATAACAGGAAAGGAACAGATGAAAGGCCAAATATTTTAGGCATGTCATTTGGGCAGCGTTGCCAGGAAGCTGCAGCTTTATACTCCCCATGAAGCCACTGGTCTATTCTCTGCAGATCAATGGGGGAAGGGACTGCACGTGGGGGAGGAAGACGCATGCCTAGTAAAGTTGGGGGGAAAAGTAAAGGTGCTCGCTGTCCGTCATACCTGAGAACAGAGGTCATTTGCCACAATGGGTGTGGCCACTGCAAGACAGGGAAGATTTGGAATACTTAATTCCCCTGAATAAAGGCATTAACTCTCTTGGGCTCTTGGTTCCTCTTGGTTGACTCCTGGCTCATGAGGCGCTCATGCTTCTGCTCCCCTGCATTCGCCCACATGGTCCCTAGCCATGTGGACCCCCCACACGATGGACTAATGGACTGCAACTTGTCTGATGCTGAACTGGACCTGGCTGCAACATGGAGTGGAAACTCTGGACACTAGCTTTGCTTTTAGCTCTACTGAATCCCCAGCTACACTTCTTCCAGGACTAGACTAAGGGAAATGGAACTTTGGAAACCCAGGGATGTAATTCCACACAAATAAAAATCACTCATCCTCTTGTGTAAGTCTCAGAAAATTATTTTTCTCAACATATTGTAAGGATTCCACCCCCAGTACTCAGTGGGGATAGGGACATCCCAGCTTCCCCAATAGCAACAGCTATGTTCTTTTCCCTTGAATTTGGGTAATTGCTTTGTTGTAATGAAGAAGGAATGATGTGGCATGACTTGGACATCAAGACAAGATCATAAGAAGCCTTGGAGCTTTGCCTTGGTCTCTTGGAATGCTCATTCCCGTACTGCAGGACCCACGAACACAAGACTTGATATTCTGAGAAGTCCAAGCTGCACAAAGAGGCCATGCCTTAATTAGGCACTCTGGCTCACAATCCTAGCTAAGGCTAGCCTTTCAGTCGTCCTAGCCCAGGTTCCAGAACAATTCCTAACAATTCTAGTCCTCAGAGGTTGAATCACCTTATTAAACAAAAAACTTTCACAGCTAAAAGCTTTTTTTAAAAGAAAGAGTTTCTTGAGCCAGAAAAGGATTATTTCCTGGGGCATGAGTCTAAATCAGCAGCAGCAAAGCTGATACCATTGTAATTAGCTAGTTATTAATAATAGAAAAGGAGCAAAGGGAAGGCTAGATATTACAGGCACAAAATTTGGGCACTTCTCCAGAAAGCTGCAATTTCATAATCCCCAGGGAACCACTGGCCCATTTCCTGCAGATCACTGGAGAAAGACACTGGACAAAGGGGAGAAAGACCTTGCACAGTGAATCAGGGTGACATAAGGAAAGTACTTGGTTATCAGTCAAACCTGAGAATAGAGATCATTGGCCAGAGGGGGTGGGGCCCCACTGCAAACCTGACAAATTTTGGGAATATTTAATCCCAAACAAAGGAGTTCTCTCACTTGTAACTCTTGGCTCTTAGCCCTTGGCTCTCTGGTTCCTTTGGCTTTGCTCCTGCCTGTGTTCCCTCCATAGCCATGTGGCCATGTGGACGCCACATGCAATGGACTAATGGACTGCATCTGGGAACACAAACTAAGCTAGCCTCATGCTGGATTGGACTTTGCAAACATAGAATGGAAACTCTGGACACTGGCTTTGATCTTAGCCCTGCTAAAAGCAAAAAGGGACTTTATCTATGACAGGACAAAGGGAAATGAGACCTTGGAAACAGTGGTTTGATTCCACAGAAATAAAGCTTTCTATAATATTTCATCCTCCTGTTGAAGTCTCAGAAAATTCTTTTTCTTGGGATATCACAAGAAATTCACTCCCACCAGCACCCGGATGGGAACGAGGAGCTCTCCCCACCAATAACAGGGCTACGTGGAGAAGGGAACGTGTCCACCATCTTGGAGTTGACGGCACTTTTATACATTATATTTCAGGGGTAAAAAAATAAAGATATGTTATTTTGAAAAAATTTACACTGGCTACAGATAAGCTGAAGTGGGGCTGTTTTATGATAGGTGTTGTCTGCTAGAAAGAAATATTTACTGCTTTTGTTTGGAGTGGACAACAGTCTTGAAACTTCACACATAAACAGGATGTGGTGGTTTCTGGTGGTATCTACAGAAGTTGATTCAAAATTCCAGCATGCACTCAGGAATGTGAGCTGTCTTTTTTAGTTGGCTCACAGTTATTAACTAGTTAACTACTCTTATTTCTTTCTCTCACTCATAGGCTCACTGTAATTTAATTTAAGACATCTCAGAACTTTTATCTTGTCAACCCCAGACATTCAAAACCTTACAGCTGAGGCCTCAATGTGCCCTTTAGGAATACATGACCACAGCATCACTAAGCATAAGTGGGTTGTTTGTTACTCAGAAATTGACAACTAGAACACCAGAGTTGGGTTATAAATTGAAATCACTTTGTCAGTCATAAACTGTCATGATAGTCAGGTAAGTATATTTTATTTTAGACATTTTTAGTATTCCTAGTCTCCTAATTGGTTTTCTTGCCTTGACTCCCTCCATTCCCCTAGTTACACAACTGACATATCTCCCTGATATGTCCCATAATATTCAGATGGATATTTACTGACCTTCATGCTCTTTCACCCACATATACACATTTTTTTATTTTTTATTTTTTGTTCAGATAGAGTGGGAGGGAGAGAGAGAGAGAGAGAGAAAGAAACATCGACATGAAAGGGACACATAGAGTGGTTGCCACCCACACGACCCAACCAGGGCCGGGGACAAACTGCAACCGAGGAACATGCCCTTAGCGGGAACTGAACCCGGGTCTCTCCGGACCGCAGGCCGACGCTCTAACCACTGAGCCAAACTGGCCAGGGCCATATACACATTTTTTTACAACTAACCTTACAAATTGTTTACTACATCCTATGAATTTCAGGAGTAAAGAACTAGAATCTCCAGGGTCATTTTAAAACTACATGTCTACTCTGTGGAGTCCACCTCAAACCCAAGCACCCCTGGGGAATCACTGACTTTGTTTTCAGTGGCATTGATGGGTTTAGGGCTAACTTCAAACTATAATGAAAGGCATAGGTGTAATTATAAACCTCTAAATGTTAATGTTATGGTCATTGTCCCTCCATATCTTTGCTTTTTCTATCCTTACTCTCTAGGATACTGTTTTCTGGTACTTCCTCTTAGTTTATCTGAGTCAAATTCTTTTCCTGTGAAGTAGCATTTACATTCCTTCTCCCTAGGTGGTCTTTGGAGGATGAAGGGATGATTTTCTCAGATACCATAGACTGATCACTCATTAAATGCCAAGCATTTTGCTTAGTTCTTTACATTCAGTATCCTGTATCAATCCATTTTCTCATATTTGTTCTATACCTATCACTTGGCAATTGCCATATCTTACCCTTCTATATTGTCTATCTTTTTACCATTGTTGTTTCTCCGAATATTCAATATGAAGGACAAAGATTTTGTTTCTCTTATTTTCCTTGGTATTTCTAGGATATTTATATAAGAAACAGAACATAATAGGTGACCAACTACAATTTACAAGAAACAATCCAGCCCTGGCCGGTTTGGCTCAGCGGTTAGAGCGTCGGCCTGCAGTCCAGAGAGACCGGGGTTTGGTTCCCGCTAAGGGCACGTACCTCGGTTGCAGTTAATCCCTGGCCCTGGTTGGTTGTGCGGGTGGCAGCCACTCAATGTGTCCCTTTCACGTCGATGTTTCTCTCTCTTCCTCTCTCCCTCCCACTCCATCTGAACAAAAAAATGGAAAAAATGTCCTCAGGTGAGGATAAAAAAAAAAGAAATAATCCAGTGAAATATTACTCACTGTTACTATCAAGTCTATTAGAATTTCTAGATAGCTTCAAACATTGGCTCTTTTCATTATATCAATCAGGTGCTTAAATGCTGTAATGAGATTTAATTTTGTTAGTAATTTTATAATTTCAGTGAGGACATTCTAAACACAATCTATTCTCAGGTGGCTGTTTTCACTGGACAAATTAAATATACTTTTTTTTTTTTTTTTTTAGGAAGAGAGATAAGAACAGTACACATTTCTTGACTTTTACTGAACTTAATGGATTTCTACAATATCTTGTTGTTTCCAGTCTAATTAACCCCTGCTTTATATCAAGTATTGATAATATACGTAAAAGGTCTGAGCTGGTGAGAGATGGTCCACAATGCAAGGCCGATGTAGAGCAAAATGGCTTTATTGCATGTGCCTGGGTGCAGGCAGGCTGAGCCCCAAAAGGGGTCAACCTCGAATAACTGTCGGGGTGTACGTTATATACTCTACTTTTAGCTTCCAGCAGTCCCTGCTGACATACTCTGTCAGGGCCATTGTACATTTTGCAGTTGGACTGGTTTGGTATCTCCTCGTGATTCATTGTCTTGCGGATAGCCCCATAATCCTCACTCAACAGAAGGCTGAGCAAAGGTCATGCAAGCAAAGCATTTTTCAGTTTTTGCCTTTTACAAGATTTTACCTTTACCCTTTAAAATGTTACTAACTCTTTCAATATGCTTTAAACATAAAATTATCTCTTCCATATCAGGTTGCAAAAAAAAATGTCTAATAAATATTCATATCCATGATGTTTCAGAAACCTATAAAGTAATTGAATGTGACATCATAAACCCCCTATAGGTAACAAGATTTTCACCCAGTTTTCCTGTTCAACATGCATTAAAACTTGCTAAAGCTCATTATTTTCAGGGAGAAAAAAAAGATATGTGTCTTTCAAACAATAGTGTACTATTTTAATATGTAAATTTTGGTCTTCTTTCTCATCTACTTATTCTTCTAACATTTAATGCCATAAAATATATATATATATGCAAAAATATGTTTTTCATATATCTATATATTACCAGGTCAATGGAATATTCTTTTATACCTTTAGAACAGCCTTATAAGTTTCATAAAGACAAACATCTTCTTGGTTACAGATGTGTTTAGATAAGTTTTTAAAAAACTTACCTTTGAAAAAAGTATTTATCTTTGTTGAAGCTATAAAAGATCAAATGTTGCACTGGACAATTATGGAGATAATTTTATTCAGACTATTGGAATAGAGAAAACAGTTGGTAATGAGGAACATCTCAACAACAACCAAAGGAGACTGGGGTTATAAAAGGCAGACAAGTGAGTCATCTGTAAATGTTGTGGGAGTTGTGTAGATGGATGGAGATGAGTCATTGAAGGTGGGTAAGAGTGGCTCTTACTGGGGAATAAAAAGGCCAGGGTGGTCCTTTGCTGGTAGCTATTATTTGGCATGCAAAAGGAGGGAGCACAGAGCTCAGGTAAACTTCAACACTGTCTCAGGGAAGGACAGGAGAATGTTAGAAGTCAGTACACACAACTAGGAAGGAATCTTGACAACTCTGGTAGAAAACAAAATATATGACTCTGGGTATAAAACCATAATGACAAATAAGACTGGAGGGGAAAATAATTTTAAATGTATAAATTAGACTTTGAAGAATGCATTTCTAATCCTCTTAGCTTCATTTTCTCTATCTTCAACCTCTGACTTCCAATTGAGAATATGGGGTTATGGCTCCCTTAAAGCATGCCAGACCTGTGAAGTAGCAAATAGAGCAACTGAAGAGAGTGAGAGGAGAATAGCATAGAAGGGTTCTGAAAATGTTTTTTGAAAGTGACCATGTTGGATATTGTTGTTAAACTTCCCATAAATGAGACTGGAACTATAAAGGAAACATGATTCTTGCGATAAAGTACTAATAAAGTTATTAGCCCTGGCCAGTTTTGCTCAGCGGTTAGAGCGTCGGCCTGCGGTACAGAGAGACCCGGGTTCGGTTCCCGCTAAGGGCACATACCTCGGTTGCAGTTTGTCCCCGGCCCTGGTTGGTCGTGCAGGTGGCAGCCACTCGATGTGTCCCTTCACATCGATGTTTCTCTCTCTCTCTCCCTTCCTCTCTCTCCCTCCCATTCTATCTGTAAAAAAAATGGAAAAATATCCTCGGGTGAGGATAAAAAAAAAAAAAAAAAAGTTATTAATGTAATTTCCTGAAAACATAGCCCATACAGTGATTATTCCCAAGCCCTCTTTCAACTTAAACTGAGTTTATGCATCATAGAGTGCTTGTTAACACCAGCTAATCCTTGCATTACTTACAGCTACATGCTAATTGGCAAGTCCCACAGACTACCAGGAAACAACCTGTTTCACAAAACTAGTGGGCTTTGGTCCTTGTAGAAAGCAAATGAGGAATGAAACTCAACTTCTAGCACTTACTCAATCACACTGTGAGCAGGAGTCTGTGTAACATGGGCACATGATTTCTATGAGAAGACAGCTATGGACAGATGACAGTAAATGCTTGAGAGTGACTTTGTGTGTCTAAGGTCACCAAATAGCTGTTTCTTGATAGATGTGCCTTTTTAATTTAGTTGATTAATCTTGTTTTATAAATACTTATTTTTTTTCAATGTGTTTTTATTGATTTTAGAGATAGAGGAAGGGGGAAAGAGAGAGAGAAACATCATCGCTCTTTGACTGGGAATCAAACTGGCAACCCTTCAATGCACAGGACAAGGCTTAACTAACTGAGCCACACCAGCCAGGGCTAAATACCTTATTTTTAACTCTAACTTTCTCACTGATTTCTTCTCTATCTCTCTTTCTCCACCCATCTCTGTCTCTCTTTGATGCGTGCACGCGCGTGCGCACACACACACATACAATTTGACTAAATGCTTTAAAGACTTTTACTAATGCCAGTTTATTCTTCATAGCCTCATCTTTACATCTAACTTACTGTAGATGAGGAAACTGACCTACATACACTAATGACATGCTTTGTTCAGGATAATTGGGTGACACATCTAAAACTGGAACCCAAGTTTGTAAACTACTACTGCTATGCAAAAAGCTGAAACTGCACATATTTTTGTTGGTATTGTTAATCCTCACCAGGGAATATTTTTCCATTGACTTTTAGATAGAATGGAAGGGGGGGGGTGAGAGAGAGAGAGAGAGAGAGAGAGAGAGAGAGAGAAACAACCATCTGTTGCCTCCCACAAGGGTGGAGGATCAAACAGCCTGAAAAACCTGCAACCCAGGTATGTACCTTTGACGGGGAATCAAACCTGCAACCCTTCAGCGAACAGGCTGATGCTTTAAACGCTGAGCCAGATTGGGCAGGGCTTAAAGTGCTTTCAAAATCACAACCATTTCATTGGCAACTAATTCCTAGCTACTTTTACTTTGACAAAAAAAAACAAACAACAACACAAAACAACAAAAACAAATTCACTGTTCAAAATGTATTCAAAAATTTTTCATTAAATGCTATTTCACAAAGGATGCACTATGATGAGGTCAAAGTGAGTAAATGTCAGAGTTTTAACAAGGTCTCAGAAGATGAGAAAGGTATGACAGAGAATTGAGAATAGCTAAGAGAATAAAACCATATGCGAAAATAACACGCATTCATGTATCTCTTAATGATGAGAACTGTTCTGAGAAGTGTGTTGTTAGGCAGTTTCATTATTGTGCAAACATCAGGGAGTGAAGTTACACAAACCAGAATGGTCTAGTCTAGCCTTCCTAGAGTCTATGCTGTAGTCTATTGCTCCTACGCTATAAACCTGTACAACATGTTACTGTCCTCAATACTTAAGCAATTATATCACAGAAGTTAGTATTGTTGTATTTAAACACATCTAAACATAGAGATATGCAGTAAAAACAAAAAACAAAACAAAACAAAAAACAGTATAAAAGATAAAAATGATATACGTGTATAGAGCCTTCACCATGAGAGGAGCTGCAGGACTGGAGGTGGCCTGGCTGAGTCACCAGTGAGTGTGAGTCAATGGGAAGGCCTGGGACACACTGGGCACTGCTGGGAACTCAGAAAACTCTGTCCCACAAGCCCTCTCCATGGCTTCTTTCTGACAAGATCAGAAATAGAACAGCAGATCTGTCAATGCTGCTCCGTGATCAGGGAAGTGGGCTGGATTGACTGAAAATATTGAGGAAAAACTGGATGGCTATGCATAGATCACCACAATAGTGACTGTCAAGAGTCGGTGAAAGGTGGCCCGAGGCTCAGTTAAAAAAAAAAAAAAAAATCAAGATGGAGAGATAAAAAACTTAGGGGATTGGCAGGGAAATTTGGTTTTGCTATTACATGTTGAAGTAGTCCTCATATTAAGGACATTTATAGTATTTAAAAAGAGGGTAATTAGCCCTGGCCGGTTTGGCTCAGCGATTGGAGCGTCGGCCTGTGGTACAGAGAGACCTGGGTTCGGTTCCCGCTAAGGGCATGTACCTCGGTTGCAGTTTGTCCCAGCCCTGGTTGGTCGTGCGGGTGGCAGCCACTCGATGTGTCCCTTCACATCGATGTTTCTCTCTCTCTCTCTTCCTCTCTCTCCCTCCCATTCTATCTGAACAAAAAATGGAAAAATGTCCTCGGGTGAGGATAAAAAAAAAAAGAGGGTAATTAACATGAAAAGGGTATAGAACTGAGTAGCCAATATTATGTCTTTGGAAATTTGTTTTTTGTTCCCTTGACCCTACCTGACACAAAGGGTACTGGTATTAAGTTGATGAAAGTAATAAACTTATCTATGTTTTACATCATTATAATGTAAAAATATTTGCAAAGTAGAGGAACAGGGTAGCTCCACACAAGCACAGAAAACTTTTACCAAAGTGATAGTGGCATGTAATACTTGTAAAGTTAGCTCCTCTGGACCTGTTCCCTGCCTGGGATCTTAGGCCTTCAATGAAGAATGTATGGCCATGTACTCTGAAGACCATCAAGCTAGATCTGGGGAGGTGGTAGGCTCTCTGAATATGTAGTGCTGGAGGAGCAGGTTCCTCTGTGCTGAAACAGGTTGGTGGCTGACTGGGCTGTGATCTGTGCACCCGAAACCAAGCTTCTGGGACTAAGAGAGAATCCATTGTCGAGTCCTCTGATACTGCTCCTATCAGAGGAAAAAAGTCTTTTTCCTGAACCACACATTATTCCATTTCTTACAGGAGATTCAGCTCCATTATAATTTTATGGGACCACTGTTATACGCATGGTCTGTCACCCAAAATGTCATTACACAGGGCATGACTATAAGTGAAATCAGTAAGGTAGGAAAGTGGGTGCAATTTGAGAGATAATAGTTAAAGACCCTGATGACTGAAGTTAGGTATGTAGGGAGGTTTTCAGTGACCTGATAAGTAAAATGCCAGGGTAAATAGTTCAAATTTCACTCTCCGTGTAACAGAAGGCAGTGCAGGCCTTTGATAAAGGAAATTGTTATTCAGTCTTCTTGTAGGAAGGCAAGTGTGATGGTGATAGGAATTAAAGATTGAAGAAACAAGAGATTGGAAGTCAATACACTAATTAGGAAGTTGTTATAATAGTCCTAGCACACAGTTCAGGACTGTTGGTTCAGCAGCATTGGGAACAGATGAAAAATCATGAAAACAAGCAGCATAGTTAAGACAGAAGTGACAGAGTTTAAGAAGTGAGTTAGAGAGAAAAGCTATGGTGACTCAGAACAAAGTAAAGGCAGAAGGCAGCACTGGGAAAAGGTCACTCCTGAGCTGTGATTGTGGAGCTGGCAGCATGGTTACGCTGAGATATGTAGAAAGTAGCTAAGAATCAGGTCTTGATGTGGACTTGGGAGTCATTAACTTAAAAGGGAATGTTGAAACTCTGAAAGTAGGTAATACTTTCAAGGGCAAAGTGTTAAGCAAAAATAGACAAGGTTGATATTCAATGAATAGATGAACTTGTACTTAAGCAATTAGAGGAGGAAGCAACAAAGGCATCTTTGAAAGAACAGTCATACTAATGCTGGACACGAGGGGTCCAAGGCTGGCAAATTATGCAGAGACAGGGTTGAATCATATATGAGTGTTTATTCCAATAATGCCCACAGAATGGGGAGAGCAGTTGGTCGCCCTGTAAATTGGCTGATTATATACCGGTGAGAAAGAAGATAACTAGGTGCAGCTGTGAGCTGTGAGTGTAACAGGAAAAGGAGAGGGGAGGGTCTGCAGTTCAGCCTTCAGGAGTCCAAGTCTGATATCAAGGTGGCTAATCTTCCATGATGTTGCAAACAGTTCAGCCCATTCCTGGGAACTGATAATGGTCAGCATTCTTGAGGCAAACTCCCAGGTGAGGAGTGCGGCAGGGGGGTCAGGGTTCAGGCACAGTAATCAAATCAAAGTGTGTCCTGTCCCTGGTCTGTTCTCAGAATGTATCTCTTTGCTGAGATTTTTACATCCCTATTTTCCTTCTTGCAGCACATCCTCCAGTTTCCCATAGTCTATTAGAAAACCTTTTATCTATAGTTATTAGGTGAATTATCATTGAACTATTGTGATTCTATTTCTAGTATGTGCCCCTCCCCTATCAATACAGGTAGGAAAACTTAGATGAATATGGGTATTAAGAAAGAAAAGAATAAGGTGGTGTTCAATAATTTTATGAATTAAAGTCATAAATATATCAATTAAAAGGCCACTAATTATCTTTAACAGTGCATTATCTGTTGAGTAGAACTGTGGGAAAGGAGTTTGTGTGATGCAGCTGAGTGTATTGTGAAACCATGGTGTGATAATCCTGTTTTGAGATACTGGCGATGAAGAAGAAAGTAGTTTAAAAGTGAAGTAGGATTGGGAAAAAGATATTTTAGCATAGAGATGTCAGATTCCAAAAGTGTTTGTGTCTTAGGCCAAAAAGTGAAGAGTTAATGAAAGATAAATTGGAAAAAAATGAAAAACAAAAAAATGTGTAGAAAAATGTATAAAAAAAAAATACAAGCTCCATCTGTAAGTCAATGATATTGATACTTAATTCTGGAGCTATTGTAAAGTTTGGTGGTTAATGTCTGGCTTCATGAATAGTATGCAACTAATAAATGACAACTATAATTCTTACCATTACTATGAAAAACTATATAATTCATTTACACACTATGAGGCAATATAGAGTTCATATAACTGAATTTCAAAGAAGAGAAGATTTCTTTCTTAAATGCTAAATTTTTAGCTGCTTTCTAAAATATGTATGATATAACTTTCCCTTCCTTGAGAATATAGAAATAACATATTTTATTCTTTCTAATGACTCAGTCATTTTATAGCCATTGAGGATGTATAATGGTATTCTACCGTAATAAGAATACTTGCTTCAAGATTGTCCCAGAAAAGCCCAGGTATCAGAAAAGTGAGATAAGCAAGAAAAACATCATTACAGAGATGAGTGAGTGCCAACAAAACAATTCATCCTTATGGAGGCAGAACCACTGAGTTGAATAAAGAGTCCTGGTTTCAAGTTTACATGCAACATTCATTAACTTCATGTTGGTTTCCTCCTGTGTTTTACTTGCCTCACAGGCTCAGTTTATCCAGTAGTTGAAAACCCTTGGTTAACCAAAGTGGTTTATACAAATGTAGGGGAATATAGCAATCAAGTTTACAGAATATTCAGAATAAAGGGCAATAGGCAAGCATAATGTCAATATTCCTCTTCTTATTTTGTTCACGTATACCTTTTCCAGCTATTTTGAGGGGACTTCAACTTGGTTTCTAAATGATCATTCTAATGGAGAAGATCTATGCAGAATTGTAGCTCTGAAAACCAAATGGCACATAGTAGATAAACAGAAAGATTGAGCATCCCAAATAGAGTGCTTCTGTTGATGGGATTGTTTTATGATGCTCTCTTCTGGGAAATTGAATTGGATTCCTGCTCAACTCCAGAATGTGTCACTGTGCCCTTTATAATCTATTTATTGCATAGTGTGATCCCCCATGAGAAGCTCGAGCAAGTCTATTTGATTACATCTGAGTGTGGTCTGACGAAGTGGTGTTCAGCCTCTGTTCCTCAACATTAAAGGGTTCTACAGGAGTGATCGGAGGGCATGTGATTAGTATGAAAGATTGCAAGAAGATGTGCAAGAAAGTATCCAAGAAGGCAGAACCACCAGAGCCCTCTCCTTACTTTAGTTAAAAACAACTCCACTAGTATATGTTTAAATATTAGGAAAAGAAATTGAAAGAGAGAGAGAGAGAGAGAGGAGGAAGACGGGAGGGAGGGAGGAAGAAAGGAAGAAAAGAAGAAAAAGGAATTGTGAAAAAAATAATTGAGAAAAGTTAGAATGTGATGTTAAACAGAAGATGATGCAATATGTGTTTAAAATGTGAAAATATTTTCAAATTAAATGGAATGTGATTGCAGGAATTTATGTTAAATAATTTCAATTAATGATATTGGGGAGAACAACAGTGATAAAAATTCGATTGAAAGCTAAATAAGTGTGGAAAGTGTTTGGAATTTCTGGTAGGAAAAATGAAATTGGGTTTAATTTGAGATAAATACTAGAATTGGCTAACAGCAGGGCTGCCCAGCAGAGGCCACTTATTACATAAATCATAATAATTCTATAATTCTCCCCTCACTTTATTCTGGCAGTAAATAGCAGGAAGAAACAATCTAATTTGATAGGTGCAAATTGGCAATGTAAATACTAATCAATTTTAGTTCACAATCTCAAATAATATTTAGATTATAACTTGAATAATAATGGGGGAAAAAACAGAGTAAGCTTATTCTGTATGATACTATGTTGTATAAAAAGCTTTTGCTCTCTGTCATATTATTGGACTCCATAAAATAATGACAATAGGTTAAACATTTCTGTCATGTTTAAGAGTGATAGAGAAACCCTTTATCTAAGTGCCCATGTCCTCATCTGTCATAAAATTTTTGAGAAGAAGGAGTTTTACTATTAGTATTTAAAATAACTGCCCTGGCCAGTTTTGCTCAGCAATTGGTGTCGGCCTGCGGTCCAGAGAGACCCACGTTCGGTTCCTGCTAAGGGCATGTACCTCAGTTGCAGTTTGTCCCCGGCCCTGGTTGGGTCGTGGGGGTGGCAACCACTTGATGTGTCCCTTTCACGTCAATGTTTCTCTTCCTCTCTCTCCCTCCCACTCTATCTGAACAAGAAATAAAAAAAATGTCTTTGGGTGAGGATTAAAAAGAAATAATAATAAATTAGTAACTGAGACTTAGCATTGCAGATGAAACACAGTTAATTTTAAAATACTTAGTTTTGTATCTTGGTTAGGGTCTTGTGTATAAGAGAGGCATAAAGTGAAAGGGTGAAGAACACGGATCCAGAGACCATTCTCCATGAGATTGGTCCTAGTATTTACAGTATTTACCCTTCTTGGTCGTGTGCCTGTGGGCAAGTTACAAAAACTGTCTCATGCCCTGGCCAGTTTGGCTCAGCGGTTAGAGCGTCGGCCTGCGGTCCGGAGAGACCCGGGTTCGGTTTCCGCTAAGGGCACGTACCTCGGTTGCAGTTTGTCCCCGGCCCTGGTTGGTCGTGCGGGTGGCAGCCACTCGATGTGTCCCTTCACGTCGAGGTTTCTCTCTCTCTCTCCCTCCCACTCTATCTGTGCAAAAAATGGAAAAATGTCCTCGGGTGAGGATAAAAACGAAAAAAACAAAAAAAAAAACTGTCTCATATTTCTTATCTGTAGTATGGGAATTTAAAAGTACCGAATTCATAAGAAGTGGATGTTTTAAACAGAAAAGCTTCATTCAATGAGTAATTCATGGCCCACAGTAAGTACTAAATAGGGTTGACAATTATTGACTATGCTATTATACCTTAAAATATGGGATCATAACTTGATCATCATACTTTGAACTTCAACAATTCTCTTGAGACCTGTCATCTTCAACTTCTTTAACTTTATCTCCCATTAAATAAACACTGCCAGAATATACATTTCAAAGGAAGGCATTTTTGCTCAATTTTGTTCACTACTCTGAAACGAGGACTTAAAATGGTACCAAGTGTGTCATAGGTTTTTAATAAACATTTGCAAATTAATTTATACAATTAGTGCTCTATAATGAAAGATGAGAGCCCTGGCCGGTTTGGCTCAGCAGTTAGAGCGTCAGCCTGCGGTCCGGAGAGACCCAGGTTCAGTTCCCGCTAAGGGCACGTACCGCAGTTGCAGTTGGTCCCCGGCCCTGGTTGGTTGTGTGGGTGGCAGCCACTCGATGTGTCCCTTTCACGTCGATGTTTCTTTCTCTCTCTCTGTTCCTCTCTCTCCCTCCCACTCTACCTGAACAGAAAATGGAAAAATGTCCTTGGGTGAGGATAAAAAAAAAAAAAAGAAAGAAAGAAGAGAAAACAATTGGATATATATGCTTCTCTCTCCTTTTACATCTGTAATTTTGTTAACAGAAACCAAAGAAAGTGTATTATTTACAATCACAGCTAAAGAAATGATGGGATCATCTTGTTAGTCAGATAAGATGGATGTTTGTGCTAAGCTAAAAATTAAAAATGAGGAGCCTAGATAGAAATGCTACTTGAATTGTCTGAGCATACTAATGAAATAGTTTGCTTGGACACATCTTATTAATGTAGAACATGTCGCTTTGCAGCCAAGAGACTAGAGAGGTCATACGTATAAGTAGAAAGATGTGGAGATAATCCTAAAGGGGAAAAACAAATCACTGGAGTTTCTGTGTTATCATGGCTACTTAGGAATTACCAAAGGAGCCATTCTGCACTTGATTGTCATTTATGTTAATACCAAGTAAAAATGTTTTAATCTTAACTAATACAGTATTTATACTTACATTTTTTTCCATTTCCCCTCTATTTCCCAAAGGGAAATTCTTGTCATGGTAGGAATCACTAAGAAGAAAAATAAAAAGACATGGTGCAAAATTTCAGCTATGTAAATTGATGCATATTGGGATAATTATATTGTGCCTCCATAAAGTTTCATGAGTATTTGAGGCAGAAAAATTACACTTCTCTTATTCAAACATTTTAGTAATAGGATTTTATAGTTATATCTTTGCTATGTTTCTCTCACTGGGGGTAGGGAGAACAGATTCAACTACACTTGGCTGGAAAAAATAGCTTTCAAAAGTTTTTGGGTTTCTTTTTTCTTCCTCCCCAGTGCCTCAAAATCCATCTATTTGACAGCATAAGACTGTTATCATGGTAAAGGCTATTGCATTGCCTTCAGCTTTGGGAATTTTTTTTCCTTTTCCCCTTGGATTGTTTAAGAGACCAAGTAATCATTTAACTGATTGTGAAGAATGTGAGTTACACAGCTGGATCAATATTCCAGGTGACAAAGAAACTTGACCATGTAAATCTCAGTAAAAGGTATTACTATCTTCAAATCAGCCATTATGACAACCTTAGGTATGCTTTCGAAAAGAGTCCTGTACCTGACAGATATTCCTTATCCTCTTTGATGTGCCTATTAGCTTAAGTCATCATCACTTAAATACTGTCCCCAAATCCATCATTTCTTTCAGGTGCTCTCAATGGAAAGCTGAACATTATTTGGAAAGGGAAGAGAAAATCCAGCAAGATCAGAAATAAACTGAAGTGATTTGATAATCAGCTTGAGTACTCAAACAAGTTGACTCACGCAAGAATGATGACAGAACTTCTGGAAAGAAATTCTATCTGCACCCCATCGGCTAGTCTCAGGGTAAATAGGATTCCTATTGTGGAGTATGGAACTGGAAATAGTTTATATCCATAGAGAAATTGCCCTTGCAATTTGGTAAGACAATAAAGGTAAGATATAACTAGGAAAAGGCCTATGAAATAAGTTCAAAGAATTTCATAATTCTGACTATCCCTAAGTAGGGATTTATGAATCATAGATAGGCTTTTTAAAAATTTTAATTTTTTGGAATGACATTGGTTAATAGGATCATAGAAGTTTCAGGTGTACATTTCTATGATAAATGATCTGTATATTGCATTGTATTCCCACTACCCAAGTCGAATCATCTTCTGTCACCATGTATTTGGCCCCCTTTGTCTTTACTAACCCTCCATCCTCTTTCCTCTGGTAACCACCACACTGTTGTCTCTGACTATGATTTTCAGTTCTACATCCCACATGTGAGTGAAGTCATATGGTTCTTGGCTATTTGTGACAGACTTATTTAATTTAGCATAATATTCTCAAGGTCCATCGATGTTGTCGCAAATGACAGTACTTTATCTTTTCTTACAGCTGAGTACTATTGCATTGTATATATGTACCACATTGTCTTTATCCAATCCTCTATCAAAGGACACTTTGGTTGTCTTCATGTCTTGGCCACCGTGAATAGTGCTGCAATGAACATAGGGATGTATATATCATTGTGAATAAATGTTTTTGAGTTTTTTAGATAGATACCCAGAAGAGGGATTGCTGAGTTATATGGTAACTTTATTCGTAATGTTTTTAGGAACTACTTTTGTAGGAAGGAAACCACTTCACCCCTAAGTTCTAGCTTAAAGAAACTATCCTCTGCTTCCTACTATTTCCTTAATGTTCTTTGCTCTAAGGCAAAGAACATTAAGAACCCTGGATGCACGGTAGAATCTTCTAAGAAGCTTAACAAATTACCAGTGTCCTGCCTCAACTTCCCAGATCCTGTTGAAAGTGCTTGGACTGGAGCCAGGCATTGGTTCCTTCCCAGAGTGCCCTGGGAGAGTTTGATGTGTAACATGTGGTGTCAAACACTAGTTTCAATACTGATGCCTTTGACTCTCCCCACTTGTCATCAAACATCTCTATTAAAACTAACTTCATGACCTCTTTTATAGAAAAGGAGTTCTTAAAAGAAGATCAAGGATAGGTGTTTAACCATTCTCTTACCACAACTGTCCATGACCTATCATGCAGACTTATCAAGTTTTCCCAAGACACTCCTATGTACTGATTTTCTTCTGTACTTTCTCCCTTTTCCACCACCTCCTTCCCATGGTGCCCCCATACTGTGTTTCAACTTCTGTGGTTCCTCCATCTGGATTTGCCCTCTTGACCATGGCCCATACCCTTGATAACATGCTGTGTTTCCATCTGTCTGTGTCTATTTTTTTTCTCCTACATGGGAGCTTATAAACTGTTCAGGTGATTATACTTGAAGCATAAAAGTTTTGATTTAACTAGGCGTGATTCATCAATTCTTCAAGTAATAGTTTACTGAAATAGAGAATTTTAAGCACTTTAATAAGTCACTAAAAGAGAAATTTTAGCATAGTGTAGAATTTCCCAAAATTTGTTCTCCGGAATTCCCATCCCCCAAATGATTATAGAGAGAGAAAAAAAATATGATAAAATAAATTTATTAAGAGCTGCATTCTATGTCCCTGGTTTGAAAAATTCATTTACATACCAACATATTAAAAGCACTGAAATTGTTTTAAATGAATAAACTAGTTTTTATTTTGTTGTGTTCAGTGCTTTACAAAATACCTGACCTTATAACCTGCAGTTTTCCCCAGAAAACTTGTCCTATTGTCTTGTATATAAAATTTCCCATCAAAGGGGACTTCTGGTCAAGATGGCGGTGTAGGTAAACACGGTACTGCATCCTCCCACAACCACATCAAAGTTACAAATAAACTACAGAAAAACCATCATTCAAAACCGCCTGAAATCAAGCTGAATGGAAGTCCTACAACTACGGAATTAAAGCAGCAGCTGCATCGAGACTGGTAGGAGGGGCGGAGGTGGTTGGGCTGGCCCCACACCCATGTGTGGTGGATAAAAATCAGGAGGAAACCTAGGCTGGGAGGGTCCTCCCTGAGGACTGAGTGGTCCCCGTCCCACACCAGATGCCCTGCTCAGGGTTCTAGTGCTAGGAACAGAAGCCCCCATAACTTCTGGCTGGAAAAACCATCAGGAACAGAGGCTCTGAGAGGCTGAGGCGGCTGGAGCCCCAGGCAGCTCTTTAAAGGGCCTGCGCACGGACTTGGACTCACTCCCTTTAAGCCTGGAGGGGAGGTAGCTCGAGGGGCACCAAAGACATACAGGGAAGAACTGAGCTGTTTGGCATTGGAGCAAGGGCTGGAGAGGGGTTTTCTCCGGGACAGGCGTGCTGTCAGTGGCCTTTGTTCCTTTGGTGAGCCCTTCCCTGGGGCAGCAGACGATCACCATATCGGGGACTCCAGCAACCTGGCTCACACTGGTATATCCGCCCTGATAATTCCTTGAGGCCTCACCTCACCCCACTCAACTTTCAGGCCCACCCAAGCTGTTGCCAGTTGCTTAACCATAGGATTGGCTTGTCTTGGATCCTGCTTCAGGTTTTCCTAAATTCTTTCAAACAAGCAGCATCTGGTCTCAGATAGCCCATACCTCTCGTTAAGTAATACACAGAAACAAAGGAAGGCAGCCAAAATGAGGAGACAAAGAAACAGGTCCCAAATGAAAGAACAGAACAAAACCCCAGGAAAAGAACTAAGCGAAATGGAGATAAGCAACCTAACAGACACTGAGTTCAAAATACTGCTTATAAGGATGCTCAATGAACTTAATGAGGGCCTCAAGAGCATAAAAAAGGACCAGCCAGAAATTATGGATGTACAGTCAGAAATGAAATAAAGAATAATTTACACAGATTCAATAGTAGAGTACGTAAATCCAAGAAGCAAACCATTGATTTGGAATATAAGGAAGCAAAAATCGCCCAATCAGAACAGCAAAAAGAAAAAAGAATCCAAAAAAAACGAGGGTAGTGTAAGGAGCCTCTGGGACAACTTCAGGTGTACCAACATTCGCATCTTGGGGGTGCCAGAAGGAGAAGAGAGAAAACAAGAAATTGAAAACCTGTTTGAAACAATAATGCAGAAAACTTTCCTAACTTGGTGAAGGAAACAGACATACAAGTCCAGGAAGCACAGAGAGTCCCAAATAAGATGAACCCCAAGAGGCCCACACCAAGACACATCATCATCAAAACACAAAAGGTTCAAGACAAAGAGATAATCTTAAAAGCAGCAAGAGAAAAGCAGTTAGTTACCTACAAGGGAGTTCCCATAAGGCTGTCAGCTCATTTCTCAAAGGAAACTTTGCAGGCCAGAAGGGAGTGGCAAGAAATATTCAGAGTGATGAAAAGCAAGAACCTACAACCAAGATTACTCTATCCTACAAAGCTGTCATTTAGAATTGATGGCCATATAAAGAGTTTCCCATACCAGAAAAAGTTAAAGGAGTTCATCACCACCAAACCGTTATTATATGAAATGATGAAGGGTCTTTTTGAAGAAAAAGGTAAAATATATGAACAAACAAAATGGCAATGAATACATATCTATCGACAATGGAATCTACAAACAAAATGAACAGGCAGAGCAGAAACATTCTCATAGATACAGAGAACATTTTGTTGGTTGCCAGATGGGGGGGGGTTGGGGGAACGGGTGAAAAAGGTGAGGGGATTAAGAAGTACAAGTTCATTGCTAGACTGACAAACCTCAAAGAGAAAGGGGTTGGGGGGGGCAATAAACCGAAGAATTTATATGCATAACCCATGGACACAGACAATAGTGTGGGAAAAGGCGGCGGGGGGGGGGGGCAGGAGTGGGGAAGAGGAGGTCAATGGGGGAAAAATGAGGAACATCTGTAATATATTCAACAATAAAGATTAAAAAAAAAAGAGAGAGAGAGAAAAAAATTTTCCATCAATGAAGGCTCCATTTCTTTGGGGGTCTCCATGTGGAAGAGTTGGGAATGGATTCAGCTCATCCAGAGCTCATGCATGGAAGAGTCACAATGGAGAAGAGGAATTATGTAGTGAAGCTATCATTTGTTGAGTAATTATTATATTATTGTAATATATCAACCTATATAATCTCACAATTTATATCTATGATGTATATATATATCAGTCACTGTGTTGAATATATGCATAAATGAAGGGATACTGAATATATGGTGTGGCAAAAGTAGGCTTACATTTGTGAGTATGCAAAAAAAGTTTATTCCTGTATTATTATTTATTAATTATTGAATTATTTTTCATATAATCTACTTTTGACCCACCCTGTATTTGTTTAAAAAATCTTGCTGAATCAAATCCTCATTTAATCAAATTATAATCTGCACTACATAAAAATAGAAACTTAGATTCAGAGAAAATAGGGCATAAATCCAAGATGACATAGCTAAAACATCAAGGATCTGAAAATCAGAGTTCTGTCCAATTCCAGATACATTTCTGAACTATTATGCCAGACCACTTCCTGTGAGGTTGTGGTAGAAATACAGGGGGGGTGGGGGAGGATGGTGTATCATCTCATCCAATGGCATAGCACTCTGAATCACTTCTCTTATCAATATAAGCAGTTTATCTTATATTAAATATTAATGTATTTTTATTCTCTATTGAACCAGAAACAGATTATTGACAACTAGAAAAATATTTTAAATAAGTAAGGCAATTCTGTAATGCTTGTTACAGGTGGTCATCAAAGTTAATCCTAAACTTCGTAGCAGGCTATGCAAAAAGGTGAGTAAAATCCATTCCATGATCCATAACATCCAAGATATAAAAACAATATGAGTGACTCAACACAAACAAACTTCTTCTTGGCACCGAGATAAAAGATTTTTATTTCCCAAGGATATTCATAATTACCACTATGAACAATGTCCTCACAATAGATATTATTCTATGTTTCTTTGGGTTATATCTTACCACATGTTCAATATAGATAAAGGGCAATGTACCAAAGCATGAATAAGTAATGGCTGCTCTTCCAGGCAGTGTGGTGGTGCTAGTGGGGTGGGAGGGAGGGTGCAAACACAGTATCATGCAATCCAGGTGCACAGCTCTTTGTTGATCTCAGCTAAATTCAAGATGAGTTATTTTAGAAGATCTAAGATGAGCTGAAGTACATTTAAGCATTTCTTCATCAATACTGTTTCCCTAGGTCCACTAAAGTATTTGAGAGTTATTGAGCAGCAGTGAGTTCTAGTTTGTATTCCTAGCATAGCCCTGGACAATCTATTGTCCAACAAACCAAATCTGATCACCAAGCATATGTCTTCCTAGGTATTTCTGTGAGTACTCTTTAAACTCTCTTCCCTGATCTACTCTTTTTGTATTATATAAAGAAAAGGCAACTTTATTTTTCTTTTCCAGTAATCTATCCTGGGGAAACTAGACAGCTTTAAAATGTTAGCTGCCAAAAACTGTCATTTTAAGGTAGTTTTCTATAGTCTTCTGTGCTTGTTTGTTTTCTTGCCAAAAAGTAGAAAGGGGTTAGGTGGTAATAAGAGGCCATGGTACAGTCATTAATCACCCTTCTGGGACTGTGCCAAAGACCCCTTCCACAGCAACCTCAGGAGTGCTGATCTCTTCTTTGGCTATATACCTGTGGTCCGAACCACATGGTTCGAGCAAAGGAGGAATCATTGTGATTTCCTCTGGTAAATCTTTGTGACCACTTACTCTGGTTCAAGGCTATGGGTCCTTTCCTTGGGCATGAACAGTAAGAGAAAAATCATCTTCCTCTGTGAGCCCTGAAACTCATTTCCATGGGTAAAATTGTTTAATATAGTCATGGAAATTAAGAAATTATATGATTTAAAGAGCTAATTGCTGAGTTAAATCAGGAAAGATTTCCATCATATCCTTCATTAGTCTTGTTGTGGAGCCCTAGCTGCTATGGTTCAGTTGGTTGGAGCATAGTTCCATACACCAAAAGGTCACTGGTTTGATTCCCAGTCAGGGCACATACTCAATAAAAACATATCTTTGGGTGTGGATTTTTTTAAAAGCAAGTTGTGGAGATTCAAGAAACTAAAATATTTATTTTTCATTTCTTTTATAGGTCATTGATGTGATGAATATGCCTGGTCTAATTTGGCCAGGGACTATTACTATGGGAAAAGTGGGGAGGGGGTTAGAGAAGACAAATTGGTGGGTGATATTTATTTTGCTTATTTTCTCCTAGAAGTTCTGGAATTGACCAGCATTTTTTTTTTTTTTTTTTTTTTTAAACAGGGACATACAGCCAGGGGCAAAACTAATTAATTTTCTGATTTCTGTTGTTGAGAAGATAAACATGTTTTATGATTCTCAAACCTCTCCCATAAAATAATAAGAGGAGTTGTGTAAAGTTGTGATTTCATTATAATAACCCAGAAATTAATTAACAGGAAAGGAGCAAAGAAATGACTAGATAATATAGGCATACCATTTGTATAGCTTTGCCAGGAAGTTGTAATTTAACACTCTCTAGGTCTATTCCCAGCAGATCCATGGGGGAAGAGACTGAAAAAAAGAATTTAAATGCAGGCCCAGTAAGGCCTTGGTGACCTTGGAAGATGCTTACCTATCAGTCATATCTGGGAATGAGTCAATGGTCAGAAAAGGCATGGCCACTACAAAAAAGGAGATTTGATACTTAACTCCTGAGCAAAAAAGTTCTCTCTCTTGGCTCTCTCTCTCTGCTCATGTCTGACCTGACTCCTGGCCTACAGGGCTCTCATGCTCTGCAGTCACCCACATGGCCCACAGCCATTTGGACCCCACAGAATAGACCAATGAACTGTGCATAGCCTGATGCTGTGGCTGGAGTCAGCTTCACCATGGAATGAAAACTCTGGACACTGGCTTTGCTTCTAGCCCTACTAAAACCCCAGCTGCATATTTTCCAGGGAACTGGAACTTTAGAAACTCAGAGATGTAATTCCACAAAAACAAAGATCATTCATTCTCCCATGTGAGTCTTAGTGAGTTATTTTTCTCAAGATATTTCAAGGACCCGACCCCTAACACTTGTTGGGAAAAGGGATCCCCCAATCCCACTAGTGGACTCTGCACATTCACTGATATCTATTGCATATTAATTGAGTCTTGTCTCTCTTCAAATTATATCCACAGTTGTTCCAGAGACCATTAACTGAGAAGATGGGACAGGCTCTATCTTCAGAAAGCTTCAGTGCTTTTTATAAAATTTGTTTTTCAAGAACTTCAGTGCTGAATAGAAATGAGAGTGAATGGACAGAATAGAAAAGAGGGATGGTGACAAGATGGCAAACATTTGAAAACATTTTCTGTGTGTGGTGTCATTGCTGCTGTTGACAAGATCAGGTTGCCATTATGTGAGTAGGTAGCTTGGTTGGAATAGAGGAAATAATCTTTATTTCTAAGGCAATCAAGAGATCTACTTCTTAAATCATTTGATTCAGTGTTAAGGTTCCTAAGAATTATGATCGGATTATGTTGAAAAAACATGAATGGGGGAGATGTAATAAAAATAAGAGAAGTAACACGCGAATGCTGAGGACATATTGCAAAAGAAGCCAGAGTTTGTGAAAATGGGAGGATAATTTATTTGAGTATAAAAACTGGAAGCATGAAACCTTTAGCCTAAGCTTTGAGGTACATAAAGTGAGTATAAGAGGGAACCCCCCCAAAAAAGGGAGGAACCTCAGATCTCAGGAGATGGCCCCTATTCATTAGAAAAGAGATGTTTAGAGAAGAGTTTACAGATGTAGAGAAGTCTGTTAATCCTAAACCCTGGATATGTTCTGAAATTGGCCAGCTTTGTTCTACAGGGACATACAGCTTCAGGACATAGTAAACTAGATTTGGAGAGTAAAGGTGAGAATAGATGAGTCTTAATAGATAACAGTCCAAGCATATGTGAATAAATATGTATGTGATGACTGAATTATCTAGGAATCTTGGGCTTTGCATGAAGAAGGATGAAAGGAGAGGTTGGTTATTAATAATGCAATGGACCTCAGACCTCCACTTTTAGCAAAAACAAGAAGAGAGCAAATTTCATTGTGACTGACATGATCCTCCAGACTGGAGGGGTTAGGAGGTTGCAAACACATAAGGAACAGCAACCCTCAGTAGGTAGGGCATGCAGCGAACAGCCAGTGTGGGGTCACTGCTCTGCCCTGTGACTACAGCAAAGGGCACAATTATTCTTAGCAAATTTACAAGATCCACCTATTTTCGAACTGATTAATGCATACATATTTTATAAAATTAGTATTATGACATTCACTGATGGTAATCATAACTGCACTTGATATATATTAGGTGCTTTGCATACAATATTTAATTAATTCTTACAGTGCCCACTTATCTCATTTTATTGTGCTTTGCTTTCTAGTGCTCCACAGATACTGTGTTTTTTACAAACTGAAGGAAAGACCCTCTATCAGCAATAAGATGACCACTCACTGAAGGCTTAGATGATGGTTAATATGTTTTAGCAATAAAATATTTTAAAATTAAGGTATGTACATTTTTTAGACATGATGCTATTGCCACTTAATAGGCTACAGTATATTATAAACTTTTATATGAACAGGAAACCAAAAAAAATTGTATGACTTGCTTTATTATGATATTTGCTTTATTGTGGTGGTTTATAACCAAACCTGCAATATCTTCAAGGCATGTCTATACTGTCATCTTAATTTTCAGTGAGTTAACTGTAATTCTTTGAAGTCAAGGTCATCAGTAACTGAAACATGACAAATCTAGAACTCCAATCCAATTTCCCTGGCTTCAGAACAAATGATCTTTCTAACTTTTCAGATTGATTCCAACTATGCCTGAAGTTAATTTCTTTTTAAAAAATTTTATATTTATTTATTTTTTATTAAATTTATTGGGGTAACATTAGTTAATAAGATCATGTAGGTTTTAAGTGTACATTTCTATGATACATGATCTGTATATTGTATTGTATGCTCACTGCTCAAAATCCAATTATCTTCCATCATATATTTGGCCCCCTTTACTCTTTACTACCCCCTACTATAGAAAAATAATACAACAAAGATCTTGTTCTTTGAAAAGACTAATAAAATTAACAGTCCTCTAGCTAGACTCATCAAGGAAAAAAGAATAATATAAATAACATCAGAAATGAAAGAGGAAAATCACCACAGATATCACAAATATACAAAGAATCATACAAAATACTATGAAAGACCATACACTACCAAATTAAACAACCTGGAAGAAATGGGTAAGTTCCTAGAAATATATAATCTCCATAGAGTGAATCATGAAGAAATGGAAAATCTAAATAGACCGATAAGCACTGAGGAAATTGAAACAACCATCAAAAAACCTCCTAAAAAAATAAAAGTCCAAGACCAGATGGCTGTATGAATGAATTCTACCAAACATTTAAAGAAGATTTAATATCTATCTTTCTCAAACTCTTCCAAAAAATTGAAGAAGAGGCAATATTTATTAGCATATTTTATGAGGCAAACATAACCCTGATACCAAAACCTGGCAAGGATAGCACAAAAACATAAAACTACAGACCAATATCTCTGATGAATAGGGACGCAAAATCCTAAACAGAGCTTAGCTCAGTGATTTTGGCTCAGCGGTTAGAGTTTCGGACCATGGACCAAGGAGTCGCAGGTTTGATTCTGGTCAAGGGCACATATCTTGGTTGCGGTTTGGTCCCTGGCCCTGGTAGGAGTCATGTGGGAGGCAACCAATCAATGTGTTTCTTTCATGTCGATGTTTCTCTCTCACTCTCTCTCTCTCTCCCTCCTTTTCACTCTATCTGAAGACATGGAAAAGTATCCTTGGGTGAGGATTTGTTTTTGTTTATTTATTTATTTATTTTTCCTTGGGTGAGGATTAAAAAAAAAAACAAAAATCCTAAACAGAATGCTAGCAAATCAAATACAACAATACATTAAAAAAAATAATACATCACAGTTGAGTGGGGTTCATTCCAGGGACACAAGGATGGTTCATCATATGCAAATCAACCCATGTACTACACCACATTAACAAAACAAAAGGTACAAATCATATGATCTTATCAATAGATGCAGAAAAATGCATTCAATAAGATACAACATCCATTTATGATGAAAACACTCAATAAAATGGGTAGAGAAGGAAAGTACTTCAACATAATAAAGGCCAAATATGACAAACTCTCAGCCAATCATACTTCATAGTGAACAATTGAAAGCTTTCCTCTAAGATCAGGAGCAAGGCAAGGATGCCCACACTCACCACTCTCATGAAATCAGTTTCTAATGAAATCTATTTGTCACTTTCCATTGGTAGTTCTCAGTGTCCTCCTTGAACCAGCAGTATCAGTATCACCTGTGAACTGTCAGAAAGTCAAATTTTCTATTTCCCCAGACGTACTGAATAAGAAAATCTCAGAGGGACTCAGAAACCTACATTTAACAAGTCCTTTTATTCTGACACATGGTACATTTTAAGAACCACTGCTTAGTCATAAACCTTTGCAGAATGAACAGGACGTATAATTAACACCCCATCTTTGCTTTTTGTGCCAAGACTTGAACAATTGCTCCACGTAGTAATAGCATGATTTCCCCTGCAATTCTACATTTCAAGTTTGCGGTAAAATCTTATGAGAGACATTGTTGGGTATATGGGCCCTCAAGTTTGTGTAGCTGTATTGGATACCCCAAGCCTCAAAAATCTACCAAACGTGGGTCAGTTCTTAAAGAATCAAGGGCGTACTTCATCTTTGTGACTCTGTCAGGTCTTTCTCATGATATTTCATCTATTTTTTGACCTCTATTTTCAAGTTATTTTCTTTTCATGCCTCCAAAGACTTAGATCTGTTTCTAGTTTTTTGTTGTTGTTGTTATTGTTGTTGTTTTTTGCCAGAAGGAAAGGTGTACCCAAGGCTACAGTTTATTTCCGCACAGGCGCCTCAGGAAATCTTGGCAGAAAGAGGTCACCGCCTCATTACCTGCTATCAGATATACTGGTGTGCTGATATGAAAGTTTATGCACTAACTTGATAAGCACTGATATTACTGGCAAACACTCTTGAGCAGATAGCAGTGAACAAATTTATTCTGTAAAATAACTTTACTGAAATAGGGTTTTGAAGGCTCTGACCTGAATGGCTAAACATTTTCAAAAAAGACACTGTGCCTAGTGTAGGGTGAACAGTCAAAGATGTGAACTAAATAATGTATGAACACTTACAAGAATTGGGAATTCAGACTACATTCTGAGGAAACAAGGAAAGAGCACAGCACATCCTATGATAGCAGGTTCCTAAGAAGGTGTGACCAGTTGTAAACACATTAAAAAGTTGTAAACACATTAAAAGATAACGTGTAAACACGCTAACAAAAAATCATTTTTAAAAATATATTTTATTGATGTTTTAGAGAGAGGAAGAGAGAGAGAGAGAGATAGAAACATCGATGAGAGAGAACATCGATTGACCACCTCCTGCATGCCCCCCACTGGGGATCAGGCCCACAACCTGGGCATGTGCCCTGACCAGGAATTGAACTGGTGACCTCTCAGTCTATGGGTTGATGCTCAGCCACTGAGCCACACCAGCCAGGCAATTTTTGTTTTTAAAAATGTCTTTTATTAAACTTACTGGGATGACATTGGTTAATAAGATTGTATAGGTTTCAAGTGTACATTTCTATGATACATGATATGTATATTGCACTGTGTGCCCACCACCCAAAGTTAGGGCATACAATGCAACTTTTATATATTATCAGTACCCAATAAATGTTTATGTTTGTTGTTGATAACAATTAATAATACATTCTTAGAAAATATTGTTTTTGTTCACAGATGGCGGTTTTGAGAATTATATTGATTTACTACATAACTATTTGTTGTTTATATCCACAAAGATACAGGGATTTCATACCTACATAAATACAGTACATTTGGAAGAAAAGAATTATTTTGATTGATTAAAAATTAACTGGAATAGTTTGGATATACAAGTAACTAATGAAGGGAAATGTACCTCTTGACAATAGCTTTCATCTCTACTGCATCTCTAACTATTCTGGATCACAGTTGCTTCACTTGCAAAATAAAAAAAAAACAATAATAAGATAGCTGTATGCACCAGTTACTCACTTCTAATTCAGTTTGGAATTTCTTTTGGAAAAACAATCATATGGGACCTTTTTTTTTATAGAATAAAATTTGAACTTCAGTTAAAAACAATGAACTATGGCATCTGTCTGCATGCTTAGAATGTCTACAAGGCCACCCAATGGGACAGGATATCCTTTCTTCATACACAAAAGCCTTTTGAAGTGCAGTACCTTCTGTGGGAGCCTGGCTTCTGACTTTCATCTAGAAGGAGATGCAGGAAACTATCACGATACTGAGCATGCACTTAGTAACTAGCACTGTGCTAGGCATTCCCTCATGTATTACCTCATTTAATATTACCTATTAGACGCAAAGAAAGTAATATATTTAGAACCACATTGTGACAGTAACTATGAAGCAAATGTTGTGTACTTTATTATTTCTTCATAACTTTTTCAGGTGAAAAATGAATAGGTTCCTTCAGAAAAAGAGTTCAAAGCACTAGGCAAGTGCACAGGGTTACTATCAATTACCTGCCTGCTTTTTCATAGCCTTGGTCCCGAGGGGTGCTGAAGGATGTAACCTGTGTTGAAACACAAAATCTCTTTATTTATTGGTAGCTAATATCTCAAAAGATTCTCTAATTCCTATCACTTTTTCAGCTTCCAAAACCTCATCCCCAAGCCCCTCACTCTGAATGAGCACTGAAAACTAACATTCAGGACTGGGAGGAGTTGCTAAAAACAGGAGCAGCACTTTGAATGACACTGATTGTAGTTGTTAACATTTTAGTATTTACTATATCATAGGCACTAATGAGCCTGGGAGGGGAAAAAAATCTAAGTATTTTATCTCCATTATTTCGTTTTAATCTCCACATGAAATAGACAATAAAGCTTTTAAGCCTATTTTATGGATAAAAAACAAAATCACATAGAGGTTTACATAACCGGCCCAAGGCTCAGCTAATAAGTGGAGGTGCCACAGACAAGCTCAGATGACATGCCTGCATATCTGGGCTTTGACATTTGCCCCAGAGGTCCTTTGTATAGTATAAGATGTTAGACCTAGCCCATTTTGTAGAGCGTGTTTTTTTCACTCTTAAAAAATGAAAAAAATCTTGCCCTGGCCGGTTTGGCTCAGCGGATAGAATGTCGGCCTGTGGTCCAGAGAGACCCGGGTTCGGTTACCGCTGGGGGCACGTGCCTCGGTTGCAGTTTGTCCTCGGTCCTGGTTGGGTCATGCGGGTGGCGGCCACTCGATGTGTCCCTTTCACATCGATGTTTTTCTCTCTCTCTCTCCCTCCCACTCTATCTGAACAAAAAATGAAAAAAATATCCTCGGGTGAGAATTGAAAAAAAAAAAAGGAAAAAAATCTTAATATTATTCTCCTTTAATAAAGTTCTGTAGTTCTGAATTACCTCTGCTTTGTAATGAACAGGAAACTAACTTTAGCCTGTCTTAGAAACATTCATGGGCTGGGCATTGATTTAAAATATGCAAGGATATCCAATAAACAATTTTTGTGGACCTTGGGTGAGTGTTTTGCACAAAGACTTAACAAAAAACTCATTTTCATGATTACGGATGCAAGTATAAATTCATTATGTGGGCTCTTGTCTCTAGGTATTTCCTAAGAAAGTAGCTTGCAAGTAACACCTGTTTGTAAAGAGATCTGCATGGTTGGACAATATGTAGAGAAGGGACAGGAAAAGAGGTAAACCACAGAGCAAAATTGAAGGCAATTATGCCATAGAAACTTAGATGTTGAAATGTAACTGGTTTACAGGATTATTCTTAAAACTCAGGTAAGTGGAACTCCCTCAAGGAACTAGAAGCTGAAACTCACATGAGCCACAAGACCCACGTTGATTCCTGACTTTCTTCAGTTGGGAACACAATCTCAACTCTCACCTACCAAAACTCTGATTTTTTAAATTCTTACTTGATTTGATGGTGGTTACTATTGGAGTTCTGTTCCATCACATCATTGAATATTTTAGTCTCAGTGGAGTCCTGACTAACCTCACTGAGACACAGTTAATTATAGAATCCTTTTGAAGTAACGGTCACTAACAATTTAACCAGGTTCTTAGTATCAGTCTTGAACCCTGGATGGATACCTATAGATTCATGATCCCTGATCTAATCAGTTGTCCAATTTTCCTTTGCTGCTTCATAATTGGTACTCCCTAATATATTTTTTCTCCTTCAATACTGACTATAAACCTTTATTCAGAATTCTATACAATTGCTTTTAAAATACCATCAAAGACTAATTCTCTGGAACCTGAACTTTTATGGTCACACAGCACCACAAAAAATTACGTTCGCTAAAAAGTGCAACCAAACTCAAACTAAATTGTATGGCAGCACAGTCGGATAAATGAATACCTCATAGAAATCTGTATAGGATAAAATGGTGCAACTGCATCCACCTTTCTCACAAATAACGAGAATTTAAAAACGTGCTGCTTATTTCATAATAAAAGTTATTGTCAGATTTGTGGTCATTCAGTTATCAAGGGCACTGCTGCCCTCACTCTGTCAATTAAACCTATGTTTGTTCTTCAAGATCCAGATAAACTTCTAGGAAAGCTTCCCTGATGTTAGTCCACAGTGATTTCTCTACCCACCAAACTCCAGCATCACTCTCTGAATCACTGTTCATGGTATTTATATGTTCCTTACTTTGTCCCATGTATTCAGTAAGGTCTTCAAGGGAAGAGATCAGACCTTATTATTATTATTATTATTTTAATACTCTCCCAGGAATTTAGCCATGGAATTACTTTGTTGAAGAATTCACTGAATCATTGCCATGGTATTACTCACTTGGGTTATCTAGATGACCCTTGAACAGGGAGAGATGGCGACCCAAAGAGGAAAGAAAGATTTGTTTCTTAACAAAAATGGACAAACAATTTGAATCAATTCAGATCAATGAACATTTATTACCTAGACTGCTGCCGGCCGCATTGATCTCTTTCGTCTCTGAATTTCTGAGCACTCTTGTCTCTAGTCCTTAGCCGAATGCTTACTCTCGTGCTCTCACCTGTCATGAACGAGCTGACTGCTTTGGGTGTGTTGGTCTTACTTCCCCTTCATTAGGTTTTATGAGGTTGCACCAAAATAGAATTACTTACATTTAAACATTTTCATCTACACATATTTCAACATTGTAAGAATCTGTCTAAAATACTCTTGCAAGCCGGATCTGTGTCATATTTCGTTTTTCCACCAATCCTTCCCCAGCCTTAGAACCAGGTAGGTGTGAAATCTTTATTCATTCTTTCCAAACACAGATCAAGGTGGAAGATGTCAGAAACCACACTTTATGATAAATTATCTAAATAAATTAATATTCATGTTGTATATTCAAATATATATATTTATATATATACGCAATTTACTATATATACCTACAATTCTATTTATATGATAATTAGCTCTGTTTAAAATGAAACGAGCAGCCAGAGTTTTTACCAGTTAATCAGAATCTATGAGGATCTGTGCAAAGTAAAATGCTGAGCCTTCTCTCAGCCAATGTGTGAAATCTTGTCATACCAGAGATACTTGGATTCCAAGAGGTCTACCACCTGTTCCAGGCAAGTCAGTGAACGAACTTCTTGGAGCATATGGTGTATTCAACATTCGAGGAGTTTCCAGAATAGAGATTCCACTAGCTGCGCTGACATCTATTTCAGCGTCTAATTTCCCTGTTCATCAAGAGATGTCTTTCTATGTCTAGCATAAATGCCCTAGTACTATCTCAGTCCATTTTTTTCTTATTTAGTCCTCTATAAAACTTTGTCACTATTGATCACCGGTTTCTTCTCGTCCCTTCCCTGGCTGGATTCTGAGAAGATTTAAAATTGCCATCTAGTTAACAAGCACTCAGGAGCCTGCCTGCCTGCACCATCTGTGCTCATTTAATATCTGCTTTAAAAAATCTTAGTGTAAGAGGGAGGAAATGCGGTCGTATTTCAAAATGATGGAAAGAAAATTCATATGTAGTGACTTAAGTTCAAAATAGCTATGGCCTTATGAAGAACTGTTATAATTAGTATCAATGGTGATAGACAACCTTTTCGCAGCTCTCTCTGAGAAACACCTGTGAAATATGTCCTGAAAACAGTCTGGCTACTGACTACCTGTCGAACAGACTCAAACAGCTGTAGCCCTCAAATAATAGAATTCTGCCTTCACCAGTGCTTGTGTTTCCTTTTGGAAACCTGCCGAGCAACCGTGCCACTACCTCCTGCTCCCAGTCCCCTTTCCCTGATGCAGTGTGACATATCCTTAAAGGACAGTGTAAAACGGTCTCTCCACAATGACTCCTCTCTTCTCTGATCTGTTTTTGTGTTTGTAAGCAGACTCCATAATTTAAGTTAGCTATGGTTTTAATTTATTTTTCAATCGACTTGTATGATTACTCTTCTCTCCCTTGTTATACTATAAAATCCTTTAGGGCAACAGTACATATTAATTGATTACTAATCTCTGACAGAATTATTCTCCTTTTTGTCCGAAACAGGAAACACAGAAGAACTTCTGAGTAGTAAAGTACATGAACAGGTACATACACAAACGCACATACATCAGCAATCACTGGAGATTCAGACCCAACATTATGAAACAGCAAGCCAAATTTTCTCTGCTTGTGCCACTGTTGGCTCCTGGCTCCCCTCAACTTGACATCCTTGAGCTGACCATTTGTCTGAACCAATGTTGGTAAGCTGCAGAAAAACCACAGTGACACCCTAAATGCGCCACCTCAAGTTGGGCAGGACAGTGAAAACCGTTGCTCTCCAAGGCCTGCCTCAACCACATGCGCGCAGGTTTCGGTGGACTTTTTCACTATATCAGGCAGAGTTCTTTAGCTGGTTGTGCCTAAACACTCATAACTCCTTGCTTTGACAAATTCTTTCAGTAAAAAAAATCTATAAAACATTCTCTGT
The DNA here is from genome assembly GCF_014108415.1 of Molossus molossus. Lineage (NCBI taxonomy): Eukaryota > Metazoa > Chordata > Mammalia > Chiroptera > Molossidae > Molossus > Molossus molossus. The sequence goes on from NW_023425346.1 coordinate 23,615,222, forward strand.
AACAGGTACTAAAAAATATCCAGATCTGAATGAGGCAGCGGGAAACCAGGGCTCCTGATCCAAACCACGGAGACGTACTTCATCACTTACACTGTGGTCTTGGGTAAGTTCCTTCCTCTTCTGATCTTCAGTTTTCTCATCTCTGCAATAGGAATAGTAATAATAGTACTCACATACAGGGTTGTATTAGCAGTAAGTAATTTAATACATCTTGCAACGTTAGAATAGCACCCGGTACTTAGCAAACACTGCCAATATTAGCTATTAATTGTGTAGTATTGTGAAATCCATTACATTACAATATTTTTAAATAGCTTTAAAAGACAGCGGGACAACTGTACCTGTGTAACACATGGCTAGCATGCACAAAGAGGGTATAGACAAGGTGAAATAGAGGCGTAGTGTAAGGAGGGCCTCAGTTGCTGAGAGAATCAAGAGTTTCATTGAAAAGGAGCTAAAGATGATCAGGTTCTTTTGTTAATCCTCATCTGAGGATATTTCTTCCATTGATATTTAGAGAAAATGGAAGGGAGGCATGGATTGGACAGAGAGAGAAACAAATATGTGAGAGAGACACATGGATTGGTTGCCTCCTATGCATACCCTGACTGGGGCCAGGGATAGAACCTGCAACCCAGGTAAGTGCCCTTGGCGAGGAATTAAACCCAAGACCCTTTGGTGCACCAACCGGTGCTCTATCTACTAAGCTACACAGGCCAGGGCAGAAAGTTGATTTTTGAATGAGGAAAGGAGTATTAACATGCAAAGCAAGGGAAAGTAATTCTAGGCAGAGGAGACAGTTGGGCAGGGGAATTATGCTAGGGCAACTCATACAGCACAGACCTCTGAGATGTAATACTGGCCCTCGGGAAGCTCATGTGTGGGGAAGATGGGGAACATGGCAACTAACCACAGCCCTAACCACAGATAGATGTTGTGGGTGTCATGTGAGCACCAAGAGCCAGTAAATTGCCATGCTATTGTACGCTTCCTTTAGTGAGTATCATTTAGTGCTCACCCTAACTCTGTATTATACATATTTCTTCCATTTTGCAAGTAAAGAAATTGAGGTCTAGAAAAATTTTAAAAGATCATGCAAATGATTAGGGTGAGATTTGCAACAAAAATTAATTTATTACAATTATGAAATTAACCATACACCATGTTTGTTTATATTTAAGCCATATGTTATTGAAAGAGTAGAATCTGCAAGAAGAAATTAAGGTTTGGTAGTTGGTGTGAGGTGCATGGTCTCTAAGTGTAACATTTGGGAAAAAAACAACCCAAACTGAGAATCAGTTTATTCAAAGTGGACCTGTTTTCTTTCCTCTTAAATAAAGCAACTCTGAAGTGGCTACTTTATCATACAATATTTACAGTTGAGAAGAAAGGTAGTTAGCTAGGTAGAATAGAATAACTACGTGTGAACATTTATAGAATTTCTCTTTAAAACTGTTTTTGACAGAACTTACTGAAATAAAACTAAAACCTTGGGAAACATTAATCACTCTAGCATAAAATGTTGGCTTGGAGGTTATATCTGAATTGTTTGCCTTACGTATCCTAAGGACAATCTAAGTAGGAAAGGAAATAATATGAAAAAGAGAAAGAAGGTGGAGAAGAGTTAGAGAAATAGGTGTGTTATTTTTCTACCAATCACCTCAAATCCATCAACCTTTTCTTCAATTTAAACTCTTCTGGGCCATTCTGTTTGCTTTTCATTCTCTGTGCTGACGTGTTTTCATTTTTGCTCTTTTGTTGGCTTTTGGTTCCTATTTCACTGAAGTTCAAGGCGCCCTGGCTACTTTCTCCCACCTCTCAGCAGGAGGTCGGGTCTTCATACACAAGACTCTGTGGGGATCCTCAGCCAGCCAGCCAAACACTTCAGGTTACTGCATTGACAACGCTGAGCCATCCCGTTGCTTCTCCTCTCCCCTTTTCTATAGCATCTGTCTTGCGAGTACTGTCAGTCACATTACAGCTGAAACCGTAATTATGCCCATGAACATCACTCCATTCAGTTAAACAATTAATTTAACTGACTCTGCCTCCCACTGACTCGTCTGGTCAGTGGGAGTGACAGATTAGTTGCTTCAGGGTCTTATAAAAAGAGCCTTTGAATTTACGTGATACAAGCATCTCTTGAGCTAGTTCCGGGTGGCTCCCCGGTGCTTCGTGCATCCTGTGCAGTTATTACTCTCTCCATGAGTGAGTGGCAGAGCCGCTTTAAAACAATTACAAGCATTTAAAAAGTAATTACCAGAAAATTCCAATGCAAACAAAATATCTCTTTTGACTAACATGAACAACTCTGTGCAAACATTTCTCCCTCTCCCTCTGTCATAGATGTGGCTATCCATTTCACAAAAGATTTAATTACTAATCTGTCTTCCTTAGCTTCCAGACCCACATTGCTGCTTGAGGAAAACAGAAGTTATACAGGTAGTGGTTGCAGAAGGGTTAGAGTCAAGAGAGGTGGAGAAGAAACATTTAAGGTTAAGGAGCATTTTTTTTTTTTAATAGAAATACACGTGATCTTGTACCCATTAACTTAAAAATGTGTTATTTACGATTTATTTGTAATTAACAAATTCTGAGAGAAAAGATGACACATCATAATATAACACTATTATGTTGTTGCTTTATCAGAAATATTTCTTTAAAGGAATGACCCTTTGGATTTAGTTTTCTGTTTTTCTTTTTCTCTTATTGAATTAGGTTATACATCTTTTGGTACTTACCCCTATATACATATGGAATGTAGCTGATTTGCTATTTTAAATTCTATAATTTTATGGAAGATGATTTAAAGACATAGGATTTTATGCATTTCTTAAAGTCACGGAAATCCTCTTCTCCAAGAATGCGACAGTCCTCTGAACCCGTGCTGTACAATGTGGTAGCCATTAGCCACAGGTGACTACTGAGCACCTGCAATGTGGCTGATCACATTGAGATGTGCTGCAAGAGTAAAATATACACTGAAGTTTGCAGATTTTGTTAAGAAAAAAAAAAGACTCCAAAGTATCTCATTAATAAGTATTTGTATTGGCTACCTGTTGAAATGATAATACTTTGGATACATTAGATTTAATAAAATATATTATTAAAATATATGTGACCTGTGCTTTTTTACTTTTTAACATGACAGAACATTGAACACTTCCTGTGTGGCTCGCACTACATTTCTACTTGGTAGCATTGCTCTAGATAAGGATGGACTGTGCCATGAACCTGGAAAGACAGAGAGAGAAGAGTGTGTTCAGTGGGTAGGATTTTGGCCTCAGTGAGATAGAAGCCGATGCTTCTGGGAGGAGTGAAACTGATTACTGGCTACATTCTTAATTAATCTTGGAATTAGAAAGGTACTTAAGTCCACAATGATCCCACTGACTAAATTTTTGGCAGAAAATTACTGCCATTTCAGTCACAGAATGAAGAATCGAGTCATCAAAGAGGGTACTTGGTTGGGGGTGGAGAGTAGTGGGGAGAGAAGAAACAATGAAGCCAGCCAGAACATCGACAAACCTTAACCATGAAATATATTTTTTAAATGCTTAGTTTGGGACCATTGAAGTATAGCAAATAGAGTTTAGCGACTTAAGAAATAGGTAGTCACTGCCAAGGTTAAATCTATTCTTTCACGTGCCTCTCCACTCTGACTCACCAAGCAATTTTGTGGTTTACCATAAACTAGGCTTTAGTGTCACTAGGACAATTTTGGGAATTTTACTTTTCTTTGGTAAGAGGTTCCCCCCAATGATAGATACTTGAGTAAACAAAAGCATTTCTACTGCTATGTTTTCTTTTTTACCCCTCTTGTCAGGGCAAGCACTGTACTCTTTAAAAATAAGTTATTCAGCAGTGAATTCTCTCAGTACAGCAGGTAATGATCTAGTAGAGAGAGTTGACCACTCATACAATACAGTAGAAAGTAATTGTAGAGCCCTGGCCAGTTTGGCTCAATGGTAGACCATCGGCCCACGGAGCAAAGAGTCAAGGGTTCGATTCTGGCCAAGGGCACATACCTTGGTTACCGGTTGTCCCGGCCCTGTTTGGGGTTGTGTGGGAGGCAGCCAGTTGATGTGTCCCTCTCACATTGACGTTTCTTTCTCTCCCTCTCTTTCAACCTGAAGATAAATAGACAAATATTGTCAGGTGAGGATTAAAAAAACAAACTTAAATGTAACTGTGGAGAAGACCAACGTCATGTATAAAAAATAGTTGTCAAAGAACTTTATTTTTAGAACACCTCATTTAAAAACAGGCAGAAAATTACCATATCCAATCTGTCAAATTGAAAGCCTGGCTCCTGTCCGAGGATTCCTTGTTTGGGGACCACCTTCCATTTTTTTGAAACACAGGGGAGCATGGTTGTCAGGAAAATGTAATGCTTCTCCTTGAAATGCTAATTCTTGCTGCCACTTTATCATCCCAAGGAACCTCCTAAATGGGAATTTCATTAAGATAATGACATTCTTTGTGGTGTTGAGGAGATGATCTCTTCTGAAATGGGTATAACTCTAAATAATTCCCAAGCATTACAGAACCTTGCGATGGGTCAGGCAATGACACATGTGGTCCATTAAGTGAGGAAAGAAGTCAATAAATAGGATTATTGTTGTTTGTGCATGAAGATTGAGTCTACACTGATACGGATATTTTCTGATCAAAATAAATTCAATAAGTAATACTTTCACATGATTGATAACACAGGGAGAGTTTTGTTTTAATTGTTTTTTTTTTTTTTTTTTAATCCCCATGTGAGGATATTTTTCTATTTATCTTCAGATAGAGTGGGAAAGTGAGAGAGAAACAGAAAGATCGATGTGAGAGAGACACATCAATTGGCTGCCTCCCTCACGACTCCGACCAGGGCCTGGGATGAACCACAATCGAGGTAGGTGCCCTTGATCGAAATTGAACTTGTGACTGGTCCGTGGGCTGATGCTAAACCACTGAGCCAAACCAGATATAGCATGGGAAAATTGTTAAACTTAGCCTTATTATTTATTGTAAAGAATACAATTTAGGAGCAGTTAAATGAAAATTTCTAGGGCAAGGTGTTGGGGCAGAGGGAGCAGAGCTTTCATGCCTTTTCTGGGTGCACCAACCTCCCAAGCACTTTGATGTGTTCATCAATCCAGAAGCTCCACTTTTTTATATTATTATTTTTAAATTATGGCAGCTTATTAATATTTTAGTCACTTTTTTATCAGAATTAATCACTAAGTTCCCTACATCCACGCTACCCACAGCTTCAACCTCCACACTACTCTGTTAAAAGACAGTCAATATAATAGCCAAGTACTGACTTTCAGGACTGATCCTTGTCCTAACAGAAAATACATGCCTCTTGCCCTGTGTCTTTAGAAATACTCATGGTGAGACTCAACTCTGGAGGGCATATTGCACCCCACACTCCAATTTTAATTAAGAAATCTTCTTTTGTAGTTTCTTAGTACCCTGCACAGAATCCTGTTACAGACATTACTATATTGAACTTGAAATTATCTTATCTATGTAGCTGTCACTTGAACTAAGTTCTCCTTTAAAATAGGGGCTATCTGTCTATATTGCCAGTACTTGGACACTACTTAGAATAAGAATGTGATTAATGTATCATTGAGCTTTTTATAAATTCTAGGAAAATTGGAGCTCTGCCTCAGCATGAGATTCTTCTCTCATGCTCTTGTTTTTGTGCTTTGTATGGTGCTTAAAATAAATGGTTTGGTAGAAATACTTTATACAAGTATAAAATGTATGGCAATAGAATGGATTTGGGTATTATGGAGAGAAGAAATAATGTACTGAATGCTGACGAGTTCTCCTGATGAAGCACGTAATGAGCATTCAGCCCCAGAATAAGCAAGCATGACGGGAGATGTTCACTTATGATTCTTATAGATTGCCCTTGACTCCCAGAATGTGAACTTCTTGCTATACAGTATGTGTTCTATTATTTAAATATCTATGTATCTATCTATTTATCTATGTATCCATATATTATCAGTGGAATTGGAGTTCTAGGCATGCTTGAAGGAAAATAATTTTCTGAGGACCCCATGGGAGAATGGGGTTTCATGGAAAGCTTTATTGATGATGTAAAATTATAGAGGTTTTCCTCCAAGTTCCCAAGTCTGTTTGTCCCACCATGGTAGAAGTCCAAATGTGTCTTTAGCAGAATCAGAATCAAGGCTACTCCCCAGAATTTCTCTTCCATATTAAAGCACAGTCCAGTCCAGCATCTGGCTAGCTTAGCTTGTGTTTCCAGCTACAGTCCATTACGTGTAAAGTTCGCATGGCCATGGCCATGTGGCTGCTTAAAACCACATGGCTATGGAGAGAACATGAGAGTTCACAGTGAGTGTGGGTCACAGAGTGAGAGAGAAAATAGGGAGAGGGAACTTGTTGTTTGGGGATTTTAACCTTCCAAGATTTTGCGTACTTGAAGTGGTTCTACCCTTCTGGCCAATCCATGGTTCCCCAGACTAGACTGACAGGCAAGCACCTTTTCTATGTCACCCCAACTTTACTCTGCATGTGCCCATCTCCTCCTTTGTTCTAACTCTTCCCCCAGTGATTTACAGGGAATGGACTGGTATTTCCCTGGGGAGTGGGAAGCTGTAGCTGCCCAGGTGACCATGCTTATTATCTCTGGCCTCCCCTTTGCTATTTTTTAAATTATTGATATTAATAAACTAGCTAATTATGATGATAACATATCTATCTATCTATCTATCTATCTATCTATCTATCTATCTATCTATCTATCTATCATCTATCTATCATCTATCTATCATCTATCATCTATCTAGGAAAAAGACCAGAAACCCACCTCTTCTACCACAAAAGAAAAGAAAGAATGGTCTTATCTAATACACAGGAAATACTGCCTGACAGTAAGTAAATAATGGTATTTTGACTCCCAATTTAAAAATATGTGTTTATTGATTTTTTTGTTTTTGTTAGAGAGAGATAGAAACATTGATGAGAGTGAAACATTGATCGCTGCCTCCTGCACACCACCTACTGGAGACTGAGCCCATAACCTGGGCACATGCCCTGACCTGGAATCAAACTGGGACCTCTCAATCCATGGGACGATGCTCAACCCACTGAGCCACACTGGCTGGACAGTATTACTACTCTTATTTCTAAGTGTTTTGTTGTTCTGCTTTATTAACTTGCTGTCCTTGAAACCAGCTGAGTAATTATTTTTCAAGTCCTATTACCTTGGAGTGACAGCAATTTTCTTAAGTGTATATTTTAATTGAATGAAATATTCTGATAATTGTATTTAAATTCAAAGAGGAGAATTTTGACTTTTATAATAATTAAGCATTCTCAATACAAAAATGTGGTTAAATGTTATATGTGTATCTTATGTTATATTCCCCATAGCAATGCTTTTTATTTTCTTTGAAATGATTTCTTTCTACAATTCTAAAAATAAATAAATGAACAAAAATCCATCATTAAATTTTAATTCATTAACCAACTAGAATATAAAATATATTTCATAATCACTTTGGAATTTGTACATTATTGATCTTCAGAAATCAACACAAGAAAAACATAGCTCTAAAATGACTTAAAAAGAGAAATGTAATTTTTTATTTAAGTCTTATATTAGTTATTCATTTAGTTTTTCACAACACTCAAAGTAAGAATATTAATTTATTTCTCACTTATAAAGGTTAATATTTTTAAACTCAAAATTTATCACTAGATATAATAATGTATAAAATGTATTTGTGCGAGGGTGATGGATGAGATAAACCAAAGAACTTATATGCATGTATGAGTAACTAGTGGACATAGACAACAATGCTGGGGGTGGGGGGAGGGGGGATTGAGAGGAGGGTATCTAGGGGGAAAAAGGAGAAACATCTGTAACAAAAATAAATTAATAAAAATTGCGAAACAATGTATTTATGGATTGACTATATTTAAAATTTTTAATTATAATTTTAAATTGGTTGAAAGGCCATTAAGTTGTAAATGGCCATTTACAAAGCAATTGGTGATTCATACACAGTTAATGTAAAGTTTTCATGCCCATTACTACTCTAATAAGGGATTTTTCTTGGATCTGTGTTTCTAAAATTAATGATTAATTAGTTTAATTTAGCATAATACCTCACAGAGGCCCTGACCTCTGTTCTCAGATTTCCTTTTTTAGATAGCAGCTTTAGCAGCGGAAGAACTATTGAAGATTCAGGTTCATGCAAATCCATTAGCAATAATTTCTTATTGGCAATATTTCCAGTGTACACATTGGTTACTTTTCTATTACAGGGACATTTTGCTATGTTTGCATTATCCATTGCTGAACATATTAAATTAATATTTTTTATATCTTTTGGGGAAATGTTATCTTTCATCTAAAGATCAGGTGTAATGAGCATTTGGTTGAATGCCATCTACCTTATAGTCCAAAATGAAAAATAATTGAAGATCAATTTCTTCTTTCTTTGTTAACAAAATAACTCATCCAGTTTATGAACAGATTATTAGTGGAATCTTAATTATGATCCTTCCAATTGGTTAAAATTGATGACATCCCTTTTTCAAGAATCAGTACTTTCAGAGGAGTTGTCAGACGTCTCCACTCATGCTCATCATCTGTGCCCACATCCTGGGATTGCAAGGGAAAGACCACTCCTGGTAGAGGTTTACAGGAAGTCTTACTCATCATGGTGCTAATTTAATAATTTTAGTTTCTTCAGTCCAACTCCAGGGGTACTGAATATCAATCTTTAAATGCAGAGCGAGGAAATCTGCATTTTAAATATTTTAAAGGTAATCATTTTTTTATGCACAAAGACATAAATGGTAAAGTCAGTGGGTAGCTACCCATGTTGAGAAACATCCACTGTCAAAGATGTTTAACATATCACTAAGTGACCACCTGTACTGAATCGCATATTTTCAGTTCTTGGTTATGAGCAGGAAGTGCAGACCACTTGGAAACATCACAGAGCAAGAGTAAAAGCCATCAAAGTGAGGTGTCCTGCTTGGGTAAAATAATAGCAGCATCGAACTAGCTGAGGAGAAGAGTAATGCCTATTTGACTACATACAGATCAAATAAACAAGTATTTATAAAATGATCAAGCTGTAGCTTCCTAGAGATGGGCGTCATCACTTTCTGAAAGTGAGTGATAAGGCAAAGTCAAGCATCAGTGCACAAGGAGGACTTGTAACTCAGTTGAACCTTCTGCCAGGTAATTAGGGAAGTTGTAGAGCCAAGAAGGAAGAAGAGCTTTTCCCTGAATCACTCGCTGACACATCAACTTCGCATTGCTTCAGTAAATATACACACAGTTCCAAACATTTGCTTTGAACCTCTATGGAATCAACTTTGCCTAAACTAATGGTGGCCCTTTGACAAGCGGCATAGGCCTTGTGTGGGAGCTGGTTCCATATGCAGAATCTCAGATTACACCCTAGATCCATTCATTCAAACCTGAATAGTAACCAGATGCCAGTGATTTACATTTCCATACAAGTCTGGGAGGCCAGGACTAACATAAACCACTTTCAGCTCAAGTATAAAAAGTCACACCTGACTTCTGTCTTCCTAGCTTGTTTGTCTTTTTCCTGCATTTTATTCTGGATCCCATCTTTTATATCAAGTCTTCCTGGGAAACCAGGCTTCAATAAAGCCTCTCCCCTAAGACTATACATAAATTTTAGATACTTTTTAATATTAATTTATATCCATGCTTTTATATTAAGTGAAAAAATACCACGTTGAGGTACATTTATATTTTCAGGATTCGGCAGGGTGTTTGCATTATAATTGGTGATTTATAAAATGTTATAGATTTAAAAAATTCAGATGATATGGAAATCAAGTGATCTGTTCAAGAATAGCAAATCATCATAAACAGAAACCATGATAACAAATAAAAAGGTTTATTGCAAATACTAACTCATTCAACATTGAAAATTTGCAAAATTATATAATAATGATGACGATTGCTTTGTTTTCACTTCCATTAATATATCCATTAATTTTTCATGGCCTTTTAAACTGGCATATAAACTAATATCTGAATTCCAAAGAATTAGACTAAATTTTAAGTTTTTCACAATCTTTAGCTTTGTATGTTTAAGGTAAAAAAGGAAACTGAACTTTAAAATGAACAAGTAAAGCCATATATATCTGAAATGAAAATAACTGGCATTTAATTTTTAAAGAATCTCCCCCTCTTTCCTTACGAGGTCTCCTACACAACTATTGCTGTAGTTAATATCTCTCTTCTGAAACTGCAGAGTAAAAGAGAAAGAAAAAAAGCTTTAATAACTAAAAACTTGGAGCTGAATAACTTATATGTTCAAATTATAAATGTTATTTTAAATTATATGTGAGCTTATGCACAGAGTATTATAAAATGTAAAGTTTCCTCTTGAGAATTCTTCCTCAGAAAATAAATGTATTAAATCATAACAGTAGTTTAGAAGGACCTAGCCATCATAGTAAAGGTAATTATATTGTTCCTATTTTGTTTGGGTCTTCACAATAAAGAAGCAAAATTTTAATAACACGTTTTAAATGAAATATGACAAAATGTATCATCTAAACACCAGGAAATATTCATTAAACTACATAATGTACAGTAAAGATATAGCTTTGAGCTATAGCTACAGGGTCTATGAATGTGATTATTTTGCTTCTTTAATGGCAAACTTAGGTAAATGTCAAATTAGCAGGCATTTTGTTGAACCATGTTAAATGTAGCCAGTTTAACTGACTCATGTTTAGTTTTAAATCTGTCTATTTAAATAGCAATAGACTTAGTTTTAGAAATATTTAAATGCACAGGGTAAAAACAAAAATAGTGCAAGAGAACTAACAATATCAACACTTGTTCTCTCCTCATACTTTTTCCACCAACCCCAACTCCACCATCCTGTTTTAATCTTTGATGGCTACTGCAGTAATTTTAATCTTTTTTATTTTTTATTTTTTTCTTTATTGATTTTAGAGAGAGAGGAAGGGAGAGGGAGAGAGACAGAACCATCAATGAGAAAGAACATCAGTCGGCTGCCTCCTGCATGGCCCCCACTGGGGAGTGGGCCCACACCCCGGGCATGTGCCTTGACTGGGAATCGAACCTGCAACCTCTTGGTGCATGAGTCAATGCTCAACCACTGAGCCACACCAGCCGGGCAATTACTGCAGTAATTATAAAGTGTAAGCTTAAACTACTATTTCCCTATTCAGATAAAACCTCCTGCTATTAAGGCAGCTAACATATTATGTCGCACTTCCTTCTTCCTCACTCCTCTTCACCATTTACTTAAATTGTCTAAGGTCTTATAGAATCAAACTTCTTTTAACATTCCACTTACTTTTAATATCCTCAATTGGCTTCATACTAAGATGAAAATATTAGAACCCGTCCATTTCCTCACCCCTTTCATTTTTTAGTTCTTACGAGATAGGCCTGCTTTCTTTTATTTCCAAAGCATGTGTTTATGTATGTGTGTATATGTTTAAAATTTCCCCATGTTTATGTTTATCTTGATAAAACTTTTTAGGGTTTTGTCTGTTAGTATTTACAAGAACTAGCTTTTGGATATACTGTGTTTTTGTTGGTTTCCATAGTATTGTTTCTTTTAATGGTGGTAATTAGCATTCCCCCCCATATGCTATAAAATCTATCCTTCCATCCAGATCACTTGTTTTCTTTCTTTGGGTGGTTTATATAAGTCTTTCTCATTTGTTCTACTGGTGATTGTCCATTCACATAAGAGACTGGAGGTTGTTTTATTAATGCCGGTAGTTTCCCACCACCAGCCCTAATGTGGAGTCCCTGGATCTGTGCTCTTGTTAAATCTCTTCTCTTACTAAGAACGTAGAGAAATGCCATATACATGAACACACTTTGATAACCAGTATAGCGTCAGCAGATAGAGACTAGTCATTAGACTATTTACTCCCAAATACTAGAATAAAGACAGTTTTGTTATTTGATGTCCATGTTGAGACTGAGAAGCCTAGTTCCCCACGGTTAGCTAAATATATTTAATGTAATGTCTTTCGGTTTTTGCTTAGGGGAAAACACAAAAATGCTGGTAGCTCTTAGTGTAATTACCAGGTGATGGGGGAGGAGAGTCCTAGTGCAACTGTTTATAGGTAGCTTTCCAATGAACTTCCCCCTGTCCCACACTGTCTCATCCCATCACCCAGGACTGAAGTCTTTCTAAAGTTCATTTATCAGAGCCCCTTCCATCGTAATTCTGCTGGCATGTTAAACACTGATCGTATTGTTTTACCTAATATCAAGCTTCCATCAATTTTGGCCTTGTTACATGTGTTGAAATATACTCATGGACTTTACTTGTTTGTTTTTTTCCTGCTGCTGCTGCTATGGGTTCCTTTTGTGTTTTTCTCTTTTTCTTTTTACCATTTGCTGATGTATCTTGAGAGTGATGTTAGTTCAAATGTATAGGTTAAGATGACCTTTAATCTAGAACACTACTAAGAATCTAAATGATATTTGGAACTCTATTGAAAAACACTTCCACATCCTGACTTGTCTATGCTGCCTAGGCTCCCCAAAAACAAACAAACAAACTAAAAGAAATGAAAAAGTAATCTGGGCTAAGATCTGTCACATGTAGAAGATGATTGTCTATTTTCTTTGCTATATCATACCAAGGCTCATGCAGGCCGTTGTCATGTGCTCATTCTAACCAGCACCCAATGATCACTTGAAAAGCACAACTACAAATTTATAGTCTTATAACAAGTGACAGGTCATGAAAATATCTTTAAATATTTATGAATTTCCAAACATTAATTTGCTTATTTATTTTAAAATAGTCTTAAGTTTCCGCCCTAGCTGGTTTGGCTCAGCGGTTAGAGAGTCGGCTTGTGGTCCAGAGAGACCCAGGTTTGTTTCCCACTAAGGGCACGTACCTCGGTTGCAGTTTGTCCCCGGACCAGGTTGGTCCTGTGGGTGGCAGCCACTCGATGTGTCCCTTTCACATCGATGTTTCTCTCTCTCTCTCTCTCTCTCTCTCTTCTTCTTTCTCCCTCCCACTCTATCTGAACAAAAAATGGAAAAATGTCCTTGGGTGAGGATAAAAAAAAATTAATCTTAAATTTTCTAAAATATTTGCTTGTCATATTTTAAAGTTAGCATGTCTAGATAATGCTTATAGAATTTATTAATTTTGAATCTCACAAGCATATTTTTTTCTTGTAGAATTTGCTTTTTATACCTTTAAAAACATGCATGTAATCATGTGTTGCTCCCTTACACTTCTATTACTTTATGAGAAGGAATGAACCATTGATAACACACAGCAAGTAGCTTGCATGGAACTCAATGCTAGACTAAAGGATATAAAGCCAAACTCAAGAGGTCACATAATGCATGATCCCATCCTATAATATTACTGAAACAACAAAATTATAGAGACAAAAAACAGATTAGTGGCAGTCAGACTTTAGGAATGGTGGGAAGGGGTTCGTATTATACATTGGTAGCTTAAGGGATTTTTGTAGAAATAGTGGTTATAGGAATCTAAAGATGATAAAATGACATATAACTGAGTACGTATATTATACCAGTGTCACTTTCCTGGATTTGATATGGTGTTATGAGTATTAGGATGTAACCATGGGGAAAAGTGGGTCGAGTGTTTTGTGCTATCTTTACAACTTCTTAGGGATCTATAATTACTCACATAAAAGAGGCTTAAAAATGAAAGTTAGAAGACAATTGCAATAGATATTTAAATAGAAAAAAGGTATTATATTTAGAAAAAATAGAAGTTGCTAGTACAGTGTGTGTTTGTTGCAACTACTTGAGAGGCAGCATAGTTTACACATGAACTCTGGAGGCAGATCACTTATACGCTCTCTGACTTTTATAAGCTCAAATTGTTTAACCTCTCTGGACTTCGGCTCCCTCATTTGTAAAATTTACATAATAATAGTACCAACCTCATAAGGTTGCCATGAGGATTGAATAACCTTTAATTTGTAAGGCATATAAACAATGCTAAGAACATCATAAGGGCATGTGAGATAAATAATAATACAGATAGTAATATAGTTACTGTAAGGACATAAGTAATTTATCTGACGCCTATGTATTAATTGCCTATTATAAGATAGACATTATTCTAAGTGCTGGTGATAAAAGTGTTGAAATAATAAAGCCCCCGACCTCATCCTGGAGTTGACATTCTAGGGAGAAAAAGAAGAAAATAAACAAATTAATGAATGATATAATAGCCACTAAAGCTAAAAAAAAATAAAAGAGGAAATGACAAAGAAAAGCCTGTCAAAGGGTAGAGGCTACTGTGTGGCTGACCGGTCATGGAGGTGACTTCTAAGAAAAAGACAGTTGAGTTATGAATGAAATGAGAGAAATGACGAAGGTAGGAGAACGTTTGACATATCTAAGGAATAGCATGGAGTCCCATGAGGCTGTAGTGGCCCGAAAGAGGGTAGAATAAGCAAAGACAGGCAGCCAAACCATTCGAGGCCTTCCGGGCCATGGTATGGACTTGGGATTTTATTTTGAAGTGGAAAGTTCTTGGAGCATTTTGAGCAGGGAAGTGAAATGACTGCATCTGCTTGCTATGAGGAGCACACTGTGTAACTTACCACCAGCAGACTGCAAAGGTGAAAGGGCAGAAGGCAAATACATTCGTTTTCTCTTGCTGCTGTAAAAATTACCAAAACTTGGCACCTGAAAATAACAAGACTGAGTCCTCACAGTTCTAGATACTAGTAGTGCAAAATCAGTTTCATGGGTTAATAACAAGGAGGAGAATCCATTTTCTTGCTTCTCCTGACCACCTGCGTTCTTTGCTTATAACTCCTTTCCCTACATCGATCCAATTTCTCGTTTCCATTGTCTCCTACTCCCTCCCGTGATCTTCTTGCCTCCCTCTTACAAGGGCCCTTGTGCTTACATTTAGGTTCCACCTGAATAATTCAAGATACTCTCCCCATCTCAAGATCCTGAATTAATTACACCTGCAGAGTCCCTTTTGACATCTACGGTATCTTTAACATGCTCTACAATTAGGACATGGATATCTTCTGGGCCATTATTCAGACCACCAGAGTAAAATTCTCAGAAAGCTATTGCAGAAGTGCACATCAAATATAGATCAGAAGATAGTGGAGGATGTCCGGGTATATTCATGGTAAATTATCTTCGGAATGTGTAATACACTTGTTGCTGAATTGGATGTGGATGTTGATGGACAACAAAGGAGTGAGAATAATGCCAATGTTATTAACCCAGCAACTGAATGATTATAGGTGCCATTGAATGAGATGGGTACAATGTCTTTTACTGTAGAATAATAAAAAAATTAGATAGAGATCATGGTAGGAAAAAAGTTGATATAATTTTTGCCAGATAAGTGACAGAATCTGGAGGGTGTTTAGTTTATTCATTTTGTTTTTTTAGAGAGGATAAAAAACAATATTTTAAATGCACTAAGCAGTGTCAGAGACAAAACTTCATCGCAAGTGGTAAGACACAGGTGAAGCAAAGAGCCACCACTTGAGAGGGATTTATGGGATCAGATTTTTGAGTTGACAATGTTCAATTAGAGCAAGAACATGAAGGAATAATAAAGAGGCAACTGAGCATTTCTGGATGCCCCATGAAGGCAGGATCAAGCCCGAAGCCCACACACATAACATTTATTTGAATGGCAAGACTAATTATGCCACACATGCACCAAGAGGTTATAAAAACTTTTTATTGCGTATCTAATGGAACTTTCTGGAGCAAGCAGAACAGGTACCCAAGATCCTTACCAACTCAAGCCAAGAGAGAGGTGATAGCGTTGGTATACACGGTGGGAGGGGGTGGGACGGGCTGGCAGCACCCGCGCTGGGCTGGGTTTGAGTGGTCTGCATTTCCATCCGGGGCCAAGGGAGGGAGCACCAGGGCTCTGCCATCATCTTGTTGGATGTGGTGCAAAAGGGAAAGGCAGAGGTGTGGGACCTGAGAGCTGTCAGCAGTGAACGTTAACCACGAATTCAGATGTTTATTGCACTGAGGATATAGGGAATTTTGCCTGTGACAGTTCTATAAGGCTCCGTGGAACATTTACTGCCAGAGTCTGATTCATGGCAGTTTGAGTCAATTTAAAAGATATACAGACAGAGCAATAAAGAAAAAAAAAAGTGACCTGAAAACCCTGAGTTTGTGTGGTAATTGTGATGCAAAATTTGTTGGGGCTAGTTCTAACTATTGCTTCCACTTGAGAATAATAATAATAATAATAATAATAATAATAAACAATAATTAAAAAAAAAACCTACCATATAGCTAGTACTATTAAAATAGCACTTTTCCCCCCAAATATTATTTTTAATTCTAAGTAGCCTATTGAGGTATGTATTTTTTTTCTTTTTTTTTTACTCTTCTCATCTCTTAGAGCTGAAGAAATTTAGGTTCAGAGAGATTATTTACCCACAGTTTTGTAGCTGGTAAATGTCAGCTTTGGGAATCCAAACCAGGCTGCTTTCTTCAGGTGAAAGTAGCTAAAATCTTATCATATGATTTCACCTAGTAATCTTTTCTCACTTTGTTGAGAGGCATCTAGGTTGAACAATTTGCTAATATTGATTTGAATCACTCAAGAAATTCTAGCCTGAAGAACTAAATATAGTATCTTCAAAACCTTTCTCATTGCTCCATAGCTAAAACCAAAATATCTGAATTAAAAGTGAAAAACACAATCACAATCCATCATCTCCAGATATTCTCAGGTCATGTAGCTATTGGCTTTGACAACTACCAGATCCTCTCTTTGGATGGGTTCATCCTCAAATTATACATACAAAGCCGAGAGCTGATAGTAAACCCGTCACTGCTTTCTATTGAAGGTTCCGTTCTGCAGTGATTTATCACACATCAATTTTCATTTTTGTTGAACTGAAACTTGTCTTGCACAATTTCTATTTTGTTATACTTTTGGGTGAAGAAAAAATGTTACTAAACACCTTTTTTTAAATTTAAGTTTTTCCTTTTTTTAAAAGTTATAAACATGAGAAAATAGATGTTAGTGATGTCTGGATTAAGAGTGAAGGCTTATTAAACTCCATATGGAATCGGTAACATTGTCTGCAATGATGTATGAATTGTTATGGTTTTGAGTTGACACCTTGCTGAATGTGAATGCACTATGTATACCATCACTTTTAAAAACAGGTTTCGTACATCTGAACCCATGCACTGCACAAAGTAGATAAAAATGGTCCTATAAAAGCAGTGTAATATGCACTTAATTAATTTTGTCACAGAAAGATATAAGGGAAAAGCCTGAGGCTCAGGTAATATATTCAATCCAGTTTTCTTCTCTCCAGTGTAAACAATAGCACTTTATAGTAAATGCATTTAGACAATAGCTTAGAGGATGTGAAGGCTCCAGAAAATTATTTAGTCAGTACTGAGAGAGTAATTTCAAGAATTGTGGACAGATTTTAAAAAAGGAATTTGCCCAAAAGAATGAGGTATGACAGATTAGAAAGCTAATTATACTTTAAAAATAACTGTTAGCCCATCCCGTGTGACTCAGTGATTGAGCGTCAACCTATGCACCAAGAGGTTGCCAGTTCAATTCCTGGTTAGGACACATGCCCAGGTTGTGGGCCCGATCCCCAGTGTGGGGCATGCAGGAGGCAGCAACTGATGTTCTCTCTCATCGATGTTTCTATTTCTCTCTCCCTCTTCCTTCCTTTCTCTTTAAAAATCAATTAAATAAATAAAATAAATAAAAAATAAAAATAACTAAAAGAAATATTTGCAGATGCTTCTTGATTTTTTGTTTATAGTTTTTCTTAAATGATTTATTAAGATAACAATGAATATTTTCATAGTTTTATACATTTGACAAAGAATATTCATCTCTACTGTCTCACATTAGGAAAGAGAGACTATGAGCTTCACCTAATAGCTTATGTAACCGAGGCTCAGATATTAATATATTTTCCCAAAGTCACACAGAAATCTCAGATAGTAACACAAATCACTTACTCCAAACTCTTTGTTTTTCTTCTATATTGTTCTGTGAATCATGGAAGCTAAAATGGTTTATTAAATATACTGTTGCTAGTGCATAAACCAGGTACTTTGTAAATATTATTGTGTGATTACAGAATATTTTGAGTTTTGATTAACCAAAAATAATACTCTATCAATAAAATATAGACAACTCTTTAAAGAGAGAAGGAAAAAAATCTCAGTCATTTCATGTACTAGTATATTTAGTATATAATGTATAATCATAAAGCATATACATTGATTTATGGCTCACATCTATGCATTAAATTTCCCAATCTGAATACCAGATATGAAGCTTCTCTTTGTTCTCATCTGTAACACCAAGGATAACATTGTACACACAGTAAGTGCTTGTTGTTGTTAAAGAACCTTCAGATACTGGGCCAACTCAGTATGCGTGTGAATACACTAATGGATATTGATCTAAAAGAAATTTCATTGGAATGTAATGCACAATGCCATAAAATTTTCACTTGTATGACCAAAGAAAGTTGAGACTAGCTCAGAGATTTAAAAATAGAGAAAGAATTGTCTTTGTTAGGCCAGCACACTTTTTTTTTAATTGAGCCAACCTCGAAAAACCATGACATACAACGTAAATCTGAATTTTTTAATTCTCCAGACTATTGAAAAATCTACCTCCATTACTAAATATTACCGCCTTGCACACATCTTTACATTTTCTTAAACATTACTAAGACACAGATGTACTTACTTTATTGAGCATCATTTCATTGCACTTTACAAATGCTGCATTTTTCGGAAATTGAAGGCAAGACATTTAATCAGCAAAAAGAGTATGACTCAGTGTATTTTGATGGTCCAACCTGGCACATGCAGTATCTCCAATGGATGCCCATGCTCCCTTTAAAAAAGATATGTGGTTTGATTAGCCCTCCACTTTCTAACTTTTGTTGCAGATTGGGAATGGAATTTTATTATTAAAGATAGTGTCATTGTGCCCTGGATGGTTTGGCTCAGCTGTTAGAGCACAGGCCTGTGGACCAATGAGTCCCGGGTTCAATTCCAGCCAAGGGCACATACCTAGGTTGCGGTTTATTCCGGGCCCTGGTCAGGGTCGTGCAGAAGGCAACCAGTTGATGTGTTCCTCTCATGTAGATGTTTCTCTCTCTCTCTCTTTCTCACTCTCTCTCTCTACTTGAAGATAAATAGAAAAATATCCTTTGGTGAGGATAAAAAATAATAATAATAAAATAAAATAATTAAAGATAGTGTCATTGTAATAATTTACATTTAAATTTCAATTGCAAATTTAAAATGATGGATTATTATTAATCTTAGGACATAGACTGAACACTTATATCAGTGGCTCATATTTATGATATTGTTCAACTCATTTAACATCTCAGACTGTCTACAATGCTCCACAGAATCTGAAACTTACCTAACAAGTGTTCTTAAAGCCATAAACAGAACATATTATTTTGAGACGTTTTTTATACATGGTAAAGCTAAGATTTGGTTCATATAAAATGTTAGCTCTCAGAAGTTATAGCTAAGATTTCATTCTTCTTAATAATTTGCTCTCAATATCATGGCCACTACTTACTCACTGTAACCACAGTGTGTGCTCAACTACAAAAAATACGAGCGGTTTCTGAGCACAAGATGTATTATGACAAGTGTGTTAAGAAAACGGGACTGCCACAATATTAAAGAAAAAGTTTATTACAGATAATTGCTTGCTGTGTTTATGCTGCTTCTGTGGAGGTAAAATCAGCAATGTAAGTTACAGAGATTTATAACAGTTCTCATGAAGATGTATGAAATCCCCAACTTGCAAGCTTTTATAATCTACCCATAAATCATCTTATACATTTAATTTGTTTCTGTATAAATTTTATGGCACTGTATATAGGCAGAAAGTTTAAATTACTACATTCTTTCTAAAGAGGAAGAAATCTTTGGGAGTTTTCTTTCTACATGTTTTCTATCTAATACATGATATAAATTCTAAGAGTTTTGTTGTAAATAGTTAATGCATACTATTTTATTGTTTAAACATCTGTACCTCTGTGGGGTACTAGACAGAATCTCTCTTTGAGATAGAACTCAAAGTTGGGTCTGCCTATGCTACATGAGAAACTTCAATATTATATATCCCATCAATCTCAAGAATAACAAATTCCAATTCCACATCAGACCAGTATATTATGATAATAAGGGTTTGATCTCAAATTGGGACATAATTGACTTTTCACTTCAAAACTTGAATTCAAATTATTTTTTAACTGCAGTGCTGTGCATTGCTAGACATAGAAAACAGTGGTCCCAATTTTCTGAAAATGTGAAGACGCTGTTCTATCATGCTTTACTAAAGGGAAGTCAGTCATGGGATCCTAGGATACTGTGACAGGTCCTAACTGGTCTCGTGGAGAAACATTATCATTTGTATTGACAGCCACTAAGCTAATTCTATGAAACTGTCTGCTCCTTCTATCTGATTACCAACCTGTATGTATGTGACTTGATATGAAATGGCAAGTTACACAAAAATGCAGTATAGTTTGCTTGTGCTGTGTTTACTGGAATTTGGGAGAGGGGGTGGGTGAAGAGGTGGCAATAGGCTTAAGTGTAACTGTTTGGGGGAAGCACCAAAAGTCTAAATTCAGGATCAATTCTAAAGAACTGACACGTAGCCTTATTCAAATTCATAAGAGCTTTAATAGGAGAGACTTACATACACAGGCAAAGCAACTACTCCTAGGACACACCCCTCCCTGACAGGGTCTCTTTTTTAAAGCAGGTTAATAGTAAAAGCATATGGTGGTAGTCACATAGACCACCAGAAAGAACAATCTATTCCTAGGTTCACAGATAACATTGGGCAGTTACCACACTCTGCACACTTATTAGCCTCCTTCTTGGAGCATGATGTTTATCTTTGGGCAGCATTCTGGTTTTCTGGGTAGTCAGCCAAGCCTGAGGCTACAGAGAGTTAAGAGTGTAACATTTCCCATGAGGCTTTGCTGCTGGAGCCATATGGCTTCTCAGTGAGTTCTCCTACAATAACACACACATTTCCGACTATTCTCCAGCAGATATTTAAAGTCCCTCTTTGTCCAAACATATTACTAATCAGAATAAGACTGAAAATCAAATTTAAACTCCTTGGAAAACCCCATGAATTTGAACCACCTTCCAAGGTAATGAATCTAGTGTGCAGTTTTGTTCAGATAGGCTCATTGAAATGGGACTTTGATTTATTTAGCCTATGTCTTGTGTTTTCCCCAACAATGAGACCTTTTTTGAAAAATGCAATTTCCTTTCAGCACAATTTCAACTCTTTATAAGGGATCTGTCTCCATTCATTTCTTCTCCCTTTTCTTTAGGGAAACAAAGCTTTTGCACTGTGAACATTTTAATTTCTGAAGAATAGCATGTTTATTCATGCAGATACACAAATTAAGAAAGTACTTCTATATATGACTGCACTAGGAAAACGTTATTATATATAAATATTAAAATAACTTGCAACTGCAGTGAAGCTTTTAAAAAAGAATAAAAAATTTAATGTTTCTGCTTTAAATAGATAAGTTTAGTCAAATATATATGGGTTAGAATGCAAATTTTTGTTTTAAAATATCTTTTGAGAATGATTTATAACAGAAGAGACTTGTTGCTATCTCTCCTTAACTGTTTCTCCACATATAAATCATTTAATGAGTTTGATTGATATTGAGCAAGCTCTTTCTAAATTTATGGCATATCTATGGCTTAGAATATTAAGCCTTATTAAATCTACTTCTTAAAATATTAAGTAATTGACTATTGCTTATAAAGTAATAAAGTCTACTTCATTTGAGAGGTCAATAAAGTTTAAGAAACTCCTTTAAAAAGTAAATACTAAAATTACTTTATGCATGCACCCATGAGTGTGTGTGTATGTGTGTTTATGTGTGTGTCCATGCTCCAATTTTAGGAATATTTCTCTGTTTGACTCCCCAGGATTAGAAACTTACATAGCACCAGGAGTTTAAAAATCCAGTTAGCTATGGAGCTGTCTAGGGCTTTTTTTTTTTTTTTTAAATCACTGTTAGCTTTGGGATGGGCCAGTGAGCCAGTACAAGCAAAGTAGGGGGAACTGAGACCAAATAGTTAACAGCAGTTTGCAACCATCTAGGAAATCAAGATGACAATCAGTTGCAGCCATCTTGTAAATCCTATTTTCCCGAAACCAGAGACACTTAAAAGTAAGTGGTTTACATGTCTCTTCCCCAACCAGAAGGTAAGTAGCTTAAATCACCCTACTCTGGGAAACAGATATTAGAAATCCAATTGGTACCATTTGCCAATTACACCTAAGGACAGATGAAGTTAAGGGAATAAACCTCATTTAGGTATATCAGCATAAAGCTGATGAATATTCTATCGAGATCCTCCCCTAAGGCCTTCCCTAAGATTTCCACTGGTAAGAGAGACATAAATGTTCTCAACACAAAGGACTCAGTGTGTGCTCTCCCCCAGCAGAGCACACCCCTGACATTCCTTGCCATCTTTCCTTCCCCCACAGGCACCGATCTCCTAAATTCCAAGGGACCTCACAAGACTCGCAACCAGGGCAACAACTGGCAGCAGCAGCTAGTCCCAGGCTAACTCCTGAACCTGTCTCCAAAGCCCCCATCTCTCTTACTTCTCAATGAGCCAAAGCAGCCTTGCCCAGCCCTCCTCTTGCTTCTTCTGTGCCTTTCCTCATTTCACTGTCCTAAGTGTGTTTTTGCTGCTGCCAATACATTCTTGCTTGCTTTGCTGCACTTTGCTTCTTGATTGAAATCTTTCCTTCAAAAAGACAAGAACTGAAGTCTTATCGTCGCACCAGTAACAGCATCATCTAGAAAATGAGATAGTTTCTAAGTTTCTTTCAGATTCCAAAATTCCATGAGCCCATCTACCTAAAGACAGAGGTTCTTCAATTTTAGTGTGCATCTGAGTCATTGAGAAGCCTTGCTAAAACACAAATTGCTGAGCCACACCCCAAAATTTCTGAATCTGTCGTTCTGGGGATAGACCCACAAATCTGACAGTTTCCAAGGTGATGCTAATGTTGATCTAGGAACCATGATTTGAAAACAAATCTAAGGATTCCACTCAAGTGTTAACTGTTTTTTTTTTTTTTTTTCCTCAGTCCTCACCTGAGGACAAGCTTAGAGAGAGGAAGGGAGAGAGAGAGAAACATTGATTTGTTGCTTTCTGTTTGTGCCCCAACTAGGGATTGAACCTCAAACCCAGGTATGTGCCCTGACTGGGAATTAAACTGGCAACCCTTCAGTGCACAGGAAAATGCTCAGCCAACTAAACTGTTGGATGAAGTGTTAGCTCATTAACATGCCAAGTTTACAATTATCATGTTAATGGCAGGTAAATTTATCTGATTTCAACTAGTAGATAAAGGTTGGCTCTTCATTTAAGTGAGTGGGCTTGCCCCTCCTTATTGAGCAGTATTTGTGAACTAAGTATATCTTCAAAAGCATCTCCTAGTCACGCTACCTTGCTGTGTAATTGAAAACTTATGTATATATTCTTAACACTTCAGTAGAAAATATTTAATTAAAGATAAAAATAAACATAAGTATGTAGGTAAAGAAAAATATAACAAATCATTCATCTAGTCACTGAATATTCTAGGGGCCCTAAAGGAATTTTAATTTCATTTTAGACATTATATACAACATCAATGAGCTAAGCTCCTCTTCATTACTGCAATTCAGGTTACCTTTGGGACACTCAAACACAAGTAGTTACCTGTACAAAAATGGTTCCATTGTTACTTATCAATTTGTGTTTTAAAGAAGTAAGTTAACAAAACTGCATTATGTTTACTGTTATCATCAAACACAACAGGCAACATTAATCTTTTAGAATTTAATTTTACTTGAGTTTTAATTCCTTTCCCTATTGCCACAGGGATTTATAGAGTATTTTTCATAAGTGACTTTACAGAGTTTATGCATGAGAAAATGATATGCTACAGTACTAAAGTAATTTTCTAGTTTAGAGTTTTAGCATCATCCTCTTATTTCCAGTATTTTACATGCAATAAAAGTCCTGTACTTCTACATTTTTACTTTGTTAGCACAAACATGATGCCTCTAATATTTTTCTAACCAGATAATTAATTCAGTTAGTAACACCACCAATAACAAAAGTACTTTCTACTTATATGCCAATATCTTATTAGAAATATCGACATTAATGGATTAAATTTAGCACTTATTAATTTTGGGTTTGGTATTACAGTATCTTAGTTGTTTTAGAAACAAGACTAATTTTAGAAAGACTTGAATTCTATCAGGTAGAGAACCAGTTTTAAAACTCGTAGCAATTATGTTTCAAGAAGATGTTTAATTTAAATTTATAAAATATTTATAGAATATAGACATTGTGCTAAGCCTTAAAACTATAATCTGAACTCACAAAAGATTACAATATAGGAGGTAAATAAAAGACAAAGAAACCATGTAACAGCAAATCTATATATAAAGTGTTATTTCAGAAGTGAATTATTGTCTGGGCATGGGAGTCGCATGCTTCACCAAAAAATTAATAGCTGATCACATTTTGTCAGGGTTTTGGTTTTTTAGTTTTGACAAGAGTCACAGTGAAGACTGTTTCAGGGAGAGGAAATAGGAAATAGGTGTACACGGTCATGATGCTGTGAAGAGAACTTCAATTTTGTAATGATGGAGGGAGGGTACCAGGAGACAGGTCTGTCAGAAGGAGGCAGGAATCATGGCAGGAAGGGCCTCTTCTGCCTTATTAAAGAGAGTTATGAAGCAGAAGAGTTTGAAGCAAGTTATTTAGAAAAATAACTCAGCAATATACAAAACAAACTGAAGGGCAAATGAGCCTGGGGGTAAAGAAATCAGGAAAGGAAGCTCTTCAGACAATTTTTTGGCGAACAATAAGCATTTGATCTAAAAAATGAGAAATAGAACACAAATTGTCAAAAATACTTTAAAAATGTGTGGCTGATCTCATATGCTGGACAATAAACTCATGGTAGTCTATGATGAGTCCCATATAATTTCTTTCTCTGATCAGAGATTTGATGCTAATATCTGATGTTTGTGGATACTGGTGGAAAAAATGTATCAAAGAGAGTTTATTTTTATATTATTGGTTATATTATATCTAGAGGCCAGTGAAATATCAAATTAAAAGTTTAATAAATGGAAGGATTTATAAGTAAGAACATGGGAGAGAATTGGGGCCAAAGATGAATATGTAATATTGATCAGAATATAGTAAATAAAGCATGAAGGTACTCATAGAAATAGTTGAACAAGAGAAGATGGGCAAGAACTGAGCCCTGGGAAGACCAGCATTTAAGGACCGAATTATAGGTCCTTCAAAAGAGAATGAGGAGCATCCAGATAAGAATCGGAGAAGTCTGGGGAAAATAAGGCAAGATGAATGATTTTTGAATTTTAAAAAAAGCAAAAGAACTTTTCTTCCATTTTTTATTAATTCAGCACACATTTAATAAGCATTTGCCATGTCCTGGGGATATAGTGGTACACAAAAATAAGCGAGATCCTAATCCTCATGGAGGTTGCAGCTTAATGGGAGTAATAAGAGTTTTTTAATAAAGTAGTAATAATACAATACAAAGTGCAGTGTGAGCTCCTAAGTTGAATCCCTGACCTACCTTGAGGGGAGATGAGAAAAGTTTGCCAGAGAATGTAACTTTTAAGTCAAAACTTTAAAGGCTGAATAATGACTAACCCAGTGATAAGAAGAGAAAGTTCACTTCAGTCATACTGAGCAGACAACAATGGGAAACCCAGAGGTGAGGGAGATTGTGGCAAGTTTAGGAAACGAACAAATCCATCACTGAAAAGTAGCTTAAGAGGTGAAAATGCATTGACGTTCTCTCCTTGCTTGACTTACGATGAATAATTGACGCCAGTGACAATTTTCTTCTTGAAACACTATCTCCTTAGCTTCTCTGAGATCAGACTCTTCTCTTCTCCCTTCTAATTCCCTGCCCTCTTATTCTTAATCATTTTTGTCATGTCATCCTTTTTTACACAGCCTTTAACTCATTCTTCACCATATCCCAGCTCTCTAC
The DNA here is from genome assembly GCF_014108415.1 of Molossus molossus. Taxonomy (NCBI): domain Eukaryota; kingdom Metazoa; phylum Chordata; class Mammalia; order Chiroptera; family Molossidae; genus Molossus; species Molossus molossus. Next base: position 23,641,378 of record NW_023425346.1, read on the forward strand.
ATAATCTCACCTAGTCCCAAGAGATCTAATTGGCATCTCCATCACCATTTACATCCCTCTCATATATTTATCTCTAGTCCAGACTTCACTTCAGAGCCCCAAACACAGTTAAACAGCTGCCATCTTGGCATCCCCATTTAGCTGTCTGTCATCTCAGATTGAACATATACAAAACGAAATTGATCTTCCAAACCTGGTTCATAGCTACTACTCCTCATCTTAGTAGAGGCCCGACTAGAGACATTCAGCCCGACTTTTAACTCAATTATATAGCAAAGCTTCCTGAGTCTACTGATTTCCTTAATTTATACCCAAGTCTAGTAAGGTAACATAATATAAATACTTTAAAGTGTTTGTCCATATGTCTTCCTTTTCTCTTACTTCAAGCACGGATCTTTATTTCATCCTTAAGAATGTTTGTTTCAAGACTGAAAGAAGGGTTTGATCCACGATGATGGCTCTTTCTGTCTTTGATAGCAGCCTACTTATGATTTTATGCCAAAGAGAGTGCAGCTCTCTGAGGAGTAAGAGACCATGACCAAAGAGAGGACCCATCTGAGAGTAGATGGTTTATGCTGGTCCTGATCAGGGAGAAGCGAGTAAGGAGCTGGAACCCCGTGTATGATACAAAAACAGGAGGTAGAACTCTGGGTTGGGAAAATGGGCTTTGAGAATTTAGATTTGAGGTATTTCTAAACACATTATTTGGTGGGAGTCTTAGTCTACAAATTTAACCACACACAAAGTAACTTTTCTATATTACCAGAACCGCTCACACATACACAGTCAGCTACTGACTGACAGGTTGTAGCTCCCATAGTGGGGGAGGGACTCTGATCTCAAGTCCTTTGCCATCAATTCTCACATCATCACTGCATTCAGTATTTTCAACTAATTTTCTTTCAGTTTCTATAATATAGGGATAGAATAGTTGTAGGCACCTATAATGTGACAATAAATGACTTATTTATTTTCTTATTCTTGAAAATATCATTCATTAAAGTGAATTATTATGGCTTTATTTTTATTTTGTGACATTTTTCTGCAATATAAATAGGCCTAGATGTCCTCAATAAATACATTTAGTTATGGGTATCTAAGGGGAGTTGCCTAATACAAGAGAAGTTAAGTTATAAAAATATTTTTATCTTCTTATTTAAAGGTCCACATGTAATCAGTTTGAAATATTTACTTCTTCCCCCTAGTAACTGAGGGACCCAGACATCTGTCATTGAACACAGTCCTGCAGTAGTTATAGACTAATGCTGAGACAGGAGAACTTGCATGTTTAAAGGTCCTATAATTGGTATATTATTTCTACTTGAGAGTTTTGGGAAACTAGAAATCTGATTTCATGTTATATATCTTTTCCTTCTTTTATTAAAATTTGCTTTTGAGTTCTAATAACCCAGACCTAGAATCAGGGAACTATCTTGATAGTTTCTGTCAGGATATGACCTAGATTAAGTCACCTAATTATGTAAAGTTCTTCTTTTTTTTTTTTTTTTTTTCCTTTCTCTATCAAATGGTAGATGATCACAGGGACCTCTCTAAATTTTACCATTTTATGATGCAATATATTTCTTCTCTGCTTTATTTTGGTATGGTGCATACAAGAAAATAAGGTCTATTTACAAGAAAATTAAGAATGTTTGATACAAGAATAGTGTAAATATTTACTAACTTTCCGCTCCTATATGTAAGAATATTTATAGCTAGGGGGGACTTTCTTCAAACATGTGTCATCATTGTTCTAGTTATCTATTGCTAAATTACAAAATATCCCCAAATTAGAGGCTTAGGGCAACAACAATAATTTATTGTTCTCAGTAGCCCATGGTTGGGCATCTCTGTTCCATGTGGCCATAGCTAGGGCAACTTGACTGAGGCTGAATGATCCACTTCCCAGACTGCTCCTCACGCGGAGGGCAAATAGGTGTTGGCTATCGACTGGGAATCAAGTTCAGACTATTGGTTGGAGGCTTTGATTCTTCCCCAGTGGATTTCTCCAGAAATTGCTTGGGGTTCCTCACAACATGGTGCCTGAGTTTTAAGGGTAAGTATTCCAAAGGGAGCATCTTGAGAAGCTCACATTTCAAGAGGCCCCTGCAGAAGCTTTTAAAAGTTTCTTGTGATGTAGCATTACGAGTCCCAGAAAGTCACTTCCACTGCATTCTTTTAGTGACTCAAGTCACAAAAGTCAGCCAAATTCAAGGGGAAGTCCAACTCATCTCAGTGGGGAAAGTGCTCTCTGAACAAGGAAGGTGTACTCATCTTTAATTTACTGCAAATTGTTTCCTTAAGATTATCTATTAAGAACCAGCCAGCCCTGGCCGGTTTGGCTCAGCAGTTAGACCATCGGAATGCGGTCCACAGAGGACCAGGTTCGATTCCCGCTAAGGACATGTACCTTGGCTGCAGTTTGTCCCCGGCCCTGGTTGGGTCATGCAGGTGGCGTTCACTCAATGTGTCCCTTTCATGTCAATGTTTTTCTCTCTCTTCTTCTCTATCCCTCCTGCTCTATTGAATAAAAAATGGAAAAATCTCCTCAGGTGAGGATAAAAAAATAAAATAAAATAAAGAACTGGCCACCTGCCCTGGCCAGTTTGGCTCAGCAGTTAGAGCATCAGCCCACAGACCAGAAAGTTCCGGATTTGGTTCCCACTAAGGGCATGTACCTCGGTTGCAGTTTGTCCCTGGCCCCGGTTGGGGTCCTGTGGGTGGCAACCAGTAGATGTGTCTCTCTCAAATTGATGTTTCTCTCTCTCTCTTCCTTCCTCTCTCCCTCCCACTCTGTCTGAAAATAAATGCAAAAAAAAAAAAAAACCCTATCCAACTGAGGCCTCATTTTCTAAGATGGAATTTATGATAATGTAATTAGGTTTATAATTTTCTGTTTCCACTGTAAGGAGATAGATGTTATAACTTGAAATGAATTTAAAATTAGAATAAGATCTTTACAAAGAGCTATAAAAACACAGGAAAGGCTTTTACCAACCTGAAGCTGGAGAAGGCTTCAGAGAGGAAGTAACAATGAGCTAATTCTTTGTGTGATTCAGGCTCAGCATACACCCACACACAGGTGTACACTATAAACCACATATAACTGTTCTGAAAGACCCTGAATGGTCAGGTATGGAAGAGAACAACTTGTCTTAGGCACTAAGAACAGCATTTCAAAGTCACAAAATTATTTAAATTTATTCTCACCCAAGGACATTATTATTATTATTATTTTTGGCATTTATCTACAGACAGAGCAGGAGGGAGAGAGGGAGCGAGAGAGAGAAACATCGATGTGAGAGAGACACGTCTACTTGTTGCCACCCAACCGGGGCCGGGGACAAACTGCAGCTGAGGTCTGTGCCCTTAGTGGGAGCCAAACCCGGCACTCTCGAGTCTGCGGGCCGACTCTCACACTCTAACCGCTGAGCCAAACAGGCCAGGGCAGTCACAAAATTATTTAAAAAATTAGTGGATTAAAAGAAATGTGAGAATTTCATATAGCTAGACAACATTGGACAGATTAATTTAGGGTATGAGGTATTAAGATGTTAGCTGAGGCACTGTAGCAAAATGTTTTAAAATTATTAATAAATATTTTTAAAAATATTGTCTCTGCCTTTCACCGTGCAATCAGGTATTCAGGTCAGTGCTTCAGTGTTTCCAAGAAGGTTCAAGCCAGCGTAGAAAATCGAAGTAGTTGAGTTTGTGAAGAAACAGCTCCTTTTCTTGGGGGCAGAGAATAAGCACTAAATAATGGTAAATCTAAAAGAAGGTGCAGAGAACGAAGCTTAAAGCATACATAATGGTTACTTTTCTACAATAAACATCAGTGTTGCATAGCACAGCACATTTATTTTTACCTATATTATTTATTAGTCTTGTTTTAAGAAATCATATTACTCCCATTTTCTTCATTTTTAATCAACTTAAGGAAACACAGCCGATTCCATTGTGCACTTTAGCTAAAATAGTCCTGCAGAGAAAGGCACTTGCTGGACGGGGATTTCGTATTTCATGCTGATTCCAGACACGTTGTATAAACAATGCATAAGTAAACTCCTGCCTGGGTAGGGCGATCTTTCAACTATCAGGAAGCCTCTCCAGGAAGCCACTGCCGCTGCACTTGTAGTCATGTTCTTCCAATTCTTGAAAAGGTTGGCATAGATTCATCTTAAATAGCCACTTGATCATTGTGCAGATTAACAAGTCATATTGGAGACATTAGTCAAGGAAGCTGTGGAATACACTGTGAGGTCTTTACACCCCTCACCCTGAGCTGTGCGGCAGCACATGGACAGGCATTTTCATGCTGCTGTCTCTAAATTATTTGCAGGAATTGAAAGGGTATGTTTGTTAGATATGAGCCCATTGGTTTCTAATCAAATTTAGAGAGCTGCACACAAAGCTATTCAGCAATCATTCGCTTTTGCTAACAGTAATGAATTTATCGTTCTCTCCATAACATTCTTCATAGAGAAGTCACATCATTTTCTCTAAAGTCTCTGTGATGACCAAGGGGACCAGTGACTTACCACAGCAAAGGCAGAGCTCCTGAATTAATGTGTGATTGTAATTTAAGCAACATCAACTTAGGATAAGGATACTATACATAATAATCATTTTGTTGTTTTTAATCCTCACCTGAGGATATTTTTCCCATTGATTTTCAGATAGAGTGGAAGGGAAAGAGAGAGAGGAAGAAACATTGATGTGAGAGAGACACATAGTTTGGTTGCCTCCCATACTCACCCTCGCTGGGCTGGGGACCAGGTACATGCCCTTGACAGGGAATTGAACCTGCAACCCTTTGGTTATAGCCAATGCTCCACCCACTGAGCCACACCAGCCAGGGCCATAATGGATATTTTATTGATTCTTTCAGATAGCTGGTATTATAATAAATAAAATATAGTGGGAGAAATAATAAACAGTACCACTGAAGTGCACACCTTAATGAAAATTCCCCAGACTCTTCTCACTATCTTTGAATTTAAATATGCTTTGATTCCTAAGGTATACCAAAGCTTTAATAACTATCTTATAAACAGAGTAGGCAAACTTCAGCCTATACGACAAATCCAGTACTCCATCTGCTGTAAACAGCATTGTATTGGAACACAACCACGCTCAGCCATTCATGGATTTTCTACAGCAGCTTTCTTACCAAAACAGCGGAACTGAATAGATGCAGCGGAGACCAGAGAGCCCTCAAATATTTTTTTTATGGTCCTTTACAGAAAACGTTTGCCAATTCTTGCAATGTGTTTTTTCCAGATAGGTGAGTCTTGGAAGAAATTTAACACTTTACACAGTGTATTTAAATTTTTCTTTTCACTATATTTTTCTCTAACATCTTAAACAGTTGATCTTGACCTTTTTGTAAATATGCATTTTCCTGCCATGTTTAACGAGGCATATTCAAAATGATTTAGATTTCACTTGATGATTTTTTTAAGATCTCACTTGTTTGTTTGTTTTTTTAACTATAAAGTACAGTATTTGTACTGTGTTAGGAATGTTAGTCAGAGTACTGGAGTAAATGAGCACTTATTCTAGGAATAGCCAGGTACTTGCTTTAAAAAAAATGAATCAAATCCCCTGATATCAACTGGGGTTTTTCTCACTTGATTCTTTACACTATAGGTAAAGTGAAGGACATAGAACCAAATTTTACTCTAAGGCTGTGTTCCTACAAAAATAAAATTTATAATGAAAGATTGAAGTAGACTTTTCCCATGTGGTTTTCTCACCCTTCAGGAAATCATTATCATCATGGTTATTTCTATCCCTATCCTCAAATTCGTCATTGACATCCAAAAGGTTGTGTGTGAGTTGTACATCTCTGGAACAAAGAAGATAAGATACCTCTTTGTCAGCTTGTACCTGTTTACCAGTTTCACAAGGTGGGAGGCAGACATGTCTGTTGTCATTTTAAAAAAGTGATATGATATTTTGCAAAAAAACTAAATCTTAGAAAACACTTACAATTTGATAACATGAAGTTTTACTCATATAAAGGAAGTAATTTTTTTTTTTTAAGGACAATACAGGCTTATGCATAGTAAAACAATGATAAGATACAATACATTTCTTATATATTGTTTGTGTATTTTTAAAAAACTTTTATTTGTAATGATATTTTACTAATTGAATTATACTATGATTTATAGGTTAAATAAATGAAATAAAATTAGCTAGGAAGAAAATTGTAAAATAAAAATTCTCTTCATCATTAACCTTTTGTTCCCAAAATGAGTCATACAGTATTCTAGCAAAAATATGTTAGCTTTGCTAAATCATATGGCTATAAAATAATCTTTCACTGATGAAGATGTCTGATAAAATTATTTGTTAATTATAGTTTCTTCAAATATAATGAGAAGATGATAACTGTACATACCTCACATAGTATCTGTGAGTAAAATACTTGTAAATCAAGTAGTAGAATAATACCTGGTACATAAATAGCCTCACTTAACAGTATACATGATTATTTTTATTTCATTTTTTAGTGTATCAACTTGTTCATTGAAAAGAATAGACAAATAGAAGGCATAAGTAAACATCTTTAGGTAATATTTTTAATAAAAATTTATTATAAATTTTACTTTTTGAGATTCTGCAGTAATAGGATATTGGAAAAGTAGCATTTAGATATTTAAGCAACATGATTCATTAATCTATGCATATATAAAATCAAAACAATCATTGAACTTTACCAGTATTTTAAAACTGTTCAGAAGATCAATTATGCAAACAAATATTTTTATAACATTGATATGCACAGAATTTATACATAATAGCAATAATATTTAATTACTTGTTCATAGATAAATATGTGACTAGCACAGTTCTAAGGACTTGTATGGACTAACAGATTTGATCCACAAGTATATATTATTGTTATTTCAATTTTTCAGATGAAGCACTAGATACATAAGAAAATTAAAAGCATATAGAAGATAAATAAATAATTACTGGGGGATTCATAATCTGAACCCAAGTTGGACAGGTTTATGTATCTTATGTCATCTACATTCTCTACACTCATTCAGAGTTATGAATTATATATACTTTAAACCTATGCTTGTAATGAGTAATTACACATTGGTTCTATCAACTAAGGCCATTATTTTTTTTTAAGAAATTGTTCATTTAAAAATAATTTATTGGTGTTATGTTAGCAAAATGGCAAACTAGGAAGTTCCCAAACCCTCATTTTACATGAAATCATCAAATTAACCAAAAATTTATTTAACTAACTTTTTAAAACCATATAAAACCATCAAAAGTCTACTGTGACCAACTACATACCGAATCAAAAAAGAAAAAAGCCATATATTCAACAAAGTGAGAAATTTCATGGTATTTTCACTTGGTTTTCTTACATCTCTTTCTTCACACAGCACACTTTGGATCTGGGGGAGTAATCAGACCAATTCCAAGTCCCTCTCTCAAGCTAAGAAAGCAGAATAAACCTTATTTTCAATATTCTAAGCAGTCTGGGGGGTGCCTGAAAGACTCATCTCCGTTTAATCTAACTCAGATCTTAGGAAGGATAAGAAGGAGCATGTTTGTAAAATCTTCAGGGGATTACAGATCTGCAGATCCCTGGGGCAAGAATTAAAGGTGTAGACATAAATAAACTATCTGTAGTCCCAAGGAGAAGCTAAGACTTTGGGAAAATTTAATACATTCAAAGCAGCTTTGTATGCAAAGGAATTCGGAGATAAAACACAATCAGAAAAGTCCTGAGAAGACCTTAAATGTTCACCTTGAGCTGATCCCTAAGCCTGACAACATGCCCAGCTAATCAATAGAGGACTTCCCTAGCAAAGAACCAGTTTGCAAAGACTGAGAAAGGTAGCCATTTTTTCAAATACCCAATATTCAACAATAACAACAAAAATTGCAAGACATACAAAGAACAGAAAAATGTGGCCTATTCAAAGAAACAAAATAAATTTCTAGAAACTATTTCAGAAGAATAGACATAGAACTTTGCAGACAAATATTTCAAAGCAACTGTCTTGCATATGTTAAAGTTAAAGGAAAACATGGAAAAGAACTAAAAGAGATCATCAAGATAATGAGAATATCAACAATAATAGCAATTATAAAAAAATAAATTCTGAATCTGAAAAATGCCATAATTAAATTTAAAATGCACTGGAGAGTTTCAATAGCATTTGAGCAGAAAGCAGAAACAATCAGCAAACTTGAAAACAGGACATTGAAATTATTGAGGGAGTAAAATCAAAAGAAAAAAAAATTCCTGGTTGGTGTGGCTCAGTGGGTAAAGCATCAGCTGGTGCATGAAAGGGTTGCAGGTTCAATTCCTGTTCAAGAGTGCATACCTGGGTTGCAGGTTTGATCCCCTGCTGGGGTCAGGGTGCATCTGGAGGCAGCCAATAGATGTGTCTCTCTCATGATGCTTCTCGCTCTCTCCCCTCTCCCTCCCTTCTTCTCTTCCTCTTTCTCTAAAAGTCAGGGGAAAAAATATACTGTGTTAGGATTAACAACAATAAAAAGAATAGATCCTACGGGACTTGTGAAACATTGTTTAGTGGACTAACATACATATTTTTGGGAGTTTCAGAAAAAGAAGAGAAATAGAAAGGAGATACACACACACACACACACACACACACATACATATATATTTGAAGAAATAATTACATGAAACTCCCCAAATTTGATGAAATGCATGAATATAAAAATTCAAGATGTGCAACAAGTTACAAGTGAGATCAACCTAAAGAGAATCACATGAAGATGCGTTGTGCTGAAACTGTCAAAAGCCAAAACCAAAAAGAGAATCATTTTTGTTGTCATTGTTGTTGTATTTGTGTTTTATTTTAATTTTACTTTTTTAAAACATCTTTATTGTTGAATGTATTACAGATGTTCCTCCTTTTACCCCAATTGACCCCCTCCTCCCTGCTCCAACACCCCTCCTGCCTTTCCCCACACTGTTGTCTGGGCCCATTGGTTATGTATATATGCATATAAGTTCTTTGGTTCCTTCCCATACACCCACCCCCCTTCCCTTTGAAGTTTGTCAGTCTAAGAACCAATTTGTATTTCTTAATCCCTTCATTTTTTTCACTCATTCCCCAAACCTCCTCCCATCTGCCAACCAACAAAATGTTCTCTGTATCTATGAGAATGTTTCTGTTCTGCTTGCTCATTTTGTTTGTAGATTCATGTATTTATTGCCATTTTGTTTGTTCATATTTTTTATCTTCTTTTTCTTCAAGAAGACCCTTCAGCATTTCATATAATAATGGGTTGGTGGTGATGAATTCCTTTAGCTTTTTCTTGTCTGGAAAACTCTTTATATGTTCATCAATTCTAAATGATAGCTTTACAGGGTAGAGTAATCTTGGTTGTAGGTTCTTGCTTTTCATCACTCTGAATATTTCTCACCCCTCCCTTCTGGCCTGCAAAGTTTCCTTTGAGAAATGAGCTGACAGCCTTATGGGAACTCCCTTGTAGGTAACTAAATGCTTTTCTTTTGCTGCTTTGAAGATTTTCTTTGTGTCTTGAAACTTTTGCATTTTGATGATGATGTGTCTTGATGCGGGCCTCTTGGGGTTCATCTTATTTGGAACTCTCTGTGCTTCCTGGACTTGTATGTCTGTTTCCTTCACCAAGTTAGGGAAGTTTTCTATCATTATTGTTTCAAATAGGTTTTCAATTTTTTTGTTCTCGCTCTTCTCCTTTTGGCACCCCCCCTGATGTGAATGTTGGTACGCTTGAAGTTGCCCCAGGGATTCCTTACGCTATTCTCATTTTTATGGATTCTTTTTTCTTTTTGCTGTTCTGGCTGGGTGCTTTTTGCTTCCTTATAGTCCAAATTGATGGTTTGCTTCTTGGCTTTACCTACTCTACTATTAAATCTCTGTAAATTATTCTTTATTTCAGTTAGTGCCTCCTTCATTTCTGACTGGTCCTTTTTTTATGCTCTTGAGGCCCTCACTAAGTTCATTGAAGTTCTCACTAAGTTCATTGAGCATCCTTATAAGCAATGTTTTGAACTCTGTATCTGTTAGATTGCTTATCTCCATTTTATTTAGTTCTTTTCTTGGAATTTTGTTCTATTCTTTCATTTGGATGTGTTTCTTTATATACTCATTTTGGCTGCCTCCTAGTGTTTGTTTCTATGTATTTGGTAGTGTTGCTATGTCTCTTTGGTTTCCTAGGGTGGCCTATTATAGTAGGTGTCCTGTAGGGTCCAGTGGCACAGCCTCCCTAGTCTCCCAGCTGGGCCCTCAAGGTGCACCCCTCAGGTAGACTTTATACCCTTCTGTTGTAATTGAGTCTTGATTGCTGTTGGCACATCATGAGAGGGATTTATTCAGGCTGATCAGCTGCAAAGACTGGCTGTGCCCACTATCTACTGACCTTTTACTACCTTGGATGATCAGCTGAGCAGGGGCCCACCACACAGAGCAAGACTTACTTCAGCAAATTTCTGGTACCCACTGAGTCTATTCCTTGAGTGTGTCACTTGTGGAGGTGAGTGGGTGGTGGTAATTCGTAGTGTTCTGAATCTGTTTACTGGGTGTGCCGGTTCTGGGGCCAGGTCAGCCAATGTCTGTGTTCTATCCAGGGCCACTCGGCATGAGCTAGAAAGTGGTCTGCAGATGGCTGCTTCCTGTGCTGTGTTTGGAGGTGCCCAGGAAAAGCCAAGTTGTGAACTGAAAATGGCTGCTTCTAGTACTGCCTGGGGTCACTTAACAAGAGGTATGAGGCTTGCTGAGACCAGATGCTACTTGTTTGAGAGAATTTAGGAAAATCTGAAGCAGGATCCAAGACAGGCCACTTCTATGGTAAAGCAACTGGGAACAGCTTGGGTGGGCCTGAAAGTTGGGTGGGGCAGGGCCTCAGGGAATCACCAGGGTGGGGCAAATAGTGTGAACCATGTTGCTGGAGTCCCAGATATGGTGGCTGTCTGCCTGCCCTATTAGGGAAGGGCTCACCAAAAGAACAAAGCCTCTGACAACACGTCTGTCCAGAAGAAAGCTGCCTCTCCAGCCCTCGCCCCAATGCCAAACAACTCAGTTCTTCCCTATATGTCTCTGGCACCCTTCATGTGCCTCCCTTTCAAGCTTAGAGGGGGCAAATCTGAGTAAGTTCGTGCACGGGCCCTTTAAGGGGAGCTGCCTGGGGCTTCAGAAGCCTCAGCCTCAGTTCCCACTAGTTTTTACAGCAAGAAGTCATGGGGACTTCTCTTCCTGGCACTGGAACCCTAAGCTGGGTGCCTGGTGTGGGATGAGGACCCCTCACTTCTCAGGGAGGACCTTCACACCGAGGTGTCCTTCACAACCGAGGTGTCCCTCCTGATTTTTATCTGCCACACGTGGGTGTGGGACCAGCCTGTCTGCGCCTCCACCCCTCCTACCAATCTCGATGTGGCTTCTTCTTTAATTCTGTAGTTGTAGGACTTCCATTCAGCTTGATTTCAGGTGGTTTTGTATGATGGCTGCTCTGTATTTTAGTTGTTATTTTGATGTGGTTGTGGGAGATCATACCATGTTTACCTACCCGCCAACTTGACCAGGAATCCTGTACTTGTCCAAAGAGAGAATCTTGAAAGTAGCAAGAGCAAGAGAGAAAAAATTCTTCATGTACAGGAAATCGACAATAGGTCATTAGCCAGCTTTCCACTAGAATTCTTGGTGATTAAAAGTCAGTGAGATGATATATGAAAAGATCTCAAAGGAAACAACCTGTCAACTAAAGATTCTATATCTGGCAAAATCATCCTTTAAAAATGAAACATTCTCACATAAGCTAAAGCTATGGGAGTTGATTACTACTAGTGTTGTCCTACAACAAATACTAAAAGTAAATCTCCACATTGAAATAAAAAGACCCTAGACAATGACTCAAAACCACATTAGGTTAAAAGTAAATACATGAACTGGTATAAAAAATACTATTATTGAAATTTTTATTTGTAACATCACTTTTTATTATCTATAATATGTAAAACATTTTCTGTTAATGTGTATTTTGCCACAATAAAAATACAAATGAATAAAAAAGTAATTGGAAATATGTTAATAGGTGCACAATGTATACAGTTTTATATTGTGATAGCAATAATGTAAAATGGTGGAGGGCAAAACTGTATGGGACTGGAGTTTCTTTATGTAATGAAGTATGTATCAATTCAAATTAAAATGTTATAATTTTAGATTGTTATATGTAATCCCCATAGTAAATACAAAAACAATCTATAGCCTATACACAAAAATAAATAAAAAGGTAATCAAACATGTCACTACAAAACATTAACTAAGCACATAGGCACACAGTAATGGAAGGAATGAGGGGCAAAAAGAAAAAAAAATATGATATACAAAAAACAACTAACAAAATGGCTAATGTATGTCGTTATTTATCAATAATTACTTTAAATGTAAATAGATTAAATTCCTCAATTAAGAGACTTACTTTAGATGAAGAAAACAAATAGGGTAAAAGGAAAAGAATGGAAAAATATCTTGAATGCAAATAGTAACCAAAAGAGCTGGCTATACTATGCAATATCATACAAAATATACTTTTAGTAAAAAGCTATTAAATGAGAAAAAGGACATTATGTATTGATAAACAAGTTAATTCATCAAGAAGATATAACAGTTATAGATACATGCACAGCAAACATCAGAGCTCCATAATATATTAGCCAACACTGACAGAATGGAACAAAGAAATAAACAGTTCGGTAATAATAGTCAGAGCTTTCAACACTGCACTTTCAGTAATGAATGAAATAACCAGTGAGAAGATGAATAAGGAAACAGAAAACTTAAATAATACTATAGACCAATGGGACCTGACAGACATTTACAGAACATTCTACCTATAGGAGCAGAATATACATTTTTCTCTCAAGTGCACATGAAATATACTCTAGGAAACAGTATACATAAGGCCACAAACAAGTTTTAGTAAATTTTTGAAAGATTGAAATAATATAAAGTATATTTGCTGATCACAGTGAATGAAACTGGATATCAATTATAGAAAGAAAATTGGAAAATTCAATATTTTGTGTAAATTAAGGAACACAGTCTTGAATAACCAATGAGTCAAAAAAGAAATTACAAAGGAAATTAGAAAATATCTTGAGACAAATAGAAATAAAAGAACAACATATCACATTTATTGAATGCAGCAAAATTTTGCAGGAACATTTAAAGCTGTAAACACATTAAAAAATAGGAACAGTCTCAAATAAACATCTTTATATTTTAATGAATAAGAAAGAGAAGAATAAACTAAGCACAATGCTGGCAGAAGAATGTAAATAATAAAGATTGCAGTGAATATAAATAGATAGGGAAAAAATAGGGAAAATCAATGAAACTAAAAATTGATATTTTAAAAAGATCAACAAAATGAACAAACTTCAGCTAGATTGACTAAGGAAAAAAAAAGAGAAGACACAACTAAAATAAAAAAAATTAGAGTGGGGACAATATTACAATTTTACCCAGAAAAAGGATTATAAGAGAATACTGTGAACATTTGTAAGCCAACAAATTGTTTAACCTACCTGACATGGACCAATAGAAACACAATACCTATTAAGACCGAATCACAAAGGAATAGAAAATCAGAGTAGATCTACAACGAGTAGGGTTGAATCAGTAACCAAACACTTTCCAACAACAAAAGCCATAGACCAGATGGCTTCATTGGTAAATTATATCAGTCACAGAAGTCTTAGCACCAATCTTCATAAAGCTTTTCCAAATAATTGAAGAGAAAGGAATACTTCTTAACATATCCCAGGAGGTCAGCGTGATCCTAACATCAAAGCCAGACAAGTCAACCGGTGTTTATGGGTTGGATGACTTAATATTGTTAGTATTGATGACAATACTACCCCAAAACAATCTACAGATTCAATGCAATCTTTACAAAAATTCCCATAGATTTTTTTTGCAGAAATATAGAAATCCAAGCTAAAATTCACATGGAACTTCAAAAGACACTGAATAGACAAAGCAATCTTGGAAAAAAAAGAGAACCAAATTTGAGGACTCACTTTCTGGTTTCAAAAGTTACTGTAATGCTACAGTAATCAAAACAATGTACTATTGGCACAAAGATAGACACATACACCAAAGGAATAGAATAGAGAGCCCAGAAACAAATCCTTGCATTCATGGTCAAATGATTTTTGACAAGGGTGCCAAGATTATGTAATCAAAAAGGACAAGTTTTTCAACAAATGCTAATTTAGTTTTGAAGATCGAGAGGGTAAAGAGGGTTGAATACATGGTGATGAAAAGAAACTACTGGTGGTGAGTATGCTATCATATATACAGATCCTATATTATAGCATTCTACACCTAAAAGCTTACATAATGTTATTAAGCAATATTACTTCAATTAAAAAAAAAATGACTTTCTCCAAATTTATGAGCTATTTCAGAGGTATAAAAATTAGAGAAAGATACAACAAACATTTGTTTTTCATTCAGTGTGTTTAAGGAATAAAACAATATAGATAAAACAGGAAAAGCTATTCGTCCAAATAGCTGTTGAGTGGGAGCTCTCACAACACATCAGTGTAGCTTCCGCACTATTCCACTGCAGAGGACATACTTACTTGTAAGACAGAAGTTTGAGGCAGGTGAGCCTTTAATGCAGAGTACACATGCCCTCCATGCTGCATGTATTCACCTTATGCATGAGGATTTGCATCAAATCACATGTCCCCAGTGTAATTACTCAATCAGGGGTTTCGCTGAAAAAAGCTGCTACAGTTAATACAGCTGCTGATGATGTTCTACCTTACCCTGACTCACTGGGCTCAGGGACAGTAGTAGAAGACAAATACAGGTTTATGTTTTCAAATGTCTCTGGGTTTGGGGTAAGATTTTACACCACCCGTTCATTCTTTACTTATTGATGCCGTTCAGATGTTAGACTCTACGTATGTTGGATTTTCCAATTAAGACACTAAACTTGCCCATAGGATAAAATGTAGCACTTGATTTTGAAACAACATTTTAAATAGTTTTTGCCTGCCACAAACAAAGGGAGACAAATCAGCTATGGCTTGGCATCAATAGAGAAAATTCACACGAGGTAGGCAGAGGCTCTGTGGTAGAAGTAGCAGAAGGACATGGATGGGTTCCATGTGGGCAAGCAGGCAGCTATAGGTTAGACAGAAAGAAAGGCATCATGGCAGGCAACACACAACTGTCTCAGCAGACAGACCTCAGAGTCAGGGGTTCAGATAGATGGCTGGAGCATGACAGGTGTGACAGTGAGAGATTGGCAGCAGGTAGTTTGAAGAAGCTGGGACACTAGTCACTGGGTAGATGTTAGCAGGACTCATGTCATGGGTCTGGGTTTCTGAAGGAGATCTGGGAAGACAAACAAGTGCAAGGCACACTCTTTGCCTCGGAGGAAGAGTTGAGTAATGCTAGGACTCTTACAGTATCTACAAGGAAAAAAAATCAGGACCATCAACTCCTAGAATCTTTTTTTTTTTAGAGAGAAGGAAGAAGGAAAGAGATAAACATTGATCAGCTGCCTCCTGCACTCCCTCTACTGGGGATCCAGCCTGAAACTCGGGCATGTGCCCTGACCAGGAATCAAACCGGTGACCTCTTGGTGCATAGATTGATGCTCAACCACTGAGTCACACCAGCTGAGCCAGCTGCTAGTATTGAGGCAGGAATCAAGATAAAGACAAAGAACAACAGTAAGAAAGTTGATGTTTAGTACATAGTCTATTGACTTGTACTTTAATTTCTTCTAAATATGATGAACATTTGTCCTTGTGCTAAGAAGGGGCTCTTAAAATGATAGGTAATACGTCCCAGCTATGGTAATGACTCAGACCTGATTGCGTGGAGCAGTGCCTTTACCTTTTCCGCATGTTCACAGAGTGGCTCGCAGAGCTGACTGGGTATACTCAGAAAAGGTGAGGATGTTGGCAAGAGTGGGAAAACATACACATGTGTACATGCAGAGTAGAATGAATTGACACGGTATTTTCAGAAAGCAGTTCAGCAGTGTCTGTCAATATTAAATTCCATACCTGAGATATTTTTCCTAAAGATCGCGCAAAGGTACAAGTCTAGAGACATTAATAGAAATTTTATTTTTCATAACCTTACATCATGTAGTTGCAATGATAATTAAATGTTAATATTCATAAAATCAGGCATATAGTACATCCTTATGGAATAAAAGGCATAATGGTTAATAAATATTGCCCATTTTAAACAATAAATATATATGATGCTTCTAAAAATAATGAAGTGGTTAGTTCATAAAAATGTATTATTAAGTGGAAAGATAGTTTACAAAATCATGTGTGGTGTAAGTCCATTTTTATAAATATGAAATATTTAATATAATACATAATAGACATACAAATGCATTATAAAGTAATTTTTGCTCACTCTTTTAACTAAATGACATACATTTGGCATTAAGTTTGAAAAATTGTTAATCAAGCTTGAGTTAAGAATGAAGACTAACATTTCCAGCATTGCTTTTATGTCTCTGAAGGGCTAAGAGGGTAAGACTATGCACACTGCGCCTATGACCCACAGGGACAGTGGTACTGCATGGTGCTCACCGAGCCTCAGGAGAACCAGACTCCAGAGCTCTGAAGTGTGGCATTGCAGCTAGGAGTCTGTGAGGTTGTTGTGGAAAATGATTAAAATCAAAGCAACTACCATCTTCTCCCAAAGAAGCTAACAACCAAAAGGCTCAAGGTATCTGAAGACATCCTATGTCCTTAGCAAGAAAAGTATGTAAACCAGTCAGAGAATTTACCAGATAAAAAAAAACAAAACTGGATGCTGAGTTGACATTGAGAAGGTGTTATTGTGAGTCCTTGAGAATGAGGAGTGATGAGAAATCCTTCCTAATTTCCATATTTATTAAGGCTTTTTGTTGAAGCCCTGACTCTACAAAGAAAATTTCCTTTTTGTAATGCGCAGGGTGAAAGCCAGTATTCCAGTTATAGCAGTTTTTCCTGAAACCTACTGACTCTGACTGCAGATTCCCCCACCATCCTAGAGCAGAGATTTCCTACGAGATCTTTGGTTAGCTGAAATGATGTCAAGTCAAGGACACCCCTTGCTTTAGAAAGTCGGTCACATCACTTTGCTGTAGCTGTTTTTACTAACCAGAAGATATCCAAAGTGGTTTTTCACTTTTACGGAAAACAAAACAAAACAAAACAAATAAAACAAACAAAAAACATTATTGTAGTAATGTAGATTTTTTTGTTAAAGCAAAGTGGCTTAATGTGAACTTCCAGAAATTAGAAGATACCTGTATTCTCTTTCATTTCACATCTCTTCCTAATTTCTGTTATTTTCCAACTGTGTATATAAGACTAAATTGCCTCATACCTTATTTAATAAGCTAAAAACCCCTTAAATTAGTTAATGTTAATTATATTTCACATCATCATCGTAGTTTCTAAGAATAGCGCTTTTCATATTTTGAGTTTTCTGTAAATCTTAACTAAATGAGTAAACAAAAATCAGCTTTAATTATTAAACCACAGGACTAGAGGCCCAATCCTAGTGATGGCTGGCGTGATAATTGTAACTTTTATTATATTTTACAATAATAATTACCAGAATTTTAATGAAATTAGACATCTAATTATTTATAATTGAAATGCATGCTATCTATTAACATATTTATCTGAATATAGTTAGGTTTCCCCAAGGTATTATTTTTATCGTCACAATTTAGGCCTAGGAAATATTTTATAAAATGCAATTAATTCGTATCCCCTTGGGTGCTAAAGTCTCTTTTGTACATGAAGTTTGTATGTCTAGAAACTTCAAAGCTTTGCTACCCAATTCTGAATTTTTGGAGAAAAAATTGTATGCTGTTTCAAACTTTCTTCTACTTATTTCTACTAAGAAGCTATCACAACTTCTGACAAATGGCAGAAAACTATAACTACCACTAAATATTCAGAAAAAGTTGTGCTGCAATTAAGTGAAATCAAAGTATATCTCTTTTAAAAATCCTCAAAAGTTAGTAAGACAAATTTATAATTCAGCTCAGGCAATGATCAAAGTAATATTAACTGCTAGGAGTTTTATCTATGCCAACATATGTCCTTTATAAATGAATAAAAGCCATAAGTGAGAAATAAATAATTTAAACTTTATTCACTTTTAATAATGTAACATAGTTTGTATTATTGTCTTAAAATTCATTTCATAATAGTAGATATTTAGAGCTCATAATCGCTCTTCCTATGATATTTTGTTACCCATTCCAATTGCTTCCCGATTCAGTACCTTCCTCAAAAATAACTCCTCAGAAGGGTCACCACAAGTCTCAGGTAATAGTACCTAATGGTTTCACAGTGATTGAAATTATATCTCTAAGGCAATTTCACTCCTTGATGTCACCTTTTCGTAACATTTTCTTGACTTCTAATTGTCGTAGTTTTAAAGAACTTGTATTTTCCCTCAAAGATCTGATCCCCTCTAAGTCAACTTATGAAAAATAATAGATAACTTTTGTTTAACTGCTTAGAACAATGTGAAAAATTCTTGAGAAAACTAAATCATTGGGAAAAAAATAAACATCTGGTGAAGCTCATTCTGAAATTCTTAGTTTTTGTTGCTGATATAATCTCAGTATTGTTTGGAAATATTAAAATGAGAGATTAGAATGTGTTTTCCACTTTCTGGGTCCCCTTTTATTTTATTCCTATTGCCCCTTTCCCAGTGTCATATTTTATCTTCTGTGTCCACTTGTGTATATGAATCACTGACCTGTAACTAGTGATTCTTAAGGGAGCTACTATTATGTCATCTTTGCTATAACCCATTAGTTACAATATCAAAGGCACGTCAATTGTTACCCATTTTTATCTTAATATGATCGCTTTATTAATTTTCTAACTGCAATAAAATACAGAGGTATTTTAATTCTCATCATGTCTTTGGATAGATGTCCATACTGTAGAACATAAATTGTTATTCTGAATTAGTGTTTTGTTTTGTGCATGATGTTTATTAACAACAAATATAGGTTCTATCACCATGTACAATGGAAGATTTTCTGGCACCTGAAGCTTAAATAAGTATGGGACCCTACTAAAGGCCAAAACATATAAAAAAATTAAACGCGAACATGGTTGTTATGTAGAGAAATAAAGGAATATAGTAAAAGAGCAAGTTAAAAAATAATTGTGATTTACTGCAAGTATGAAAAAAGAGAAAATAATTTATTATTTGTGTCTAGCATACTTTTAAATTTTATCTTTCTGGATTATTATAATTGTAAATATATGGTTGCTTTTGCATAAAACAATTATTTTACAATATATTTTTTCTAAAGAGAATATAAATATAATTCAGATTTTTTTCTAGATTGCTTGATTGAATTTTATTATTATTTATTATTATTATTTCTGATAGTACAGATTCATCAATTTCCAAAAGGTATACTTTGTGTTTATAGTACTACTATAGATTTTGGCTCACAAAATCATGAATTATGATAGTTTTACTGAGTGGATTTCTTATAAAAAATAAAAATAATTCATTGTGCATGAAAATTACATGTGTTTATATTCCTGATAAAACTTATGGTTTTAGTTGGCATTTTTAAGAATCTTATCCTTTACTTATAATTTTATACATTTTATGACAAGAAAGTTTTGTTTTATTTTTTCTTTATTTTATCCTCACCTGAGGACAATTTTGCATTTATCTTCAGATAGAGTGGAAGGGAGAAAGGAAGGAAGAGAAAGAGAGAAACATAGATGCCAGAGACACACATCGAGTGGTTGCCACCTACACTAACCCAGTCGGGGCTGGGGACAAACTGCAACCCAGGTACATGCCCTGAGCAGAAACCAAACCTGGGACTCTGGTCCGCTGGCCAATGCTCTAACTGCTGAGCCAAACCGACCAGGGCTGACAAGAAGGTTTTTTATAAAGTAGCCTATGCCTCCATACATTTCAGACCTCCTTTTTTCTCCCCTTCCCACATATTCCTGGCAGTGTCTACTACTACTCTGTAACATAATTATATTGCCCAATAGTGTCCAGCCTTGCACCTTTGGGTCTTGATGCTGGGAGCGTCCTCAGAGAGAAAGGCAGGCATATTCCTGGGAGCTGAGCCTACTTTTGGGCAGCTGCAAACCACATAAACATTTCTCACTCAAGCCAAACTAAAAGTATTCTCAATTCAACATCTCTTCATTAAATCTTAAAATTGCCTAAAGTCACGTTACACCAGGAAACACAAGAGGAGTACAGTATTGGAGAAGTTATAGCAGAAGGAACAGTGAAATTAACCGATTATCTTTATTTTGTAAATTTGGCAAACTCATATGACTATATCAGCAGAATGCTAGGGCCCATTCCAAAAGTGGGTATATAAGTGAGTTTTATTTTAAATCTACCTCTGAGTACACATGATATTTTAGACACTCGGTTAGCTATTTCATATATTTATTTTTTAAATCAATCTGGAAGTTTTGAAACTATTCCTATTTTACAAATAACAAATCAAAGACTCAGTTAAGCTATGTGATCCCCAAGATTCTGCAAGTAGTAAACGACAATCCCATGAGCAAAGAACAAACTTTCCTCTACTCTCAAGGTTCTTTCGACTGGTCTCAGGAGACAGATTAGTAAGAGAAAATAACCAAATTTTATACATACATATGTATGGGAACCCAGCACGAGAACTTCAGAGGTAGGAAGGGAACACAGGTATATAAGACATCCTGAACTAGAAATGAGATAATGTACCTAGGAACTTCAAAAGGTCTTTTCAGGATGAAAAGGTTTAGTAAATAGAAGTTTGCCCTGCCCTATAGATAGGTCAAAGGAAGCTGTCTCTGATAGTAGCTTATTATGTATAGACAAGGCCCCTAATTCAAATTCTTTAAGGGGTGACAAAAGCTTCTTTTAACCTGAAGCTAAAATTGCCTTTAGCTCCGAATAACCTGCATACCACAGGGGTACATTTTGGGGTGACTTGTTCTGTACCCCCACACCAGGATTTAATTCAAGTCTATATTTTTCTAAAGTAGTCATTAGGCTCTTAATACAGATTAGTCACAGACATGAGTTGGCCAAGTAGCTGATACTTCATAAAAAGCAAACTTCTGAGCCTCATGCCAAGGACCTCAGGTTATTCAGATGTAGAAGAAATAAGGACAATTCACTGGGAAACACTGTGTTACACGAAGCTGCTCTGGTAAAATCTAATTCCTAGTGCTTATTAAAATTAATTCAAACAAAGCACTCACCTATCCAGTTAGAAACCTTCACTGGTAAACTTTAAGTGAGGTAAACGTGATTGATCAGAAATCAAGTCAACCATGAGGGGGAAAAAATGATTTCAATAAAATACAAAGAAGAATCTTGATTCAGGTTATTTGTCACATATATCTCCTTGGTATAGATATAATGAAGTCAGCCTTAGAACACCTTCACATACTGACCCTTATAGCCCTACTCATCTTGATCCAGTGGGCAAATTGTCAGTTATTTCTAAAGCCTATGACTGACATGGGTAGAGAAGCTTACTTAGACAACAGGCTTCACTTCAGTCACGGGGGTGATTCTGGAAGATAGCAGCAAAGGACAAGCGCAAGAAGGTAAGCCAACAAGATCAAAAGGCCTTGGAAAGCCCATGGATGAGAAAAGCTGACAGACCAAGTCAGGTGAAATTAATACTGGGGAAGCTGTGCTCAGCATAATCTTTTATCACTACGGTATGTATAGGTTCAGTTATATGGTAAAAACCTTCGTGCTCACCACTCTCTTTTATTTTTAATTGGGCAGGAAGCAATCGGGACCAGCGATAGGTATATTTTCCTGAGAGTGAAAAATTAGAGAAACACTTCTGCTCACCTGACCATGGTGTTTTGTGATATAAATGAAAGTAGTCCATGGGGTTCTGTTTAATGAACTGGTGGAAATTTCCTTTTGGTAAGACCAAGCAGACCCATTCAGAGGTAATATTTTCTTGAAGTATATTTTCATTGCATTAAAATTCCCATCATCATTATTAAAAATACTTATTATTTTTTTCTATTCAAAGTAGTATGTTGACAGGTATATTCCTTTCTGCTCTATGCAGATTTAGCAATTGATCAATACTATATGAGTATACAGAACAGAAAAATCTGTCACTTAGCTTCAATTACACCAACGGCTGTTTTATATTTAGCTCCAATAAACCAGATCACAAAGCCTATATAGTATCATTGTATAAGGGTTTTTCCCATAGCACACAGTGAGTTGGGAAATAATGATGCTTTCTCTAATATAGTGTACTGTGATTCTGTTCAACTCCCACTGAAGACTACATGCTTAGTTAATTCAAAGCAACGATGCCCCTGGTTAAGAGAAAAAAGAAAACTTCAAAAATTTAGATAAAATTTATTGTCCATAGGTTGTTTTTTACAAAATCAGCTGTTTGACAAGATAAGATTTTAGATCTGTAGACTCAAAGTAGTTACAAACAAAGCTACTCACAAACACATTCTGTGGTTAATATACTACCCTGCTGGCCACATGGGGTTCAATTTTCTATACCATATTGCCAGATAAAAGAGGTTGTGAAAATTCACACAGTTGGCTGTTAAACAACCTCTAGTATGTCAAATTTAATTTACAAGAGTAAATCCCAAGCCTGGACTAGAATTGAACAACATTCTTTTGGCACCAACTTCAGCGATAAATGTACAGGCAAACAGCATGTGCGTACACGTCGGCAAAGGACTGAAGCGCCCATTGTCCACCTGAAAAATAGACTACTTGACACCCAGGTTAAGGACACAAAGTGTAACTTACAACTGTCTGCATCAATTTAACGACATTTTTTTTCCTCAGGAAGGAGGAGAATTTTGTGAGTTAAAATAACAGTTCTTTAGTGTTCTTAGAACTAAAATTCTGAAGTTCTCTTTAGCAATGTCTATAAGCATAGTCATCATGCTATTTATTACATCCCAGAGATTATTTATGTTATAACTAGAAGTTTGTACCTTTGACCCCCTTCACCCATATTGCCCATTTTCCAACCCTCACATCTGGCAACCAGTAATCTGTTTTCTATATCTATAACTTCTTTATTTTTATTTTTCTCTACTTTTTAATTAATATATTTTTGTTAGAGATGTTTCTCCTTTTTTTTCCCTAGACCCCCACCTCCCTGACCCTCCTCCCCCAGCATGTCGTCTATGTCCATTGGTTATGTATACATGCATATAAGTTCTTTGGTTCATAAACTTCTTTAAAATTCTTTTTTTAATTTCACATGAAAGTAAGATTATACAGTATTATAGTATACAGAGTGACCACTGTTCAAGATGAATTATTGAGTGCCTACTGCATGCCAGGCTCCATGTGTATGTTTTATCTAAACTTCTGAGGTGGCCTCATTTTCAGATCAAAAACTGAGGCTCAGGCAGTCCGATGACCCAGGGCAAGGAGGGGACACAATCGGGTTTGGAATTCAGAGCACATAAGAAAATTGTGTTTAATAGTTTTCCATGTGTTACGATTATGTTAAGGAGACTCTGGCATTAATACATATTTAAAATGTTATTTTTTTTTTAATTCTGTATTTATATTTTGGTCTCAATATGTTTTTAACACTTCTACAACACCTTCTTTCCCCCACCCCCTTAACAAAGAGCAATTCTCTGATTTTGGCAGGCAAGAGAAATAAGGTAGAAGTTAATACCATTGTTTTTTGTTCATTGTATCCATGTTCATAGTTACCTCCTATTTATGGCAAGTGATACTGATTTTCCATTTACAGTTAGAGACATGAAGTTTTCTTTTGAAGTGAATTTAAGTTTTAAAAATTTGCATTAAAAAAAAATTCAGCACCTAAAAAAAAAAAAAATTGATGTGAAAGGAACACATTTATTTCTCTCAATCCATGCTATCACAAATGTATCAATTATCACTAATTTACTCTGAGTTCCAAGGCAGAACAGAGATATACCATCCCAAAATATGTCACTTTGGCATAAAATGATTTTGAGCTATAGATATTTAAGTCTCTGAAATTTCTTATCTGCATAAAAGCAAAACCTCCCAAAAGAAGTCAATTTTCATAAAATCCACTCCCCAGAAATTCTTTTCTTTAAGGCAGGAGGTCAGCACTACATCCAAACAGACAATGTCATAAAGCTATCATAGATCTCATCTATTTTACGAAGGGCTCATTTCTCTTAAAAAAAAAAAAAAAAGTAATTTTATGTTTATAAATGCCCTTTTCTTGCCCTTCTAAGAAATCGTTATTCTCACAGGTGTCCCTTGCCCTTCTATTTCCACAGTAAAAGAGTATAGAAGCTCTCAAATCTCACTGCTTCATGATGACTCTATGCACATCAAATTTTAAATTAATTAATGTGTATGCTTTTTTTCCTTTTAACCTACTGTCATTTTAATTCATATTGCCACACCCACCACCACTGAACTTAGAAAGGTAGAGGAAAAGTTTTTTCTCTCTTATAGCTCATTGCTATGCTCATTTCAGTGTTACTACAGCTCAAAGCTATATTCTCTTCAACTAAGAAACTTCCGGAAAAAAATTATTTAGTAATCTTTATATGATTCACACTCTCAGAACTATTTGAGTGCATAAGAAACAGAAGGAGTAGCCATATAATTGTACTTAAAAACTAAACATGTTACCAGTCCAAAGTCCATGCACCCAACCCTTTGAAAGCCCAAATCTAAAAATGAATGTTAGAGTTTACAGTAAGGACAGGTTCACTGATTGAGAAGGCAGCAGCAACCAAGGCAACGATTCCTCAAATCCATCTTGAGAAATTAGTCCAAAGAGCTCAGGCTTCTTTTCAGGAAAGGGGAAAAGGAAAACGCAAGAGGCGATTGACCACTGTAGACATCAGGGTGGCTGCAGGGGTCTGAGGAAGATTGTGCTAGTGATTTGAGTTTGATCAGGAGGATCCTGCAAATCTTTGATAAACAATACATACATTCCTTATCTCCTCAGGAGTGACACTTTTTAGTGTTAGCATTTCTATCTGCAAGACTAAGCAGAAGCTATTAAACAAAGCAGGCTTGGAGTCAGAGAGGCCCAGTGTAACATTTCACTCTGTTACAAACATATACACAGGCACCCTCATACTGTTCTCTCTATAATTCTCAAAATTTCACAAGTTCTCAGTCTCTTCTCTATAAAAGAAGTTGTTACCCAAGATTAAAGCATTCTTCAATATGTTAATAGGTGTTTTGTAAAAATCAATCAATCAATCAATCAATCAATCAATGTAAGAGATGTATGAGTTGTAGTTAAAAGTGGGAAACATTGGAGAAATAAAGTTGAATATATTTCATCATGATAAGATATTTCAGCAACCTAAATATGATAATTTGTGTTTTAACTCTTGCAGAAATGCTGTTTCCCAAATCAGTCCAAAGAACAATCAATATTGATGGATTTCTAAGAGTCTTTCAGCTTTTAAAATGCACAATCTTATAAAATTCCAGGTCAATAACTTAACTTCATGGAAATCTGTTTGGCCTACCCCCTCACAATAATCTAATCATGCCCCACTTGGAATCAAAGTGACTCCAAGAAAAATGTAGAAAAATGCCACATAATTCTGTAGTATCTTTATTTCAACTATAATATATATTAGATTAGTTTTTAAATTAACTTGCATTACTGTAGTGCATTCTACCCATGATGAGTCATTTCTTAGCTTAATCAAACTCTAATGTGTAAAAAAGACATACAGTCCAAATTCTTTTTAAAAACTTAGTGTTGTAATTATTTAAAGAACTACAACAGGGAGACTAGTGAATGAGCCTACTTAACCTGATTTTTAGGTTAAGCAGAGAGCAAACTATGACTACTAAATTATTCTAATATAATAATAACAATAATAATGTTTTATATTGTCAAAATATGAAACATTTAAACCTGAAGAGTTTTTATGAGTTTATTTTAGCCAACAGAAAACAATTGCTGAGAAGCAAAATCTCAAAGGACTGAGAAAATGCTCCAGAAAATGGCAGATTTACACCTTATTTTAATGCACAATCAAAGGAGAGGATTTAAGGGGTTATATGAAAGGGGACTCTAGTACATTAATGGTGGGAATGCAGACTGGTGCAGCCACTATAGAAAACAACATGGTGTTACCTCAAAAAGTTAAAAACTGAACTGTCACTTGACCCAGTGATCCCACCTCTCGGAATATACCCTAAGAAGCCTGAAACACCAATCAGAAAGGATATATGTACCCCTATATTCATAGCAACACTATTTATAATAGCTAAGATCTGGAAACAACCCAAGTGTCCATCAGTAGATGAGTGGATAAAAAAGCTGTGGTACATGTACACAATGGAATACTATGCAGCTGTAAGAAAGAAAGATCTCTTATCCTTTGAGATGACATGGAGGGACCTGGAAAGTATTATGCTAAGCAAAACCAGCCAGGCAGAGAAAGACAAATATCACATGATCTCACTTATTTGTGGAATATAATGAACTAAACAAACTGATAAACACAATTGACCCAGAGACATAGAGGTAGGTTATAGACTGACAAACCCCAGAAGAGGGGATGTTGGAGGGAAGAGATAAACCATAGAACTTATATGCATGTATGGACATAGATAACACAGCTGGGGAAGGGGTGGAGGGGGTGGGGAGGATGGTGTCAATGGGGGAAAATGGAGAAACATCTGTAACAAAAACAAATTAATGAAAACAATTTTTTAAAAAAATTCACTGTCTGGACCTTGGTATTTTATCCATAGACCATTTTTTATATAGACACATAGAATTTGTGTAGTGTTATGGGTCAAAAATCAGTGTGCCCAACTCTTTGAAAGATCAAAACTCAAAATGTCAGAGTTTAGAGTAAGGAAAGGTTTAATGATTTATTTTTAATTTTTTTTTCTTTATTGATTTTTTAGAGAGAGGAAGGGAGAGGAAGAGAGAGATAAAAACATTGATGAGACAGAACATCAATTGGCCGCTTCCAGCGTGCCCCCAGTGGGGATCAGGCCCACAACCTGGGCATGTGCCCTGACCAAGAATCGAACTGGAGACCTCTTGGTGCATTGGTTGATATTTAACCACTGAACCACACCGGCAAGGCAAGGTTTAATGGTTAACGAGGCACCAACCAATATGGGAGCTTTAGTGGTTCCTCAAATACATTTTAGGAAAGTACAGAGTTCAGCCTTTTATGTGTGTGTGTGTGTGTCTGTGTGTGTGTGTATCAAAGAAAGGAAAAATGGCAGAGGCTGTTTTGAAAAAGTCAAGCCACTAGCAGAATTACACTAATGACTAGCATGTCATGTAAAAGACAAAGCAGGAGCTATTAGCCTTGAAGACCATAGGGAAAACACTAGCTTGACCCAAATGAAGGCAGAGAGACCAAGCATTTCACTGTTACATAGTATTGTCATTTTTTGGATATAGAGCATTACTAAAACTTCTCAGTAAAACTGACATCATCAATTTCTCATTACTCCCATAAAATCTGAAGGAAAAAAAAAGAGTCTTGAAATAGCTGAGGATTTATCTCCAACTCCTCTGGCTCACATCCTAATTCAAAGCTTTAAAATTTTCTGAAGGATTTCAGCTATCAGACAAGATTTTATAAAGTGTGTCTGCCCGACCGGTGTGGCTCAGTGGTTGAGCATTGACCCATGCACAAAGAAGTCACCAGTTCAATTTCCAGTCAGGGCACATGCCCAGGTTGTGGCCAAGTCCTCAGTGGGGTGCAGGCAGAAGGCGAGCTATCAGTGTTCTCTCTCATCGATACTTCTGTCTCTCTCTCCCTCTCCCTTCCTCTCTCTCTAAAATCAATAAAAATAAGCCCTGGCCAGTTTGGCTCAGTGGTTGGAGTGCCGGCCTGCGGACCAGAGAGTCCCAGGTTCGGTTCCTACTGGGGGTACATACCAAAACAAACAAACAAACAAACAAACAAACAAACAACACACAGACCACTCAGCATTAAAAAAATAAATTAATAAATAAAATGAAATCAATAAAAATAATAATAATAAAGTGTTTCTGAACATTGTTACCAGACTAAAGGTGTGTGTTTGCACACATCAGAGCCCAATAAGACACGAACAGATCCTTGCATCAAAAAAAGTAAGGATTTATTTTTAGGAGGTGCTTTTCACCCAGCGACAGATTAACTAATGCTCAAAGATTTGGCTTCCTTCTGATGGCTTCCATGCAATGGATTATATTGTGGAAAAATAATTAATCATGGTGACTGAGGGAGTTAGGGTTATAGTCATGATCTTGGTCTCTACTGACTAGTCGGAGCTAGGGTAAGGGACAGTGGATCAGTGCATCTGGTCTTAATGTCAATCATGGCATTTCTTCTTCTGGTTTAGCTGCTTTTCTGAATCTGGAACTGAAGCACAATTTGAGTTCTTATTGTTATTTCTAGTTTTGGTAATGGTGAACAGCACCAGATTTTAGACCGTAGTCCTTCAGTTTGGCTACAAAAGAATTCAGAGCCAAGACTGAAATATAAGCAAAAGTTTGTTTAGAAAGTCACAGATGTAGAAGAAGTGAGCTGTGGAAGAAGTGAGCCAGCTGGGCTGCAAGGGCTCAGAAAACAAATTACAGAGTCAACATAAGGGCCTTTGGAGCTTAGGAGAAAGGAAGCCAAAGTACACACCTTGAGGGAAGAAATAGGAAGAAAAAGTGCAGGTATGCTCAAGAGGTAGAGCATGCACTGGGTCCTTAGTCTTAAGGGTTTTTACCTGGAGGTCTCAGGGGAGAATATCAACAGAATATCCACACCTTTCCAGGTGTGTCCTTTCAGGGTCAATCTCCACTGATTGGTCAGTGTCAGAGCATTGCAGTTGGTTCTGATGTCAGCCATGGCATTGCCCTGCCTGGTCTTGCTGCTTTTCTGGACCTAGAGCTGAAACACAAGTGAGACCTACCTGCTATCTCTAGTTTGACCAAAACTCTGTCTCTGTAGTCAAAGACCTGAAGTTTTGTTCCCAAGATTATTTGATGTGGATCATAACCTTATTGTCCCGAGGGCTTAATGCCTAAGGGAGTGGTCATGCAAGGGGGTCATTCTCAAGCTCCCTTGTTTCTCCTCTAAGGAGTCTATAATATGACTAGCAACATACCAGGGGAGGAAAGGTCAGAGGAGGGTGCACAACACATGAACAGTGATAGGTAAGGTCAGGGTGTCTAAACCACACGATGAGCAATATACTAGGGGAGGAATAGGTCACCCTGGGGATGAGGTCCCACCCTACCATTGTCCATTTCTAGACACTCAGTTCTTTCTGCCCTTGGGTGACCATCTGTACCTAGCCTATCGTTCTTACTCTGCTCCTGCCTAACTGCATACTGTATCAGTTTGACTGAAACTCTCTGTGGTCAGCAGACCCTGGGCTTTGTTCCTAAGATTATTTGATGCTAATCTGAAGCTCGTTCTTATAGGGCTTAATGATTAAGGGAGTGGTTCTATAAGGGAGAAGGAAGCAGGTAAATTAAGGTGCTGGATGAGGCCAGTTTGAATTAGAAGGAAAGAAAGGAGAAAAGGGCATACTAAAGAAACAATGTTTTCATGCAGTTACACAATTAGTGTTTCTAAGAGCAACCTGAGACTCTTGTTGAAATTCAGGTTCTCAGGTCTAAGCCTGAGCATGGATGACTGATTAATTGGATGATGGCAACAAGCATTTTAAAAAAACACTCTAGGTGAAACAGTCTAATGCATCCGAGCCACAGACTCAAAAACATCATGTGAAACACCATTATATTCCAGAGATACAGGAAGAGTGTTCACAGGACTGCTTTGAATTCCTGTGTATGGTATGTGAAAACTATTTTTGATCTTGAGCCCAGACTAAATGAAGAAAATGTGTGTGAATCCCAAGAAGGAATTTGTCTATCAAGATGAACTCCCTGTGGTTAACTGGGCCTAAATTCAAAACTAGAGTCTAGCAGCCATTTGTTGACAGTGGCCTCTCATGTACTCTGCACCCCAGGAAGAACCAGACTGAACTTTCCACCTCCTTCATTGAGCTCTGCCTGCTGACGCTGAGTCAGTGCTGCAGGACAGTTCCTTATTCCATCACCACACACCACCACCTAACCCAGAGACCTGCCCTGATCAATAGGAACTGTGCAGATTGTACCCCTCAATTGCATCTATAGCAACCAACCCAAACTGATCAGACTGGAAGACCTCATTAGCATGCACACACGGGATTGAAAACTTTTCTATAAAAGATGGCCTCTAGTTTCGCTTGTCAGAACCTAGTTTGAGTTGCTACCTGAATCTGTATCTCCCAGATTGCAACTCTTTTTGCTCAAATAAGTGCTTTTTCTTTTTCATTTTAGCCTAAATGTTTTTGTTTTGTTTTTTTAGTTGATAGGTATAACACTAATGGCACTAAAACTCCCTGTGTAAAGGTTCTCCTGGATAACTGAGTGCCTCTATTTACCTCATGTAATCAAGTTGTCATGAAAGAACATCCAAATCTACAGAAAATGTTGCTAAGAGTTTGACTGAGCCCAACATCTGAGGACATGCTTGGAAGCAATCTCTGTGGACTGAGAAAATACTATGGAGAACGGTATATTGCAGTTCTTTTTATACATTTAGAATCAAAGGAGAAAATGTAAGGAAGGTGACATGAAATATATTGGTGGTAGATTAAGGCAGTAAGAGAAAGCAAAGTGGGACATCTCTAGGATTGGATAAAAAGTGAAATGTAGAGCCCTGGCCGGTTTGGCTCAGCGGTTAGAGCGTCGGCCTGCGGTCCAGAGAGACCTGCGTTCAGTTCCCGCTAAGGGCACGTACCTCGGTTGCAGTTTGTCCCCCGCCCTGGTTGGGTCGTGTGGGTGGCAACCACTCGATGTGTCCCTTTCACATCGATGTCTCTCTCTCTCTCTCTCTCTTTCTCTCTACCCCCTCTCTCCCTCCCACTCTATCTGAACAAAAAACAAAAAAATGAAATGTCCTAGGGTGAGGATAAAAAAAATAAATAAATAAAATGACAATGCCTTATATTCAGATTACTATTTAAAAAAAAAAAAAGTGAAATGTAGAGATACATTGGTGGGTACAGGAGAGTTAAAGGTTAGCGTTTATAGTAAACAGAGATAGAATGACTCTGAGGGGTCTGTAAAAGATTATTCTGGCATTTCAAAGCTATGTTATCCTATTTGCATAAAAACAAAGGGCATAGCTCACTTAAGGTCAAGATTAACTTTTTACTAAGAGAGTAATAGGCTTAGGGCAGGACACCCCACCAGGACCATCCCAGTTAGGAATTTGTGATTTGTGATCATATTATCCTGTGTGGTTACTACCAGGTCTGTCCTGCCCCCCCACCCCCAGCTTGTCAGATATGCTACTAGCCTCTTTTTCACTCTCATTCACACAGATATTGTCCTGAAGTATTCTGCAACTAGAATCTAGGTTGGATTATATTAAAACAACCTTCTCTTCTCCCTCTAAGCACATGGCCAAATTGAACATGTTTTACAGAACTTAAATAACAAAACATCCTACTATATAAGAGCCAACATTATTTTTGTGAAGGGAAATCTTAGACTGTTTAAGGGACTAAAATAAACATGTAGCTAAGAGACTCTAGCAGATACATGTAAGGGAAGAAAAATTTCCCATCTACTCTTCTAGGTTCTTTGGGCTGGTCGAAGAATTAAATTGACACGACACAGGTTACCAGGAAAACATTAAATTTAATTTTGTACATTTCATGATAATATGAGGCTCAACGGGCAGCCAGTAACTGAAGCTTATTTGACATCCTGAGCTAAGGAGAAGGGCAGGGGCCTGGGACTTCTGGAGGAGGGAGGTAATTCACAAGGAGCCGGGACAGCACAGTGTTTGGCGCACAAATGTTTGTTACGCCATGCGGAGACGGAGAGCCACGCAGAGGACTCAGAGCAATCGGGCTTTGCTTAGCTTCCCCAGCTTTCCACACCTAACCCGTATCCTTTATAGTTATTTCTAGAGATGGCTCTTCTTGCAGGAACAAGCCCTCTGCCTAAATAGTTTTAGGCACTTAAGGGGATGGTAAAACATTCTTCCTGAGCCTTTTGTTTCTTAGAGGCAGTCAGCCTGAAATAACCCTTATGCCACAGAAACACATTTTTTTGGGGGGGGGGATAGCAAATTTTGCTCCCCTACATAGAATTCATTTTCAAAGGATTTTTCAAAGTCTGCAACTAGAATCTAGGTTGGATTATATTAGAATCTGTCATATTTCAATACTAAAAGCAATAGTAATAACAGCATTTTTATAGTATTGGATAGAACTCTTAAAACATATAGAACATTGGATTAAGAAGAGAAGAAAATATAGTGGTGAATGAGAAGTATAAAAAAGAGATGAAAACAGATATGAATGTTACTGTGTGGATGAAAAAGAAAAAAGAGGTTCTCTGGAAAGTAACCTCGTAGAGTAATATGATCATAAATTTCTAACTGGGCAGATCATGGTGGGTAGTCATGCCCCAGGCATATAATACCTTTAGTAAAAGTCTTATCTTTGCCGTAAGCAAGCCCAGTCCATTGTTTCTGTGCCTCTAGGTTAACACGTGTTTGAAATAAACTATAACTACCCTCAAGAATGTACATAAGCCCTGGACGGTTTGGCTCAGCGGTTAGAGCATCGGCCTGCGGTCCCAAGAGACCCAGGTTCGGTTCCCGCTAAGGGCACGTACCTCGGTTGCAGTTTGTCCCCAGCCCTGGTTGGGTTGTGTGGGTGGCAACCACTCAATGTGTTCCTTTCACGTCGATGTTTATCTCTCTCTCTCTCCCTCCTACTCTATCTGAACAAAATATCAAAAAATGTCCTTGGGTGAGGATAAAAAAAAAAAAAAAGAATGTGCATAATTTTGTTACCTATCCTGTAATCTAACTCGTATTTTGCTTTCTCTCACCCTCATGTAATCTTTCTTCCCCCTCCTTAATTTTAAGTACATAAAAGAAGCTGCAAAATTGTCATTGTCTGGAGCATTTGAGTTCTTGTTCCCTGGCATATGTCATCAGTTTGACTCAAATAAACTCTGATAAAAATTCTCTACAGGTTCGGGTTTTTTTTACATTAACAACTAGTTTGTTTGTTTGTTTTAAGCAAAGAGAGCATGTATAGTAGATATCAAGTTTGAAAAAAAAACAAAAAACTTTTACTCCTTCATATCTTGTCAAATTATTTCATCACCTTTGTAGCACAGGTAATACAGACTGACCAGCATTTTCAAATAAATGTCTCTAGAAAAAAATGTGGTCTATGAAACAGACAAAGTCAAAATGAATATTTATATATTCTTTTATACTGATCGTTGATCATCAAAATAAATCTTCACCTTTAATAAATTTGTTACATATGATGAACATCCAAATTGTACGACTGAATATTTTACTCAAGTGTTTAATATATAGTCAGACCCAAACTGATTATTCATATGTAGGAAGTATTAATTTTTGTGTGGAGTTTATAGAAACATCACAAAGGAACAGACCATTACCCACCAATTTTTTTTTTTTAACTTCACAAAATAAATAGCACGATTATTACAATGAATTTAAGGAATGCAAAACTTGGAGAACACGTCCAAATGTCTTTATTTTTTAATCTATGAAGAGCTCATTGGTTCTATTTTCAACCTGAAACATCTTAAATTATTAAGTGAGTCATGTACATTGAGGAATTACTTTCTCATGAATTACTGAAACACTTGATTGCATTAGTAACAAATTCATTTCACTGTCATATTTCAAGCTCAACCTTAACTAAATCTGTGATACAGAGAGAGACCAGGGGCAAATCCAGATTTATTGATAGAGATTTAAGAGGTCTCTGCTGTATTCAAATTACTTTATATTCATTTAACACATTTGCTCTAATTAAAAAGTAAGACTTCACTTTCTTGCAAGTCTTCCCGTGTGTACACTGGGGCCATTTAGCTCAAAAGAGAAAGATCAAGATCAAGATCAAATGAAAATGTTAAAATATAAATTACATGCATTAAGTTGCTTTCTCTGGATCTACAAATATAATCAGATAATAGTTGAAATTTTAGTGAATGGAACCTGACTTTCTGTATATTCATTTTCAAAGTCAATTATATTCCTTACATATAAAAAGTATCTAAGACAAATGAAGACACAAATGGGTTTTCAATTAGTTCTAATTGAAGGGAAACACTCTATTGTCAGGGTGTTCAAATTATCCGAAGAGTCAGTTGAGACTGTAGAACGTTGTCCACTGCTTTATTTAGAATTTATTTACTCATCATGTTAAACTGAAAGATACCCCAGAATGAGAGACAAAAAGACAAACTCTTTCTCTTATCTTTAAAAACAAGAATGATGGGTTTGAATTTTGCCCTAATCATTTAGATTTAACAAGATTACCCGAGTAATAGCTTTCACTTTTGTGGTTCCACCAGATTGGTTCTGATCTTCATCAGGAGCCAAGCTACTCAGATCTCTAGGAGCTTGTCCGAGGGCTCTTCCACTGCCAGGCAGAGAGCTAAGGAACATTAATCACACTTGATTTCCTCTTAAAACTTCAGCTGCTGTATTCAACCATAACTCTAGTTGTTCAGCTCAGTGACAACGTTTAGCTAATGAGATCAAAGATCGAACCCACTGCTTGTACTCCGTTTCACAGACACTGATTTCACTTACTGCCGTCCCCTCTTTTCCAAGGGCGATGTGTTCCAAGAAACCGCTGGTACTACCAAACCCTATATATACCGTGTTTATTCCTAACCCTACCTACATATAATAAAGACTGATTTATAAATTAGGCACAGTAAGAGATAAACAACAACAACTAATAATAAAATAGAACAGTTATAACAACATACTGTAATAAGAGTTATGTTAATATGGCACTAAGTAACATAAGGGTAAGTTCTGCAATACCAGGACAGTCAATGGAGTGAACTCCATGGCTACTGACAGAGGGTGGGGGATATATACAGTACAAAGATCCTTGTTAGAGAGATAATTCATTTCCTGGGCCCGGCAGAATGGTGTGCAATCTAAAACTTGCAAATTGCTTATTTCTGTTATTTTTCATTTAATTTCTTTGGATCATGGTTAACCACAGGTAACTAAAACCAAGGAAAGGGGAAAATGTGAATAAGTAGGGGGATACGGTATTTATTCACTCATTCTCTCTTTTACTGATGCTCTGTGATGTGCCTTGTGCATTGTGATGGGCACTGGGGCATTATTATATTTAAAAGAAAATACACCCATTAGGGAGGAACTTGGACAGGCTTACTTCATCATTTTGCAGATGTATGATGGGTTCTAGTAGTACATCATAATACAAGTGAGTGTGTCAATAATTGCAGATACTAAATATAATGATAGTGAAAATAGCTTAAGAAGCAAAACCCCAAAACCTGCAGGTCCCAGGCAGTTAGAGGAAGTACATGGGTCAATAGGTATCATTATGGGTTTGCAAGTATGACCTGCTAGGCAGCATTCTTGCCTACTGTTGCCAAATCTGATCTTTAAAAGAGAGACTGGCAATTCGGATTTCCCATGTGACTCTCACAATGTTTCATTCAATAATTACTCAACTTAAAAAACAAACAAACAAAGCATTGTGGTAGCTAAACATTATTTGGCTTCCAGATTTGAACCACTATCTGTCATGTATCAAATTCTATAAGTCACAAATCAGCAAAATTACTGAGATCCTAGTTGTTGTTTTTTTCTATAAATAATAACAGTTTGAGCAGAAGATGTGTTTCAACAAATATATTGTTTTAATAAAGGAATACTTTTGTATTTAAAAGTTGCTTTTTACACATTATAGTATGTTTTAGAAAGCATTTCATGAAAGGGCATGAAGAAATTGGTGTGTTACACTAATTACTGCATTATATTCCTTCATATGGATTTACCAATCTTTAAAAATGGATATTTAGATTATTTTCAAATCTCATTATTAAACATAATGCTGCAATGAAACATCTCTATATGTGCTTCTTTGTACAGTTGTGTGTGTACTTCTAGAATAAATACCTATACCTGGAACTGCTGATTATACTTCTCTGCATTTTGATAAACAATAACAAATTGTCTCCCCAAATCCCAAACCAATTTTCAGTTTCACTAAAAGTGTATGAGAGTACCTATTCTCTACATTCCAGCCTCTCCTATATCTTAGCAAGTTTCCTTATTATTTTGCCCATCTGATGGGTGAAATATTATATCTTATAATTTTTTCATTACTACTACAGAATTTGAGCATTG
Organism: Molossus molossus; assembly: GCF_014108415.1. Classification (NCBI taxonomy): domain Eukaryota; kingdom Metazoa; phylum Chordata; class Mammalia; order Chiroptera; family Molossidae; genus Molossus; species Molossus molossus. The sequence goes on from NW_023425346.1 coordinate 23,677,685, forward strand.
CATATGTTTACTAATGTATTGTTTATTTTTATGCATATTATAAATCTATGTTTCTCATCTATTAATTTTTTTTTCTCTTTTTCTTACTGAGAATATATTATGTCTATTGGATATTAATCCTCCTTCTGCTACATATATTTCACATACTCTATCTCAGTATGTTATTTTGTCCTTTGTTTAAAAAATTAGTTGTCAAACCTGCCATAAATTTTTATGATGGCATCTGTTTTTATGTTAAACTCTGGAAGACCTTATCACAAGATTCTTATATTTGTGTTAATGCTTAAACACCTTTACCATCATTGCATTTGAGATTTATTTCCATACTTTGTGTGAGATAAAAATCAAAATTTAATTTTTACTTGCAAAGGGATTGCCAATAATTTCAACACCATTTATTAAATACCATCCTTTCTTTGTTAGCTTAAAGTGCCTCCTTTATCATGTGATATATTGCTATCCATTCTCTGGTCTATTTTTCAAGGTGTTGTGTTCCATTTCACTATTTGTCAACTTTTGTGGTAACACTAACCTGTCTAAATTGCAGTAGCTTTACAGTGTGTTTCGGTAGCTTGCAGGCTGAGAACCAGCGTGCCCTGGAGGGTATGTTGTCACTGAGTATACAGAGCTCTACGAACACCGCTCCCTTATTTGTACTGAAGCCAGACTTGGCACCGCACTGATGTTTCCTTCTCTTACATGAGATGGTTTATTACAAACACTCTCCACACTGTGGTGCCTCTACTGTTGCTGCTACTGTCAGCTACATATTACTGGATGTTTGCTTTGTGTCAGTTAACTTTCTAGGCATTTTCATATATTTTCTTATTAAGGCTGCACAGATTGTGATGGAGGGAGACTTGACTTGGGGTGGTGAACACACAACGCAGTATACAGATACTATGTTGTGGAATTGTGCACATGAAACCTGTATAATTTTGTTAACCAGTGCCACCCCAAAAAATTCAATAAGAAGGGGGGAAAAAAGGTTGCACAAAAATCTTTCGAAGTATTGTAATAGCTGTCAAGCACTCAAAGCATATTTTCTGGGATTCTCTTAGCATGTTCTGGCCCACAGGTTCCCTGTGATTTACCACCGACAGCTAAGACCTGTGCTGCTTTGTAACAGGTTCCCTCACGTTGCCAGACTGTTGGCCTGTGCACGTGAAGAGGCAAGTTCTTGGGACGTTGTCCCAAGGTCGCCTTAGCCCATGGCTGACAGTGCAGAGTACAGATCTCCAGTTTCCTCGTCCCCTGGTTGAGTCAGCACAGAGGTGAAGCCTCCATTTGCACCCCAGTTCCCCTGAGGGACCGAAGCAAACCCTCCCCAGTAGGTACTGTATTGATAACTCATTCGTGTCTGATTTCCATCCCTTTCCTGAGAAAACTTTTTGATGCATCATTTTCACATAGAAACTAACCTCAAGGTCTGTAAGCAGGGACTCCATCCTAAGACAGCTAATTACAATATAAAGTCCGTTTTACAAAAGAAAAACTGAGATTCAGAGTGTTTACAGATTAACGCAATGTCACATAGAAAATAAGTGGCCAGCCCTGTCCAATTTTGCTCAGTGGTTAGAGCGTCGGCCTGCGGTCTAGAGAGACCCAGGTTCGGTTCCCGCTAAGGGCACGTACCTCCCTTGCAGTTTGTCCCCGGCCCTGGTTGGGTTGTGCAGGTGGCAACCACTCAATGTGTCCCTTTCATGTGGATGCTTCTCTCTCTCTTTCTCCCTCCCACTCTATCTGAACAGAACATGGAAAAACGTCCTCAGGTGAGGATAATAAATAAATTTTTTTAAAAAGTGGCTCAATCTAAATTATTTCATGAAATTATTTATTAATTTAATATATTTTGGTTCAATTTACTTTTTTAGGTTTTATCTTTTTTCTTTTTTAGAGAGAAAGAGGAAGGGAGAGGGAGAGGGAAACGTCGATCGGTTGCCCTCCACACACACACACACACCACACCCAGAGATGGAATCAGCAATCTGAGTATGTGCCCTGACCAGCAATGGAACCCACAACTTTCTGGTGTGCAGTGATGCTCCGACCCACTGAGCCACACCAGCCAGGGCAATTTACTTTTATCTCTAAAATCATTTACAAGTTCTACTTGTCTTGTTGCCCTTCCAGTCAACCCATGGCAATGCGTACTGTTACTGCCCCTTGTGGGTAAACGCTAGTCAAGAACTAGTGACTGAAAGGGAGAAATATACTGGAAGTGGCTGTTTTAACCAGTTAGAGTGAGGACCTTGTTTCCCTGGACCCGCTTTCCCTGTGCTTCTAGGTTAAAGTTGGCAAAGAGAGGAGTTTGTGTAAGATTTGGAAGGTGGAAATGAAGTAGCAGTCATTCTATTTTTTTTTTTTTTTTAAATCCTCACCTGAGGATATTTTTCCATTTATCTTTAAATAGAGTGGGAGGGAGGGGTAGAGAAAGAGATAAGGGAGGAGAGAGAGAGAGAGAGAAAGAAACATCGATGCAAGAGAGACACATCAACTAGCTGCCTCCCATACAACCCCAACCAGGGCCCAGGGCAAACCGTAACCAAACTACATGCACTTGACTGGAAGCAAACCCGAGACTCACTGGTCCTTGGACCTACTTTCTAACCGCTGAGCCAAACCGGCCAGGGTGCAGTCATTATTCTTGAAAGGTCTTTGCACTCAGATGCAATGCAGAGATGCCCAGAGTGTCCTTTGCTAGCTGTGTCTCATGCTCCTGCTGGCCAGCAGTGACCAGGCTCATTCTAGATGCTTGGCTGAGGAGACTAAGAAGTGGCCATATAGAAGCAACAAGTCCAAAGATCTCTGCACGAGCTCACCTTTTGTCACTGCCTTTAGCAGCTGGATATGCTTGGTTCCTTAGATGATACTAAAAGTTGACTCATTCACCTACACTGGTTTCCCAGGAGAATGGGTTGGTGACTCTTTCTCTCCTTCAATTTTGCCATCCAGATTTTTACTCTCCCAGCTTCTTCTCCCATCTTATGCAATATCGTATTCCTTTCTCCAGTCACCTATTCCGTTGATGCTCAGTAGCCATGCTGCTCTGACTGAACTCTAGCAGGGGGAAAGTGTTAAATATAAACTAACATTTAATTGAGACTTCCTCTCAAAACACTTGTAATAGCACCACAAATAGAAAACCTTTAAAAAGGTAACTGTCAAATACAGTTTATTTTCTTAATTCAAGAACATTTTTAGAAGCATCTCTTCTGAATATGCAAGACACCTTTTCTAAACAAGAAAATTGCTGTTTTTTTTCCCCTTTCTTTCTTTCTTTTTTTTTTCAATTGTAAAAGTACCTAAGGAATTAATTTTGAATTAAGACCATGCAGCATGCCTAATTTTGTTGCTTTACTGTTATTTAAAAACTGAAAAGAGCAGAAAAATAAGAGTTTATGAAACTAGGTCATGCCAGTTCATTAGCATAATGGTTAACATTCAATCTATACAAACAAGAAAAATAAAAAATAAAAAAGGTTTTGAATGTATTAAGAATTAATTTTGCTTTTACTCATAAAGATATCTCACCATTTATATAGGTTAATATGTGGTTAACTTATGACATTTAATTTTAAAGCTAAAAACAAAACAAAAAAAAACCCTGAAATTTAAGATTCCCAATTGAGAGAAAGCAAACTTGAAGAATTTAGATGAGATTGAAATAGTCAATAATTAAAATATTTTTGTGATATAAATCATGAAAATGGTCCTGAAATTTAAAAATAGGCTACTCTCCTTGCCCTGCCACTGACCTAAATAAAAGTATTTAATTTTATTCTAAGATGTGAAAGAGAGAGGTGGAGGAGTCAGTATCAGTGATCTGACATGAGAAACCAGATATTCCTAGTTGGAAAAATGCGGGCAGCCCCTATAAAGGCAAGAAATTTGAATTTTTTCCTAGAGCCTCCAGAAAGCCTTATGGAAACTGGTTTTATTTAGCTCAGTGATCTCACAGATGCAGTTCAGAATTTTGAACTCCAGAACTGTAATATTAAAGCTTCATTTTATTTTAAGCCTCTAAAGTTGTGTTAATTTGTTACAGCAGCAATAGGAAAACAAACGAGAGCCAGGTAACACATTATGATTGGTGCAAATGCGATGCAGTCCGTCCCCTCCATCTCCCAACACACATTCTTCTGGTGTCAAACTAAGGCAAGGGGACTTAATAAAACACACAAAATCAAAAGTGAACACAAGCAAAGTTCAAAAAACAACAGAGTGTTTATGGGATTCTAAGATTGGCTTCTTCAAGGAGGCTCTGATTCATACGGAATTCAGAGAACTGGTTAATTTTGGATGGAGAGAAAGGAAGAAAAACAAAAACAAAAAACTTTCAATCAAAGGGCTCCTCATAGGCAAGAGCAGAAAGCTGGGAATTAAGTGTGCAGACCATGGTGAGAGCACACACAGGTCTGGAGGGAGACACTTGTGAAGAATGGTAACACAGATAAGGATTCTATTGTGTGAGAGGCACTGTTCATTCAACCATCATCTTGTCAAGCGTTGCTTTCCCATTATTGGCAAGGCACCATGTAGATGGTGGACATACATGGTAAACAAGACAGATAAGGCACTTGATCTCCTATGGGTCCATTCTAGCAGGGGTATATTTTTTTAGGATGTGTTTTTATTGATTATTAATTATTAATTTATTTGTATCTCATCAATTGCTGCAACCACCATATAAGATGGTAAAGATGAGAACATTCTCATTTTACAGATGAGAAATAAAAATGCTTAGGATTTCTTCAAGTTCACGTGACAGCACGTGGTAGAACCAGGATTTGAAATCAGACAGTGTAAATCAGAGCCTGCATGCTTAATCATGATGCTGCTAGCAAGTAAAGTTTGGGTGCCTAAGGTGACCCAGACAGTAGGTGATTAATATGTTAAAGATTTTCATTAAAAACAAAAACACCACAAATAATCATGAAAACTGTCATTTGTAAAGCAATTTTTGGTATTATGCATTGTGCTATGTGTAGATTTTCTATAATCCTCAAGACAATACTGCAAAATGGGTATTATTTTCTATTTTACACGTGGCAAAACTAAAGCTCAGACACCTTAAATTATTGCCCAAGGCCACTCAGCAAGTAAGTGTCAGAGTTGAAATCAAACGTGTGCTTTAGGAAACAAAGATATTCTTTTTTTTTTTTAACATAATTTTTAGTAATTGATATTAGAGAGAGAGAACAGGAGAGGGAGACAGACAGAAACATGTATGAGAGAACGTTGATTGGCCACCTCCTGCATGCCCCCCACTGGGGATCGGGCCCACAACTTGGGCATGTGCCCTGACCAGGAATCGAACCTGCAACCTCTTGGTGCATGGATCGACGCTCAACCACTGAGCTACACCAGCTGGGCAGAAACAAAGATATTCTTTTTTTATTTTATTTTATATTTTTTATCCTCACCTGAGGACATTTTTGCATTTATCTTCAGATAGAGCGGGGTTGCCACCTGCACGGCCCCAACTGGGGCTGGAGACAAACTGCAACCGAGGTACGAGCCCTTAGAGGGAACTGAACCCGGGACTTTCCTGTCTGTGGGCCCGCACTTTAACCGCTGAGAGCCAAACCACCCAGGGCAACAAAGATATTCTTAAAACAACTCCATACACTTTCTCAAAATGGAAGCTGGAAGTATGAAAGATCATTTGTTCTATTAAATATATCATTATCAGGCACATATTTACATTTTGTCATAGCATAACACAATTCCCACAGACAGCTGGGGTACACCCATACAACCCCAGACCCTCCCTTGCCTATTTGCAGACTTCCATAAATCCATGAGTAAAAAGTTTTGGAACCAGTTTAAATATAAAATCTCTGAGAAAGAAATAAAATAAATGATGCAGTAGTGTAGCAATCTAGACTTATGCATACCTGTCAGCAAATAGCCAGATCTCCTTGTCAGTCATTAGAACTTCTACCTTATGGATAAGGCCCTTGTTGTCCTCTCCTATCTCATGGCACAAGCTGCTTACAGCAGTTTGGAAAAACAAAGACTCAAATAAAAATTGACTTTCATTTTAAAGTTGTTTAAATTTAAAAATTAATGCAGAATTACAAGCAGTCATTAAATATATATATTTATATATATTTATATATATTTCATACACACACACACACACACACACACACACATACATATGTATGGCTTAACAGTAAGAATTTATTTCTCACAGTTCTGGAGCTTGGTAAATCCAAGATCAAAGTATCCCTAGATTTGGTGTTTGGTGAGAGCTCACTTCCTAGTTCACACCTCAACATCTTCTTGCTATGTTGGAAGGTTTTATTTCCTTTTACTTGAAAAAATCAATAATGTATTTGAATGCTATGTTGAACAACATTTTTTTAGCCTCAGAGGTTAGACAAATATGGTTCTTCCATAAAACTTACAACAAAAGACTTTTTTTTTTTTTTAATCTTTATTGTTGGATGTAAAATGTATTACAGATGTTCCGCATTTTTCCCCCATTGACCCCCTCCTCTCCACTCCCAGCCCCCTCCCCCCTTTCCCCACACTATTGTCTGTGTCCATTGGTTATGCATATAAGTTCTTTGGTTTATTTCTTCCCACCCCCCCAACCCCTTTCCCTTTGAGGTTTGTCAGTCTAAAAATGAATTTGTGCTTCTTTTTTTTTTTTTTTTTTTTTATCCTCATCCGAGGACATTTTTCCATTTTTTTGTACAGACAGAGTGGGAGGGAGAGAGAGGAAGAGAGAGAGAGGGAAACATCGATGTGAAAGGGACACATCGAGTGGCTGCCACCCGCACGACCAACCAGGGCCGGGGACAAACTGCAACCAAGGTACATGCCCTTAGCGGGAACCGAACCCGGGTCTCTCTGGACCGCAGGCCGACGCTCTAACCGCTGAGCCAAACTGGCCAGGGCGAATTTGTGCTTCTTAATCCCTTCACCTTTTTCACCCATTCCCCCAACCCCCTCCCAACTGGCAACCAACAAAATGTTCTCTGTATCTATGAGAATGTTTCTGTTCCACCCGTTCATTTTGTTTGTAGATTCCATTGTTGATAGATATGTATTCATTGCCATTTTGTTTGTTCATACATTTTATCTTTTTTCTTCAAAAAGACCCTTCTTCATTTCATATAATAACGGTTTGGTAGTGATGAACTCCTTTAACTTTTTCTTGTCTGGGAAAGGTTTTATATGTCCATCGATTCTAAATGACAGGATAGAGTAATTTTGGTTGTAGGTTCTTGCTTTTCATCACTCTGAATATTTCTTGCCACTCCCTTCTGGCCTGCAAAGTTTCTTTTGAGAAATCAGCTGACAGCCTAATGGGAACTCCCTTGTAGGTAATTAGCTACCTTTCCTTTGCTGCTTTTAAGATTCTCTCTTTGTCTTCAACCTTTGGCATTTTGATGATGATGTGTCTTGGTGTGGGCCTCTTGGGGTTCATCTTGTTTGGGACTATCTGTGCTTCCTGGACTTGTATGTCTGTTTCCTTCACCAAGTTAGGAAAGTTTTCTGCATTATTGTTTCAAACAGGTTTTCGATTTCTTGTTCTCGCTCTTCTCCTTCTGGCACCCCCAAGATGCGAATGTTGGCACGCTTGAAGTTGTCCCAGAGGCTCCTTACACTATCCTCATTTTTTTGGATTCTTTTTTCTTTTTGCTCTTCTGATTGGGCATTTTTTGCTTCCTTATATTCCAAATCGATGGTTTGCTTCTTGGATTTACGTACTCTATTATTGAAGCTGTGTAAATTATTCTTTATTTCAGTTAATGCCTCCTTCAATTCTAACTGTGTATCCGTGTTTCTAACTGGTCCTTTTTTATGCTCTTGAGGCCCTCCCTAAATTCACTGAGGTTCTTACTAAGTTCATTGAGCATCCTTATAAACAGTATTTTGAACTCAGTATCTGTTAGGTTGCTTATCTCCATTTCTCTTAGTTCTTTTATTGGGGTTTTGTTCTGTTCTTTCATTTGGGACCTGTTTCTTTGTCTCCTCATTTTGGCTGCCTCCCTGTGTTTGTTTCAGTGTATTACTTAATGAGAGGTATGGGGCTCGCTGAGAGCAGATGCTGCTTGTTTGAAAGAATTTAGGAAAAACCTGAAGCAGGATCCAAGACCGGCCAAACCTATGGTTAAGCAAGTGGCAACAGCTTGGGTGGGCTTGAAAATTGGGTGGGGCGGGGCGGGGCCTCAGGGAGTCAGCAGGGCGGGGCTACCAGTGTGAGCCAGGTTGCTGGAGTCCCAGGTATGGAGACTGTCTGCCACCCCATTGAAGGGCTCACCAAAGGAACAGAGGCCTCTTACAGCACGTTTGTCCCCGAGAAAGCCCCCTCTCCAGCCCTCTCTCCAGTGCCAAACAGCTCAGTACTTCCCTGTATGTCTCTGGTGCCCCTCGAGCTGCCTCCCCTCCGAGCTTAGAGGGAGAGAGTCCGATGAGTCCGAGCACGGGCCCTTTAAGGAGCTGCCTGGGGCTCCAGCCGCTTCAGCTTCCCTGAGCCTCAGTTCCCGCTGTTTTTTCCAGCCAGAAGTTATGGGGATTCTCTTCCTGGCACTGGAACCCTGAGCAGGGCACCTGGTGTGGGACGGGGACCCCTCAGTCCTCAGGAAGGACCTTCCCAGCTGTGGGAGCCTCCTGATTTTTATCCGCCACACGTGGGTGTGAGACCAGCCTGTCGCACCGCCGCCATTGCGGCCCTTGTGCCTCCACCCCTCCTACCAGTCTGGATGTGGCTGCTGTTTTAATTTCGTAGTTGTAAGACTTCCATTAAGCTTGATTTCCGGCGGTTTTGAATAATGGTTGTTCTGTAGTTTAGTTGTAACTTTGATGTGGTTGTGGGAGGACGCGATACCGCGTTTACCTACCCTACCCGCCATCTTGACCGGAAGTCCAAAAGACTTCTTAATAGTGTATCTGTTAGCATATGTTTAACTTAATTCTGCATACTTTATGACTTGATATAGTTCTTATTCTTTATTTTCCTTCAGATTGACAGATATATCTATCATAAATGGGTTGAAAAAAGCTATTGAGAAGACCAGCTTATTTTTTTTCAATAACAGTGGACACTCAATATTATTTCATTTTAGTTTCAGGTATACAGATAGTGGTTAGACATTGCATCTTCCTGATAATTCTAGTACCCACCTGACACCATACACAGTCATGACAATGTGATTGACTATATTCCTTATGCTGTAGTTTACATCCCTGTGAGAGAAGACAAGCGTTTTGAGACCCTCGTTACTTGCACAGTTCTGTGTTTCATTATGCTCTGCCATCAGTTTAATTGGGACATTCCTCTGTGAAAATATGATTTATGTATGTTTTATTCAAGATTTGTTCCCTTTTGCTTCAGTCAAGTAGAATTTAAGGAAGGAAAACATTTGTATTACGCTTGTCTCCAGTTTCTTAACTCAGTGATATACTTTCCTTGGGGTGCATGCACCAAATCAAGTGTTAAAAAGTGGAAGAGAAAATCAGTAATTTTGATTTTTGAGACTATTAGGATGCGAATTAAATAAATTTGTTGAATAATACATTTTTGTGTGTGTCTGCTATGGATAATAATCAAATAGAGAGTTATTTCTTCAAATATAAGAGTTTAGGGAAGAAAGTGCCAATGACCATGCAACTTTGTGTGGTTAATTGGAATTATGTTCCCTTGCATACATGCACAACCCTTCCTATAAATACTCTTTACACTTATCATGACCTACTTCTCAGGGCTAGCTCTCCCCTAGGGACAGTGGATGGACTCACCCTAGGAAATTCCACTCTCGTATCCTTTCATGTAAATTTCATTGCACTAGCTCTCTCTACTCATTTATTAAATTATCTTCTCAATCAGTCTCTGGCAGCCCAGGGTGTGATTGATCTTGATGTGAGGAGTGGAGCTGGTTTATCTACACCACACAGAGCTAATTTGGTCTTGGAAATCAGAATATCTTTCCTTTTTACCAACATAGTACATTTTTATCAGCACATTAACTCTTAAGATTTTTTTTTTTTCAGGTAAACAAGACATTCAAAATACAAGACTATAGTCTCAACTTTAGAGTTGCTGTAAATTTCTAGAACAACTAAAAATTAAATCAATTTTTAAAACTGCAGGACTAACACAGTTCTCAGGGGCCTCAGCTTTTATTGATTGAGAATTTGAATGTGTCACTGCTGATAGGAAAGCAACAGTTCCATTAAACAAACCGGATTTCCAAATGGCATGTGAGGAAAAGGGAGATGGAAATAAAAACAAATAAAATTGAATAGGGGAGCTGATTTCATGGATTATAAATGATGTACCTATTAGCAGAGTCATAAAACAAGAAAACAGGGTAATTGGACCGACTGCTGGAAGGGAAAAGTTATGTAAATGAAGAGAACCTTGTTAAAATAATCAAGACAAGTGATTCACTGATTTAGAAGGTAGCAGTTTTTATAATTGCTGCTATAATTAATCTTTTCCTCAGGTAAGCTATTCTTTCAGAGGTTCAGTTTCACTTGAAACAAATGAAAGCGGGTTAGACATAATACGAACCTGAAGTTGAAGTTGCAAAGCAACACTATGGGTAGAACAAGTTCTACAGAGAAGTATGCTGTAAAAATACACTTTGGAAATCCTCAGAAAACATAAAGTAATATGACCACCTTTTCCCCTCAAACTACCATATTTTATTAAATACTCTCACTAGTGATCGAGAATTAGTAGAACTTCCTAATCCGCAGCTCTAGAAATGCTGCCGACAGCTAAGGCTTCTCATTTATGGCTAGAGCTTTACTAACCAATATGAGCCCATTGTTACTACTACTCTGTGTTCACTCACTAGCTTCACTGGACATATTACAGAACTCTGTTCTGGAGTGGGAAAAAGTTCTGGTCTCAGGGTATGTATAATATATACGAGATTATATTAAAACAACCAGAACACCAACAACAGCTAAGAAACAAAAGGCAAAAAAGTAACTTCTCCCACTTCCGTGTACCTGAAAGCATATATATGTATATATCATGTATACTGACACATCCACACATATATTTCATATATGAAACTAAGTAAGAACAAAATTCTAGTAAAGGTAGTGATCTATGACCATCTCGGCAAAATTAACTGAATTTATAAATGACATAACACAAATGCCTCCTTCCAAAGGACTTGAAACATGAAAAAAGATGTCTTTGGTTGTTACTGTCACCTCATTTGTAGAGAATAAACTCAGGTGTATGCATAATTTCTGCATGGGGTAGCAACCACTCTGAGTAAATTATTGACTTTGAACCTTGCTCTTAGCCATAGAATTATACTATGTATTCAATAATTTTTCAAAAAAGAAACTTAATCTGATTTTTAATGATACAAGAAGTTGGCTGTTTATCAAATTGTAGATAATTTTTTATTTACATCAGATACTCCTCAGATCCTTAGATACTCCTCATGGACATGATGTATTTAAAGACACAACATTGGTGCTGTTTATACTGACTCTATCTTGAAGAAGAAGAGTATTTGGATATTCATCCAAATTACTGGGTAACAGCTTAAATGTTTTGTCGTGTGGATATGGACTTCCTGGTTATAGGCATGACCTTAATTATGCTTCTTAATAATGAAGCCAATCACTGTAACTGAATAAATCAGACCTCACCTAGAGAAAGTCACAATTCATGATGCATCATATTCTGGGTATTTTTAAAAAATATTTCTTTATTGATTTGAGAGAGAGAGGAAAGGAGAGGGAGGAAGAAATAGAAACATCGATGAGAAAGAACATCGATTGGCCACCTTCTGCATGTCCCCCACTGGGGATCTGACCCACAACCTGGGCATGTGCCTTGACCAGGAATCGAACTGGTGACCTCTTGGTAGATGGGTCGATGCTCAACCAGTGAGCCACATCGGCCTGCCCAAGTATTTCTTGAAGTAAGAAGAGACAAGCACAGGAATTTAAAACTAGTAGATTTTAAAAACTTCAAACATCGATATTATGTAAAGTTTCATACATTCCACAAAAGTGATAATCATGTTAAATGTATTAATTACTCTCTGTATTTAGACTTTTGATACTGAAATTGAAAGGCAATAGGAAAAGACAACCTTCAAAATATTATTTTATCCAAGAGTTAGATTGTGAAAAGGTGGAAGACATAAAAGTCACAATGTCTAGATGAATAAATTTCATTACTACATTTCTTTTAAACCTAATTCAAAGTGGCACCTTTAAAATCTTTTCCCAATTTATTAAAACAAACAAACAAACCAACCAACAAAAAACCCTTTTCTTTAATTTTAGAATTACTATTTGAAGCAATCATGAACTCTTAATGAGGTAAAACATTAAATGTTGAATAGATAAATGGATGAATTAGTGTGCAATTCACAGAAGAGAGAACTGAATGATATAATTCAAAACATGTTTAATCTTACTTGTAAACATAGAGTTGCAGATTTTAAAAATCCTTTTGTAAAATTTGCAGACTAACACGGAAGCACGGAATGCTGTTGAGCGTGCAGTGAGATGGGAATCCTACAGCGCAGCAGGTGTGTCCTAGATGCCTACGGCTTCCCAGAAAGTAGCTGAATGATGTGTACAATTGATTTACAAATGTTTATGATTTTATTCTATTATTTTCATTTTTAGAAAGGCATTCTAAGAAAATGAGAAAGAACATAAAAATGCCTACAAATACTAAAAAAAAAAAAATTTAACTTTTCAAGATGGAAGAAGCTTAATTTTATGAAACGAGAATAATCTAGTAATTACGTTATACCCATGGGATAACATATTATACAGCCATTAAAATTATATTTGTCAATGTTTAACATAAAAGAAAATCTTATAACAATGTTTTAAAGATAATATCAAAAAATATAATCTCAACGCTGTGAAACACATATATACATAGGAAAACCAGGATTGTAACAATGCAGGTAAGAATAAATTTCTCTCTTGGGGAAATCCATAGACTATTCTTATTACCTTCTTTATCTTTTTTAAATTTGGGAATGAACATGTACTACTCTAAAAAAAAAATGGTTTATGCCCTGGCTGGTTTGGCTCAGCGGTTGGAGCATCGGCCTGTGGACCAGAGAGTCCTGGGTTCAGTTCCCGCTAGGGGCATGTATCAAAAAAAAACAAAAACAAAATGGTTTATGCATATGTCTATGCATATGTGTGCATTTATACACACAAATAAATACATATTTACATTTCATAAACCTTTGCTATTTAACTGTCAAGCTCCTTTCTGGTTAACTATTTTTTCTGTTGTCTTTCACACTGACATTTTTATCGGCAGTTTCAGTTCAAAAGAATGTTGCATTAACAAATACTTCAAAAGCAGACCATTGTTCTCTCAATTTCTCAGTCTCCAAAATAGCTTTTGCTCATCAAATATTAATAAATGATTGGTCACTGGTCTCCCTTTTTAAAAATTTATAGGTTTGTTTTAATCTATTACTTTTTGGTCTTAGCATATAACTTTAAGTATAAAAAATGTCACCCCATCAATTTGGACTTTGTTACAGTTAAAAGCATGCTTTTTCTAAGAGGACAATAACTTTGTTTGCCATCAAACTGACTGACAAAACATAAGACTTTGTTCTGAATTGGCACTATAATCTAGTTGATTTTATACAAAAACTTTAAACATTCTACTCATTTTATATTAAAAATGTGATTTTTGCAAACATTCAGGAATGATTCTCTAAAAGTTACATTGTCTAACATTTCTGTAGATCAAAGATTATCCAAATATTTTTTTATTGGAGTGAAAGCATTTCTTAAATTTTACATAAAACCCAAGCAGTTCTTGCCTGTATTGCTTCCATTTCAATCAGCCCCTTGCCTCATCTCGGAAGGAAACTAGGATATTTGCAAGGATCTCTTAGAATCTGCAGAACAACATGAAAACCACTGCTTTGGACAATTTAACTTATCAAAGACAAGGGTATAATTCATAATGTATCCAGACCAAATTGTAAGTAAATATATTAGTGATATTGCCTATATCATGTTCACTGTGAGAAAGTGAGAAACAACTCCATGAAATGTCTTACTCTACCTAGAATGGGCATGTTTTAGGTCATAGAATATTTTTTTATCCTCACCCGAGGACATTTTTTCCATTTTTTTGTTCAGGTAGAGTGGGAGGGAGAGAGAGGAAGAGAGAGAGAGAGAGAGAAACATCGATGTGAAAGGGACACATCGAGTGGCTGCCACCCGCACGACCAACCAGGGCCGGGGGCAAACTGCAACCGAGGTACGTGCCCTTAGCGGGAACTGAACCCGGGTCTCTTGGGACCGCAGGCCGACGCTCTAACTGCTGAGCCAAACTGGCCAGGGCGGTCATAGAATATTTTTTAAGGACTCATGGTCCAAGTAAAATGTTAGTTTCATTTGAATGCACAATTTGCTCTAAAGACACTGTGAATCCGGTAACAGTTACTGTCATTGGGTTGGCTGTCGGGAGTCTTAGAGAAATAAACAACTTCACAGGATGTCCTTGTGTAAATTCTTGTGATTTAACATGAACAAACTTTGTTATAATCCCACTTTGTTTTCCCTTTATTCTCAATCATTTCTTTTTGAGAATAGATTTAGTGTCAATAAAAATCAGAGATAAAGCTGATTTTTCCGTTTTATTGATATATAATTAACAATAACATTGTCTTAGTTTAAAGTGAACAACATGCATATGTTTTTACCAATGGACATAGACAATAATGCTGGGTGGGGGTGGGGAAATAGGAAGAGGATGTCAATGGGGGGAAAAGGAGAAACATCTGTAACAAAAATAAATTGATTAAATAATAAAAACAAAATAAATAAATAAAGTACAAAAACAAACAAACAAAATATAGTGAACAATATTGGTATATGTATACATTGTGAAACAATGGCCACAATAAGTTCAGCTAACATGCATCATCTCAAATAGCTCCAAAGTTTATTTCTGGTGATGAGAACACTTAAGATTTACTTTCTTAGCCTCTTTCAAATATACAATCCAGACTGTTAGCTACAGACATTGTGCTGTACATGACATCCCCAGAACTAAGTTATCTTATAACTGGAAATTTGTATCTTTTGATCACTTTAATCCATTTTCTTTTTTTTTTTTATCCTCACCCGAGGATATCTTTCCATTTTTTGTACAGATAGAGAGGGAGGGAGAGAGAGGAAGGCAGAGAGAGAGAGAAACATCGACGTGAAGGGACACATCGAGTGGCTGCCACCCACACGACCAACCAGGGCCGGGGACAAACTGCAACCGAGGTACGTGCCCTTAGCGGGAACCGAACCCGGGTCTCTCCGGACCGCAGGCCGACGCTCTAACCGCTGAGCCAAACCGGCCAGGGCTAATCCATTTTCTTTAACACCCATATCCCACCTCTAACAAGACCAATAAAATCTCTGTTTAAGTTTGTTTTAGATTCCACATATAAGTGAGATTCCACAGTAGTTGACTTTCTTTGATTTATTTCATTTAACATGACAGACCTTTATTTATTTATTTATTTTTATTTTATTCCTCACCTGAGGATATTTTTCTATTTGTCATAGAAAAATAGCCCTGGCCGGTTTGGCTCAGCAGTTAGAGCGTTGGCCTGTGGTCCAGAGAGACCTGGGTCCGGTTCCCGCTAAGGGCACGTACCTCAGTTGCAGTTGGTCCCCGGCCCTGTTTGGGTCTTGCGGGTGGCAACCACTCGATGTGTCTCTTTCATGTCAATGTTTCTCTCTCTCTCTCCCACTCTATCTGAACAAAATATGGAAAAATGTCCTTGGGTGAGTATTAAAAAAGAAAAAGAAAAAGGGAGTGAGAGGGACAGAGAGAGAGAGAGACAGAGAGAAACAGCGATGTGATAGAGCCACATTGACTAGTTGCCTCCTGCACAACCTGACCAGGGCCGGGATAAATTGCAATCGAGATACCTGTCCTTGATTAGAATCAAACCTGCAACTCTTGGTCCATGGGCTGATGCTCTAACTGCTATGCCAAACTGGCCAGAGTAAAACATAATAGACCTTTTTAAGATCCATCCATGTTTCCCTGGCTGGTTTGGCTCAGCAGTTAGTGTGTTGGCCCACAGACCAGAGAGTCCTGGGTTTGGTTCCCGCTAAGGGCACGTACCTTGGTTGCAGTTTGTCCCCGGTCCCATTGGGGTCCCATTGGGGTCGTGTGGGTAGCAACCACTTGATGTATCTCTCTCATATCGATGTTTTTCTCTCTCTCTTCATACCTCCCTCCTTCCTATTCTATCTGAAGATAAATGCAAAAATGTCTCAGGTGAGGATAGAAAATGAATAAATATATATGTGGCTGAATGAATTTCACTGTGTATGTGGATATGTGTACACATACATATCCACATACACAGGGATTAGCAAAAGTAGTTTTAAGTTGTGAGTATGCAAAACAGATTATTCCTGTTTTGTTATTTATATTATGACGGTAAACCTACTTTTGACCACCCCTGTTTTTATATATATATATATATATATATATATTTGTTCAGTGGTTCTGTAATGTCTCCCTTCTCAAACAATTCAGTTCTCCACCAAGTTATTCACTGGAAATAATGTCTGAGTTTTTGAAAAAACTTCAGTTCTCAACCTGGAGAGCCTTTCTGCTGATACACAGCATGACATGTGGTCTCTCAAGTCACAGATAGAGGAGAGAATGCACCAGTATGAATCGGTTTACCCACTCAGCCTTGTTAACATCTTAAGAAGTTGTTGTTAACATCTTAAGAAGTTGTTGCTGTGGCTATTTTTGTGGAGTTTTTGTTGTTTCGTTTTGTTTTGTTTTGCTTTTGTTGCTCTTGAAATGAACAATTAGCACAATTTTAAAACATAAACGGGCCATCAAGAGTACTAATGTTGCCAACGGTATGAAAGAAACCATGATCACAAGCAATTGAAGAGGTAGAAAAACTGTTGTTGGTTTGGGTAAAGGAAAAGCAGGTAGTCAGTGACAGCATTTTGGACGCAATGATGAATGAGAAAGCAAAGATATTGCGCACTGACCTCCTGAAAGACAGCCCTGCAATGAGTGCTGAAAATGATTCATTTAAGGTTAGTAGGGGTTGGTTCGGTACATTTAAGAAAAGAAGTGCTTGTTTATTGATTAAACAGTACATTAGACATGTATTGTATGGAAGAAAGGTGAAAACAGGGAGTCATTTGGAGGTCTGAAGTGAATTAATTCAATTTTCATTATTTCTAATGGGAAAAATTGATTCAGTTTTCAAACCATTTCTTGAACGCTTTCTGGAATGAGTTAAGTCTGAAAATCGAGGTTTCACTGTACAAATAATGCTGCAATAAACATGGATATGGAGATAGCTTTTGAAGATAGTGATTTTATTTCAGATATATAACCAGAAGGGAAATGCATGGGTCATATGGTAATTCTCTGTTTAATTTTTTGAGAAAACTCCATACTGTTCTCCATCATGGTTGCCCTAGATTAAATTTTTACCCACAGTTCACAAGAGTTCCCTTTTCTCCACACTATCAATAATACTTGCTATCTCTTGTCTTTTTTTTTTTTTTTTTTGGTACGAGCCCTTAGTGGGAACCGAACCCGGAACTCTCTGGTCCGCAGGCCAACGCTCCAACTGCTGAGCCAAACCGGCCAGGGCTCTCTTGTCTTTTTGATGATGGCAATTCTAAAGTAATATTGTGTTTTGATTTGCATTTCCCTAATGAGTGATGCTGAGCACCGGCTGGTCATTTGTACGTTTTCTTTGGGAATTTGTTCAGTTCCCTTACCCTCTTTTTTAAAGCAAATTCATTTTCTTTGTCTGTTTGTTTGTTTTGCTATTAAGTTACATACATTTTTATATATTTTGGACATGAACCCTTTATCAGATAAATTATTTGAAAATATTTCCTCCCATTTAGTAAGTGACCTTCTCATATTTTGATGGTTTCCTCTGCTGTGCTGAAGCTTTTTTGTAGTTTTATATAGTCTCACTTTATTATTTCTTTTGTTACCTTTGAGTTTGGTGTCAGGTCCAAAGAAATCATCGCAAAGACTGATGTAAAGAAGCTTATCCCTATGTTTTCTTCTAACAATTTTTTGGTTTCAGGTTTATGTTCAAGTCTTTAATCCATTTGAGTTTATTTTTTATATGGTGTAAAATTAACAGTCTAGTTTCATTTTTTTGCATGTGTCTGTCCAGTCTTCTTAAGTTGTTGAAGTGATTATTTTTTCCCCACTGTATATCTTGGCTCCTTTGTCAGAAATTAATTGATAAAATATGCTTGAGTCTATTTCTGGGTTCTCTATTCTGTGTCATTGATCTAGGTGTCTGTTTTTATGCCAGTACCATATTGTTTTGATTGCTATAGCTTTGTAATATGGTTTTAAAACAGACTTTATACTTCTTTCGTCAAAATTGCTTTAGCTATTTGAGGTCTTTCATGGTTCCATACAAATTTCAGAAATAATTTTTGTTTCCTTGTTTGAAAAAACACCATTGGAATTATGATAGGGACTTCATTGTATCTGTAGGTTGCTTTAGGTGGTATGAACATCTTAACAATATTAATTCTTCCAATTCATGAGCACAGAATATCTTTCTATTTTTTTGTATCTTCAATTTCTCTGATCAATGGCTTTTACCTCTCAGTATACAAATATTTCACTCCCTTAGCTAAATTTACTCTTAGGAATTGATGCTTTATTCTTTTTGATGCCATTTAATTTTTCAAATAAAATGTCTACCTCTTTGTATTTCTCTCTGGGATCCCAAATAATGTGAATATTGGTCTACTAGATGTTCTTCCACAAGTATCTTCAGCATTCTTTGTTCTTTTTGTTCCTCTGATTGAATGAATTCTACAGCCTTCTCTTTGACTTCACTCTTCCTTTTTTATGCTTATTCTAGTTTGTCGTTGAACCCCTCTATTGAATTTTTCAGTAAAATGATTATATTCTTTAACTGTGTGATTTCTGTTTGGTACTTCTTTAAAAATTATTCTATCTTTATTGGAATTCTTACTTGGATTATGCACTTATTTCTGATCTTGGTGAACATGTTTTTGATCATTATTTTGAAATCTTTATCAGGTAAATCATTTATCTCTTTTTTTTTCTTTAATATGTTTTTACTTATTTATTTTTTAAAGAGAGAGGGAGGGAGAGAGAGATAGAAACATTGATGTGAGAGAGAAACATTGATTAGCTGCTTTCTGCATGCCCCCCAGTGGAGATTGAGCCTGCAACGCGGGCATGTGCCCTGAGCTAGGATTTAACTGGGTCTTCTCAGTATATGGGACGATGCTCAATTCTGGGCCACACCTGCTGGGGTACTTTTAATAAATTTCTGTTTATGAAGTTTTATCTTATTCTTTTGTTTGGAACATTTTTTTTTTTTTTTTGCTTCTTCATTCTTCTTTTTCCTTTCTTTCTTACTTTTTGTATGGTTTTCTGCATGTTAGATAAAATAACCACCTCTCCAAGTCTTAATAAAGTGGTATTGTGTAGGAAAAGAAGCTTATCATTCAACTCTGCCCTAGTTCTTGTTTTTTGTTTTGTTTTTTTCTTTCTCAAACCTTGTGGTTGCTTAGAAAGCCAATTTTATATTAAAAATATATTTTTAGGATTCCAAAATGGCGGCAGAGTGAATGGAAACTACACAGACCATCTCCCAGGAACAAACTGGAATTACAACTAAAACACAGACAAATTGAGGGGAAAAAGCAACAGAAAAGCAGCTTGCGAGGACCATATAACCAGGTACACTGACTCAATCCAGGTAGGATTGTGAAGGCGCGAGACGGCGGCTGGGAGCCCATGGTCAGCATCTAAGCAGCAGCCTTAGCTGTGAGCTGTGCCCTCAGGTTAAAGTCCCAAGCAGCTACACAGCGTGCAGAGCCAGGACAAAGGCTAAAATAGCCACAGCCAGTCACCTTGGGCTCTGGCAGAGGGAGGGCAGACTGGACTGGAACTGTGTGGGGACACTCGGGATTTGGAGGGTGCTCAGAGCTTTTGCTGAGTCGCAGCCACACAGGACCATGACCATATTGCTCCTTCCCAGGGCTCTTGGGAGAGGCAGCAGACCCTCCTTCTGAGATTCAACCCCACCCTGTGGGCCATTGAAGTGCAAATTGAGGCTCACTAATAACCAGCATCTGCCCCCACCCTCGGGAAATCCCCTTAGGCAGAGCACCTGAGAGCATTTTTTCAATCAACTAACAACCCAAAACTCTTCAAATAACCTGGACTGCTAGCCTCCAGGCAAAAAGCTAGAGGATAACAGTACCAGTCCTGGGCTAGGAACTCTA
Organism: Molossus molossus; assembly: GCF_014108415.1. Classification (NCBI taxonomy): domain Eukaryota; kingdom Metazoa; phylum Chordata; class Mammalia; order Chiroptera; family Molossidae; genus Molossus; species Molossus molossus. The sequence goes on from NW_023425346.1 coordinate 23,697,974, forward strand.
ACCAGGAAAGTAAGACTTGACAGTGGTGTTTAATGAGAGTCCTCCCTCGCTCATCTAAACCCAGGAGAGGGAGCCACAAACAACAGAACAACAATACCCAAGGGGAAAACTTGGCAGGCTCCAAAGCCCACTGTGATAGCCATAATAGTGAAACACAGAAACAAAAGCCAAATGAAAGAACAAGAGACCACCACTGAACATGATATCAATGTGGATCAGACAGGCAAGTTAACAAAGATAGAATTCAGAGCCATGATCTTGAGGAAGTTCAACAGCATGAATAAGGACATGGAGATGATGAAAATAACCAATTGGAAATTAAAAACCACCAAGAAGAGATCAAGAGTAACATATCAGCCCTGGCAAGTTTGGCTCAGCAGTTAGAGCGTCGGCCTGCGGTCCAGAGGGACCTGGGTTCGGTTCCTGCTAAAGGTGCGTACCTCAGTTGCAGTTTGTCTTCGGCCCTGGATGGGTCGTGCAGGTGGCAACCACTCGATGTGTGCTTTACATGTCGATGTTTTTCTCACTCTCTCTCTCGTCCTCTCTCTCCCTCCCACCCGATCTGAACAAAAAATGGAAAATGTCCTCAGGTGAGGATAAAAAAAGAAAAGAGTGACATATCAGAAATAAAGAACACATTGGAAGGTCGAAAGAGCAGAGTAGAGGAAGCTGATGGCCGGATCAGTGAATTAGAAGACAGGGTAGAAAAAAATCAACCAATCAGAAAACAAACAAACAAAAAAGATTAATAAACAGGAAGACAGCTTAAGAGAACTGTGGGACAACTGGAAACGCAATAATATTCGCATCATAAGAGTCTCCGAAGAAGAAGAAAATGAGCAAGGGTTAGAGAATATATTCAAAGAAATAGTGACAGAAAACGTCCCTAATTTGGTGAAGGAAGAAGGCATTCAAGTTCAAGAAGCACAGAGAGCCCCAGGTAAGAAGAACCCAAACAGGCCCACACCAAGACACATAGTAATCAAAATGCCCAAAATTAAAGACAAAGAGAGAATCCTAAAAGCAGCAAGAGATAAGCAACAGGTTACCTACAAAGAAAATCCCATAAGGCTCTCAGCTGAGTTTCTTAACAGAAACACTACAGGCCAGAAGGGAATGGTATGAAGTAATTAAGGTCATGAAAAACAAGGATCTGAATCCAAGACTACTCTACCCAGCAAGGCTATCATTCAAAATAGAAGGTCAAATAAAGAGCTTCCCAGACAAAAAATGGCTAAGGGAATACATTAGCTCCAAACCAGCACTGCAAGAAATGTTAAAAGGACTGCTGTAATTAGCAGGAGAAATAGGAAGAAAAATATAACCAAACTAAACAAAAATGGCAATAAATAAGTGCATATCGATAACCACCTTAAATGTAAATGGACTGAATGCTCAGATAAAAAGACACAGAGTAGTTGATTGGATAAGAAAGCATGACTCATCTATATGTTGTTTAAAAGTGACCCACCTCACAACAAAAGACTCACATAGGTTGAAAGTGAAGGGATGGAAAAAATGTACCAAGGAAACAGAAAGCAAAAAGAAAGCTGAGGTAGCAATATTTATATCTGATAAAATAGATTTCATAATGAAGACCATAACTAGAGAAAAAGGAGGCCACTACATACTATTGAAAGAATCTATCCAACAGGAAGATACAATCTTGATAAACATATATGCACCCAATATAGGAGCAGCAAAATATATTAAAAATCTTCTGGAGCACTTCAAAGGACAAATCAACAGCAATACAGACATAGCTGGGGAGTTCAACACCCAGTTGACACCCACTGGATAGATCCTCTAGACAAAAAATTACCAAGGAAACAGAGACTCTAAATGAAGCACTAGACCAAATGGATTTAATGGATATCTGCAGAGAATTACATGCCAAAACTAAATAATTCACATTCTTCTCAAGTGCACATGGGACGTTCTCAAAGATAGACCACATGATAGGATACAAACTAAATGTCTACAAGTTCAAGAAGACTGAAATCATATCAAGCATCTTTTCAGATCACAGTGGCATGAAACTAGAAATCAATGGCAACAAGAACATGCAAAGACATTTGAACACATGGAGGTGAAATAGCACGTTATTAAACAATGAATGGGTTACCGAGGAGATCAAGGAAGAAATTAAAAACTTCCTGGAAACCAAAGAAAATGAACACACAACAACACAAAATCTATGGGATACAGCAAAAGCAGTTCTGAGAGGGAAGTTCATACCACTACAGGCCTACCTAAGAAACAAGAAAAATTTCTAATTGACTGCCTAACCTCACAACTTAAGAATTAGAAAGGAAACAAACAAACAAACAAAAAATTCCAGAGCAAGAAAAAGGAAGGGAATAGTACAGATCAGAGCAGAAATAAATGACATAGACCAAAAAAAAAGAAAAGAAAAGAAAAGAAAAAAAACAATTCCAAGGATCAATGAAACAAAGAGCTGGTTTTTCGAAAAGGTCAACAAGATTGATGGACCCTTAGCTAGACTCACCAAGAATCAAAGACAGCGAACCCAAATGCACAGAATCAGAAATGAAAGAGGAGAGGTAACAACGGACACCACAGAAATGCAAAAGATCATTAATAGCTACTATGAACAATTATATGGCAACAAATTCGACAATCTAAACAAAATGGACAAATTTCTAGAAACATACAGTCTCCCAAAACTGGACCGGGAAAAGATAGAAAACTTGAACAGACCAATAACAACTAAGGAAATTGAAGAGGTAATCAAGACTCTCCCAACAAACAAAAGCCTAGGCCAAGATGACTTCACGGGGGAGTTTTATCGAACATTCGAAAAAGAACTAACTCCCATTCTCGTCAAACTATTTCAAAAAATTCAAGAAGAAGAAAGACTTCCAAACTTGTTTTATGAGGCCAGCATCATTCTAATTCCAAAACCAGAAAAAGACACTACAAAGAAAAAAACTACAGGCTAATATCCCTGATGAACACAGATGCCAAAATCCTGAACAAAATACCAGCAAATCAGATTCAGGAATACATCAAAAAAATTATTCACCATGACAAGTGGGATTCATCTTAGGGATGCAAGGCTTGTACAATATTCGCAAATCAATAAATGTGATACACCATATAAATAAAATGAAGAATAAAAACCCCATGATCATATCAATAGATGTAGAAAAAGCCTTCGACAAAATCCAGCATTTATTTCTGATAAAAACGCTCAGCAATGTGGGAATAGAGGAATCATATCTCGATATAATAAAGGCCATAAATGAAAGACCTACAGCCAACATCATACTCAATGGACAAAAAATAAAAACATTTTCCTTAAGAACAGGAATAAGACAGGGATGTCCACTTTCACCACTCTTATTTAACATTGTACTGGAATTCTTAGCCACAGCAATCAGACAGGAAGAAAAAATAAAAGGGATCCAAATTGGAAAGGAGGAAGTGAAAATGTCATTATTTGCAGATGGCATGATATTATATATAGAAAACCCTAAAGACTCCATCAAAAATCTATTAGACTTAATAAATGAATTTGGCAAAGTAGCAGGATACAAAATTAACATCAAGAAATCGATGCATTCTTGTACACCAATGATGAACTCACAGAAAGAGAAACTGAAAAACCAATCCCATTTACCATTGCGGCAAAAAAATTAAGATACCTAGGAATAAACTTAACCAAAGTAGTAAAGGTCCTATTTGCAGAAAACTACACGTCATTGAAAAAAGAAATAGAGGAAGATATAAAAAAGTGGAAGCACATAGCTTGTTCATGGATTGGAAGATTTAACATCATTAAAATGTCCATATTACCTAAAGTAATCTATAGATTCAATGCAATTTCCATCAAAATACCAACGACATATTTCACAGAACTAGAACAAATACTTCAAAAATTCATGTGGAACCAAAAAAGAACCCCAAATAGCCACAGCAATTTTGAGAAAGAAGAACAAAGTAGATGGGATCATAATACCAGATATCAGGTTATACTACAAAGCGACTGTAACCAAAACAGCCTGGTACTGGCACAAGAACAGGCATATAGACCAGTGGAACAGAATAGAGAAACCAGAAATGGACCCAAGGCAATTTGCTCAATTAATATTTGACAACGGTGGCATGAGCATACAGTGGAGTAAAGACAGCCTCTTTAATAAATGGTGTTGGGAAATTTGGACAGCTACATGCAAAAAAAAAAAAAAAAAAAAGAAACTAGACCATCACCTTACACCCTACATGAGAATAAACTCAAAATGGATAAAAGACTTAAATGTGACTCATGAATCCATAAAAATCCTAGAAGAAAATGTAGGCAACAAAATTTCAGACATCATACGCAGCAGAATTCTCACTGATACAAGGCCTAAGGCAACAGAAATAAAGGAAAAAAGGAACACTAGGGACTACATCAAACTAAAAAGCTTCTGCACAGCAAAAGAAACAACCATCAAAATGCAAAGGCAACCCACTGTATGGGAGAACATCATTGCCAATGATACAACAGATAAGGGGTTAATTTCCAATATATATAGAGTGCTCATACAACTCAACAAAGGAAAAAATAGAACCCAATTAAGAAATGGGCAGAGGAGCTGAATAGACACCTCTCCAAACAGGACATACAAATGGCCAAGAGACATATGAAGAAATGCTCAACATCACTAATCATCAGAGAGATGCAAATTAAAACAACAATGAGATATCACCTCACACCTATCAGAATGGCCGCCATCAACAAATCATCAAATAAGTCTGGGCGAGGGTGCAGAGAACAGGGCACTCTAGTGCACTGCTGGTGAGAATGCAGACTGGTGCAGCCACTATGGAAAACAATATGGTGTTACCTCAAAAAATTAAAAATTGAACTTCCATTTGACCCAGTGATCCCGCTTCTAGGAATATACCCTAAGAAGCCTGAAACACCAATCAGAAAGAATATATGTACCCCCGTGTTTGTAGCAGCAATATTTACAATAGCTAAGATTTGGAAACAGCCCAAGTGTCCATCAGTAGACAAATAGATCAAAAAGCAGTGGTACATATACACAATGGAGTACTATGCAGCTGTAAGAAAGAAAGATTTCTTATCCTTTGAGACTACATGGAGGGAGGTGGAAAGTATTATCCTAAGCGAAACAAGCCAAACAGAGAAAGACAAGTTTCATATGATCTCACTTATTTGTGGAATATAATGAACAAAACAGTCTGAGGAATGGGGTAGTCCCAGAGACGTGGAAGTGGGGTACAGACGGACAATCCCCAGAAGAGGGGGTGATGGGGGAGAGATAAACCAAAGAACTTATATGCATGTATGCATGAACAATGGACATGGACAACAAAGCTGGGGACAGGGCAGGGAGGGAGGGGGGAGTCAGTGGGGGAAAAAGAAGAAACATCTGTAACAAAAATAAATTAATTAATTAAAAAAAAAAAAAGCAGTGATACATATACACAAAATACTGTTCAGCTGTAAAAAAAGAAAGATCTCTTATCCTTTGAGATGACATGGAGGGACCTGGAAAGTATTATCCTAAGTGAAATAACCCAAACAGAAAAAGACAAATACCACATAATCTCACTTATATATGGAATATAATGAATATAACAGTCTGAGGAATACAGTATACCCAGAAACACGGAAGTAAGGTACAGACTGACAACCCTCAGAAGAGGGGGTGGTGGGGGGTGGGAAGAGATAAACCACAAAACTTATATGCATGTATGCATAACCAATGGACATGGACAACATAGCCAGGGAAGGGGAGGGGGATGATGGGGAGGAGGGTGTCAATGGGGTAAAAAAGGAGAAACATCTGTTACAAAAATAAAATTAAAAAAAAAATATATATATATATATATATGTTTTTAATGATTTTATTTTAGAGATAGAGGAAGGGAAAGACAGATAGAAACATCTATGTGAGAGAGAAAAATTGATAGGCTACCTCCTGCATGCCTCCTACTGGGGATCGAGCCAGCAGCCTAGTCATGTAACCTGACCGGGAGTGAAACTGGGACCTATCAGCCCATGGGATGTCACTCAATTCACTGAGCCATCCCAGGTGGGCACCTATTTTACTCTTAATGGCTCCCAATTGTTCAAGCTATGCCAACACCTTACAGTGTTCCAGACAGGAGGATCTCTGTCAGCACCTAGATGAAGTTTGATTGGCAGGTAGGCCCTCAGGCAGCATCTTTTAAAGTATTCATTAGGCTACTTTCAGGGAAACACTGGTCAATAGGCTTTTTATTAAAAATCCTTACCCAAAGATACGTTTTTCATTGATTTTAGAGAGAGGAAGGGAGGGAGAGAAAGAGAAACACCCGTGTGAAAGAGAATCATTAATCACCCATATGCACCCTAACTGGGGATCAAACTCAAAACCTAAGTATGTGCCATGACCAAGAATCAAACCCACAACCTTTTGGTGTACAGAGAATGCTCCAATCAACTAAGCCAACCTGGCTAGGGTTGGGTAATAGGCTTCTTTTCTCTTCCCTTTGTGCTGTGCTCTGGGTGTATAGCTGGTTAAGAATTAATTTTTTGTTTGTTTTGTTTTTGATGTTTGTTGTTACAGTGTTGTTCGGCCTGCAAATAAAAGCCCCACTGGACACCAAAGCCAGGTGATCAATGGGCACATCCCATGGACAGCAGCTGCAAAAACTGAGACACCAGGGAGACAGTGGTGAATGTCAAGATGGCACCCGTTGTGTTCATTGGTCTCCAGGAAGGATGGCAGGAGCTGCTAAATGTGTGCTAAATTAGAAGCCTGGCTCTCAGGCAGCATCTTTTCAACTACACCAATAGGCCTCTTAGGGAAAGACCGTGGGAAGGATGTTTCTGTCTGCTCCCTCTTTGTTGAGTGAGCCCTGGGGGGAGAGCCACAGCCCCTCACAAGCTTGTGAAGAACGGCTTCTTTGTGTACTAGTCTTGTGGGTCTTGTGGATGCAAGCCTGGTCAGGTTCCAGCAGTTGGTGCTTTGGGGGCTCATCTCTCAGATGGAAATCTTAAAGATTGGGGTGTAAGATGTCAAACCCTTTGTGCCTTACGGAGAAGCTGAGAGTTGTGAGTTCTTTCTGATTGTATGTTACTGTGCCAGAATTGGGGGTATTTTGTCATTCATCTGCATCACTTACATTCTAAATTTCTTTTCTTTTCTTTTTCTAATCCTTACTTGAGGATATTTTTGCATTTATCTTCAGATAGAACGGGAGGGAGAAAGGGAAGAAGAGAGAGAGACAAACATCGATGTGAGAGAGACACATTGATTGGTTGCCACCCACACAACCCCAACTGGGGCCAGGGACAAACTGCAGCCGAGGTATGTGCCCTTAGCGGGAATCAAACCCGGGACTCCCCAGTCCATGGGCCAATGCTCTAACCACTGAGCAACCAGCCAGGGCTAATTCTAAATTTCTTTCAGAGGAATCGCTTCATGTGTAACCATATATTTGGTGTGTCCATTAGAGGTTCAGGAACCTCCTATGTGAACATCTTTGATTGAAACCTTACAAAACTGCCTCTTAATCGTTTAAAAATGTGTGTGTATTTATAAATACATGTGTAAGCTACCTTAACTGCCAATATTTTTTTCTGAATGTATTTTCTAGCAGGCATGCATTCATTCATTTATTCATATTTGTTTCAAAAAACCTTTATGGTCTACCTAGACATGCTCAGCTCTTTATGTGAGCAGGGTTGTAACAATGAACCAGACTCAGCTCTAATTTTACAGATTCAAGGGAGCTCATTTACTACAACTACCAAATATTACCGTAAGCCGTATTTTACCCATAGCCCGCAGCTTTCCAACAGTTCATTTTCATACATTTTAAAGCACTCAATGAATTAAAGTCAAAATTGAAATCTGTTTAACTCAGATAAGTAAATTATTTAAAAATGAAGCCAATATAATATAAAATCAATAAAGCTTATATGCATTATTGTTGGCCTTTTAAATACACTATGTGATTTCATTGTCTCTAATACATTTTGTTAAAAATAATTCAATGAAATATAGCTCCACCAAAATTAGTTCTGATGGAGTACTGTAGCCTTTTCTTCAAGAGAAAGAAGATTTATCTCTTCCCCAAGCCATATATTTATACATTGTCTGATTAGATCAGAATACCAATATCAATATTAATAAAACATAGCAATGAATTTGCTTGCCCAGTAATGTTATTAACATCTTTAGAAATAATTATAACTATTTATTTAATCATATTAAGCCTACCTAATTTTAAATTAAAAGAAAAAAGAGATTATTAATGAATTGAAATTTTAGGAAAACAGATTTGTGGGATTTTTCACTAAAATCAATTATCCAATTTAAGGTTTTAATGTTCATTGTTTTGAAGTTTTAAAGAAGAAAATAATGATTTTATTTAATGATGCGGTTGTAAATAATAATGTAGAAACAAGACCATAAATCAAACCATGTAGATTTTAAAATAAACACCTTCTTCAGAGAAATTTTCCTTATAAAACATATTTACCAATTTGATGACATACTGCACTTTAAAATTTAAATAAGGATGTATATTGTTATTGATCAAAGTTCTTTGTACAATTATTTTAACATAAATTTATATTTACTGTCTCCTAAAAATATCTACAGGAAAGAAAAATGATTTACAAAAGAATCAATGTGAACATTATTTTTTCCAAAGACCAAGTATACATGATATGCTTTCTCAAAAACATTCATTTTTCTGTTTTTCTCCTAAAACTAAAATTTTACAAATTGTAAAGTCTTGAGAAGTTACCTCGGTTGCAGTTTGTCCCCAGCCCTGGTTGGGGTTTTGTGTGGGTGGTAGCCACTCAATGTGTCTCTCTCATGTCGATGTTTCTCTCTCTCTCTCTTCCTTACTTTCTCCCTCCCACTCTATCCGAAAATAAATGACAAAAAAATAAAATTATTAAAAAATATATATATATTATCTTATTTAATCTTTTTTTTTTTTTTAATTCTCATTCGGGGATATTTTTCCATTTATCTTCAGATAGAGTGGGAGGGAGAGAGAGTGAGGGAAACATTGACATGAGAGAGACACATCACTTGACTGCCTCCTGCATAACCCCGACCAGGGCCAGGGACCAAACCACAACCAAGGTATGTGCCCTTGACCGGAAGCCAACCTTCGACTTTTTGGTCTAACCACTGAGTAAACCGCAGGGCGATCTCATTTAATCTTTACAAAAAGTTTTGAATAGTTATTAATACCCACACTCAACAAATGAGGAAAATGCTAAAAAAAAAATTAACAACTTGTTTCAGTTCAGATAAGTACAAAGCCAGCACCCAAAGCCACAGAGACAGTAGTATTTTATCTTCTGTGTTACATTGCCTGTCATCTAAGTTTCAGAAATTTAACTCTAAATTCAGAAAATTCAGACATATGCAAACAAGACAGACATTCTGTCTACAGCAAGGTCAATATAAGTATCATATACTTAAATCATCATAGCCTTCAATTATAAAAGTAAAGTGCCAAGAATAAAGCAAAGCAGCAGTACTTAACTGATAACCTCACTGCACCCACCTGGGGTTCTGCATTAAATTCTGGGGGCAACACTTTTATTTATTTATTTATTATTAATTAATTTATTTTTGTTGGAGATGTTTCTCCTTTTCCCCCCAAGACACCCTTCTCCCCATCCCGGCTCCCCCCGACCCCCGAGCATTGTTGTCTATGTCCATTGGCTATGCATATATGCATATACATTTTTTGGCTTGTCTCATCCCTCCCACCGCCTCCCTCCTCTGAGGTCTATCAGTCTGACTCATATTCCTTTCTATGTCTCTGGGTCTATTTTGTTCACCAGCTTCTTTTGTGCATTATATTCTATACATAAGTGAGATCATGTGGTATTTGTCTTTCTCTGACTGGCTTACTTCGCTTAGCATAATACTCTCCAGGTCCCTCCATGTCATCTCAAAGGATAAGAAATCATTTTTTCTTACAGCTGCATAGTGTTCCATTGTGTATATGAACCATAGGTTTTTTTTTATCCTCACCCGAGGATATTTTTGCATTTATCTTCAGATAGAGCAGGGGGCGTGGGGAGAAACATCAATGTGAGAGAGACACATTGAGTGGTTGCCACCCACCCGACCCCAAGTAGGGCCAGGGACAAACTGCAACTGAGGTATGTGCCCTTAGCTGGAATGAACCTGGGCCTCTTTAGACCACAGGCTGACGCTCTAACCGCTGAGCCAAACTGGCAGGGCGAACCACAGGTTATTTTTGTTGTTGTTGTTGTTGTTCAGATAGGGTGGAAGAGAGAGGGAGAGAGAGAGAGAGAAACATTGATGTGAAAGGGACACATCGAGTGGTTGCCACCCGCATGACCCAACCAGGGCCAGGGACAAACTGCAACCGAGGTATGTCCCTTTAGCAGGAACAGAACCGGGGTCTCTCTGGACCGCACACAGTCCGACGCTCTAACTGCTGAGCCAAACTGGCCAGGGCAAGCCACAGGTTTTTTATCCACTCATCTACTGATGGACACTTGGGCTATTTCCAGATCTTAGCAATTGTAGATAGTGCAGCTCTGAACTTAGGGGTGCATATATTCATTCTGATTGGTATTTCAGGTTTCTAGGATATATTTCTAGAAGTGGGATCACTGGGTCAAATGGCAGTTCAATTTTCAATTTTTTTAGGAAACACCATATTGTTTTCCATAGCGGCTGCACCAGTCTGCATTCCCACCAGCAGTGTGCTAGAGTTCCCTTTTCTCCACACCTTATGAGCACTTGTTGTTTGATGATTTGTTGATGGCAGCCATTCTGACAGGTGTGAGGTGACACCTCATAGTTGTTTTAATTTGCATCTCTCTGATGATTAGAGACCTGAGCATTTTTTTTATATGTCTCTTGGCCATATGTATGTCCTTTTTGGAAAGGTGTCTATTTAGGTCCTCTGCCTATTTTTTAATTGGGTTCTTTGTCTTCCTCTGTTTTGTTGTATGAGTACTGTATATATTTTAAAAATTAATTCCTTATCTGATGTATTGTTGGCAATTATGCTCTCCCATATAGTGCTTTCCCTTTCCATTTTGATGGTTGTTTCTTTTTCTGTGCAGAAGCTTTTTAGTTTAATGTAGTCTCATGTGTTCATTTTTTGTTTGTTTGTTTCTGGAAAACAAAGGCCTTGCATCAGTGAAAATTCTGCTGCATGTGATGTCTGAGATTTTGTTGCTTACATTTTCTTCTAGGATTTTTATGGATTCATGAGTCACATTTAAGTCTTCTATCTATTTTGAGTTTATTTTTGTGTATGTTGTAAGTTGGTGGTCTAGTTTCATTTTTTTTGCATGTAGCTGTCCAATTTTCCCAACACCATTTATTAAAGAGGCTGTCTTTACTTCATGATATACTCTTGCCACATTTGTCAAATATAAATTGAGCATAATGTCTTGGGTCGATTTCAGGTTGTCTGTTCTGTTCCATTGATTTGTATGCCTGTTCTTGTACCAGTACCAGGCCGCTTTGATTGCAATGGCTTTGTAGTATAACCTGATATCTGTTATTGTGATCTCTCCTACTTTGTTCTTCTTTTTCAAGATTTCTTAGGCTATTAGGGGTCTTTTTTGGTTCCAAATAAACTTTTGAAGTATTTTCTCTAGTTCTGTGAAATTAATCACTGGTATTTTAATGGGGATTGCATTGAATCTATAGATTGCTTTGCATAGTATGGACATTTTAATGATGTTAATTCTTCCAATCCATGAACAAGGTATATGCTTCCACTTTTTTATATCTTCTTCTAATTATTTTTTCAATATCTAATAGTTTTCTGCAAATAGGTCTTTTATTTCTCTGGTGAAATTTGTTCCTAGGTATCTTAATTTTTTTGGCACAGTGATAAATGGGATTGTTTTTTTAGTTTCTCTTTCTGTGAGTTCATTATTGATGTATAAGAATGCCATTGACTTTTTATGTTAATTTTATATTTTGCTACTTTGCCAAATTCATTTATTAAATTTAGTAGATTTTTGATGGAGTCTTTAGAATTTTCCATGTACCATATCATGTAATCTGCAAATAATGACCGTTTCAATTCCTCCTTTCTGATTTAGATTCCTTTTATCTTTTCTTCACGTCTAATTGCTGTGGCTAAGACTTCCAGTACTAAGTTAAATATGAGTGGCATAAGTGAATATCCCTGTTTTGTTCCTGTTCTCATGGGAAATGCTTTTAGTTTTTGCCCATTGAGTGTGATGTTGGCTGTAGGTTTTTCATATATGGCCTTTATTATGTTGAGATATGATCCCTCCATTTCCACATTGCTGAGTATTTTTATCAGAAATAGGTGCTGGGTTTTGTTAAATGCTTTTTCAGTGTCTACTGATATGTTCATATGGTTTTTACCTTTCATTTTGTTTATGTGGTATATCACATTTATTGATTTGTGAATATTGTACCAGCCTTGCATTCCTGGGATGAATCCTACTTTGTCATGGTGAATAATTTTTTTAATGTATTGGTGGATCCGATTTGCTAATATTTTATTAAGGATTTTGGCATCTGTGCTCATCAGGGATATTGTCCTGTAGTTTTCTTTCTTTGTAGTGTCTTTATCCAGTTTTGAAAATAGGATTATGCTGGACTCATAAAATGAGTTTGGAAGTCTTCCTTCTTGAAGTTTTTGGAATAGTTTGAGGAGAATGGGTGTTAGTTCTTTGAATGTTCGGTAAAACTCCCCTGTGAAGCCATCTGGGCCTGGGCTTTTGTTTGCTGGGAGAGTCTTGATTACAACTTCAGTTTTCTTAGTTGTTATTGGTCTGTTCAAGTTTTCTATCTCTTCCCGGTTCAGTTTTGGAGACTGTGTGTTTCTAGAAATTTCTCCATTTTGCCTAGATTGTCCAGTTTGTTGCTGTATAATTGTTCATAGTATGTTTTGATTATCCTTTGTGTTTTTTTTTGTTTCTGTGGTGTTAGTTGTTACTTCTCCTATTTCATTTCTGATTTTGTGTATCTGGGTCCTCTTTCTTTGTTTTTTGGTGCGTCTAGCTAAGGGTCTGTCAATCTTGTTTATTTTTTCAAAGAATCAGCTCTTTGTTTCATTCATCTTTTGAATTGTTTTTTAAGTCTCTATGTCGTTTATTTCTGCTCTGATCTTTAGTATTTCTTTCCTTCTACTTGCTCTGGGTTTTCTTTTTGTTTGTTTGTTTGTTTGTTTGTGTGTTTGCTTTCTAGTTCTTTAAGTTGTAATGTTAGATAGTCAATTAGAAATGTTTCTTGTTTCTTGAGGTAGGCCTGTAGTGCTATGAACTTCCCTCTCAGGACTGCTTTTGCTGTGTCCCATACATTTTGTGTTGTTGTGTGTTCATTTTCATTGGTTTCCAGGAAGTTTTTAATTTCTTCCTTGATCTCCTTGGTAACCCATTTATGCTCTTTAGCCTCCATGTGTTTGAATGTTTTTGTTGTAATTTCATTTTCACATTTCTAGTTTTATGCTATTGTGATCTGAGAAGATGCTTGATATGATTTCAACTTTCTCGAACTTTTAGAGACTTAGTTTGTGTCCTAACATGTGGTCTATCTTTGAGAATGTGTGCACTTGAGAAGAATGTGAATTTTGCAGTTTTAGAGTGTAATTCTCTGTAGATATCTATGAAATCCATTTGATCTAGTGCATCATTTAGAGTCTTTCTTTCCTTGTTAATTTTTTATCTAGAGGACCTTTTTAGTGATGTCAGTAGGGTGTGGGGGTAACATTTTTAAAGGAGCATTGATAAACAGTAGAGCTGCTATAAAACAAGGGTGATAAGAATGTAAAAACTGTTATTATAACCACCTTTCATTTAAAATGCTATGTACCTGGTGCTGTCTTTATACTTTATACGATTTTCTTATTTAATCCTCACAATATTCATAGAAGCTAGTTGTGATTTTCCTTACATTGCAAGAGCGAAGAGTGTAGTTAAGAAAGACTCTGTAATTCTCTTGAGAACACACAGTTAATATATATTAGACTGGAAAAGGTGCCCTGAGACCACACAGCTAAAATATATTAAGAGCTGGTGTTTATCTAATAACAAGCCAGGACACTTCCTATTATACTACCTTACAATGTTGAAAGAAATTGAGGAAGTTCAGTACTAAACAAGACAAATATTCTAAGGATCGGGGTTATGTTACTGCACAGTTTCTAAGGACTAAACTAGAAAAAGTGAAGACAGTAAAAGAGACATTTTCTTACAGTAAGACTTTTCTATTGACCAGGCTAGTTAGAATATGTTATTTTAACCCATGCCAAGATAATGACTTGCCACTTGATGCTACTTTCCCCAACATGGTCTCATTATTTGTGATTTTCTTAGCCTGAAGTGTTCTTCCCTTGCATCTTTCTCTCTGAGGGGGTAGTATTTGAGCTGAGCCTTAGTGCTAAGAGGTATCTCCCTTGATTGTTCTTAAAAAAACTAACACTGACCTCATTACTACATTGCACTTATTTATTTTTAACTTTGGTTATTTTTCTCCTCCACTATGAAGAATATCCCAAGAGAAAATAAATCACAAATGTATAAATGTATAAGGCAAATAGCAGACACTCTGAATATTTGTTGAATAGCATTGAAACTAATTTTATGCTTTGGATGAAGTATCATTAGGTTAAGTTCTCATTCATTATAAGAATCTGATATTTCTTTTAGGCTAATAAATAATGAAGGCAGCAAATGGGAGATGATCTGTATCAGGACTGAACTGTGTCTTCAAAACAACCCAAAGTTACATTAAAATAATGTTTATCCAAGGTAATATACAATTATATTGTAGAACTTGTAAAGAATCACTGAGAATTGCACAAGAGAGTTACAACTGTTTTAATGTAAGTTAATTGTTAACTGAATTCAATACAAATTTTCAAAATCCAGCCTTGGCCTGCTGGATTGGAGCATTGTCCTGTATACCAAAAGGTTTCTGGTTCAATTCTCTGTCGGAACATATACCTAGGTTGTGGATTCAATCCTATTAGAGGAGGAAACTGATTGGTGTTTCTCTCTCACATTGATACTTTTTTCTCTTCCTCTTCCACTCTAAAATCAAGAAAAATATATCCTTGAGAGAAGATTTTTAAAAAATCCATGCACAATGCTTTTTGTAGGCATCATGACAATATGATGCTATTTCTAGTGCATAGGTACAAAAGAAATGAAGGTATGCTTTATCACCATAATAAATAGCATTTTTCTCAATGTTTTTAATGTGTACCTGGTAGCACAGAACATTACGCATGTATTACATCTTTTAATCCTCAAGATAGACCTATGGATAGTATTTTTGAGTATTAATTTTCCCATTTTACAAATCAGGAAAGTGGGACATAATGGACCCAAGAAACTTGAAGAGAGTTACATAGTTTATCTGATAAAGTCATATTTAGACTTTATGTCAGTCTGGCCCCACCGTCCCACCATTGTATGCTAATCATTACACATGATACAATCTCATCCTAAATGTCATCAAAGCAAAAGAGAATATTTTCAGTATTAACCAGAGGAGAAACATAAAACTGAAAACTAGTTTATTTATTTATTTTTAATTTGAGATTTATACATGAAGAACTCACTTTGGAGGTCAATTTGAACTCAGTATTTCTTTTTAGGTTTTAACGTAAACTTTGGGGAATTGTTATAAGGACAAGAGATTAAACTGCACCTCTTTGTAGTGAACACATGCTATATCTCATTGTCACATTGTCACTCATTTTATTCTTCTCAGATATGCCCTAGTGTTTGAGAGCTGTTCTTTAGAAGAGGAAATATCTTACGCTGTGAGGTTATAGGGAGAAAACTAGGATCAATTGGTAGATATTATAAGGAAAGCAATTTTGCTTTAATGTGAGGGACAAATTTCTATCAAGTTGGAAAATGAGCTGCCTTGAGAGTTGTGACTGTCATTTAATGAAGAAGCACTTTTAGAGAGAGGGAAGCTATTATCAAAGCTATAGAAAGGGGGTCAACAAGATTTTTCTGTGAAGGCATGGATAGTAAATATTTTAGTCGATGTTGGCAGTAAAGTCTATGTTGCAACTGCTCAATAATGCCATAGAGATTATGGAAATGAGTGGGTGTGACTGTGTTCTAATAAAATTTTATTTATACAAATAGGCTACAGACCAGAGTAGGCCTGAGGATGAAGTTTGCAACCAAACCCTACTCTAGAGGACATTAATCAGGGTATGCTCACTACTGTTACAAAATCTCCAAATTTCAGTGGCTTAATATAGGATTGGCTAACTAGGGCCCACAGGTCTATCTGTCCCACAGCCTGTTTTTGTATGATTCACAGACTAAAAATTATTTTTGTATTTTCAATAGTCATAAAAGAAGAGAACAAGTGACATAGAGAGCTATGGTCCACAAATTCTAAAATACTTACAAAGTGGGCCTTTTACAGAAAAAGTGTGCCCACCTAAACAAATGTGCTTTGTTAGATAGCTATCCTGCAAAGTGACTCAAGGATTCAGACCCCTAGTACTTGGGGGCAAACATGGCTACCATGGTGTGCAGGAAAAGCATGAGAAAGACACACAGGATGTAGTACTCATATTGAAGAAGTGTTATTCATTACCTAAAAAAACTTTTTTTTTTATTCTTTATTGATTTTAGAGAGAGAGGAAGGGTGAAGGAGAGAGAGATAGAAACATTGATGAGAGAGAACATTGATTGGCCTCTTGCATGCGCCCACTGTGGATCAAGCCTACATCCTGTGCATGTGTCCGGTCGGGAATTGAACAGGCAACCTCTTGGTGCATGGGTTGACGCTCAACCACTGAGCCACACCGGCTAGGCCCTTAGTCATTATTCTTGCTCACATTTCATCAGCCAGAGTTAATCATGTGTCTGCCTAGAGTGAAGGAGGCTAAAAATACAAGAAGGGGCAAAAGTAGGTTTACAGTTGTTTTTATGGAGAGTGATACAATAATTGATAAATAACAATACAAGAATAACCTCTGTTTTGTGTACTCTAAATCCTGTGTATGTTTAGCTGAATAGCTTTCTTCCAGCACCTACTTCATACTATGGAAAAAAACCATGAACCTTTGGCAGTCAGAGTCGCCTCCACCACACATGAACATCAGATTGAGGCTTGTTGTAGATATAGCCTGTGAACCAAAAATGAGCTCTGCAATAATTCTGACAAGTTTAGTGACCGAAAGTAACTTCTCACGTTGATCTGATCTTAAATAATTAACTAGGCACATCATGGTGGGTACTCATTCCCCAAGCTTATACCTTCTTTAGTAAAAGGTTTATCTTTGTCTTAAGCAAGCCCTGTCCATTGGTCTTATGCATCTAGGTTAACACATCTTTGAAATGCCACAGTACACTAATGTTTTTCAGACCCCTTGGAGAGGGGTAACCACCTTCAATACAAACATAATCTTATTAACTATTTCATAATCCAACCATAGAGATTTCCCCACCTTGTTTTCTCCAACTTTTATGTAATCTTCCTTATGTCTCTTTCTTAATTCCAAATGTATAAAAGAAACTGCAAAATGGTGGTTCTCTGAGGCATTTGAAATCTTGTTTCTCAGCATGTAATCAAGTTTGGCTCAAACTCATAAGAATTCCCTACAGGTTTGGACATTCTTACTTTAAGGCATGATCATTTTGATTTTACAATTCCCAAAGTTGTAGAAATATAGTATATATGGGCTAAGCAGAGGCTTATCCTCCCTAACATCACCTGTAATAACTTCCTGATTTTCTTTAATCAGAAATGGCATGAGAGTTTTCTAAACACATTATCCTAATAAATTTTGCCTCATAAAGGTCTTCATATATTTATACCTATATAAAGAACTCAGCATTATGCACTTACCTGAGAAAATTACAAGTTTGAGTCTCATAAGGTATGTGTCAAATAAATTAGAAATGATGAAAATTATGTATATGTAAACATTTGGTTTTAGAACATTTTAATTTTGCCTCTATTTTATTTTTTTTATTTTACTTCATGATTCATATTTTTGTATATTCACTAAGTCATGTCTTTTGTGATTGGTTTTTCAGTTACTAGGTTTCCAAAGTTACCAGTTCCCTCTCAGTTTTTTTTTTTGTTTTTTGTTTTGGCTGGTCTAATAATCAAATTGACATGAGACAGATTAGTGAGAAAGAATAACCAAATTTAGTTCAGTATGTACATACAGGGTTTCCATAAGAATATGAGGCATTAGGTCGAATCTGGCAGCTGAGGTTTATATTTTATCTTGAGCTAAGAAGAAATGTGGGGTGGGGGGTGGGGGTAGTGGTTTGGGCTTCAAAGGAGAGAAAGGCATTCACATGGAAATGGAGAAGCAAACATTTGGTAAATAAATGTTTGCTGGGCCACCTTTAACAATGAGACACCTTGATCTAATGGACCTTGTTCGGTTTCTCCCTATCACATTCTTAGTCATACTAAACTATGGTTATATGTGATATCTCCTCTTAAAAACATTTTTTAGGCAGGTTGAGAAAAAAATGGATTTTCCTAAATCTTTTCTGTCTTAAAAATAAGTAACTTAAAATAATATCACAAAGAAGGCATATTATGGGGTGGTAAAATTTGTTCCCCATCAGTAGCAACAAAAGACAGAACCGAAATTTTTCAAAATAATATTTTTATTACATTATTATTTCAGTTCTTATTTTCATAGATTTTTACTAGGAGAGAAAGAAAGATTAAGCGAGAAATTTAGAGATAGAGAGAGGCTAAATTTTGAAGTAAATCTTACTACTTGTAATAAAGATCATTAAAGATGTGAGAGATTAATTGAAAGGATTTTTAACTGAATCTATTTTAAGAGAACATGGTTCAATCACTCAAATAATTAAGTAAAAAAGAACAGTGGGAGTAGTAAAAACTGCAAAGAAGTGATCAACAAAATAGCCATTTAATTAGAAAAAAATGAAAGGATAAAAGAAAGAACTAAATGATCTGTTGAGAAGAAAGTGAGAGAAACTTGAATGAATATTCAGAATTTATTAAGACAACAAAAGCAATAACAAATGCACTGTATGACTCAACATCATCAACTGAAGTTACCTTAAAGAAGTAAGATCAACTAACACTTTGTTTTAAGTCACCAACACTGTATCTGTACTATGCAATAGCAAAGATATTAAATGACAATATTCTAGGGTTGGCTGAATTCTTTGAAGCACAAAGTAAAAAGAAGGTAGAATCAACATAAGAAATACCTTGGGACTAGATGTAGTCACAAGAAAGTCACTGTTAATTTCTTTTAACTATTTTTTGTTGTTATTAATCCTCAACCAAGGATATTTTTTCATTGTTTTTTTTTGTTTTTTTTTTTTTTGGTAGAGGGGAAGGGTTGGGGGGATGAGAGAGAAACATCAATGTGTGAGAGACACATCAATTGCTTGCCTCCTGCACGACCCCGACTACGGCCAGGGATCGAACCTGCAACCCTTGACTGGGAATTGAATCCATGATCTTTTAGTCTGCAGACTGACATTCTAGCCACTGAACAAAACAGGCCAGGGTAATTTCTATTATTTCATTACATATGAAGTACTGTATCATTCTGAGTATCTGCATTAAAAGACATTATGATCATTAAGTTTTGAAAATATTATATTTCCATTGGAACAATTCCCAGGAAAATCTTAAGTCTTGTTTTATTAGGTTTTAGTATCATATTGTGAGACAGCCCAGGAATAGTCACCAAGGAGTCAAACACATTCTTGGAGGGTTAACAATTTTGTTATAATGATGTAAGTGTTGGTTTGAAAGTTGACTTGGTGGGTTTATTTGTTGAAATGAAGTAAAGACTTAGACAGTTGGGCACATCTGAAGTCAACAAATCAGAACCATAGCTACAATCAAAACTATTCGAAAAGGAAATTTTTCATAGTGGACCCTTGAAACAATGAAGGTACTCTTTAGCAAAGCTGTCACTGTTGTACTCACTAGCATACTCTGATGGAAATGTTGTCTCTCCCCTCATGGTGACGGACTATCTAGTCTTTCTCAGATCTGTAGACTGCTGAAGACATTCTTTTCCTTTTACATAAGCATGTGCTGGCTATCTCTAGACCCTAGAGATGATGAGTTATGTCTTCTGGCTATGGACATAACTTCCCTCTATTTTTTTTTAATCCTCACCTGAGGATATTCTCTCCATTTTTGTTCAGATAGAATGGGAGGGAGAGAGAAAGAAACATCAATGTGAGAGGCACACATCGACTGGTTGCCTCCCACACGAACCCAACCGGGGCTGGGGACCAACCGCAACTGAGGTAAGTGCCCCTGACCGGAATCAAACCCACGACTCCTTGGTCCACGAGCCGACACTCTAACTGCTGAATCAAACTGTCCGCAACTTCCCTCTATTTTTGATAGTGAGAAACAACAACACACTTTGCATTGCTTTCATTAAGTTATATTAATAGAATAAAAATTAAAGAATCTCAGATCAATACAAGGTTTGTAATCTTTTAGATGTTCCTTTATAACCCTGTGATAATTCTGAGCCATTCTATCCATCAGCAATGTCTTCTCACTAGATATCTCCTACACCCTTTTTTCCCTGGAAGAAGTTGGTCTTTACCAAAAAATAAAAAAGGTTTAGCTTTTAGTGTAAAGGTAGACAGACACAAGAGAGCCAGATATCTAAGATAAATTGACCATAACACCTTCTTTTGATCTTTTGACCCACCTGTAAGAGGTCTTTGTAATCTTATTGTTTTAGTATACCCCCTATATCTTATCCACAATAACAGGGGATCAAATTTTTATTTTACATGTCTTTTTTTTTACTGGTTATTTTTTAAATCTTCATTGTTGAGGCTATTACAGATGTCTCCCCTTTTGTTTCCCCATTGTCCCCCTCCACCTGGTTCCCACCCTAGCCCAGGCCTTTACCACCCAGCATATAAGTTCTTTGGTTAATCTTCTGGTCCCCTACCCCCACTTCCCTCTGAGATTCGTCGGTCTGTCTCATGTTTCCATGCCTCTGGTTCTACTTTATTTATCAGTTTATTTTGTTCATTAGATTTCACATATAAGTGGTGTCATGTGATATTTGTCTTTCTCTGGCTAGTTTATTTCACTTAGCATAATCATCTGCAGCTCCCTCCATGCTGTCTCAGAGAGTAATAGATCCTTCTCTTTTACATCTGCATAGTATTCCATTGTGTAAATGTACCACTGCTTTTTTATCCACTCATCTACTGATCAGTACTTCGGCTATTTTCAGATCTTAGCTATTGTAAATAGTGCTGCTATGAACAAAAGGGTGCACAT
Source organism: Molossus molossus (assembly GCF_014108415.1). Taxonomy (NCBI): domain Eukaryota; kingdom Metazoa; phylum Chordata; class Mammalia; order Chiroptera; family Molossidae; genus Molossus; species Molossus molossus. The sequence continues at coordinate 23,719,258 of NW_023425346.1, forward strand.
ATTCTTTCTGGTTGTTTTTTCTTGATTCTTGGGTAATATTCCTAGAAGTGGAATTGCTGAGTCAAATGGTAGTTTCATTTTTAATTGTTTGAGGTAATTCCACACTGTTTCCTACAGTGGCTGCATCAGTCTGCATTCTTACCAGCAGCGTACTAGGGTCTTTTTTCCTCCACATTTTTGTCAGCCCTCATTGTTTGTTGATTTGTTGATGGTAGTCATTCTGGCAGGTAGGAGGTGGTACTTCATTGTAGTCTTAATTTGCATATCTGATGATTATTGATAGTGAACATTTTTTCACATGTCCCTTGGCCCATTTTTTAATTGGATTGTTGGTTTTCCTTTTGTTGAGTTGGATGAGTATTTTATATATTTTGGAAATTAACTCTTTATCAGAGTTAATTAACTCTATTTCATTGGCAACTATGTTCTCTTTTTTTCCTTTGCTTACTTATAATAATGGCCAATTTCATATCTGTAGCCAATAACAGGTTTTCTTCAAATTCTGACCCAGTAAGAAGTTGAAGACTGGCTTTAAAATTCTATCCATAGGCCACAAAATCCAAAAAAAAATCTAAGTTACTTCATGGGATTTTTCATTCAAACATTTAGGAACTGGAATCCACACAATTAGTAGATAATCTTGCTACCATATCCATTCATATCCATATTCCTGGCTTCACCCTGAGGTAGTTTACAGGTAGTTTCCTTTCACACTAATGGCTTCCTCCAACACTCTGCCTAGGAGAATTCTTTGGTTATAGAGTCATAAATATAAAACAGGAAAAATGTGCTTCAAAACTACCATGGGACCTCTACACCATGTCAGTCTCAGTATACTTTGACCTTTCTTATGGTGGCTCGGGGTTTCCAGAGTGATTGTTACATAATACTAGGACAAAAGCAGAAAACAAGCAAACAAAACAATCTTACATTTAGTGTCAGAATTTATGTAGCATTTCTTTTGCCATAGATGTATTTCTACTCTATTCTTTGGTCAAAGCCGCCATAATCCAATCTACATTAAAGCAATCATAATGTCAGTGAATAAATAGATCACCTCATTCTCAATGACAAAGTTGTCAAAGAATTTGAGCTCATATTTATTCCATCACTGCTTGTTTTCTATTTTACACCAAATTGAAATGTTTGTATCCATATCCTCCACTCAGGTCTGCTTTTTGGAGGAAGCAATCTGATCTCCGTTGATTTCTCTTAGAGACAGAAGGGTTGCTGGGCAGCACTGGTAGAACAGTAGCTTCCATGATGCCAGGCTTTTAGCTGATGATTAGTTATTTGAAAATATAGTTTAGGCTATGTATTCTTTTCTTATTTAATAAGGTCATTTCTGTTCCTCCAATATTTCCCCACATTTCTTCAAAAAATAACAAAGTTGGAGTTTTTAGAAAGGTACACATCAAGTGGCTGCCACCCACACGACCCAACCAGGGCCAGGGACAAACTGCAACCGAGATACATGCCCTCAGTGGGAACCAAACCCGGGTCTTTCCAGACTGCAGGCCAACGCTCTAACCACTGAGCAAAACTGGCTAGGGCTAATTTTTTTTTTTTTTTTAATTTTGCACAGATAAATTGACATGGTCCCATTAGATAGTAGTGAAAGTGAATTAGACTCCCCTAGTAACAATAGCTCTCAGAGAAGCCCAACTTTCTCAGTTGATAGAATAGCCAAATAATAAAAATCTCTATTTTAGAAACATTATAAACAACATTATAAACATAAGTGTCAGAATAATACCTGCCTTATGTCAATTTAATTATTAGACAAGTCAAAGAACCTTCCCTACAGCATCAACCCAGAAGTATCAAGTGAAAACCTGATAAATGTGTGTGTGTGTGTGTGTGTGTGTGTATATCTCAAAGGCAAATTTTTCCTAATTCATAGAGAAGTTATAAATCTTATGCATACAAATACTTTAATAGCTCTGACCCATGCAGTTCAGATTCAGGGCAATGTTGCAATTAAATTGATGCAGCCCATGAAAACAGAACAAATTCAAAGTAATCCATGTTCTTTATTTCACTTGTCTTATTGAAACATCATGAAGGTGACAAATAGTCCAGAGCAGTGGTTTATAAACATCTTTTGTTTGGTTTGTTTCTGTTTTTGACAGACTTTCCATACCCTATAACTATCTTATTTCTTACCTTAAAAGCTTTTCCTTAAAATTCTGTTTTTACAACCCCTAGCTGGAATGTCCTATACTCACGTATTTCCTTCCTCCTTATTTCTGGTTTTTAGAATTGACTGAATCTCTTTTGCTAGGGCTGGGAAATTTGATCTGGATAACTCAATGGATATTAAGATCACAAATATTAGTTGGCTCTCACTCAACTATGATGCATATCAAAGACTATACTTGTTAACATTAATTTTTTTTTTCCCTATACTGATTTTTAGAGAGAGAGGAAAGGAGAGGGAGAAAGAGATAGAAACATTGATGGACCACCTCCTGCATGCTCCTCCCCCAGGGGATTGGGCCCACAAGCCCACCACCCAGGCATGTTCCCTGACCAGGAATCAAACTGATGACCTCTTGGTGCATGGGTCAACAACATTCAGCCATTAAGCCACACTGGCCAGGCTGTACTTGTTAACATTTAATTGCTCACCTTCACAAAATTTGAAATCCCTGTTTGGTTTTAAAGGGAAGCACAACCTGCCACTTCAAAATATGCTTCTTCGATGTAAGAATGATTTAGAGCTGATAATTCATAAGAAAAAGCAGACACAGAAATAGCTCTGAAAACCAAGTAGAAATTACCATTTTGTAAGAGAAATGTACATATATAAGGGAATTCTCCATTTTTAAAGGTGCCTTTTAATCTGTACCAGAAAGAGAATGACTGAACCTCTAGAAATTCTTACCAATGGAGAAGTCAAAGACTTAATGCTGCAAAAAAACTATCACTTTGTTTACTGTACTTTGCCTGATTACCTCCCATAGCTGTTGCTCCTCCCTTGTCCCCTCCAGTCCTCTATGTCTTCTGTCTTTAGCTGAAGATGGTATATAAGTAGTGGCTTGGGTCATTTTAAAGAGTTACTCAGTTTTCCTGGTTCTCTCCTATGTATATAGGATATATATATATATATATATATATTTAAACTTCTGTTTGTTTTTCTTCTGTTAATCTGTCTTTTATTAAAGAAGGTCTCATCCAGGAACTTAGAAGGGTACAAAAAAATTATTTTTTTCCCTAAAAAGTTTCCCCAAGATCATAAATGAACAAAAATCTCCACTAGTAACACCCTTTGCAACACTGCCAGAGGTACTAAACAGCAATAAGACAACAAAAATATGTAAAGTTATTAGGTATGTAAAAGAAGAAATATATATGGTCATTTACTAAAGTTATGATTGCACACTTAGAAAAGCCCAAAGCAGATAAAGACAAACTATTACAATTAGGAAATGAATTGGCTACAAGATTAATATATAGAAGTCAACTCTATTGCTATGTGGTAGGAACAATTAGAAAGTAAAATCTGAGAAATTATGCAATTGAATATTGCTGCAAGTACCTTGAAATATTTAGGAATAAAAGTAATAACAGAAAAAAAACTACAAAGCATTTTTTGAGAGATATTTAAAAATATTTTAATAAACTTGGGAAATTTTATTTTTTCAGTTTAGAAGAATTAATACCTTAATGGCATCAGGTTCTTCCAATATAAACTAGATTCAGTGCAATCTCAGTCAAAAAGTTCCAAATAAAATAAACAATAAAAATTAACAATTTGAATCTAATGTTTATATGGAAATGGATAGGCACAATAATAATGTAACAATCTTAAAAGAGAACAAACACTACCAAGTAAAAAAATCTTATAAAGCTACAATATTTAAAACTATGGTGTTGGCACTTAGATTCATACATAAGATAATGGAACAGAAAAGGGAACAGAGTAAACCCACATACACGGTCCCTTGATTTAACTTAAGATAACACTACAATATAATGGGGAAATGGTAATCTTTTTAATAAATGGTGCTAAGTTAATTAGATATCTTTATAGAAATAAAAGAATAAAAATTTGAATTTCTGGTCCTGGTTGAATAGCACAGTTGGTTAGAGTGTCATTATGATATGCCAAGGTTGTGTGTTTGATCCCCAGTCAGGGCACATACAAGAAGCAACCAAAGAGCCCAGCCAGAGTAGCTCAGGGGTTGAGCATTGACCCATGAACCAAGATATTGCAGGTTTGATTTTTGGTCAGGGCACATGCCTGGGTTGAGGGCTTGATCCCCGGTAGGTGATGTGCAGGAAGCAGCTGATAGATGTTTCTCTTTCATTGATGTTTCTATCTCTCTCCTTCTTCCTTCTGTTCACCAAAAAATTTAGTAAAAACATTTTAAAAAAAGAAGCAACCTATGAATGTACAAATTAATAGAACAGCACATGAATGTTTCTCTCTCTCTTACCCTTCCTCTTTCTCTCTCTAAAATCAATAACTTAAAAAAAAAGAATTTGAATCTTTGAACCTATAATACTGAAGGTATTGACTTAGAGAATTTAGCTACCTTAATATTTTGATTTTTTTTTTCAATTCCTCTTGGTAGGTGGTTTGCTTTTAAAGGTATATTAGGTGACTGCATACCAAATATTTTGCTATCCCGTAAGAAGGATAGAGGGTACTGCTTGTAATCTGCAGTTAGGCAGAACTTATAGGAACAACTCCCAGACTGTTACTGTAGAACTGGTCTACTAGAGAGGTGTTGTAAACCACTTTTCAGACCACACAACCTTGTTGCAATCAGAAAGCTATCACATCACTTCTAGCCTTAGACAGTCCAAGCCCTTCTGGTGACTTGCTTTCTAGAAGTTCTGGTCTTCCCAGTCTCATGCTGCTCACTTTCTCTTCCTACGTTTCACATGTACTGTACATCTGCCTAGAAGAACACAGTCATTCTTGGGATTCTAGCTGCAAGGAATCCTGGGAAAGATAGTCTATTCTTGAAAGAGGTTGGAATAAAAACTGAGTCAACCAGACTAGAGAGTCTACCTCAGCTTCCATAATGTCCAAAATTCTGTAATAATAAAAATAGTCATTTATTAAGCATGATATAACAAATCTATTTCTTCTATGTCATCCAATACTTTCAACTAATTTTATAGACAGTTTAATATTCTCATTTTACTAAAGACACAGAAATAGAAAACAAAAAATAACAATAAAATGTATTTTTAAAAAACAAGCCCACGTTTACCCATTTAATTATTCCAAACCAAACACAAAACCAGTTCAGTGTGGTTTCAGTAATGAGATTCTTTCTACCATTCTTTGCTTTCTCTAAAACTAAAGTTGTATCAGCATAACAAAGTTTTTATTTTCCAATTTTAACAGTTCATTTAAGGGTGAACTAAAAGAAACTCAGGGATGTATAAAAAAGTTGTGTTCATTTTAAAAGATGGATAAAATTAGAAACAAAAAAGACTGACAGGATGCCTAGATGATTCAAAGGAAAAACGCAAACAAACCCAAAAATGTTAATGTTGATGCATTCAGTGAGCCAGAGTGTGAATGTTACATTGCAGAAAATTCTGACTCAGTTTAATTGATATGTGATTTTGGCAAAATAAGTGAGAATTTGGCCAAAGATAATAGCTTAGACATCTGTGTACTAAGACCGTTGAGCAAGTGCTACATGTCATCTATGTTCAGCATCAGAAAATTTTGTTATGTCCAAGTTTCCCTGTCAGTCATGAGATTTAAAATATGACAGAAAAATATTTAAACAAATAAGACAATGATAAATTGATCCAGAAATTAAGGGTAAAAATACAATTCTGAATGACAATTACTTTTCCTCCTTCATAGACTAAGCAAAAATAAATCTTCTAAATATTTTTCATCTTAAAAAAAAAAAGGAGAGAGAGAGAAAGAAACAGCAGGGAAATCCACCTAGACTTAGAGTAGGTACAAAAATTGAGAGCAGCCCTGGCCAGTTTCGCTCAGTGGTTGGAGCGTCGGCCTGTTGACCAGAGAGTCTCGGGTTCAGTTCCCACTAGGCCCTTGGGGCTAGAAGCACGTACCAAAAAAAAAAAAAAAAAAAAAAAGAAGAGCAAATGAGGTAGAGTGCCCCATCCAGAAAAATGCATGATTCATGAGGGCTTTGCATTTAATAAGGCCGAAGACAGCTGAGAGATTAAATAATGTGAAAATGCACTGAAGACCTTGCGAGTTGGCTGAAATTTCACCTAAGAACTTGCAGGACTTAATTAAAGCCACCTTTGAAAAGCATATTTGCATTCCACATGAAAGTGTTCTGAGGACCCAAAATCAGAGTACTAGAAAAAGGAAACAGAAGGTCACTCTATTTTCAGTGGAAGTGGGATGTACAATGGTGGAAATGGGGGACCTCCTTCCCCACTGGGTGCTGGGGATGGGGTCCTTATAATATCTTGAGAGAAAGAATTTTCTAAGACTTACCCAGAAGGATGAGTGATCTTTATTTCTGTGGAATTACATCTCTGGGTTTGAAAGTACCATTTCCCTTAAACCAGTCCTGAAAAACCAGCTGAGGATATAACAAAGCTAGAAGGAAAGCCAGTGTCCAGAGTTCCTGTTCTGTTGTGGAGCTGAGTCTGGTGTAGCATTAGGCTAACTGCAGTCCATACATCCATTGTGTGGGGTCCACATGGCTGTGAGCCAAGTGGGCAAATGCAGGAGTGTGAGAACCCTGCAAGCCAGAAGTGAACGCAACATGCCAAGAGACAAGAGCGTGAGCCAAGAAGCTTAAGTGTCTCAAATCTTCCCGGGCTTGCATGTGGCTATGCCTACTCTGGCCAATCACCTGTTCCCAGGTGTGACTGAAAGACAAGTACCTTCCCTTTGTCACTCAGACTTTACTGGGCTTACATCTATTTGCCCTTCTGTCTGTTCCTTTCCAGTTAATTAATAACCAGGTTCGTTACAATGGTATCAACTCCACATATTTCTTACCATCATTGCAGTGTTCTCTGCTCTCCTTGCTCAGACAGATCACAAAGAAAGATATTTGGCTCAGGAAACTCTACTGTAGTTTATGTAGTAAAAGTAGTATAAAATACAAGTTACTAATACTATCTCTGGAAAATAAAACATGAAAATATTAACAAAAGTAAAAACGTAATTATAGATCAATGGAGTCAGTAAATACAAACGTAAATGTAACGTAGTGGGAGTAACTATAAAATGGTTAAAATATTGCATACACATTCAGCTGCCTTATTTAGTGAGAGAGAAAAAGGTTCTACAAAAAGTAACCTCACTGAGTGATATGATCACAAGTTTCTAATTCAGTAGATCATGGTGGATAGTCACAAAGCAGACCTATAACTTCTTTAGTGAAAGGTTTTCAAGCCAGCCCTATCCATTGTTCTTCTGCATCTAAGTTAACACACCTTGGAAATGCTAGGACTGATACCCCTCAAAGGTATGATCACTCTCAAGAGAGCACAAAATCGTGTTAACTATACTGTAATCCAATCCCAGACTTGCTTTCTCCTACCTTCATGTAATCTTCCTTACACTCCTTAATTTCAAGAGAAATTGCAAAACTGGCCTTCCCTGGAGCATTTTAAATCTTGCTCCCTGGCATGTCATTAATTTGGCTCATAATAATTCTCCATAGGTTTGGATGTTCCTTCCATTGACATAGTTTAGCATAATATTCATTTTGTATGGTATCTGAGGTAAGCACAAATACAATTTTTAATTAATCGTTGCTATTAAAATAACTTTTTACACTTAAATATACACAAAGGACTCTGCTTTGTCACACACTACCCTATTCTTTGTCTGACTTTGATATGTTGGATTTTTTTCATAGCTTGGTAAAATGTCCCTTTATTTCCTCAACTGACTTTTTTAACTGATGTGCCTGATAAAAACTCCTTCGTTTATATCTTCATGTAAATTTTCCTTATAAATTCTATTTTCCTCTAGCCTATGACCTAATTGACATCTGTGCTTGGATATATCATAAACATTTCAAATCCATCATGTCCAAAGCTTGGTTTCCCAAAGCAATGCTCATCTAAACTTAGTTCTTCTTCCCCAAGTTAATATCAATGTATCCTTGTATTCCTCCCTCTGCCTGTCCTCCCTTATCTGTTATATCTATCAGTGTTGCATCTCTTCTGTATCTCAAGTCCAACCCTATCTGGACTGTCATTGACTTTGCCAAATCAACTGTAATTTCTTCCTTGCACTATGAAGTATGTGTCCACAGGTACTCTCCCCCACACCTCGTTTACAGTAGCCAGAGGGGTTTTTAAATAGGATTATGTGTATCCTTTTCTTAAAGTTTTTAAAATATAAGAAGTAAACAGCCTTTTACCTACAGGGTCTTGGATAGCCTGGCCTCTTGTTAAGCTCCAACTATATTTCAAGCCATTGGGCAGTTTGAGAGTAGGGATGTCAGGAATAGGGCTAAGGGGAGAATGCATATTTTATTTCTCTTCCACCTCAGTGGTTAGCTAAATTCCAGGCAAATGATCCAACCACAATAAATATAATTGAGTAATTGAATAAGAGCCATCAAGAAGCAGTCTTTTCATTTTTTAATTTTTTGAGGAAACATCATATTGATTTCCATAGTGGCTGTACCAGTCTGCACTCCCACCAGCAGTGTACTAGAGTCCCCTTTTCTCCACACCCTCGCCAGCACTTGTTGTTTGATGATTTGCTGATGGCAGCCATTCTGGCAGGTGTGAGGTGATATCTCATAGTCATTTTAATTTGCATCTCTCTGATGATTAGTGATGTTGAGCATTTTTTTTTTTTTTCCATATGTCTCTTGGCCATTTGTATGTCCTGTTTGGAGAGGTATCTATTTAGGTCTTATGCCCATTTTAATTGGATTATTTGTCTTCCATTTATTGAATTGTATGAGTACTGTCTATATTTTGGAAATTAATTCCTTACCTGAGGTATCATTGGCAATTATACTCTCCCATACAGTGGGTTCCCTGTCCATTTTGATGCTTTTTTCTTGTGCTGTGCAGAAGCTTTTTAATTTTATGTGGTTTCATTTATTAATTTTTTTCCTTTGTTTCTCTTGCTTTAGGCCTTGTATCAGTGAAAATTCTGCTGGATGTGATGTCTGAGATTTTGCTGCCTACATTTTCTTCTAGGATTTTTATGGATTTTCGAGTCACATATAAGTTTTTTATCTCTTTGACCCAGTGATCCCACTTCTAGGAATATATCATAAGAAGCCTGAAATACCAATCAGAATGAATATATGCACCTCTATGTTCATATCAGCACTATTTACAATTGCTGCGATCTGGAAATAGCCCAAATGTCTATCAGTAATGGATGAAAAAGCTGTGGTACATTTACACAATGGAATACTGCATAGCTGTAAAAAAGAGAGATCTCTTACCCTTTGAGATGACATGAAGGGACCTGGAGAGTATTATGCTAAGCGAATTAAGCCAGTCAGAGATAGACAAATACCACATGATCTCACTTATTTGTAGAATATAATGAACAAAATAAGCTGATGAATAAAATAGACCCAAAGACATAAAAGTAGAGATCAGATTGACAAACCTCAGTTGGGGTGGGGGAGGGAAGAGATAAACCAAAAAACTTTTATTCATATATGCATAACCAATGGACATAGACAACAATACTGTGAAGAGGGGGAGGGGGACTGGATAGGAGAGTGCCAATGGTAGAAAAAGGAGAAACATCTGCAACAAAAATAAATTAATTAAAAGAAAAAAAAAAAGAAGCAATCTTATCTACTCATATTGAAGGTACTCCTTTTTTTTTCTTAATTTAAATTTTTAAATTTTTTTGGTGGTGCTGTTTTAGACATCAGTGTCAAGGATGATAATAGTGGCAATAATATAATGTCTATTCAATAGCACACATCATCCCTTTACTGTGCACGATAACACTGAAGTCCATATTAGTTAATCTCTACATATAAAAAATAGAGCCAGCCAGTGTGGCTCAAGGATTGGGCATTGACCCCTGCACCAAGAGGTCATTTCTTTGGTTCAATTTCCAGTCAGGGCACATGCCCAGGCTGTGGGCCTAATCCCCAGTGAGGGGACTGCATCGATGGCCAATCGATGTTCTCTCTCATCGATGTTTCTCTCTCTCTCCTTCTCCCTTCTTCTCTCTCTAAAATCAACAGACAAAAAAACGTTTAAATAGAATATTATGAAAATATAAATTACATGGCTATTGGCAAATCTGAGATTTGCCCATGGTTGTTTGACTCAAAATCTCATGGTCTCAAAGTCTTCTCTCAGCAAAAATGGAATTAGTACCTATAAAATCAAATAATGCCAGTCAAAGTGTCAGAGACAGGACGTGTGATCTTAGCCTAAATGAGTCCGTTCATACTTATATGAGTTTTTGTTGAACTTTGGAGTCAGGTGATTGGAACCACAGTTTACTGTCCACTATTTGATATATCTTTTTTGTCAGGGCAAAATTTGCTGTATTTCATTCACTATATGTTTCAGTTTCTTCTAATATGTCCACATAATAGTAGAGTTATAAATGTATTTTTATGTATCTTTTTTTTTCCCTAGCCATTTTCAGGAAAGAAAGGCAGGAACTGGAGTTTCTGTGTGACTACAACTATAGAAAATAACGAGCCAGACGGTGACAAGCAATGTCACCGAGTGTCTTTGTGAAAGGCAGCGTGAGGTAATGAAAAGGACCCAAACTTACAGAAGGACGGAGACAGGTCTGATATTCTCTGCTATTTTTTAGAAGTGTCAATTTGGGCAATTTTTATCCTCTGTAAATCTGAAATATTCTCACCTATGAAACTGATATTAATACCCAACTTTCAGTGTCCTTATAAAGATCTGCAATTGACAGATTTTTTTTTTGAACATAGTCACTTTTTTTTTCTTGTCATGAGAATTTACAATTGACTCTCTTAGCAACTTTCAAATATAAAATACAGTATCCTTAACTATAGTCATCATGCTGTATGTTGTTTTTATTATCACCGATGTCATCATCATCATTGTTAATAGTAGAAACTACACATACTTTTGTTTTCTTCTCTCACAGTGTATTCTGTGCTTTATTCTTTTCTTCCTTTCTTTCCTTGTTGTTATTATTCTCTCAGGAAAACAACAGAGGTGTTAAGGTTGATTATATACTTTGCTTTCCTTCCTGGCCACCATTTGTCACTTCTGTAAGTAAACAGCAAAATGAAATCTTCTCTTATTAAATGAGACTCCATACAAATCCTGCACATTCAATACAAGTGAGAACAAAGAAAGATCTCTTCTTCAGGTGCCCAGATTTAATCTTCCTATATCAATCAATAGTTACCTGTATACACCACTCATTGGCCTTAGACACATAACTTTAGTTAGACAGTATAGGAAGTCTGCGTTGCATACCAGATATGTGAAGACCTTTTCCAATTCATTTTGAAGAAAACTTTTGTGTTCAGCTAAGACTTGTATCCCTATGACATCAATCTAATTAAGACTTGACAAATGCAATTTAGAACTAGAACTCAACAAATACAATTAAAAAGTTTAAATGCAAAAAAGCGACTTGGGGTATTAAATGTAAATGACATTTTAATTCTAAAAATTCATCAGTTTGGAAATTAATGAAATTAATGAAGCAAGAAATAAGATGCAAATCCAAAAGTTTATACTCCTTTGCTCAGTTGGCTGCCCTGGGCAAGCCCTGAAGGGGAATCAAAGCCAATTACAGTTATAAGTAATAATCTGGATTGTGCTTCCATTAAATAGTTACATGCAATAAAATCGTCTGATAAGGACTTTCTGAACAAGCAGCACATTCAGTTGAATATCTGTAAGTATGTGTGATGGCATGTGAATAAATGGATAATAGGGACATAATTAAAATGTTGGAAATAGTGGGTGAATATTATCATTTTTAAAAACAGACACTGAAATACCCTGAAATTTAAGGGTGAAATTTAGAACATAACTATAACATTGAAAAGAAGAAAACCCTTGGAAGTTCTGAAATATTGAAAAACTGTGTTGGCATTCTGAACAAACGACCACAGGTGTGTTAGTAATATGAGCAATTTTTACTTGTATGGTAGATATAATTCCTTATTCACTGGAAAAATCTATAATTACCTATCTACTTCCCATATTATAAAACAATGTCTATATTTATATTAAAAACAAAACAAACCAAAACACACTGCGCTAGTTGATTATCAAATTGACTGGTATAATTTCCGTAAAATAAAATGCAGCCATTTAGACTGTGTTAATTATGGAGAGATGTTGACCCCCACATAACTAATGCCATAATCAAAATATAGAACATTTCCACTACCCTCCAAAGTTCTCAAGGTCCCCTCATCCATTGCTGCCAGCCCCTGGCCCCAGGTCACCGCTGATCTGATTTCCTTCACCCTGGATCAGTCGAGCCTGTTCTAGAACTGTATACAAAAGGATTCGTGGTGGTATGTACTTTTTTGCCTAGCTTCTTACATTCGGTGTAATGCTTTTGAGATTCATACATGCTGTTGCATGTTTCAGTAACTTTATGGAGGAGGGTGTCTTTTTTTCCTTTTTTCTGTTTTTGTTTTTTGTTTTTGCACTAAAAAACAAAGCAACTTGTTTCATTTAAAAATATATATATATCATTTTGAAAATAAGCATAAGTAATTTATTCTGAAAAATAATTTTAAGCATGACATATTAGCATAATTCACATGCAAATCTATAAAATGGTCGGCTATTGGGACAGGTAGCCTTCTGAAATGTGTTTGAAAGATCCCTGCTTCTGGGATTCACACCACTGTGAAATCCCTTTTTGCGTGGGCAGGACCTAGTGATGGCTTCTAGTTGATTAGAATATAACAAAAATTTAATTTCTGAGATTAGGTTATAGAGGACTAACTTCCGTCTTACTGACCCTCATATTCCTCCTCTATGTTCCCTCTGCTGAATCAGCTGGAGAGGTCCTCGTGGCAAGGGGTTGAGGGAGACCTCTTTCCAACCGCCAGTAAGAAATAGAAGCCCCAAAAAGACTTTGAGAAATTGAATCCTACCAACCGCTGCTTAAGTGAGTTTGGAAGCTGATTCTTCCCTATTCAAGCTTTGTATGACACAGTAGCCCTGGTTAGCACCTTGATTAAGCAGTCTTTTGAGAGACTTTATAACTGAGGATTCAGTTAAGTTGTGCTCAGATTCTTGATTAGCACAAAGTATGATTTTTTTTAAAAAAGTGTTGTTCACAGTCATTAAGTTTTGGGGGAAATTTATTATGTAGAAATAAGTAACTAATAAATATTTTAAAGCATCTCATTTTAAAAGGTTGATGACCTAGCATTCAAATGTTGCAGAAATCAGTTACACAGTAGAAATTAAACCTAACCAGTTAGTTGAACGATCATGTATCACAGTGGCATTTGTTAAACAATGATGTTATTATAAAGCAAAACTTGTGATCATCAAGATGTAAAGAAATTTTTACAGTTTACTTTCTTTCGTTTGAAAAACGGAGTTGCTGCCTTTCTTCTCTGTGTGGGTTCTTGAAATATATATTAATCCAGAAGTCTTAATCTTTGAAAATAAAAACAGAAAGTGCTTTTAGTTCAAGCCCCTGTTCTTGAAAAGCTTTTATAATGTATTGGTCCACTTTCCTGCCTTTATAAATATAGTACAGTGAACTTAGCTACCTTCTTTTGATGGCTTTCATGTAATGCCAGCTGTTACATGGAAAATGGATTCTCACTCTGCAGTAATTTGGAGGTGGAAAGTGAAAGGTAGGCACTCAACCTAAAATGTTCACTAAAAAAGTTTTTTGGAACAAAATATTCAACTTTGATTACTTTCTTCTGATTTGAATTTATTAGTCTACTTCAACTATACAATAACAATAACAAAAATAATACCAAACACTGTACATTCAGAAGTTGCCATTATATATATGTATTTTTATAGTAACTATTTAAAAATTACATTACGGTTATTGCCTTATCTTTGTTGAAAGCTTTGGGGGAAAAACAAACAAACAAACAAACTTCTTTCCTTTTTCGATATTATAATCCACACTATTTTTTTTAGTTAACCAATCTATTCCTTAATTATTATACTATAATATTACAAACATATGGAAGAATATTAAAGTGGAAGATAAAAAGCATGACAAATTAAAAAAATGAATTTTTTTCTTCTTTAAAATTTTTTTTTTCTTATTGATTTTAGAGAGAGAGGAAGGAAAAGGGAAAGAGAGACAGAAACATCAATGAGAGAGAACATCGATTGGCCACCTCCTGCATGCCCCCTGCTGGGGATTTGGCCCATAACCTAGGCATGAGCCCTGAACAAGAACTGAACTGGTGACCTCTTGGTGCATGGGTGGATGCTCAACCACTGAGCCACACCAGCCGAGCTACTTTTTCTTCTTTTCAATGTGCAAGTACAAAGATGGCGCTTCTATTTGTGAGACCTCCTTAGGATTGAACTTTCTAATAAAACGCATACAATTGTGCTTCTGTTCTACATTTAAGATTTTACCCAAATTATAAAAATGCTAAGCCAATTACTGTGAAATCTGAGTGAAAGACTATGAAGACTGCTGCCTGAGTAAGAGGTGGAAAAAAACACAGCTTGAATTTGATATCTCAGGTGGAATTTGCTGCTCTGGAAATTAGAAAAACAAAACCTTTGACATCCATGCTAGAAAATATAGATATGGACATTATTCTAAGAATTAGCATGTAACCCCAATCTGTCCATTTAATTTTTATTTTTGAGATTATTACCACACCTCATGCTTGTTCTCATACCAGCAAAAATTTAACAGCAATGAATTTATACCAATTTAGTCATTACTTAAGCTCTACTTCTATCTTTTACTTTATCTCCCATCCCTTCTTATTTCTATAACAGGATGAATTTAAAAATAGCTGAGGTTTTCCATTTTTATTATTAAATCATCAAGGAAACCTTATGCAAAAAAATATATATTTGTTAAGAGATCTTACTTTGATGTTTTGTTTTGTTTTTTAATTGAATACTCCCCTAAAATAGCTTATTTTCCTTGACTAAGAAGTATTAAGAAGTGCAGACTAACTTCGGGAAGAATTTTCTAATACATCAATGTGTTCCAGTTGAGGGTCACTATTGTCAACTCTGGCTCAAATTACTCACCTGTCAACCAGAAAGTCAAACATTGAATCTAAACTCACTATCAAGGCTTACAGCTGGGATTTATTTGTCTACAGATAATGAACTCTAACTTGATTTCCTAACTTTAACACTGGATGAAATTTTCTGCAGGAAGAAATAATGGTGGTGTTAAGAATAATTATGCTGTTGGGGATTACATTCATGCTAAAAATATTCGCACTTTTGTTTTAAACAGTAGAATTGTTTATGTGTAACCTGTATAGTCATCGCAGACTATGTTCTAGGCTCCCATGGAGCTGAATTCAAAGAAACAACCCAACAGACGAAAATTAATAAAAGTAGTATAAGATGTAAAGCAATCTTTCTCATCAAGAACCACCCTAGTATACAATAAAACTTCACGACAGTAACAGGGAAAGTATAAAAGTTATTAAAAAATAGCAATAAAAATAGTTCCATTAGGCTTAGCAATAAAAAAAATTCTGATTTTCTTTTAAGGTGAAACTATTTCTTATTTTGTTTATTTATTCATTTTTTTATCCTCACTCAAGGACATTTTTTGCATTTATCTTCAGATAGAGCAGGGGGAGAGAGGGAAAAAGAGAGAGAGAAAATATGGATGTGAGAGACACATCGACTGGTTGCCACCTACACAACCCCAACCAAGGCCTGGGACAAACTGCAACCAAGGCATGTACCTTTAGTGGGAACTGAACCCAGGACTCTCTGGTCTGCAGGCGGATGTGTTAACTGCTGAGCCAAACTGGCCAGGGCTGAAGCTATTTCTTGATTAAAGTCTTTCTGTAATAACACATTTCTTGCCTGGCCAATGTTGCTCAGTGGTTGAGTGTTGACCCATGCAACAAGAGGTTGTGGGTTCGATTCCTAGTCTGGGCACATGCCCAGGTTGTGGGCCAGATTCCCAGTGGGGAGGCATGTAGGAAGTGGCCAGTCGATGTTCTCTCTCATTGATGTTTCTATCTTTCTCTCCCTTTCCCTTCATCTCTCTCTAAAAATCAATAAAGAAAAAAAAAACAACACATTTCTTATTGGATAATAGTTTTATTAAAACTATTCTTGAAAATATTTTAATTCAAAAAATATTTTGAGTTAAAAAGTAGGTCAAGGTTTGATGTATATGTAAAAAATATTCAAATAGTCATCTTTACAAATGTTAAGTGCTATTTAATAGAAAAAAAA
Source organism: Molossus molossus (assembly GCF_014108415.1). Lineage (NCBI taxonomy): Eukaryota > Metazoa > Chordata > Mammalia > Chiroptera > Molossidae > Molossus > Molossus molossus. Next base: position 23,735,584 of record NW_023425346.1, read on the forward strand.
AAGACCGATTTATTTACACAAAATTTTTTAAAGAAATAAAAAATATACATAACAAAGCTACATTATACAAGACAATGTCAAGTTATCTATAGGAAAACTGTCTGTCCCCTTAAGTGTTGAGGCTGCACTACTCTATTCTATGGCAGCACCAATTTAGTCCTCTGGAAAGACTGACTTGGAATTTTAATATTTTACTATTTATTTTAAAAGTGTTCATTTTCTGGTTCCAATTTATCTTTGACATTGCTACTTTTTTATTCCCTTCCAAGAGTAGGCAATTTTATTCTCTAGAACATTAAGCTTGCAAAAATTAAATTCAAATCTGATCATTTGGTTGGTCTTAAAACATGCTGTGCTTACTCTGGAGGCTGTCGCCTTATATTACAACATGTATTTTGTTATAATGGGTGGCTATTCACAAATAAAAGGAGGAAAAACTAAAGTTCTGTGATGGTGCCAGTAATATGAAAGTTGGAACTGTAGCAAGATTAGGGCGTATTTTTCTTTTCCTATTCTTTATCTTTCTTGAGCAAAAAAAAGAGCAGGAGTCAGGTCTAAAATGGTCAGGGGGTTTCCCGGCCAGTGTGGCTCAGTGGATGAGCATCTACCCATGCACCAAGAGGTCACCAGTTCGATTTCCGGTCAGGGCACATACCCAGGTTGTGGATCAAATCCCCAGTGGGGTGCATGCAGGAGGTAGCCAATCGATGTTGTCTCTCATGGATGTTTTTATCTCTCTCTAAAAATCAATAAAGAAAAAATCAAAAAATAAAATAAAATGATCAAAGTTAATGACAATGGTTGGATCTCTGTTAAAAGCTCATTCAAATGAGTAGATTCATTTTTTTCTCTCAATCAATCCCCATTACCATTACCGCCTCTTTCTGACCTTCTCCCAATTCCTCTCTGTAAGAATACTTTAAAGGAGAATTGCCCAGAAATCACTCCATCAAGAAATGAGGGCAAACATCTTTCTCTTCCTCTGAAGTAGTTGGAGTGCCAATTTCCCAGGGTCAGCCTCATCAGCGCAGGCTCTTCTAATACTCCTTTCTTTGTGTTTTGGTTTTTTTCCACGTGACTGCCAGAGTACGGTGATTCTCAAAAGTCTGTCTTGAATTTAGTAAGGAAAGAAGCCTATTAGATTTGAGACCCCAGTGTTTGTAATCCAAATCAGGACTCTTTTGTGAGTCAAAAGAACACTATTAATTATTATGCTAGGACAAGAGGCATATATCAAGAACATATCAGCTAAACATGCCTTAGAGTTTTACAAGTCTGCTTAGCTTATCACAACTGTAATTGTTTGGCACTATTTCCAATTCATCTCTCTACATCACGAACCTCACAGAAAGTTAAGGTGGTGGCCTGGAAAATATTTTAAATAACTTAAAGTAAAGCTCATGAGCTCTGATGTAGCCCCATGTTCAAATATCTCATCCTCTCAACAACTAAGTGACTTATTTAACTTTTCTTTCCCTCAGTTCTTCATCTATAAAATGAAAATGAAAACTGTATGCATTTCATAGGAAAGTTAGGTGAATCACTGAGACTTGTGCAGTCTAGCATTCAGTTTGTCTTAGTGAATGGTTCATATGTAGTTGAAAAAAAGTGTATTCTGCTGTTATTGAGCAGAATGTTCTGTAAATGATCATTAGTTCAAGTTGGATTACAATGTTGTTCAAGTCTTCTAAATCCTTACTGACTTTCTGTCTTCTTGTTCTGTCAGTTACTGGGAGCAAATGTTGTAATCTCCACCTATAATGTAGATATGTCAATGTCTAATTTCAGTTCAGTTCATTTTTGCTTAATGTGTTTCAGACTCTTATGGGATACACACATATTTAGGATCATTATGTTTTCTTGATGAATCGTATCTTTGAGTATACCAAAATATTTTCTCTTAAGAAACATTCCTTATTCAATATTCTACTTTGTTTTACTATATCCCTTCATTGTATTATTAAATTAGTTCTTTTTTTTTTCTCCTATCATTTTTGCTTTTAACCTGTATATTTATATTTAAAGTGGGCTTCTGCTAAGTAACATATATTTGAGTCTTTAATTTTTTCCCAAACTGACACAGTCTGTCTTTTAACTGGACTGTGATTCCACTTAGATTAAAAATAATTACAGATATGTTTTGGTTAATTATGATATTCCTATATGTTGTTCTACTTATTCACACATTTATTGGTTGATGCTTGTATGTTCCCAGATCTGGGATAGCATTTGCAACCTTGGCATGTTGGGACAATGCTCTAACCAACTGAGTGAACTGGCCAGGGTTGTTGTACATTTCTTGTAGTATGCATATGCTACAATAAATTTTCTCAGTTTCTGTATATTTTGTTTTATTTTTGCTCTGAAATCTATTCATCTTATATTTGTATAGACTGTCCAGATTTGCTTTTATTGATGTTAATATCATATGTCCTTTTTCACCATTTTACTTTTAATCTATAGTGTTCTTTATATATAAATGAGTTTCTTTTAAACAGTTTGAGTTGGATCTTACTTTTTATTCAATCTAAAAATCTCTGACCTTTAATGGGAGAGTTTAAAGCACTTATATGTAATGAGCTTATTGAAATGATTGGGTTTAAGTCTACAATCTTGCTATTTCTATCTGTCCATATATTCGTTGTTTCTTTTTTTCTACTATTTTTGTTTATTTTGTATTGTATATATTTTTTTATTTTATTTTACCTCATTTGTAAATTTATTAGCTATGACTCTTTTTTTGTGTTATTTTTAGTAGTTACTTTGGGGTTTATATGATACATATTAACTTGTCACAGTTTACCCTCAAGTGATATTGCATTACTTCATGAATAAAAATAAAACCCTTAATAAAGTATACTTTAGAGGAGAAAAAAATGGTGGTGGAGTGAATGGAAGCTACACAGACCATCTCCCAAGACCAAACTGGAATTACAACGAAAATAAAGACAAATCCCAGGAAAAAGCAACAGAAAAGCAACTTGGAAAACCACATAACCAGGGACACTGACTCAATCCGGGTAGGCTTGCGGAGACACCAGACGGGGCTGGAAGCGCGCAGTCGGCAGTGGCCTCGGCCCAGAGCGGCAGCCTTAGCTGGAAGCTGCGCCCTCGGGTTACACTCCCAGGCGGCTCAACAGCGCAGAGCCGGGACAGAGGCTAAAATAGCCACAGCCACTCACCTTGGGCACAGAGAGGGCAGACTGGACTGGAATGGTGTGGGGACACTCAGGATTTGGAGGGCGCTCAGAGCTTTTGCTGAGTTGCAGCCACCCAGGACAGTAGTCATCTTACTCCTTCCCAGGGCTCTGGGGAGAGGCAGCCGCCCTGCCCTCAGAGATTCAACCCCACCTGGTAGCCATTAAAATATAAATTGAGGTCCCTTAACAACTAGCATCTGCCCCACCCTTGGGAAGTCCCTTTAGTCTGAGCACCCTAGGAAGATTTTCATTCAACTCACAAGCCAAGGCTCTTCAGGTAACCGCTACTGATAGCCTCCAGGCAAAAAGCTAGAGGATAACTATACCACACCTGGGCTAGCAACACTAACCAGGAAAGTAAGACTTGACAGTGGTGTTTAACATGGGTCCTCCCTGGCTCATCCAAACCCAGGAGAGGGAGCCATAAACAGCGGAACACTAACACTCAGAAGGAAACTTTGGCAGGCTCCAAAGCCCACTGTGATAGCCAAAATGGTGAAACACAAAAACAAAAGCCAAATGAAAGAACAAAAGACCTCTAACGAAGAAGACATAAATGAGGTACAGTTAAGCACGTTAACAGAACTAGAATTGAGAGCCATGATCTTGAGGAAGCTCAACAGCATGTGTAAGGACATGGGCACCATGAGTAAAGACATAGAAATTTTGAAAACCAACCAGTTGGAAATTAAAAACCACCAAGAAGAAATAAAGAATGACATATCAGAAATAAACAACACATTGAAAGTCTAAATAGCAGAGTAGAGGAAGCTGAGGACCGGATCAGTGAATTAGAAGATAGGGTAGAAAAAATCAACCAATCAGAAAACCAATAATAATAATAATAATAATAATAATAATAATAATTAAAAAACAGGAAAACAGCTGAAGAGAACTGTGGGACAACTGGAATTGTAATAACATTCGCATCATAGGAGTCACCAAAGAAGAAAATGAGCAAGGGTTAGAGAATATATTTGAAGAAATAGTGACAGAAAACTTTTCTAATTTGGTGAAGGAAGAAGGCATTTAAGTTCAAGAAGCACAGAGAGCCCAAAGTAAGAAGAACACAAACAGACCCACACCAAGACACATAGTAATCAAACTGCCAAAAATTAAAGACAAAGAAAGAATCCTAAAAGCAGCAAGAGATAAGCAACATGTTACCTATAAAGGAAACCCCATAAGGCTCTAAGCTGACTTCTCAACAGAAACACTATAGGCCAGAAGGAAATGGCATGAGGTAATCAAGGTCATGAAAAACAAGGATCTGAATCCAAGACTACTCTACCCAGCAAGGCTTGACTCATTTATATGTTGTTTACAAGAGACGCACCTCACAACAAAAGACTCACATAGATTGAAAGTGAAGGGATAGAAAAAAATCTTCCAAGCAAATGGAAAGAAAAAGAAGCTGAGGTAGCGATACTCATATCTAATAAAATAGATTTCAAAACGAAGACCATAACTAGAGACAAAGAAGGGCACTCCATGATATTGAAAGAATCTATCCAACAGGACAATATAACCTTGATAAACATATATGCATCCAATATAGAAGCACCAAAATATATTAAAAATCTTCTGGAAGACTTCAAAGAAGAAATCAATAACAATGCAATCATAACAGGGGACTTCAACACCCCGCTGACATCACTGGATAGATCCTCTAGACAAAAAATTAGCAAGGAAACAGAGACTCTAAATGAAGTACTAGACCAAATAGATTTAATAGATATCTACAGAGAATTATACCCCAAAACTACAGAATTCACATTCTTCAAGTGCACATGGGACATTCTCAAAGATAGACCTCATGTTAGGACACAAACTAAGTCTCTACACATTCAAGAAGATTGAAATCATATCAAGCATCTTCTCAGATCACAATGGCATGAAACTAGAAATCAATTGCATCAAAAACCTGGAAAGACATTTGAACACATGGAGGCTAAATACCATGTTATTAAACAATGAATGGGGTACCAAGGAGATCAAGAAAGAAATTAAAAATGTCCTGAAAACCAATGAAAATGAACACACAACAACGCAAAACCTATGGAATACAGTGAAAGCAGTTCTGAGAGGGAAGTTCATAGCACTACAGGCCTACCTCAAAAAACAAGAAAAATCTCTAATAGACTATCTAACTTCACAACTTAAAGAACTAGAGAGAAAACACAAAGAAAACCCCAGAGCAAGTAGAAGTAAAAAAAAATAGTAAAGATCAGAGCAGAAATAAATGACATAGAGTCCAAAACACAATTCAAAGGATCAATGAAATAAAGAGCTGGTTTTTTGAAAAGATGAACAAGATTGATGGACCCTTAGCTAGACTCACCAAGAAACAGAGAGAAACCAAATGCACAAAATCAGAAATGAAAGAGGAGAGGTAACAAGGGACACCACAAAAATGCAAAAGTTCATTAACAGCTACAATGAACAATTATATGGCAACAAATTGTACAATCTAAGGGAAATGGACAAATTTCTAGAAACACACAGTCTCCCAGAACTGGACAGGAAAGAGATAGAAACTTTGAACAGACCAATAACAACTAAGGAAATTGAAGAGGTAATCAAGACTCTCCGTGCAAACAAAAGCCCAGGCCTGGATGGCTTCACGGGAGAGTTTTACCAAACATTCAGAGAAGAACTAACACCCATTCTCCTCAAACTATTTCAAAAAATTCAAGAAGAAGGAAGACTTCCAAACTCATTTTATGAGGCCAGCATCATTCTAATTCCAAAACCAGAAAAAGACACTACAAAGAATGAAAACTACAGGCCAAGATCCCTGATGAACATAGACGCCAAAATCCTGAACAAAATACTATGAAGTCAAATTTAGCAATACATCGCCCTGGCCGGTTTGGCTCAGCGGTTAGAGCGTTGGCCTGCGGTCCTGAGAGACCCGGGTTCGGTTCCCGCTAAGGGCGCGTACCTCGGTTGCAGTTTGTCCCCGGCCCTGGTTGGTCGTGCGGGTGGCAGCCACTCGATGTGCTCCTTTCGCATCGATGTTTCTCTCTCTCTCTCTGTTCCTCTCTCTCCCTCCCACTCTACCTGAACAAAAAATGGAAAAATGTCCTCGGGTGAGGATAAAAAAAAAAAAAATTTAGCAATACATCAAAAAAATTATTCACCATGACCAAGTGGGATTCATCCCAGGGATGCAAGACTGGTACAATATTCACAAATCAATGAATGTGATACACCACATAAACAAAATGAAGAATAAAAACCACATGATCATAGCAATAGATGCCGAAAAAGCCTACAACAAAATTCAGCATTCATTTCTGATAAAAACGCTCAGCAATGTGGGAATAGAGGGATCATATCTTGATATAATAAAGGCCATATATGAAAGACCTAGAGCCAACATCATACTCAATGGGCAAAAACTAAAAGCCTTTCCCTTAATAACAGGAACAAAGCAAGGATGCCCCCAGCCACTTTCACTGTTATTTAACATAGTACGGGAAGTCTTAGCCACAGCTATCAGACAGGAAGAAAAAATAAAAGGGATCCAAATTGGAAAGGAGGAAGTGAAACTGTCATTATTCGCAGATAACATGATACTATATGTAGAAAACCCCAAAGACTCCATAAAAAATGTACTAGACTTGCCCTGGCCGGTTTGGCTCAGCGGTTAGAGCATTGGCCTGCGGTCCTGAGAGACCCGGGTTCGGTTCCCACTAAGGGCACGTACCTTGGTTGCAGTTTGTCCCCGGCCCTGGTTGGTCATGAGGGTGGCAGCCACTCGATGTGTTCCTTTCACATCGACGTTTCTTTCTCTCTCTCTGTTCCTCTCTCTCCCTCCCATTCTACCTGAACAAAAAATGGAAAAATGTCCTCGGGTGAGGATAAAAAAAAAAAAAAAGTACTAGTCTTAATAAATGAATTTGGCAAAGTAGCAGGATACAAAATTAACATCAAGAAATCAATGGCATTTTTATACACCAATGATGAACTCATAGAAAGAGAAACTAAGAAAACAATTCTATTTACCATTGCAGCAAAAAAATTACAATACCTAAGAATAAACTTAACCAAAGAAATAAAGGACCTATTTGCAGAAAACTATAGGACATTGAAAAAAGAAATAGAGGAAGATATAAAAAAGTGGAAGCAGATACTCTGTTCATGGATTGGAAGAATTAAGATCATTAAAATGTCCATATTACCTAAAACAATCTGTAGATTCAATGCAATCCCCATCAAAATACCAACTACATGCTTCACAGAAGTAGAACGAATATTTCAAAAGTTAATATGGAACCAAAAAAGACCTCAAATAGCCACAGCAATCTTGAAAAAGAAGAACAAAGTTGGAGGGATCATATTACCAGATTTCAGGTTATCGTACAAAGCTACTGTAACCAAAACAGCCTGGTACTGGCACAAGAACAGGCATATAGACCAGTGGAACAGAGTAGAGAACCCAGACATGGACCCAAGGCAATATGCTTAATTAATATTTGACAAAGGTGGCAAGAACATACAGTGGAGTAAAGACAGCCTCTTTAATAAATGGTGTTGGGAAAATTGGACAGCTACATGCAAAAAAATGAAACTAGACCATCAACTTATACCCTACACAAGAATAAACTCAAAGTGGATTGACACCTCACCTAAGGCAATAGAAACAAAGGAGAAAATGAACACATGGGACTACATCAAACTCAAAAGCTTCTGCACAGCGAAAGATACAGTCATCAAAATGGAAAGGCTACCCACTGTATGGGAGACCATAATTGCCAATGATATAAAGATAAGGGGTTAATTTCCAGTACATATAGTGTGCTCATATAACTCCACAAAAGGAAGGCAAAGAACCCAATTAAAAAATGGGCAAAGAAACTAAATAGACACCTCTCCAAACAGGACATACAAATGGCTAAGAAACATACGAAGAAATGCTCATCATCACTAATCATCAGAGAGATGCAAATTAAAACAACAATGAGGTATCACCTCACACCTGTCTGAATGACCTCCATCAACAAATCATCAAACAACAAGTGTTGGCGAGGGTGTGGAGAAAAGGGGATTCTAGTGCACTGCTGGTGGGAATACAGACTGGTGCAGCCACTATGGAAAACAATATGGTGTTACCTCAAAAAATTAAAAATTGAACTTTCATTTGACCCAGTGATTCCACTTCTAGGAATATACCCTAAGAAGCCGAAACACCAATCAGAATGAATCTATGTACCCCCATGTTTGTAGCAGCACTATTTACAATAGCTAAGATCTGGAAACAGCCCAAGTGTCCATCAGTAGATGAATGGATAAAAAAGCAGTGGTACATGTACACAGTGGAGTACTATGCAGCTGTAAGAAAGAAAGATCTCTTATACTTTGAGACGATATGGAGGGACCTGGAAAGTATTATCCTAAGTGAAATAAGCCAAACAGAGAAAAACAAGTATCATATGATCTCACTTATTTGTAGAATATTATGAACATAACAGTCTGAGGAATGGGATAGTCTTAGAGACGTGGAAGTAGGATATAGACTGACAATCCCCAGAAGAGGGGGGAGTGGGGGAGAGATAAACCATAGAATTTATATGCATGTACGCATTAACAATGGACATGGACAACAAAGTTGGGGACAGGGCAGGGAGGGAGGGGAAGGGGGGAATCAGTGGGGGGAAAAGGAGAAACATCTGTAACAAAAATCAATTAATTAATTAAATTTTTAAAAAGTATACTTTATAGTTTTCCTCCGTCAGGCTTTGTGCTATTATAGTCATACAGTGTCCTTCTTTGTGTTTGTTATAAACCCCACAATATGCCATTATTTTATCCAAAAACAGTTAATTTTTAAAAAATAAATTTAAGTAACAACAACAACAAAAATGATTTCACACCTATGCAGTTACCATTTCCTGTGCTCTTTATTCTATGTGGAGGTCAGGATTCCATGTGGATTATTTTGCTGCTCCTTTAAGAACTTATGTTAATATTTTTATAGTGCAAGTCTGTTGAGATATATTCTTTCAACTTTTGCATTTCAAAAAAAGTATTTATAGTGTCTTCTGTTTTGAAAAAGTTCTTATTGGGTAAAAAACTCTAGGTTGACAGGTTTGATTTTGTTCATTTCAATACTTTAAAGATTTTTACTCCACTGTCTTCTGGATTTCATTGCTTCCAATAAGAAATCCATTGTCATTTTTATCTTTGTTCCTCTCTGTGTATAATGTCTTTTCTCTGACTGTTTTTATATATTATCTTTTTTTTTAAATCACTAGTTTTAAGCAATTTCATTATAATATGTCTTGGTGTAGTTTTCTTTGAGTTTTTTTGTACTTCCTGAATTTAAGATTTATAGTTTTAATCATATTTGGACAGTTTTAAGCTATTATTTATATATTTTTTCCCTTCTCCTTTGCACACTCCAATTACATGTATAGTTGAACACTTGGAAAATTTCCATAGTTCACCTATGATCTGTCACTTCCCCAGGCTTTATTCTTGGAAAATTTCTATTGCTATAGAAATTAGATATTACGTAATATCTAACTTGCCACCAATCTCATCCAGTGTATGTTTTAATCTCAAGTAGTGTAGTTTTCAACACTAATAGTGTGACTTGGTCTTTTAAAAATCTTGCTTGTTTTCACTTAACACACTCAATCTTTTTTCTAAGACTAAGTCAACAGTTCTAAGTCAAGGGTAATTTTATCTCCTTAGGGGACTCTGGCAATTGCTGAATAAATTTTTATTGTTCAAGGAAGGGAGGAAGTACGAACTTAATGGTAAAGGCCAGGGATGTTGCTGATCTTGTATACTACACAGGGCACACTCAAGCAACAACAAAATAAAAAAAAAAACTAACTAGTAATTTACTAAGATGTCAATGGTATTGAAGTTGAGAAATCCTGCTCTAGTCTTTTAAACATATAGAATATAGTCAGAATCACTGGGTTTGTGTTTTTCTCTATTAATCCTATTATCGCTGTCATTTTGGACCTAGTTTTGATTGATTAATAGTTTCCCCTCCTTATGACTTATACTGTGTTTCTTCTTTCCATGGCTGATAATTTTTTACTAGACACCAGACAATGTGAATTTTTTATTTTTTGGTCCCTGGATAGTATTTTATTTTTTAAAATATTGAGACTTGTTCTGGCATAATAAGGTATTTGGGAATATTATAATTATTTCAGGTCTTGCTTTTTTGGTTTGCTAAGTAAACATTTTATTTGTTTGTTTGTTTTTGGTCAATTAGGCAAGAACCATCATAATTTTCTAATAATTCTTTGTGAATTAAGAGGTTTCCTCTCTGGCTGTTGAAAAATGGTACCAATATTACCATTTACGTTTCTGTTCTAAGCACTGTTTCTTCATCAATTCTTTCAGGTGGTCATTTTCTGGCCTCATGTAGTTTTCACACATGCATACACTAATAAGTAATCAATTGAACATGTATTGGTACACTCTGCATACCCCAGAGTTATTTTTATGTGTATCCCTCTCCCTTGGGTATTCTCTGTGAAAACTCTCGCTGCCTTATCTTCCCTGAACTCCCAGCTCCATTTTCTTAATTCAAGGAACTCTGCATGAGCTCTGTACTGTGAGCTGGGAGACTTCTCTAGCCAGTAGCTAGAAAAATGCAAGGGCCCACCTAGTTTGTTCTCTCATCTCAGTGATTAATGCTCAATGGTCTTTCATTGCCTACAGTTCAATGTCTTAAGAGTTGTTCTTTTATTATTTTAGGATATTGTGAATATGTTATATTGGGTGTTTACTTTTGGTATCTTCCTTTTAATAGGGTTGTTTACCTAGGCAGTTAAGTTACTCATAGATTAGCTTGAGCTTTTTAAGCAGACTGTTTTTCCAAAGCACAATTCCAAATTTTGTTAGGGCATGTCTGGAGTCATCTTTATTCTAGGGCTAATTTAGCCTGACTATTAAAGCATAACTCTCCTAAACTCTACTGAATGCCTCACATATCCAACAAAGTTCTTTTTCACTCTTACAGTTTAGAATTTAAATGTCTTCTTGTCTTGTGTGAGTTCTGGGAATTTGTTTAACCTGCAGCTTTTTGGTAATTATTTATTTCCTAGCCTTGCTGAGTCTCATCCTCTATATGAACAGCTTAGTGTTCAAAGACTTGAGGGCACTTCTGTGTACATTTCTGGAGTACTTTCTCTGCATAGTTTCTGCCTATTTAGGAACTTGCCCTGTAAAATTTAGTTATTGCTATCTCCTTAAATTTCACATTCTCTGTCAGTTCATTAAGACCTCCATGCTCTGCTGACTTCCAGTTTGTGCTGAATTGGAAAGTGCATGAAGGCAGAAACGTGGGACAAGAGTAGAGATCACCTTTGTTCTCCTATTGGAGGGAGGATTACAGTTCTGTACAGCCTATAGTCCAACATGAAAACTATACTTTCATAAATTTTGTCTAGTGTTCTAGTGGTTCAGAAAGAAACTTGCAGAGGCAGTTTAAATTATTTCAAAATGGAGTCCGGCCAGTGTGGCTCAGTGGTTGAGCACCAACCCATGCACCAAGAGGTCGCCAGTTTGATTCCCAGTCAGGACACGTGTCCAGGTTGTGGACCTGATCTCCAGTGGGGGGAAAGTAGGAGGCGGCCAGTTGATGTTCTCGCTCATCGATGTTTCTATCTCTCTCTGAAATCAATAAAGAAAAAAATTTTGTTTTAATTATTTCAAAATGGAAATGAAATCTGGGATATTGAGAGAGTATATGTGTTAATACATATAAAGTGTATACAACAGTTCTTGGCATATAGTAACTAATCAGTAAATATTAATTTTTAACGCCAGTAAGTATTCCATCTTTTGCTATACTTCCTTTTACTCTATAACCTCCAGGAAGGCTAGGCTTTACTCTATCTCATCAATATACTAAGCTGTCTCTGATTCATATGATATTAGGATATGTGTGATATTATTACTTTGTCTGGAAAAGTCTTCCCCAAACTTTTATACAATATATGCTCAAGTAACTCCAAGTTACACTATTCATTTACATTTCAGCTTAAATGTAATTTTCTCAGAGATGTGTATTTTGACATTTCACCTCCAGTCTGACTTTAGTGCCCCTTTTCCTATTTTATGGGAACTTAAATTTTTTGATCAAAGGGATTCTTACAGTGTTTAATGACATATATTTTTGTATAATCATATGATTGATAAATCCCTCCCACTCTAAAATGAATATTTTATAGGGTCCTAGGATTAATTGGAAATACTATAAACTTAAATGAGGTCAGGGATACTACCCTCATTTGCTCACCATTGATTCTAAGTGTCTGTTCAAGTCCTGGGCACAGAGAATGTGCTCAATATAAAATAAACTTCATTGAAGGAATGAGTTTATGAACTTACTTTGTATCTGTTCAAGGAATATTTGTTCTTTCTTCTGCCTTATACTTCAGAGTAAGCAAAAAAAGCAAAAACTATTACTTTATTTACATGAAAATAAAATTCAGTGAAATAAAATAAAATGCAGTTTATAGATCATTTATTATTCCTTAGTCCTGTAAGTAGGTCTTATCTCTTCTAATGCAAAATGTTTTTCGCAGAAAACGTAATTCCATCATCTCCCCAAATGAAATAGGAAACAGCATCAACAAAAAGAAAAGCGTCAAAACCCTTTGAAATAGTTTAAAATAAATAAACGTTCAGTTATCCAGGAAATACCAAAAGAAAAAAACATATTCAAAGTTACTTAATCCCTTACCATATTTGAAAGTGTTTCATATGGGATTTTATTTTAAAGTTAGTTACAAACCTTCCTAAGTTAACCAACAAGAGTTAATTTTCTCATTCGACTAGAAATCCCCTGTCTCAGGATAAAAAGTTCTTATGGGATAAATTTTAGCTCTAACTAGAAAAATCTTCAAAACGAAAGTGAAACACAAAAAGAAATTTAAAGACAATTAAAAATAATACATCATAAGAATCCAACCCGAAACTTCTGTAGGTGGTTGGCATCTCCTTAGGATGCAGAAAAGTAGAAATGATGCTATGCCCATGTTGTCTTATAACATGCTAATGCATTAGAAACAACAACAGAGGACTCAGTCTAGAAGATAAAAATATTTCTGAAGAATAGAGTTAGAGGTCAACCCCATAACTTGAAACCTAAGGAAATACTGATGCTTCCGAGAGAGAGATCGAATGTAAACTCTTGTTTTTCTGGGGCAGATGTCATATGGGAATGCAAGATGAATTCAGGTAAACTTTTTAATGAACTGCTAATTTTCATGGACTACCATGAGAGTATGAACAAAGAGGAATTTGATTGCAGTTTTATGTTCTTCTCCATGGACTGGAAAGATTAGAGGCACAGAAAGATATCTGAGGTAGCCTCTTTCTGGTGTAGGTCTGGTGGCTACTAGGAGCAGCCTCTGAGGAGAAAGGTATACAGCCCTGCTCAGATCCTTCTCTCCTATTTCCCTAACAAGTTGGCAACAACAAATAGACCTTTTAAGTTTCCAAGGCAAGAGTAGTGAACCATTCATTCTTAAAGCACAGGTGAAGACCACGTGCAGTTGGAGGAAGGGAACACAATAGAACTTTCTACCCCTGGGAAAGACAAAAAAATGTCCTAGGCTTAGCCTGTTAGCAATGGGCAGGAGCAGAATCAGATGGTTCCTTTCCTGAAACCCTGGGATATATGCCTGCCTGAACCTTAGGATGAATCAGAAGAAGAGAATATGACTCACTTGTTCCCCATGTCCACACCCTGAGCCAGGCTTGTAAGCATCTAGTAACAAATAACAGTGGTATATTGGTAGAAGGGAAAGAGCCTAGAAAGAGATTTTCTGAGAGGTGCAGGTACAAAAAGAATGCCTGACTCTGAAACACATTAGCACCAATCATAAACACAAAATAAGCCAGAACAATTTAAATAATATGATGCATGGTGGGTAACCTAAGCAACAACTAAATCTAAACCCAGATAAACTATTAATTGCATTGATTTAACCCTCCCACCCTCCAGTCCTCTAAGAATACAAGGTGTGCCTGCTGCAGGAAGATACTATTGACCTTACTTCACTCTCACCTCACACTGGATGTCTAGTAGGAGGTGATATTTGGCCATTTTTTTAACATAAAAAAATATCTGTTTCAATCTCTACTGTCCAACACAAGAAGCCCAACTTTTAACTAAAGATATGACTCAAAAAGAAGCAAAAACAGACACAACAACAACGTTCTTGTTAAGAAACTAAGCAAACAATAGAGCCACACTGAAATATAACACAAAATTATGAGATAAATAAGTTAAAATACTTAATAATAATATGTTACTATTGAAAAAGGTGTCAGACATGATCAAATGGCAATTTCAGTATAAAGAGAGAAGTTACAAAAATATCAAAAATGCTAGAAATGAAACACATAGCAAGAGAGATGGAGAAAGCATTGAATGGGCTCATCACTAGACTCTACAGAGCTGAAGAAAGAAGCAGTGAACTTGGAGAGATCAGTCAGTAAAAACTACTCAACTGAAATATAAAGAGAAAAAGAATGGGAAGATAAAAATAGAACATAGCACCCATGATGAACTGGAAAACAATATTAAATGTCCTAAAATGCGTATAGTTGGAATCTGTGTAGGAGAAAAGAGTAAGAATTAGCAAAAGAAATATTTAAAGAGATAATGGCAAAGGATATTTCAAAATGAATGGAAGACATCACATCACAGATGTAACAATCTAAGAGACCATCAAGCACAATTAATAGCAAAATAAATAAATAAGCAAATAAATAGGTAAACACGTAAGTAAATTCATCCTTCAACGAATCAATCAATCAATACTAGACACATCATATTCAGATCTATTAAAAATCAGTCATAGCCCCAGCCAGTTTGGCTCAGTGGTTGGACCATCGGCCTGCGGACCAGAGAGTGTTGGGTTCGGTTCCCGCTAGGGGCATGTACCAAAAAAAAAAAAAAAAAATTAGTCATAAATCCAAATGAAATGAAGATGATTTCAAAAAGATATCTGTAATTGTAGCATTATTCACAATAGACAAGATATAGAAACAACCTAAATGTCCTTCAACAGATGAATGGATAAAACAGATGTGTAATGCACATTCACTGGAATATTATTTAGCCACAACAAAGAAGAAAACCTTGCCCTTTGCAACAACATTGATAGACCTTGAGGGCTAAGTGAAATGAATGAAACAGAAAAAGACAAATACTGTATGATATCACATATATGTGGAATCTGAAAAAGCTGAACTTATAGAAACAAAGACCAGAATGGTGGTTACCAGGGTCTGGGGTATGGAGGAAATGGGTAAATATTGGTCAAAGAGTTTAAACTTTCAGTTAAGAGATGAGTAATTCCTGAGGATCTAATATCAACATGGTGATTATAGTTAACAATACTCTATTGTATATTTGAAAGTTGTTACAGGAGTAGATTTTAAATGTTCTAATTTTCCACAAAAAAATAAATGGTAATTATTTGATGTGATAGCTGTTTTAGCTTAGACTGGTGGTATTTATTTTGCAATATATGTGTATCAAATCAACATATTGTATACCTTAAAACTTACATAATATTCTATGTCAATTGTATCTTAATACATCACAAGAAAACTGTTATAAGAAGAAAATTTGAATAAATTTTATGATTGTGTTTTATTTATTGGATTTTTCAATAGCCAGACTCTTTTCTAATGAAAAGTCAATTTTTGATACTAATATTACTCAATTCTCTAAGGGTCACTGCAGGATGAGAGATAATAGCAGATATTAGTAAATAGAAGTTTGCCCTGCCCTACAGATAGATCAAAAAAGATTTATCTTGATAAACTTTTATCACAAGCAAAACCCCTAATTCAAGTTCTTTTAGGTAGTTAAGGAAGGGCATTTGCATTTGAGTAAACAAATTTTAAATTTTTTTCGGATGCATTAGAGTCTTATAATTCCAACATCAGAGATTATTAAATGTTGCAAATGTACTGATACTAGAAAACCAGGCTAAATGTCTCCTCAAGGATAGTAAATTTATTTTTCACTTGACTTTCCTCTGGCACAATGGAAAAATCCGAACCATACAAACAAACATTTAAAAGATGCCTCAAAGGACAGTATTCTAATAAACATATTTTAAGCAGAAAAAAAAAAAAAGAAAATCTTATAATAAATAATTATAAATCAATGCCACTTTAAGTATGTTTTCTCTACTTTTGACTTTCTCTGCAGTGTACTTTATAAAGGATCCCTAAGATTTTAATCTTTTTCTGGATACTACATCAAACCGAGCATTTATTTCCAACCCTCTTTCAACTTTCTTCAAAGTAACACTAGCCAATCTCTCACTCTCTCCTGAGAAATTTAAAGAAAACTAATTTTAAGAATGCATTTGACTACAATGACCAGTACAACACTTTAGCTACTAAGTTTGTTTTTTATTAATAGCACTATTGGCTTAAATATGGGATGAATTGTCTTCAGGCTAATAGAGAGACAGATGCTTATAATGTTGATTGTCTATGAGATGAAGGGAGCCAGCATCTTCAGGACGGGAGGCCAGCCAACTATATTGTAATACCTACTAAACAACGTGCATATAGATGATTCTTGTTTTCCCTCATGTGCTGTTTACTTTTCTTCAAATAAAATGTCATAGACTTTTAAAAAAATTATTATTATTTTATTTTTTAATTTGTATTGATTTTTAGAGAGAGAGGAAGGGAGAAGGAGAAAGAGATAGAAACATTGATGTGAGCGAGAACCATCGATAGGTACCCCCTACACCCTACATACTTTCTACTGGGGATCAAGCCTGCTACCTGGGCATGTGCCCTGACTGGAAATCAAACTAATGACTTTTGGTGCATGGGTTGATACTCAACCACTGAACCACACTGGCCAGGCCTGTAGACTCTTGTATAGAATGTACTACATTCATTATATCTATAGATGGTGTCTTTCGAATCCAACTAATAAAGATGGAGATATAAAATGGAGAAATTATAATTAACAAAATCACTTGTGGGGAAAAAATACTAGTGTTAAGGTGTTTGTCAATTCACTACAAGTCAGAAATGTGATTCAACAATAATATTAACATATAAAGCATAGATAGAATTTCTGCAGCAAATAGAACAAGATAAAAATTGATGCCTACTGATACTCTGATCTGTGCTTCTTAGAGTATATCTAAAATATTGTGTTGTGTTCTATAAGCCAGAGGACTGGTTAAAGACAAAATAAAAGCACAAAATTAAACAACCAAAATAAATAACAGCCATAACAATAACAAAACCCCCAATACTAGAGCACACACATAGGGAGAGAAGACTTATTGTTAATATGTGGACTGACTGATGGACCTAAGCACATTTACTCAAGGGAAAAGAAGACTTAAGTGGGGTGACATAGTTCTCTTCAATAATATAACAAGTAGACATATAAAAAAAAGAGACAGTTTAGTCTATAGGCTTCCAGGGTGCAGGCTTCAAAATTATAGATAGAAGAACAATGCATAGTTATAAAACATTAAAGAAAAATAGAGAGGTCCAAAATTAAATTAGTCTGTTTTTGAAATAATGTATTCCAGTTACATCATTAAAAATGTTTGGAGAGAAGGTCAATAACAATGCAATAAAAACAACAAACCACAATAAAGATAGTATTTCTGAGCACCTATTATATGCACCTATAAGTAATGCTTAACTTAGCCTTCAGAACATTTCATTGAAATAGGTGCTATTAGCCCCTTTTTGCATTATAAGCAACTATCTTATCCATGCTCAAAAGTCAATAAGAGACAAAAAAAAAAATTTATAGCCAAGAACGTTAATTTTAGAATCTAGTTCCTACTTTCCAAAAATGGTTAAAACATGGTCCATGCATCAGTTAAATGGATGAATAAGACACATCACTGTCATTTCTATGACTTCTATCAATTTTACCATTCCCTGCCTCAATGTTTCTATAGAGGTTAACAAGTTAATTCAATATATTTTGTAAAAATGCTACAAACTATGGTCTCCCTTATGTAATTGAAAACCCCCGGCTAATGTGCAGTTTCTCCATACTGCATGCCCAAAGGCAGATCGCACCACACTGAGCTCAGCCCTGTGAGAAATCCAGGAAAGTGTGCTTTACCCCTTCCTTCGAGCAATTTTCCATTTAATTGAGGACGTTTCACTTTAAAATCAGGGTTGTAACCATGTGAGAAGGTAAATTCAAGTTGGTGAGCAAAAGAAAGCAAGAGTCCTGACAATTTCCTTTCCAAAGCTCTTCTAAAATTTGAATTTTTGTAATGATTGGGAATCTGATTCAGGGAGGAAAGTCTAGTATCAGAAACCTGGGATGTGTTTTCAACTGTGATTTTGGATGGGAAGGGAATGATTTTGTAGCCGAACCAAGATTTAGCTGTGAATGCTCTTGCCAGCTTCAGTGGTCCTCATGAAACACTAGGTTAGGGAGGGTCATTTTCCTCTTGACCCAGATATTTAAAGACAGAAATTAAAAAAAAAAAAAAAAAATTCTGGGAGGAGATAAGATGCTTGGAAATCAGCAGTATGGACCAGTGGTCACATCAAATACCTTTAACACAGGCACTGTCTTATCCACTGGTGCGAAAGATTCACCTGAGATTCCCCCTTGTAAAGTAGTGAAAAATGGGTGGGGTGGAGACCAGAAATGGGAGGAAGGTGAAGTTCTTGGCCACATAAAGAATCACATCAATGATGAGAGGAAAGGACTCACCCAGGAGACAAATTTGCCTTAAACACACTTCTGGAGGGATTGATTTTTTAAAAAATAGATTCTGCCCTGGCCGGTTTGGCTCAGCAGTTAGAGCACTAAAGCAATTGGCCTGTGGTCCAGAGAGAACCGGATATGGTTCCCACTAAGGGCATGTACTTCAGTTGCAGTTTGTCCCTACCCTGGTTGGGGTCATGTGGGTGGAAACCAGTCGATGTGTCTTTCTCACTTCAATGTTTCTCTCTCTCTCTTCCTCTCTCTCTCCCTCTCGCTCTATGTAAAAATGTCCTTGGGTGAGAAAAAAAAAAAAAAAGATTCTGCCAGAATGCTAGATCCATTCATTTTAGAAAAGGAGGAGGAGCTCTATCTCAAGGGTCTGTAAACTTGATCATACCTGACAAGTTCTTCTGCCACAGACGGTAGTGGTCAGATATTCTGAGGGTCAGGGCTGGCACATCTTTGGAAAGCCGGTATTCTGCCTCCCACAGGCAGGCAGCAGCACATCAGTGCTTTGTTTTCCTTACCAGTCCAGTGATGGGGCCGACTAAGAAAACACTGCATTTAAAGCTAAACGTGTTGCTCTCGTGATATGATGCTGATGATAACCTACCTTCCACTCACATTTACATTTTTTCTTCCTTTAACAACATACGGTCAGTCTTTTAATATCAACAAGTTAATCTAATAAACAAGCCCCTACATGCATCTTTGTAAAATAAACTAAGAACACCATTTCCAAAGAATCTGATTATTTGAATTTCTTAATTAAATGATTCTGACTTCATCATCTCATATGTTAATGATTGAGGAGACAGTGATTTTCCACAGGTGGATGGTTTCACAGTTGGCATCAAAAGAGAGCTTCTTCAAGTCCAGATGGTATTTACTGAACATTGTAACCTAGGTATTTCAGGTAAATCTCAGCATGCAGAATCATAATTATTTACCATGAAGTGGATGCTGTGATGCGCCATCAACACCTCCTTTAAGAAATGAAGCATTTATATTCACAACTACTGGGAGTGCTCTGGGAAGACTGCCCTCAGCCCTCCCTATTCACCGCCTAGCTACCAGTCTCCAGGTGGAAAGTCCTTCCAGGGGCAAGCAGCATCGAGAGATTAATCAACCTGAGGTTCAAAGATTCAGCCTCCTTGCATAAATCAGGACAACTCTGAAATGCCATTCCAGCTGCAGCGCTCCTCAGGAGATCAATGGGAGTTTTTGTTGGGGCTAAATCACAGCTCTGTTTCTACCTCTTCTCAATCCTAAGTTCATCCTTTCTCTTCCACAGGTGTTGATCTAAAGCATGCACCCTAATAAACTTCCCACATGCTAAACAGTCTCAGAGATTGCTTCTAGGGTAAGGCAATCTGCAACACTCAGGAAAACATAATGCTGTATTAGTTTATTAGCATGAAAGAAGGTTATGTTGACCATTACTGGTCTGAATGAAAATTGATGTGAATTAGTGTCATCTCAAGTACAGTCATGTACCTTTTAATTATATGCAAATGCATTGGTAGGTGGTTTCTGAGAAATGCATTGGTAGGCGATTTCCTTTTACGCAAATATTGTAGAGTGAATTTACACAAACAGAGATGATATTGCCTATTACACACCTATATAACCTATTGCTCTGTAGGAGAGAAAAATAATGTTTCCTTTACCCTTCTGGGATCTTGGGGGAGACACCTCTATAATAAAAGATAGCTTAACAGGAGAAAAACTAAAGTTTGATAACATGTTTACCTTCTGTATGCATGGGAGAGACCAAGAAAACCAAATATCTCTACAAAATGGCCAAAGCCACCAATTTACATACCATTTTTAGCTGAAGATGGAAGTTGGGGTCAGGTGGAGTCAGTATGAGAAGTTACCAGGAAAGGTACAGTAAACAAGGGTTAAGATTGTTCTACAGATCAAAGTCATTGCCTTCCAATTGATGAGTTTCTAAAAATAAGGTCATTCCCTCCTCCTGATACAGCCAGGGAGAAACCCTTACAAATGGAGATTTCCCTTACAAATGTAAATGTGTTTTCTAGAGGGTGATTTCTACTTGGTTTTCAGAGCTCCTCCCATGTCTGCCAGGGAGAGAGAGAGAGAAACATTGATGAGAGAGACACATTGATCAGCTGCCTCCTGCACAATCCCCACTAGAGATTGAGCCTGAAACCTGGGCATGTACCCTGATTAGAAATTGAACCTGTGACCTCCCAGTCCATGGGTCAATGCTCAAGCACTCAGCCACACTGGCTGGGCAATATCTGCTATTTCTTAAAATTAACCTGCCTAAAATAATTCTATGCCAAACAGACATATATTGTGGTGACAATTTTGTTTTCCTATAACTTCTAGGCAACAAGCCTGTACAACTAATTAAGTAATGAATGCTGTAGGCAACTGTACCTGAATGGTAAGTATTTGTGTAATGTGTTGAGCTATGATGTTATGAAATCACTAAGTTATAGGAATCTTTCAGTTCTATTATAATTTTATGAAACCATTGCCATATATGTGGTCCATTTTTGCAACACATGACAGTATTAAAAAATAAAGATGATGATGATAATTTTTGAAAATCTGAATAATTATAAATCTCATAGTACCTAATATATAATAATTTAATAAAGTAACCATATTTTTGTGATAAGATATAAAAATGGAATAATTTGTTACAAATATTTGTTCCATTACTTTCTTTAAAATTTAATGCAGATATTTCAATATCTTGTTATTACAACAATGTCTTGATGCTATTATTACACCTATTGTTACCATCATAAGTAGCTACGTAGTAAGAGGAAGAGAGCAAAGGGGAGGTCAGACATTATAAGCATGATCATCTGAGCAGCTTCACCAGGAAGCTAAAGATTTCACAGTTGACAGGGAACCACCTGTCCATTTTCTGCAAATCACTGGGGGAAGGAATCAACAAAGGGGGAGATAACCACATGTGCAGTGAAGTCAGGGTGATGCAAGAAAGATGTTTGCATGTCAGTCTAACCTGGGAGAAAGATTATTGGCTAGAGGACCAGGGCCCCTGCAAGAGCATGAAATCTTGAAGGCCTGATTGGTTAAGTTCCTAGTTAAAATCTGCAAAGAAATGATTTCTTTCTTGCTCATTTGCTCTTGCACTCCTGTTCTTCACTTGCTCCATGGCCTGACTTTGCCCTTGCCATGGGGCATGGCCATGTGGACCCCACATGCAATGAACTGCAGCTGGAAACACAAGTTAACCTAGCCAGATGCTGGAGTGGCCTGTGCTTTTTTATAGGTGGGAAATGTGAGCAGTGGCCTTTATCTTAACCTTCCTGAAAACAAGATGGGAATTTTCCATCATTGGATAAAGGGAGATGGGACCTTGGAGGAAAAGTCCCTTAATTTTACATCATCAATAAAGCTTTTCACACTGCCTTTTCCTCCCATGGGGGCCTCAGGAAATTATTGTTCCCACAGTACCCCAAGAACTCCACTTCCACCAGCAACAGGGGAGACATAGAGGGCACCCCACTGGTGACACTATTATTAGGGTTTTGATATAGACAGAGTACATAAATGTTATACAAAACCTCATTTAACTATAGATTAGTCAGAGATATTTTGCTCAATTTTGTTAAATAATATAAGACATTATTTGCATTTTATGGGATTAATGCAAAGAGTTTTAACCTGCTGAAGAGTTTATGATATTTTTCTAGATTTCAACAGAGAGGTATCATGACCCAATTATTTATCCATTGAACCAACCTGAGAACAGAATATGACATTTTCATAAGAAGGAAGAGATAAGAGGTAATTCAAAAAGCTAAGACACTGCTGCAGTTGAGAAGTCTTAAGGATAGGAATTAGGGAAGAAGGAAGAAAAATGTGTGGTAGGCATTATAACAGAAGAAACAAGAGGTCTTGCCAATTGATTGAAGCAAGTTAAAGAGTTAAGCATAACTTTTAATTTTAGGTCATAAAGGACATGGAATACCATGTTGCCTAACAAACAGAAATACAGTATGGGAAAAATTGTTTGGCATAAATGATGTCATGTTTAGTTTTTCATATACTGTTACAAATTTATACAAATCCAGGAGTGAAACATGGAAACTATTTAAATAATTTAAAGAGTACTGTATTTAGATATTTCATGGATTTAAAACAGAAACAAACAAATAAATAAATTTATAGAATATAGATAAATTAAGTGAATAATTTTTCCCTCTGCAATTGAGTATCCTATTAAAACTAGTAGATAAAGAGTAAACAGAATAATTTATTGCAATGCTTACTTCAATGTAATTACAAATTCAACTATATATAATACTAATATCTCTGTCAACTACTCTCAGAATAAGACAGAAGAATGATATAATTGCTAACCAAAAAAAAGGAACAGCAACAAGCATTTAAGCTGTAATAGAAAATTAAAAAAAAAAAAAAAAGCACATTTATTTGAGCAAAGGAGAGAACACAATCCAATGACACAGATTCAGATAGCAACTTAAGCTTGTAAGGATAAAGGAGAGTCAGGTTTATAAAGGGCAAAGCATAAGTTGTTCTCACATCAGACCTTCATGTAAATGAAGGATGTTGGCTAGATCATTTGGGATTGATTAGGACCATTAAGTAAATGAACAATGGTGGTTGTTGAAATGGATTGGTTCGCTTCAAGGTGAAGAATGCAAATAGTATCTGGTAACCATGAAGAGAAGGAAGTACAGTCTATATATGTCCATGTAGCAGTCATTGATCCAGCATATTCTTGTTTGGCCTTGAGCTGAGTTCAACAACAGGTCAACTTTACAATAGTTCCAAGAACTGACATATGAGACATTCCTAAGCCCCGTTTCCTCAAAGGCCTCCCAACTTTATTTTTAGTGACTCTCTTCACAAAGCTTATTCCATTTTAGCTTCTCTATTATCATAACCCAAACAGCAGCTATATATTAGGATTTGAATTTGTTTTTATAATGGACGTTAGTGTTCTGGGATTGTATTACATCAAACAGAAATCAAAAGTCAAGAGAGGACTTTGCAAAGGACTAGCTGGTCTACCAGATTCCTTTTATTCAAGCTCTTCTCACTGACTTTAGGCCTTGGACACAACACACTGAACCTGAACTTGCCCAGTGCTTTTATGCAGAGAGGATGGCTTTATCAGTGGCCTGACAGGAGGAAACTCAGGGCACCAAACACCTGCAGCTTTGAATGTTTATGATACAGAGACTTTGGCTGAGTTATAGATTTACCTTTGCACTATTTATAAAAAAATTATGTGCAAGTCAAATCATAAAAAATTGGAAGAAAAATATTTAGCCTTTATAATAATAAAAGTTTTGTAAGTGATGTTTTAGCAAATTAGCTGAATGCTATTATTTACAAATAAGATTTATTACTTCACTTAAACAGGCTTGGATGATATTTAACATAAAAATATGTCCTTCAAATTATTACATGTATCTGGAAAGTTTGGTGACTGCAGTGGGAAAGAGGTTGGAGGTGGAAGAGGATATATGGGGCATAAATGGTGATGGAAAAATAATAAAAGTAAAGTATGTGTATTTGAAAGTAATAGTGCTACATTATACTTTTTATAGTTTTATACTTAGTTCTTTAGAAGAAAAATATTGTTGACTTAATTCTTTTTAAAAAACTTATCTTTATTGTTGAATGTATTACAGATGTTCTCCCTTTTTCTCCCATTAACCCTCTCCTCCTCAATTCTGCCCCCTTTCTGCCTTCCCCACACTATTGTCTGTGTCCACTGTTATGCATATATGCACAGAAGTTCTTTGGTTTATCTCTTCCTGCCCTCCTTCCCTTTGAGGTTCATTAATCTAATAACCAATTTGTACTTCTTCATTCCCTCATCTTTTTCACCCATTCTCTCAGCTCCCACCCATCTGGCAAGTAACAAAAAATTCTCTGTATCTATGAATCTGTTTCTGTTCTGCTTGTTCATTTTGTTTGTAGGTTCAATTGTTGATAGATATTTACTGCCAATTTATTGTTCATATTTTTCTTCTTCTTCTTCTTCAAGAAAACCCTCCAATATTTCATATAATACTAGTTTGGTGGTGATGAACTCCTTCAACTTTTTCTTGTCTGAGAAGCTCTTTATCTGTCCTTCGATTCTAAATGATAACTTTGCTGGGTAGAGTAATCATGGTAGTAGGTCATTGTTTTTCATCACTGTGAATACCTCTTGTCACTCCTTTCTGGCCTGCAAAGTTTCTTTTGAGAAATCAGTTGACAGTCTTCGTTCCAATTTTAGTATATGTGCTGCCGAAGCGAGCACAGTTGACAGTCTTTATGGGAACTCCTTTGTAGGTAAGGAACTGATTTTCTCTTGCTGTTTTAAGACTCTGTCTTTGTATTTAACCTTTGGCATTTTGATGATGATGTGTCTTGGTGTGGATCTCTTTGGGTTCATCTTGTTTGGTACTCTCTGTGCTTCCTGGACTTGTGTGTCTGTTTCCTCCATCAAGTTAGGGAAGTTTTCTGTCATTATTTTTTCAAATAGGTTTTCAATTTTTGTTCTCTCTCTTCTTTTTCTGGCACCCCTATGATGCAAATGTTGGCGCCCTTGAAGTTGTCCCAGAGGCTTCTTACACTATCTTTATTGATTTATTTATGTATTTATTTATTGGATTCTTTTTTCTTTTTGCTGTTCTGATTGGGTGTTTTTTGCTTCCTTTTATTCCAGACCAATGGTTTGCTTCTTGGCTTTACCTACTCTGTAAATTTTTCTTTATTTCAGTTAGTGCAACCTTCATTTCTGACTGGTCCTTTTTAATATTGTTGATGTTCTCACTAAGTTCCTTTGAGTTCCCCTTAAGTTCCTTGAAGTTCTTACTAAGTTCATCGAGCATCCTTACAACCAGTGTTTTGAACTCTGCATCTAGTATCCAATGAGTTCAATCATTGAGTGTGTCACTTATGGAGGTGGTTGGGCAGTTGCCCTACGATGTAGTCTGAAGCTGTCCAGTGGGTGTGCAGGCTCTGAGGCAAGGTCAACCACTGCCTGTGCTCTACCCGGGGCCACCCAGCATAAGCTACAATGTGACCTGCTGATGGCTGCTTCTTGTGCTGGGCTTGGAGGTATTCAGAAAAAGCCAAGTTGTGAATCAAGCTTTGTTACTTCTAGTGCCAAATCTGGCGCCACTTAATGAGAGATATGGAGCTCTCTGGGACCAGATGCTGCTTGTTTGAGAGATTTTAGAAAAATATGAAGTATTATCCAAGACAAGCCAATCCTATGGTAAAGCCTTTGGGAACAGCTTGGGTGGGCCTGAAAGTTGTGGGGGACAGGGTCTCAGGGAATCACCAGGACAGGGTAAACAGTTTGAGCCAGGTTTCTGGGGTCCCAGATATGGTGCATGTCTGACTGCCCTGTGGGGGAAGCTTACCAAAGGAACAATGGCTTCCAACAGCACTTTTGTCTGGGAGAAGCTGCCTCTCCAGCTCTCACCCCAATGCCAAACAACTCAGTTCTTTCCTGTATGTCTCTGGTGCCTTTCAAGCTGCCTCCTGGAGGGAGCGGGTTCAAGGAAGTCCATGAGTGGGCCCTTAAAAAGGAACCCCTGGGACTCCAGCAGCCTCAGCCTTCCTCAGCCTCAGTTTCCACTGATTTTTATAGTCAGAAGTGATGGGGACTTCTCTTCCTGGCACTAGAACCCTGTTCTGGGAACCATGTGGAATGGGACCCCTCAGTCCTCAGGGAGGACCTTCCCAGCCGAGGTGTCCTCCTGATTTTTATCTGCTACACGTGGGTATGGGCCCAGCTCGTCCACCTCTGCCCTTCCTACCAGTCTTGGTATGGCTGCTTCTTTAAATTCATAGTTGTAGGACTTCCATTCAGCTCGATTTCAGGCAGTTCTGAATGATGGTTGTTCTGTAGTTTAGTTGTCATTTTGATGTGGTTGTGGGAGGAAGCAATACCACGTTTACCTACGCCGCCATCTTGACCGCAAGTCCTTGACTAAGTTCTTAAATACACTTATTTTTAATTTTAAAGCATGAATTTCTCAGTGGAAGTGCATATACTTATGCAGAATAACATATTAAATTTAGTTAAACATTAGTTGCAACTTTTCAATATTCTATCTTTAATTAGTTCTTCTCTCCCTTGGTACTATTTTCCTCCTCTCTGAGAACAGTACCAACTGCTCCCATGTGCAGACACACACGCACCCTTGGCACCCAGGTGAATGGAGACGTTAGGCAGCTGAAGCATGGCTGCGCCTTTCTTTTCTCAGTGAACTGGTTATTTAAACTATATTTAAAAGGAAAGGAAATGGGTTCGATCTTTCTGTCACTGACAATTGATTGCTCTCTTCCTCTTTTTTCCTTGTGCAAGCACCATTTGCTTTAAAATGAGCCATCTAAGAATTACAATTGCAAAGAACATTTGAAGAATCTCATTTAAAAATTTAAGAATATAGTTAATTAATCAGGTTTTACTTTTTATACTTTTTTTTTCTATCCTCACCCGAGGAAATTTTTGCATTTATCTTCAGACAGAGCAGGAGGGAGAAAGGGAGGAAGAGAGAGAGAGAAACATTAACATGAGAGAGACACATTGAGTGGTTGCCACCCACACGACCCCATCTGGGACCACGGACAAACTGCACCCGAGCTACGTGCCCTTAGCGGGAACCGAACCTCAGACTCTCTGGTCCACGGGCAGATGTTCTAACCTCTGAGCCAAACCGGCCAGGTCTACTTTATATAATTTTTTCCATCATTTTTCTTTCATAAATAAAAATAAGAATCTCAAAGATTGATGAAATTTGCTGAGGGTGGTACCCAGATAATATGTGATTATTCCCTCCCTTTTCACTTTAGATGATAAGTATTGAAAGAAGGAGATTATTTTATAAGTAAAATATAAAATTCTATAAAGAAAATTGGTTTTCTCTCTATTTTATTTGTTTTTAATGTTATTTTGTATTAATTCATATTAGATTATGTATCAGATAACAAATCTTTTGCTTTAGCGTGAATGGTAGTCTTTATCCTAATATCTTCAGATTCTCCCACTGCCCTGCCATTGGCTGTGTACTGCCTGACTGGAGGAGTACGCTCTCTTTTCAGTTTACTGACGTTATTTTAAGACCCAAAGTTTTCCCTGGATTTTAACAAGTAAATTTTGAGGCTGTACAGAGACTTCCGGTACCTAATATGTATTTTTCTCATTTTAATGACTAGCATTTAGACTACATTTTCTTGCCTCTTGCAAGGGGTGGGAAACCTTTTTTCTTCCAAAGGCCATTTGGGTATTTATAACATCATTCACAAGCCATCCAAAATTATCAACTTAAAAGTTAGCCTGATGTATTTGGTCAGACTAATTTGGTGAGGCTTGTGGTTAGCGGGTGTTGATTTTGTGGGCCTTAGCATGCAAGCTGGCTCTTCTCCACCCCTGAATTTCTTACCGATAGAAGGTGACTGGAAGCGACACGTCACTTCCTGGTTGAGGAGGTTAAGAGCAGGTGTGCTTCTCCATGCCCTCTTCTTTTTCCCATCTATCAACTGAAGAGAGAAAAATTCAGGGATATAGAAGGAAAAAAGCTACTGGCTGGAAGGAGCCCAGGTCCCTAGGATACTGTATAAAGCAGAGAGATCCCTTTCCTGATTGGTTGATGACTGGTGTCAGCAAGAAATAAAACTACTATTAAGAATTGATATAGAGGACTGTTTTTTTATTGTTATTTTACAATAGGGAAGTCAACGTCGCACAAGCAAGAGCCTACCTACTACATGCAACCAGAAAAATTCTGCAGCAGATAATATGCTGTATTACTTAGAAGGTACTTAGCAAAATAATTTTAACTATGCATTTTCTGGGTTTCAAACACTTTCAAGGCCTCTTATTCTGATATTTGGCTTTCTTCCTACATTATTAGCTTTATAATAAAACTACAAAGAATAAATTTAAAGAAGGACCTAGAACAAAGTACAAATCAATAAAAAAGTGAGATTTCAAAAAAGAAAAATATAAATGAGAGATATTACATAAAATTTTCAGATCTTGGATATGTCAGTTGCTGAAATTAATTTCCCCCAAATCACTTCACAGTTATTTTAATACAGTTATTTGCCACATAACATTTTGGTCAACTTCAGACTGCGTATGCAACAGTGGTTCCATATGATTTTTTGTTTATTTGTTTCTTTGTTTGTTTATTTTGTTTTTTTTTTGGTACATGCCCCCTAATGGGAACTGAACCCGGGACTCTCTGGTCCACAGGCTGAGGCTCCAACGGCTGAGCCAAACTGGCCAGGGCCATATGATTTTCATGGGACTGAGTTTCCGGTGGGAAATGGAAGTATGTGTGGTTCAAGAGACTTTTCTTTCTCTGATGGGAGGCGCGTCTGTGGGCTGTGGTGATAGATTCCGTCTCAGCACCTCCGTTTTGAGTGCACAGATCACAGCCCAGTCAGTAGCCAGTGAAGTGTGTCAGCACAGAGGAGCTTGCTCTCAGTGGCACATGTTCAGAGGGCACTACGACCCTCCCAGATCTAGCTTGACAGTTTTCAGAGAACATTGCTGTAAGTTACTTTGTGAGGACCGAAGACTTTGTACAAGGGCACAGGTAAACAGGATTTACCTTAACAGGTATTAAGTGCCACTGCCACTTGAGTAAAAGCTTTCTGTGGTCACGTGGAGTCACCCATCAATGTTCTTCAGAAATGTCCTCAGGGTGTAATGATGTAAGGCACGGATACCTTTGATTTCCTCCATCAGTTCAGTGCCAAAGAGAGCCCTATGTGCCAGATAGGGTCAGTGGCACCCAAAACAAATTCCCAGAGTCAAAATAATTGAGCTCTAGGTTCTATAGTCTCTCCATGTTAAACACCTGTTCTTTAAAAAGCAAATAAATGCCCTGGCCAGTTTGGCTTAGCAGATGGAGCGTTGGCCTGCGGTCCAGAGAGTCCCAGGTTTGGTTCTCACTAGGGGCACATACCAATAAATAAATAAATAAAGTAAATAAATACCACAAAGTTTCTTAACCTGACCACTGCGCCAACATGCAATAGTTAATACTGCATTGCCATGGCCTTCCCTACGTTCCGTTATCTCTCTGTCTTGAGTCCTTATTCCTACAGATGCCCAGGCCACCGTTTATTTCCTCCTGACAATCACTCTTACGGTGATTTATACCTTCTTCAGTCTGTTTCTCCTTGATATTTCCAATCAATCTAGACCATATCCCTGTTCATGGAGCAGCACTACCAACTTTGATGTTCCATTTCTGACTCTGTGGGAAGGAAACAGCGGAGGGCTTGTGGGACAGTGTTTATCAAGTCTACAGCAGTGCACAGTGTGTCCCAAGCCTTCACACTCACACACACTCACTCCCTGACTCACCCAGAGCACCTCCCAGTCCTGCAGCTCCACTCACAGTAAATGCCCTGTACAGGTGTACCTTGTTTTATCTTTCATACCATGGGAGTAATGGACTATCTCATATAGCCTGGGTGTAGAGGCTAGCATTTCTCAGAATATGTTTTGTCGTTAAGTGATGCATGACTCTGTATCAAACCATAATTTGTATCTTGGCTTTTTTTTTGTTTGTTTTTTTTGGTACGTGCCCCTAGCGGGAACCGAACCCGGGATTCTCTTGTCTACAGGCCAATGCTTCAACCGCTGAGCCAAACTGGCCAGGGCGTATCTTGGCATTTTTCATAGAATACAGACAAATTAACCTTTCATAAAGTTTACATTATTGCACTATATAACTGGTTCCTAACAGGTAAAATTGTTTTTAAACAAAATTTTACATAATATAAAGCCTTAAAATGAAAGATAATTTAAAAAAATAAAAATTCACATTGAATCTTTTCTGATTTGTTTAGGCAGTGACTATATAAAAATCAATCTTCTCTAGTTATGTCATCCTTCTTTAACTTTTCTAATCAAATTTTTAAAATATTTGCATAACTTTTGTATATGATTCACATATATTACTTACCTTTTCAGTTGGGCTTTTAACTACAGCATGAAGAGTCCGCAAGGTCATGTGTCTCTGCTTAAGCAGCTTCATCTGACTTTCTCAAAGGACTTCTCAAGTGACACAGATTCTTGGGGAAGTCTTTCAAACCCCACTATCAGTGAGTACAGTGAGCAACAACGCCTGTTGCTGTTCTACCACAGTGCCTTTAGAATGATCAGGGAGGGCTCTACCCTTGGACATAGCCCTTCACAGTCTGCAGTAATCTGGACCATGCTCCTTGGATGAGGAGTCAATAGAGCAGCTGTGAGTTCCATGTGTTGAACTGTTCATAGGTCTTCATAAGAAATACATATAGCCATGTCATGGAAGCAAGGCTAAATTGTTTTACGTTTAGTACACATTTTACTCATACTCTCTTAAAAAATATGTTTTTTATTGATTTTTTTTTTAGAGAGAAAGGAAGAGAGAGAGAGATAGAAATATCAATGTGAAGGAGAAACATCCATTGGCTGCCTCCTGCATGCCCCCTCACTGGGGATCGAGCCCACAACCTGGGCATGTAACCAGAAATCGAACTCAGACATCTCAATCTATGGGACGGTGCTCAATCCACTGAGCCACACTTGCCAGACTTAACTCATACTTTTACATTTCCTTATCATAGTAATATTGTATAAGATTCTTTCACTATGTCACATCTTAAATAGATATACACAGAATCTTTCTATTTTACCCCAGTGTGTCATATGCCTTTAGTATTCCATGTGTGACATGATGTGGACAATATTGCAAAGTTTATAATTATTTTAATATTAGCAAAAACAAGTATAGATGTTACTTTTTAATTTTTTTTCTGTCAATATTTAAATGTAAAGTTGTGGAATCTGTAGGTAGGCAAGGACAATTTAGATGCACGATTTTAAGTTGATAATTATCTTAAAATGTGAATATTGGGAGATCATTCACCAGCACAGAATACTTAGATGGCACTTCATAGTCCTTAAGCATACACTATTGCTTAACTTTCACAACAACTCTATGAATAAGGTGTTATTATCTTTTTCTCACACATATCTGAACCAGGTGATTTTCCAAATTCACAGAGCACATAAATAGTGAAGCTGAAAGCTAAACTATGGTCTTTGCTAGCACTATATACTCTCTCCAAATCCTTAGTTATGTTAACCTAAAATTCTAATTAAATGTTATGAATAATTTATGGCATAAATTCCCATTATAAATCAGATAATAGAAAGTATATTAACAGACATCATTAATACTTACTCTAATATTTATTTGTTTGGCAGTTTCCTCTTTTCTATTGATTGGTTTCTGTCAATTTAAGTTTTCTACAAACATGTCCTCTCTGATATTGCTAACTTTTAGGGATAATAAATGGTAGGTAAGAGGATGGAAAAAAAAAATACTTGAAATTGATACATCAACTGAGTTAAGTTTGGTGCCTCAGTAAATCAAGAAATTAAATTAAATTAATGTTTATTAATTCTAGTGAACAATTTTATGTCAAAAAAGTGAGAAACTTGCTATTTGCCAAAATACTAGAAATCTAGACCATAACTGATCTGTTGATGTCCACAAATGTTTACAGAAAAGTGTTCTATTATTATTAGTTTGGTTTCATCACTTCCAATATTATTCATTTCTAAAATATTTTCTTGATAAGTCATGACCACAGATGTCCCAGGTCTTCTCATTCTTCTGACCTGTGGGTTTTAATAATCATTTTTTTATTCTCCCTGGACCATGTGTAAAGTAAATCTCAATTATGAAATTGTCCTGTAGGTATCTAGAAGATGTTCCATGGGAGCCAGAAGATAAATGAAAGAGAAATGCAGATCACCACTATCTACAGAGGAGACCCGTCTTGCCCAAAGTCACAGAGTAAGTTAGTGGCAGACTTGTTAAATGTCACCTCTCTTAATACTATATCATTGCTCATGCTGTCACTAGAACAAGAATAGCTTCACTTGTCTGTGAACTAGATAGTATGCTTTGCTGAACACTTAATGGTAGAGAGCATTAAACTAACATTCTTTCTTCTTTCATAACAAGGTTTGTGAAATAGAGCCTCCTCTACTGAACCCTTCTTGATTGAACAGAAATGAATACAAATTACCTTGCCCTACTTCTAATTCCAGAGGGTGACTTATATTTCCACAGTGGGAGAAGTCATGGGAAGCTTTACTGAGGCTTTGAATAATCAGGGTACCTAACACTGTGACTACTGACTTCTCTGAGTACAACTTCTTAAAATAATTTAAAATATCGACTATACACAAACACATGTTTATTATCTGATTTTTTTTGAGGCAAATTTCCATATTAAGGGAGACTAAGTAACATTGTGCTATTCTCTCTGGTGAAATTGCCTGACCCAGGTTGGCCACTGGAGATAATCCCACCACTGTACAATATAAATTCGTATAAATATAACCAATTAACAATCTAAGACTAATTTTAAAAATGGATGAAGGATTGACCAGAGAGGGTAATGATTTGTGCAAGTGACCTCAGTTATGAAAAGAACTAGAAATATGACTTTTTAACAATTAGCAGGTGTTCTTTTTACCACAGCACATGTTTCTTAATAGCTATGCTAAGGTTCTCTATATAACAAATGCAATACGATGTACATTAAAATGCAAATAACTACATTTCTATTGATTCTGCTGATTCATTTAGCAATGTTAATTGTTTATCAACACCACAGTTCATTTGGAACATAATCTTCACAGTTGAAACTCCTGGGTTTGGATCTGTCTTCCACAATATTATAATATGTAGAAAAGGCATAAAAAAAAAAAAAAAAAACTAACTAAAGACAAAAATTTCTCTTGGGAACTATACAAACCAAGTAAACACTATTTCTACATATAGTGTACAGAGATATATAGGAATCTAAAAGATAAAAAATATATTTATTTAATGAAATGCAAAGCACTATTTATTATAAGATACATTATTATTTTATATAATATGGAAAAAATAATAATACCAACAGAGCTATGCCACAATACTAAGATGCAATCAAAGATAGATACATTGATATTTCAAAGATGATAAAATACAAAGAAATGTTTTAGAATTTATAAAATATGCTATATCTTTCTTTAGTTGTATATAAAGTCAGATAAATAAAGGAAGGGTTTACTATGAACCATGGCACAATATGCCAGTTTTACAGGTATAAACTTATTTAATATTCACAACTGTCCTTTGAATTAAGTGCTATTTTTATGTCATTTTACAGATGAAGGAGCTGAATCATAACATAAAATGTCCTTTCAAAATCACATTCTTTCAATACAAATCATGATCACATATTATTAATCATTTGTCAGGTTATCACAATCCTGCAAGGTGACTTCTGGTAAATAAAGTACTGTCCTCAGGTGCATTACATCTAGTTGAGGTACCAAGTCATGCCCAGATAAATAAGCAACAACCTCATGTCTTGACATAGTCCAGTCCAAGATCGCCCATCCATGATTGTATATCGACTTTGGGCTGAATGCCAACAAAGATGTGCACATAACATGTGTAAATCAAAACAAAGAAATTAAAAGACTGAAGACAAAGATTTGCTTCAAAACACTGAAAATCCAGCTGAGTCCAATTTTCATGCCTTTACAAAAATAAAAGAAAAATTGAGCATGGGCTCTCATATTTTTAGTATATTATTTTTTCCTTTACCTCTGCCTTCCAGAAACAGAATAAAATCAGTTAAAACCTGAAGAATGAGAAAGTGTCAGTTATACACAAGAGATATTCGAATATCCTCATCTGGATGGTTAGGCAATAGGAAGGTTTCTGTTCTCTTTTATTTTTTGTTGTTGTTTTTCTTAATGTCATAGACTGCTTTTAGCAAGCTCAATTTAATTGGGCTTGTGCATTACCTACCATACCTATAGTGTTTGTGAAGGAAGGAAGGAAGGAAGGAAGGAAGGAAGGAAGGAAGGAAGGAAGGAAGGAAGGAAGGAAGGAAGGAGAGAGGAAGAAAGAAGAGAAAGAAAGAAGAAAGAAAGAAAGAAAGAAAGAAAAGAAAGAAAGAAAGAAAGAAAGAAGAAAGAAGAAAGAAAGAAAGAAGAAAGAAAGAAAGAAAGAAAGAAAGAAAGAAAGAAAGAAAGAAAGAAGAAAGAAGAAAGAAAGAAAGAAGAAAGAGAAGGGAAAGAAGGGAGGGAGGGAGGAAGAAAGGGAGGAAGGAAGGAAGGAAGGAAGGAAGGGAAGGGAGGAAGGGAAGGGAGGAAGGAAGGAAGGAAGGAAGGAAGGAAGGAAGGAGAAGCGAGTAAGGTAGGAAGGAAGGAAGGAAGGCGAAGGAAGGAAGGAAGGAGAAGAAAGAAAGAAAGAAAGAAAGAAAGAAAGAAAGAAAGAAAGAAAGAAAGAAAGAAAGAAAGAAAGAAAGAAAGAACACATCAAACAACTAGTAAGCATGCCAGAACATCACAGAGAATTCTAACAGAATTGGGAGCTTTGCACTAGGGAATAAATTTGCTGAAGCAGAAAAGTGTCCTCTATGTGAATAAGCTTCACCGAAGTATCTTGGCATAAACTTGCTTAAACTCACTTAGAATACCATGCTCTCTATGACATCTTTATGCTTGTCAAGTTCCTCAAATTATACTGCAAGCTACCTCCTCGTGGTATGACTCTATTTCATACTTATTTGTGACATGCATTCAAAATTTTAACACCTAATCAATATTTTAAAATCCAATAATCATTATTTAAAGTTATCATTTGCTAATGTCATTATGTGTATTAATAGTTTTAAAATCAGAATATCTCTAAACATTCATGAACTTTATATAAGTAGACCCTGTAATATAGTTCAAATTTATTCATTCATCTTAGTTTAGTGATGTAAATTATTCGGATTTCCAGCCTTACTACTTCGGAATATTACAGAAGTGAAAGTTTAAAAACTTTTGTGCTTTCTTTTCTTGGAATAGGAGCAAACATGGATTATTGTAAGCTGAAAATTTATTGAGATCTCAGTTAATTTATCCCAGAAAGGGCCAGACATTCTCCAGATATTATTAGTGTGTTCTAGATTTAAGGACCACTGACTTATGCAGCTGAAAGGTGATATCATGAAGGGTATTAATTAATACAGATGTACTTCCTAGAATCTAAGTCAGTATCATGAGTGGGTCTTGGGAAGGACTGAAACCAGAATACAGGAAAAGACTGAAAGACTCTACAAAGTCCTTCTTCTGTCCTCTTTGCTCCTTTCCATTTGTTACTATGATTCTAGTTCCCCAAGGTTTTTCTGCTACGTAGTCAGCATGATTGGAACAGACCTATCAATACCTCTGACGTTCACAGTTTAGTCAAGAGTACTATGAAATTTCTCATCTCCAATTACAAATTGATGAGAGAGTAAGATTGGCCATTATTGAGTCATGTACATACCCATAAACCTCTCAGCTGTGGCCTGTGCTTGGGTCATGTCCTGTGAGCTGGATGCTCTCTCTTGAGTATGGGTAGAAGATAGAGGTGGGAAAAGAAATAAGGGCAGACAACCCCAAATGTTGAGAAAAAAATTGTTAATTTAACTTTCATGGTCTAGTCTCTACACTCTGTACATAGTGGTAGATTAGGACCTGGGGCATATGGTCTGGGAAAAGCACAGGACCATGAAAGCAGGTTCCTAGGGCTCCTTCCGGTGATTTTGAAGGGCCTGTGTAAGTGAAGGGTCACAGAGGTTAGGACTCTTTAGTTTCATGGTGCATCTCTTCTACAATGAATTTGCTTTAATATTTTTTTCTTCCCTGAATAAGAAACATGTATTTATGAGAATTGAATAAATAAATATTATATTGTTCTGGTTAGCTCAAGATGTTTCATAGTGGAAACTGCAAAATGAGGAGTGGGGTTAAGGAGATGGGACCTATTGATTTCTTCTTAACTTTCAAATTAAGGAGAAAATTAAAAATGAAGTGAAACCAGTAGGATGATTACAATCTCCTTCATTGTGGGGGCAATTTCAAGTCTGGCTGGCAGAGGTTAGTTTTGTTGGTGCTGCAGTGTGCAAGAGGCATGAGAATGAAAATGCAAGATGAAAACCAAGCCTGTGAAACTGAAGTCTAGGATAACAGAGGCCTACTTTTATTTTATTTTTATTTTGTTAATCCTCACCCAAGGATATTTTTCCATTGATTTTTAGATAGAGTGGGAGGGAGGGAGGAAGGGAGAGGGGTGGGGGGAGAGAGAGAGAGAGAGAGAGACATGGATGAGAGAGAGACACATGATTGGTTATCTCCCTCATGATCCCAACCAGGGCCAATGATTAAACCTGAAACCCAGGTATGTGCCTTTGATCAGAAATCGAACCCACGACCCTTCGGTCCTCCGGCCGAAGCTCTGACCATTGAGCCAGACTGGCGATGGCCAAAGGCCCAATTTTAGATTAATAATTTCTTATAGCAGAAGCCAAGATCAGATATTGCCATAGCTATCAGAAAGAACAGAGTCAACAGGGGGGAAAAAAAACACAAAAGGCAGAGCATTTGTGTAAAAATTTCTCAGAAATGACCAATAAGATTAGAAATAGCAGTCAATGAGAGAAAGCAGTCAAGGAAAGTCACAGCTGAAGGAAAGGAGGAATTGAAGGTCAGCATGGGCTTCTTCTAGAGTTCAGATCCCGTCTTCTCTTAAGCCTGATTAAGTTTATTAATAAAATAAACCTCATAAAAAAGAATCTCATTCATTTGTTAATCTATTATCAGTTACTTTTGAGTTTCTACTCTTTGGTAAGCACTATACTGGTGCTCTGGAATTACAATTTATGCCACTATCATTTCGACAGCATAGGTTGCCATATTTGGTCTTCCAAAATGACAAAGAGAAGCATGAGGACCCAGAAATGTCCAAGGTCTGAAATTATAAATTAAACTCTAGATCTCTTAGTAAGAACTATAAAGTGCCATAATTTCATTGACATATCGCCTAAACTTGAAGTCCTTTTAAGGGACATGACATCATTAAAAGTCTTCCCATCATTTTAGAATGATAAAGTTTTTCTTTTGGCTTGGGTGTAGAAAAAGAGAAATTCTGGATTTTACTTATTTCTTTTCATTTTTATTTATTAATTTTACTTTATGAATAGTTGGTATACTATAATGTATTAGCAATATTAGTTTCAGATCTAAAATAGAGTGATTAATCATTTTTATATTTTACAATATGATCACCCCACTAATTCTAGTACTCATCTGTCACCCTGCACACTTATCACAATATTATTGACTATACTCCCCTTCACTTTTTATAACCATCTCCCCTTCCCCACCCTTCTGGTAACCGTCCCTTTGGTCTCTGTTTCTACCAGTCTGTTTTTATTTTGTTTTGTTTTAGATACCACATATAAATGAAACCATATGATATTTGTCTTTCTCTGTCTGACTTATTTCATTCTAGGTCTATTCATGTTGTTGCAAATGACAAGATTTCATTATTTTTTTATTGATGTATAATATTCCATTGTGTGTTTGTGTATGTGTGCATATATATATACACACACATATGTATGTCTTTATGTATATGTATATATATTTATAAATATATACACATACATATATTTTGCATATTGTAAGATTTTATTCTTTTTTATTGCTGCGTAATATTCCATTTTGTGTGTGTATATATATTATATGCTTGTATATATGTATATGTGTGTGTGTGTATTTATATATCATATCTTCTTTATCCATTCATCTACTGTTGGACACTTAGATTGCTTCCATATCTTGGCTATGGGTATTGTAAATAGTGTTGCAATAAACACAGTGGTGCATATTCATTTCAAATTAGTGCTTTTCTTTTCTTCATATAAATACCCAGAAGTGGAATTACTGGGTCATGTGGTGCATCTATTTATACCTTTTTTGAGGAACTGCCATACTGTTTTCCACAGTGGCTGCACCATTTTTCATTTCTAGTAGCAGTGCACAAGGGTTCCCTTTTCTCCACATTCTCGCCAACACAGGCTATTTGTTGACATTCTAAGATTTTTTAAAATTTATTTTTTAGAGATAGAAGAAGGGACAGGGAGAGAGAAGCATTGATATGAGAGAAACATCAATTGGCTGCCTCTCCCATGCCCCTACCAGGGACTGAGTCCACGGTCACACCTGCTAGGACTTGACTTTTTATTAATAGCGTTTCTGTTATGAGGTGGCATCTTGCTGTGGTTTTGATTTGCATTTCCCTGATGATTAGTGATTTACTTTTAATTTGCTAAAAATAACATTCAGAACATTTTGATTTATTCTTAGGAGTGGGCCAATTCACTTGAAAAGTTGAAAATGTACAGATAATGTACAGGTAATCATTTAGTTAATAAATTTTAATATTCTTATTCCATTCTTTTTATTATTTGTAAATTCCATTGACATTTAAAAACTAAGGCATTAAAGGCAGGCAAAAAAATTCTAATCATTTTTGTTGCAGAGAACCATATGTTGCTGCTTTAACATCAGAAAAGATAATGAAGCATATTCAGATATTAAAAAAAAGTTTAATAGATCAAGCTGGGGTGAAAAAGTTAAGCTGGTAAATATATGTGAATTAAATCTATTTATAACATATTTAATCATGCCAAAATATTTACCACTCAGTACAAGCACCCATGAATGAAAAGGGAACATGCAATTTGTCATTTTAATACTCAACATAATTTTGTATCCAGCTGTGACCCTCCAGAAACTTGAAAACTTTTTGTGTGAGACCGAAATTTGGAAAGGAGAAGGATGAAGGGAAGTGAGATCTAGGAATCCTCTTACAAAGCAACAGATGTTTACTCTTGCACTTTGTATAAATTTAAGTGAACGTTAACAAAATTCACAGTTTGAGCCCTTTGGATAAACCAGGTTGTAAGGCTGGGTTTCTGATATAGTTGATCTCTTGCAAAGAAGAAAAACAGAATTATTTTCTTAAAGATTTAAAAAATACATATGCATCTAATTTTGTTTGGCGAAATGTTGTAATACCATATATGCATTTTTAGCTGGAAAGAAAAATATAAAAAAGAATTTTCATCAACTATCATTCAAGAGTGTTCCCGTCAGCTGGATCTATCTTCCTCAGAAAGAAATGACCAAGACTCAACTAGCTATCAGGCTCTAGATAAGTTCTAACAAATCAACAACATAACATTTGTCCAAACAGGCTTTTTTTTTTTTTTTTTTTTTTCCCCTGTGACTTTCTGTCATGGTAAAAATTTAAAAACATAGATTGTTCTTCATGTTATAAATCATGTCTTTGTGAGACCCATACAAGCATTTTAATCAAAATAGCAAGAAAAACTCGTCTCAAGATTTAATTTAATGAAGAATCATGAAACCATGTCCTAATGTATTTTAACAGATCTCAACGTTGCGTTCGGAGGACTTTTGATCTAAAGCTACATTCAGATGGAAGAAAAACAGTTATTTCAGAGTATTTTAAGAGTTGTCTGTAACTGGAAAAATACTGATTTACTGACAGAATTTATCGAGTTTTATTGTGTTTATACAGTCTAGACTTGTAATCATAAAGAGCACTTTGCTTTGTTAAATAATTCTTTAGATTTGAATTCTACGCCAACTCTGGTTTTTAGTATTTCAAACAACTGTGTTTCTCTCTAAGTGACTTCTCTCTGTCTCACAGTTTTCAGCTCAAGGAGACCACAATTTAAATGGTTTTCTTTTTACAGACAGACCTACGTAATCTGTTGTGTGCGAGATACCTCCTGGCATGGTCAGCCCCAATGTGAGTATTAAATCAGGGAATCGTATTGGTTGTTATCCATGTTGCATACCTGGTGCTTTCTATACTGCCTGGAGCCTCTCCTCCCCCCAAACCGAGATGGTCACACTGTCTTCTTCAGCGGCAGGAAGCTCGTCCATGCTCCACCCAGACACCATGCTCTGCTCCACAGCCCTCCGTCCCTCTCTGCCCCAGGACTGCCCATCACTCTGCCCTCATTTCCACCTCACTCAACACCCCCGCTCGGCTGGAAGGGGAGCGTGCACACCTGAGTCAATGAGTCGCGTTAAATAGTAAACTCACTTTAAAGAATGAAAGCTTAATAGCCAACCCTACTGGTTAAATTTTTATCTGAAGTGAATTTATTTCCAAGTTATTTCCTAACTAGGCTAAGTATAAAATGTGTTTTTAATAGAAGCTCTCTTCTTAGAAGTTGTTAAAATTAAATGTATAAGATAAATGAATGATTTCTTAAAGTTAATTTTTATTTCATAGAGAGAGAAAAAGGATATTTTTCTATTTACCTTCAGATAGAGTGGGAGGGAGGGAGAGAGAGAAAAATATGATGTGAGAGGGACATATCGATTGGCTGCCTCCCACTCCGCCCGACCAGGGCCAGGGATGAACTACAACCACCACACATTCCCTTGAACGGAATTGAACCCACAACTCATTGGTCCACGGGCGGATGGACGCTCTAATCACTGAGCCTAACTGACTAGGGCAAGTGTTAATATCTTAGAAGAAAGAGATTAAAGATTAGGTTGGACTAGGAAAAGAAAGACTTCCCCACCCGGTGATTGGAAGCCTAGCACCTGGTAACCAGCTGGAGGAGGATGTCGCGGGGCACCGGGCAAGGGTATGGAAAGAAGTCTCGGCGGAAGCACAGGCCTGCAGGTCTCTTGAGAACCGGCGAAGTGTGGCACCGACTCTGAGGAAGCCCCCCCCCCCCGCACCCCAGGAGCCGCACTAAGCACATGGTACCCTCGGTCTACTTGGACTCCTTGGTCTACTTGGGATGTAGAAAGTCCCAGAAAATGGGGCATCCACTCTATCAATGAGAAAAACATCAAATCAAAACAAAACACATCATCTGCTTAATTTGATAAATTGAACAGTTACATTCTAAATTATTTTTGAGTTAATAATTACAGCAAAATAAAGTTTTAAGGAAGTTGCTATGAACAAAAATATTACATATATTTTAATCCTCACTGGAGGATATTTTTCTATTTATCTTCAGATAGAGTGGGAGGGAGAGAGACGGAGAGAAAGGGAGAGAGAAACATCGATGTGAGTGAGAGAGACACATTAACTGGTTGCCTCCCACACGCCCCTGACGAGGGTCGGGACAACTGCAACCGATGTACATGTCCTTGGTCAGAATCGAACCCAGGACTCATTGGTCCGTGGGCCGACACTCTAACTGCTGAGCCAAACCAGTCAGGGCCAAAGCATAATATTAAAGTCTTAGCAAAGTAAAGCTTCTGACAAATTTTTTTAAATACTCTATTTTTTAAAAATCTCAGAATGTATCTATATTAAGACATTAATGCTATTTAATAAATTGATGACATATCTTCAATGACTGAATCCTTGCCTTCCATTAGAACAAAAAATAAGTCTTTTAGCTTTTTGTGCCTATCACCACACTATGCTACTGGATGTTGACACTTCTTTAATTTCTTCCGTAAGTGGTCGAATTCTTCCTTTACCAGTCAATCAATCTGCTAGTTGACAGTGTCTTCTCACCTACCCCCACATTCTCTAACTTATTTTGTAGTTCAAAGCCTACTCAGTGAGAGCCAAACCACAAGGACTGGACAGAAAGGCCACCCTCCACAACTTCTCAGCGGCAGTGACCCGTGGCAGTTCTACTTAGGAGGTGCGTGTTACCAGCATTGCCCCTTATTAACAGGCGTGCATTGTCAAAGCATAATCAGTGCAAGATATAATGACATCCTGACTTATTGGCTTCTAGTCCGGAGCTTTGAGAGAAGAAACACAATTAGTGCCAGAAGTAGAATACAGAAAATAAGGAAAAATTTCACTGAGGACTAGTACACATCAATTGTTTTTTAAATGTTAAATTTAGTTAATAAATATTTAATCCATATTCTACTTTTTCCTCAAAAAGTGTTGTAATATTTAAAGATTTTGGTTCAAAAAATGCTTAAGAAATGAACCATTACATTTATGAAAACTTCTTACATATTTATCCAGTTAACATTATATAAGGGAAGAAACAACTTGACTTTGAAAAGAGAGAAACTGTAGAGACCACCCCTAAACTCAGTTATTACCTCTGCATTGAAAACCAAGTTGACTTGTTTGTGGGCCAAACATTCTATTTGACATTGGTTTTAATAAAACTCTTTAATTTGTTAATATTGTTGGAGGGGAGAGGGTGGTTATTGATTGTTTTATTGTTGGTTGGTTGGTTTGGTTTCATCAAAAGCTTTGTTTCCATGTGAAAGATAGCAATTGTATTTTCATTATTACTTCTTAAAATGGAATCACTTCAACTTCTCACTTATTTTACATTATGAGGAAAAAAAATGTTGTAAATTCAAAAACAGTAAATCACCATTATGTCTTTGGGTATAGAGATGATCTCACTGTGTATATTGTGAAGAATCAGGCTGGGGGGTGTGACCCAACATGATTAGGTAGACTAACTAGTATGTACACCTGTTTCACCAAATACTGGTAACTCGTTTTACTCTCTTGCAGAAACAGTGAGGCCCATTTTAATCATGTTGCAAGAAGCACAGTTGAGTTTGCTTCAGATTGCTTTCCTCATATGCTCCCTAATGCTACTTTGCAGTGTTAACATAAGAAACATCAATACCTGGGGAGTTTTTTTGGTTATTTGAGTCAAACTGATGACAATTGCTGGGAAGCAAAATCTCAACAGCTTGAGAAAATGCTCCAGAGAATGGCACATTTGCAGCTTATTTTATATATTAGTGTAAAAGCAGGAGACGTAAGGGTGGCTTACATAATGTACATCAAGGGGGTGAGAGAAGGCAAAGGAGGGAAATCTCTGGGATTAGATTGAAGGGCAAAACAGAGCAACACTTCTTTTTCATTGATGGGTACAGAATTGTGAAGGATTAACATATACAGCACAGAGGGATTGGACGTGGGGACCAAAATAACAATGAGCGTGCTGTGGTCTCATGCTGTGGTGTGGTTTTTATGCCCTATGGGGTCTGCCAAGGAAGAATACTCTGACATTTCAAAGATATGTTATCTTAGACGGAAAAAGACAATAGACAGGCTCACTTAATGTAAAGTTTAACCTTTGTCAAGGAAGCTACAGGCCCACTTTTAGTTATAAATGTTTATGTTCAGTCCATCCTATGTGGTTACTTTTGGTCTCTGAGTTCAT
This sequence comes from Molossus molossus, assembly GCF_014108415.1. Taxonomy (NCBI): domain Eukaryota; kingdom Metazoa; phylum Chordata; class Mammalia; order Chiroptera; family Molossidae; genus Molossus; species Molossus molossus. The sequence goes on from NW_023425346.1 coordinate 23,779,621, forward strand.
AAGGTTTGCCGTGCAGGGCTTCCCCAAGTTTGTCAGGTTAGTATGTGGCTCTGTTTTCACCCACAGCAGGTTGACTAGTCTTCTATCTAGCCATGAAAGCTACTCATTGGGAGTGTATTGAAACATTTTCATTTTCCACTATGCACCTTATGTCTGTAGAAAGGTGTGACTTTTTTTTTGGTTTTGTTAATCCTCACCCGCAAACATTTTTACCATTGATTTTTAGAGATTAGAAGGAAGAGAGGGGAGAGAAAGAGAGAGAGAGAGTGAGAGAGAAACATTGATGTGAGAGAAACACATTGATTGGTTGCCTTCCACATGGGCCCTGACCAGAACCCAAGATCAAACCTGCAACTCAGGAACATGTCCTTAACTGGGAATTGAACCTGTGACCCTTTGGTTTGTGGGACAACACTCCAACCACTGAGCCACACCAGCCAGGGTGAAAGATAGGATATTTGATAGCTTGGGTGGCATTGGAATATCAACACCACATGAGTAGAGAACTTACTAACTCTGTTCCCTACTGTCTTTTTGTGCCTAGAACTGAGTCGGACCCATGGTAAGTCCTGAATATATATGTTTTATAAAAGATTGAATGAATAAAGAATAATTTCAAAGGTACTATGTCACTCTCAGAATTACCCTATGCTGCTGGTGATTACACACTTGCAGGGTGATGCTGCATCTCCGACCACTCAAGCAGCCCAGAAGTCCAGTCACATACTCCTGTGAGAAGGGCCTGCACAAGCCTGATGAAAGGAACTTGGGAATGTGAAGAAAATGCTTGAATCTTTGCCAGCAGATTTGCATGTTGACACAACAAGCACCTGTTCCCCTCTCCTGTACATCTAACACTGTTTTAATTATAATTTAAAAAGAACATGTCATGCACTTATTTTAATTTTAAAGAAAAGCACCATACACAGGTGACAAAAATGCTGAGGTTCTGATCAATTTAAAGTGTTAATATAAGAAGACTTACAGATGTTATACAGGAGCTGAACATGTGGGCCCTACTTGTGGTTCACTCTGCAAGTCTAACCAGATGACACTTCTCAAATTATCGATGTATAAAATGAGATTATCTACTGTAGCTCCTTTTCATTTGTGAAAATGTTCATCATGGTTTAGGCTGATGTGAGTGCCACATTGTGTGTAATGTGTAATTAAAATAAGATGATGGTTATGAATTATTCAACATTTTTTTAGATTCTGCATTCATGATTTGTTCTTTTCACTTAGTTCTCTCGAAGGAATGCCATGTTGTAGATACAGCATTTTCTCCTTCACTAAAAAGAAGCAATGATTAAGTATCACAAAAGAGTGATACCATATTAAAAATTACTGGGCTAATTAATAGGTAAATAATAGAATTGTGGAGAAAGAGATTTTAAAAGCAAATTTGCTTTCTAATGCATTAAGAAAATATATGCTTATACCCCAATGAAAAAGAATTATTATGGCAAGATAACAGTGGCAGCAAAATAATATTTGGCTCTCTATAAATCCCATGCCTCAAGAAGACCAACCAATGTAGCAAACAATCAAACTTATGAACTGATCAAGTCTGCAGAGTACAGGATCAAAATGAAAAGCTCGGTGTTTCCATACACTAGCAATAAACTACCAGAAATTAAATTTTTAAAAGAATAGTGTATAATAACACAGAAATCAAATATATTGATAAATAATCTTACAACGAAATGTAAAACCTCTATCTGTAATCTGTAAAATATTGCTAGAAAAATTTTTAGAAGTCAGAAATAAATCAAGAGATATACCTTGTCCATAGATTGAGAGAATCAACATTGATAACAGATTCTAAATTTCCTCCAAATGGAAACTACAGCATTAAAACATCCAGAAGAAAACTTATGAGAAAACCTTTTTGATATTTCATTGGGCAAAATTTCTAAAATAGTACACAACAACATTGGAAAAAAACACAACCCCAAACTATTTATAAAGTGGACATCACACAAACTAAAAACACCTATTCATTAAAAGATCCCATTAAAAGAGTTAGTAAAGACTGCTGGTGGGAATGCAGACTGGTGCAGCCACTATGGAAAACAATATGGTGCTACCTCAAAAAATTAAAAATTGAACTGCCATTTGACCCAGTGATTCCATTTCTAGGAATATACCCTAAGAAGCCTGAAACACCAATCAGAAAGAATATATGTACCCCTGTGTTCATAGCAGCACTATTTACAATAGCTAAGATCTGGAAACAACCCAAATGTCCATCAGCAGACGGATGGATAAAAAAGCTGTGGTACATATACACCATGGAGTACTAGGCAGCTGTAAGAAAAAAAGATCTCTTATCCTTTGAGACGACATGGAGGGACCTGGAAAGTATTATCCTAAGCAAAACAAGCCAAACAGAGAAAGACAAGTATCATATAATCTCACTTATTTGTGGAATATAATGAACATAACAGTCTCACGAATGGAGTAGTCCCAGAGACGTGGAAGTGGGGTACAGACTGACAATCCCCAAAAGAGGGGGTGGTGAGGGAGAGATAAACCACAGAACTTATATCCATATATGCATGGACAATGGACAGGGACAGCAAAGCTGGGGACAGGGCAGGAGAGAGCAGGAGGTGGGGAATCAGTGGGGGGAAAAAGGAGAAATATCTGTAACAAAAATAAATTAATTAATAAAAAAAAGAGTAAGGAAAAAATTAACTGAAAAATATTTGTAGTATATATATCTGAAAAAAATACTTTTCAGAATAAGTAAACAGCTTTTCAAAGCAGTAAAAAAAAAAAAAGGACAACAGTATAATAAAAGGCAAAATTCTTGCACAGAAATTTTATAAAAACAGGATATCTAAATGGTCCATGCAGGTAAATCTGGTGGATGTCTCTGGAGAAGTAGAACTCAGGACAGGGGTCTTTTAGAGTTTTGGAAATGTTCTAAAGTATCATTTAGTGGTAGTTATGTGGGCTTACAGATTCATGTGTTATGCACTTAAGATTGAATACCTACCTATATATCTATTGAACTTAATAATAATTTAAAAATAAAAACTACATTGAAATACAATTTCCCATTTATGGAAGTGTCAAAGTTTTATAGATATAATAGTATGTTCTCTTGGAGACTCTCTGAAAACAAATTCAGTGGAAATTCAAAAATATCATAACACTTATGGAGAATAATATGACAATAACTAACAAAATCACATATATAGATTATCCAGATTTTTCTTTTATTAATACACCTGAAAGTGACACTGATAAAAATATAAAAAGATATGTGCACAAAGCTATACATTGCAACTCTCTCTATACAGTAACCAAAGATTGGGAACAACCTAAATGTTCATCAAGTGAGGATTATGCATTCAGTCACTGGAGGACCAACATTCTCTAAAAAGAAAAACAAAATCTCTATATATGACCATGAAAAGTGACTTTCAGGCCATATTGGAAGCTGTGTTTTGTTACATTTTTAATAAAGTATGTTACATTTTTAATAAAATATAAGAATGCCATAACTTGAGTGAGAGAGAATATACATTTATAGTGAGAGAAAAGAAAACTAAAGGTAAAATTTTCTCATAAACAAATAGCATGATTATCCGTGTAGACAATCTTAAAGAATCTATAAGAAAGGCTATTAGAACTAACTTGTAAGTTGAGCAAGGCAGCAGAATGCAAGGACAATTTATAAAAATTAATGTTTTCTGATATACTTGCAGTGCAGAGTTAGAAAACTGGAAATATTTCTCATGTCCCTCAACCTGTTAATTTGTTAAAGAGAATAAATAGTGGTACATTTCTATAATGAAATGTCACAGAACAATAAAAAGAGATGTACTACTAATATAAACACAATGGTTAACATCAAATTCATTCTGATAAGTAAAAGAAACCTGTTTCAATAGGCTGCACACTACAGGATTCCATTTCTAAGACATTCTGAAAAAGACAAAAGCTAGAGACAGAAAACAGGTAAGTGGTTGATAGGGGCAGGAGCAGATGTGTGTTTGACTGAAAAAGAACCTGGAGGAATTTAGGTGCGGTCACTAACAGTTGTGCTGATTACACAATCCTATGCCTTTGTGAATATTTACAAAATTTTACTCTAAAAAAGAGGATTTCCACTATATGTATATTATACCTTAATTTTTTTTTTAAATGGAAAGATAAACGATTAAGTAATTAAAAACACTTATATGAACATATGGAATGTTGGCAATAGGAAGGAAAGATTAGAGATGGAATATTTTCTCTAAAGATTGCAGATTATTTCTAAAGATTTAACTTCTTGATTTTTGTTTTAGAAGTGATTTTGAAACTATGTAAATATTCTACATAACTGTAAAACAAAATTAAATTAAAAAGCAATCGATAAGCATTACAGTAAAATTAAATAAATAATTCTGTCATAAACTAATATAACATTGAGGTCTTCAAACAAAACATCTGCGAAAAACAATTGTAAATTATTTTCCTAAATCCTGTCATTGATAACACTGTTTTTGTTATTCAGAGTCAGCCCTGTGTGTACTTTGCAACAGAGTGACTCGTAATTATTTTGATGTCCATGAGAATCCAGATATTTAACATGATTGAGGGCAGTTTTATTCTCGCAGAAATATATAGTGGGCCTTACCCAGTGTGGAGATTTTGTAGGCAGGTGAAGGAGGAAGAGAAGAGTGCATTGGAGTTAAATATATAGCCAAGAAATAATAACAGTGAGTAATAACCCAAGGTTAATGTGCATATTTCCTTCTTTGCCCATGGTATTAAAAACTTCTAAGGAGCTGTTTCCTCTTAGTTAAAAATAGTATTTAGTGACAGCAATTTGCATGCAGAAGAGGCTCATTGCTGTTTTGTTTCTAGGCCTCTTCAATAAAAAGAGCTAAAAATATGTACATCTTTATATATGCAATACATTTGAGTCTATATTGATATTTTTCATTCAAATTCAGGACTACATGATTACTACTTGGTCTTTGTGATGATGCTTATCACCTGAAATACAACAGATGGGTGGCGTTCTACGGTGCTGCTTGATACGTATAATAAGAGAGGTTTCTGTGACCGGAAGCAGGCACTTGACTCTAGTTAGCACAGTGGAAATCCACGCCCTCCCACCTGGCTGCCACATCTGAACCAGTTATTAGAACTAGAAACTATCGATTGGGTGAGAGGCTAGGTCAACCTGAGAAATGCAGCCACAGTTTCTGCTGTAAATCTTCCCCAGAAGGTGGTCTATCTTTTCCCCATAGACACTATAACCTGAAAAAATATAAATACCTCCTAAAAACGTATGATTTCTAGATAACAACAATGGAAAAACCAAAATGACCAAAGTAATTATGGAGATCAGATAACATTTTAAATCTGAGAAAGACATACTTGGTTTCCAAATGAAGTCCCACATTAGTGAGAGATATTTTGGTGGGAAAAGCCATAACAGCCGTTGGAATGATCCCCTGCACTCCCATTTCACCTCCTTACATCCAATTTTTAAAGGATCCAGTGTTTTGGTTCTTATCACACCTAAATTTATCTTTTATTGCACTATGCAAAGTGTCAGATGCAGTTTGAAGAATAAGTGTGTATTATAAAAAACAGTCAAATGGTGAGGCTAACTGGAACTTCCACTCCAGATATGCTATCTTCACTGTATCAATTCACCCACCATCAATTGACCTGGAAGGTTCTTTTGCTTCTTTATTGGAATTAGTAATGACTATCAGATACAGTTAGCCTTGCAAAATGGGCAAATTCACCTTTATTATCCTGTCTCTAAAATACTATATCAGCATTTCTATTCCCTATAATACTGTTTTCCAGAAAGACTTTCATCTTGATGGCTTATAGAATACCGAGTTTATCATCACCTGACCCACCATTTACGCTGTTGGATTTGGAATTAGTTGGTTCCCTTAATCACTACACGATTGTACCACTCTTGAGATTTCTTCCTCAGATGACACTACCAAAGTACTCCTAGAGAAAGATCTCATCATCTTCCCTTTGTATTGTTTGAATCACCTTTTTCTGCTGGATTTAATATGGCATATCAGATCAGAGTCCACCTTGATCCCTTTATTAGTTCTTTTGAAACAAAACAAAACATGTTCTTATTGATTTTCTTTTAGAGAGAGAGAAGGGAGAGATACAAATGTTGATGTGAGAGAGATATACTGATCTTGGCTGTCTCCTGTACGCCCCCTCCTGGGAATAGAGCCCACGTGTGCCCTTACAGGGAATTGAACTGGGACCTATGTCCATGGGAGGATGCTCAATCCACTGAGCCACACCTGCCAGGCTCTTTGTTAGTTCTTGAAACACATATGATCTAAGACTGGGATCTGTGTCTGTTGTGCCCCTGATGCTGAACAGTTCCCAAAAAAACTCCAACTGAAATTTTTTTTTAAAATTTTATTTTATTTCAATGTTCCTGAGATGGAGAGTGTCTGCTACCTAATAATGCCTGTAACCAGAATCCTCCCACGCCTTGTACCCCAGGACTAGAACCCTGAATGTCTGTTTGGATCAGAGTTTAGTCTGTTATATGCCTGCTCTTGAGAGAGGGGAATGCTAGAATAGCCCTACTTTTTCTATTGATTCCTAGCCTTTTATTTTATTTATTTTTAATATGTTTTCATTGATTTTTAGAGAGGAAGGGATGAGAAAAAGAGAGAAAAACATCGATGTGAGAGAGAAACATCGAAGGGCTGCTTCCTGCACGCCTCCTACGGGGGATCAAGCCCACAACCAGGACATACCCTGACCAGGAATAAAATTGGGACCTCTCAGTCCATAGGACAATGCTCAATCCACTGAGCCACACCAGCTGGGCCTAGCCTTTATTTTTTCCTACCTCCATTTATGACATTTAAGATTAACCCGTAGCCTGTACCATGTGACTTGTGCACATGTGTGCATGAGCTCACATGCATGCACACACACACACACTCATATTAATAGAGAGATATTTGGCATGAAATAGTTAGGAGGGCGTATCCTGATCCCTGTGTGTGCAGATGAGCAGATTGAGGGGAGAGGCTCTACCTGCAACATCGCTTCCAGGAAGCACCGTGACAGCTGTGTTCCTGGTCAGTGGGCAGGGGAAGAATCCGTATTCATTTCAGTTCTCAACAAGGAATTTCCCCTGTCCACAAAAGTGAATAAGAATGAACTCTCTTCAAGAACAGAATGTTGATTACCATAGAGAATACAAATACAAAAAGCCAGTAGAAAGCCAAATCTGCTTGTTGCAGGGAAAGAAAGAAAAAGGAGAGATAAAAATGTTTTTCTTAGCTCATGGCTAAGGTAGGAAGCGGGCATTTTGCAAAATTCTTCAGAATTATCTACTAATTATATAAATTATTGAATACTGATTGTGTATAGATGACTAATTAAATGAGGTATATTGATGCTATCTCCCGCCCTCAAACATGAAAAATGACAGATAGAAAAAAAGTAAATTCAGATATTAGTCAAGAAGGATGATAGGAATGGGGGATACAAAGCAACCGCCAATGAAATGTTTTAGCCTGGTTTTGAAAAGAATATGAAAAAGTGATAAATGCTCATAGAGTTGAAGAAATTACACCTATGTGCCCACAGAGGCAAATGCCTTCATGAAGTCAACTGAGGAGCTCTGTAGACCAGCTGAGGATCTCAGAGAGGCAATGCAGACATGCAAGCAGGAGGTAAGGCAAGGAGAGGGTCGAAAGAGTGTCTTCGTACAGTGTATTTGGCCCTCCGGACCCTCCCCTACCTCTCCTCATCAACGCTGCAGGCAGCAAGATGTTTTACTCTGTAGAACAAAAAAAGCAAAGGGACTTGAGGTCCCCAAACACTGCAGGAAATGGGGAGACAGGGACTTAAAATATATATAATATTGATTTTAGAGAGAGAGGAACTGAAAGAGAGATAGAAACATCGATGAGAGCGAACATGGACTGGCCACCTCCTGCATGCCCTACACTGGGGATCGGGCCCACAACCTGGGCATGTGTCCTGACCGGAAATCAAACCCGTGACCTCTTGGTGCATGGGTCGATGCTCAACCACTGAGCCACACCAACCGGGTAAAAAATATTTTGTGCAAGCTGCATTGGGAAACGTGGAACCTCCTTCACTACCTTCAAGGGAGACTGCCATCCAGGCAAATTGCACTCCCCCACAGCAAGTCCAAGCAAAAGATAGATTTTGCCCTAGAGAAACTGAGTGGTGCAGAGAAAGATTCTTAACACTCAAACTTATATTTCATTCATTTTAAACATTTTTAATTAATTATTTTTTTTAGAGAGAGAGGAAGAGAAAAACATGGATATAAGAGAGAACTATGGATAGGTTGCCTCCCACACATCCCCTACAGGGGATTGAGCCCGTGACCTGGGCTTGTGCCCTGACCGGGAATCCAACCAGCAAACCTTTCAATACATTGATGGATGCTGCAACCAACTTAGCCACACTGGCCAAGGCCTATTTCATTCGTTTTAATTGCTACTCAGAAGTAATATTTTCTTAACCTCTCTGACCAGTGTCACCAAACACATGATTTGCAGAAGGGCACACGGACAGTGAAGCGCCGTGTACACTGTGTCTGCTGGCCCTAGAGCATAAACAGGTGCTAATAAATATCTTCTGTGTCTGTTAATGAATTCAGCCACACACTTGTCAAATCTCAGTGATCAAAAATCATAAAGTGCTGAAAGAAACTTTTGTAGGTCAACTAATATGTTCCCTGGGCACAGTAACTTCTAAACAGAGTTTTCTATCACATTTCTGCACAATGTCAAGAAAGAAGTGAACAAACCCACATGGAACTTTAGTGCTCTTACATTTTTGCTTCAGTGAAGCTAAACCAAATTATTTAATAGCTTAAAGTCAATCTCCTATCTTTTCAAAATTTCAGCATCAGCACTCATGAAAGATTTTAGTGGAGTTTCAGACTAGCAACTGAAAAAGACACTGGCAGTCTTCTGTGTATCCATGGAAATAGAAAATGAGGAGACTTTTTGATAAGATTATGCTGTCTTTGGGATAGGTTATAATGACTCCGGTGAAAGGGAATGCAGGACAGAAAAGGGCCTGAAGCAAGCTCGTCCTCATTAATTTTATCTCAACTCCGTTGCTCTCATTTGTCATTGACACTGTAGTTCCAACCCTCCAGCTCTGTGAGAACATGTCTAGTTGTCTCTAAAATTCATTGAGAGTTCTGACTCTCATGGAATATTTTTGATAACTCACTTCCTATTTACTATTCAATCAGGTTTTACGGGAATCTTGTTGAATTAGTTTCTTGGTTGCGGTTAATGTTCTAATTTTTAGAATAAATCATTGTGCTGCTTCTCACACTGATCTCTGTAGCAAAGCAGCCACCCTTTAAAGAGTTTCTTAGTTTTATACACTGTCTCATTGCTTCCTATACAGTGTGTGTAAAGTGCTCAGCATAATACCTAGCATGAAAAGTGTATAATAACTTGTAGCTGTTTGGATTGTTACATCATTATTATTACGACTTGCAATTTCATGCACTTTGTTAGTATCTTTAAGAAAATAGGTTGTTGTTGTTGTTTTTTCCTATATCTGGCCAATGATTCAATCATGTAGAGTCATCATAAATGTTATTCCTTCTTTTGGATGATTTCTTTTCTTCTCTGTTCTTTTCCAATATAAAGTCAAGAGAACTCAAGGTCATATAATTACAGTTTTGAGAATCCTTATTTTCCTGAATCATATTAGGTTTTAAAGTAATGCCAGGTAAGGGGTTAATTCCAGCTCTGCTTTGTCCTCCTTCAAAAATTTCTATCAAGAAGTATTTCTGTTTCATTTTATTCCTTAGGATATGAGATAGAAAATGTATATTCAGTATTATTCAACTACATCTATTTTTTACTTACATAACTGCTTGTTAAATTATATTATACAGTCCTGGCCAGTTTGGCTCAGCGGTTGAGCATCGGCCTGCGGACCAGAGTCCCGGGTTCAGTTCCCGCTGGGGGCATGTACCACCAAAATATATATATCTGTATATTATATTTTACATAATATAATTATTATGTTATATATATTTATATATGTAAATTAACTATAGTGCTAGAAACCTTATTCTATTTTGTTGAATTCTATTTCTTTTATAAAACTACACTGAATTTCACATGTCTTTGTAATCACAGTTACAAACATTCAGGTGTGCCTTGGACGCATTCCTTTATGCCCATTTTCCTGGCATCACTTCTACTCTGCATTTATGCTTGATTTGCCATATTTTAACAAAATATAATGACTGCTTGCATTAATTTACACCACGACGGCTCTGGCAGACTCCATATCGACGTTCAGTTCTGTCCTGTGCTTGTGTAGTTAGTATTCTTCTTTTTTAATCCTCGCCCAAGGTCATGCCTTTATTGATTTTAGAGAAAAAGGACGGGAGAGGGAGAGAGAGAACAAAATATCTGTTGGTCTTCCTGCACATACCCTGAACAGGAATTGAACCTGCTACCTTTCAGAGTATGGGAGGACACTTCAACCCACTGAGCCACATTGGCCAGGGTTAGTATTCTTATTTTTATTGACTACTAATACAGTAACCTATTAGTTTCAGGTGTACATCACAGTGATTTGATATTTATACACATTCAAAATAATCCTCATAAGTCTAGTTACCATACAAAATTATTATAGTATTATTAACTATTTCTTATGCTGTACATTATATCCCTATAACTTATTTACTTTGTAACTAGAAGTTTGTACCACTTCATGCAGTATTCTGTTTCTTAACTTTCATTTTGATTACTATGGCTTTGTAGTATAAACTGATATCCGGTAATGTGATCCCTCCTACATTGTTCTCTTTTTTCAAGATTACTGTAGCTATTCTGCGTCTTTTCCAGTTCCATATAAACTTTTGGAGTATTTGTTCTAGTTCTGTGATATATGTTGTTGGTATTTTGATGGGGATTGCATTGAATCTGTAGATTGCTTTGGGTAGTATGAACATTTTAATGATGTTAATTCTTCCAATCCATGAACAAGGTATATGCTTCCACTTTTTTATATCTTTCTCTATTTTTTTTCATCAGTAACCTATAGTTTTCTGCAAATAGGTCCTTTACTTCTTTAGTTAAATTTATTCCTAGGTATCTTAATTTTTTTGCCACAATGGTAAATGGGGTTGCTCTTTTAGTTTCTCTTTCATTGAGTTTGTTGTTGGTGTACAAGAATGCCATCAATTCTTGAAGTTAATTTTGTATCCTGCTACTTTGTCAAACTCATTTATTAAATCTAGTAGATTTTTGATAGTCTTTATGGTTTCCTATGCACAGTATCATGTCATCTGCAAATAATAACAGTTTCACTTCCTCCTTTCAATTTGGATTTCTTTTATGTTTTCTTCATGTCTAATAGCTGTGAGTGACCAAGACTTCGGTATTGTACTACGTTAAATAAGAGTGGCCAGAGTGAGCATTCCTCTCTGGTTCCTTTAATCTAGTATTTTTGAGATGCATGTGCAATGAACAGCATTCTTAATTTAAAATGTAGTTAAATCTGAAAAATAAACAATGATAACCAATCTCATCTTTCCAAGACCTTCTCAGACTCAATGCAGCAATATATGTCTCTCTCTCTCTCTCTCTACCACACACACACACAAACACACACACACACACACACACACACACACACGAGAGGAGAGAGACAGAGTTGGCTTATTTATATCATTTACTAATGCATATTGGTGAACAATTAAATTTGACATTTCAAACAACACACACACATATACATTAAAATATAAAAAAATTTAAGTGCAGAATTTTTCATAACTTTGAAATGTGGAATTAATTGCTAAGCTTGACATCCAAGCCAACAAATAAAATGGAAAAGATTGACAGAGTGGATTGCATGCATAAAAGCATAGAGAAAAAAACACATGAATAAAATTAAAATAGGTTACAAACTAGGATAATATTGAGTTTCATGTGATAAAATATTTTTTAGAAAATGTTGTTGTTCTTAAAGCAAACACAGCTTTTACCAAAAAGGAAGACTAAAAATTCTTAACAATAAATGAGCAAAGAGAATTAAAATAGATATTTACCAAAAATATAAATGCCTCCTATCAAATTAACACCATTAAGTAAAAATAATGCAAAATAGAATGTAATATTTGGTTTGTGTTTGTCAGATTTTATAAATCTTAAGCACATCATTAATACTCAAAATTGGCAAGCTTTTTGAGGAAAAAAAAGGTTTTATAAAACTTTAAATCATTAAATTGTTTTGGAGAACAATCAGAAATAAGTATCAAAATTTTATATATATCAACTCTGATTCAGTAATTCTGCTTTAAACATAGATCTCAGAAAAAAAAAAAATGCTAGTGTACATAGATGAGGCAAAATATATGCATCCTATTTTTTAAATACCAAAATTATAAAATTTGTTTTCTGGTAAATTCCCCATAAAGGGCTCAGAGGAACCCTGAATAACCTTAAATATTCCCTGAATTATTAATGCTGAAAATGATTTTTGTGTATCCTTTACACCTGAAAGTCAGTTTTATTGGACATAAAACTTTTAGCTCCTTTTTTTTCTCTTTTCCTTTGACCATTCCCAATTTTTTCTCCAATTTCTGGGTTTCAGTGTTACTACCAAGATGCATAATGATAATATATAATTTTCTTCCTCTGTTCTTTGCTTAGACAACTTTTCTTCCTTTTTTTGTTATTGTTTTAAAATTTCACTGGAATATCTTCAGACCTGTACTTGGCTCCTTTCTCAGCACATACTTTTAAATCTTTTTCTTACTGGTTTAGGTAAGTTTTCCAGAATTATAGCTCGTATCACTTTTCTTTGTCCCCTTATCCTTGCATTCTCAAAAACTCTTATTATACATCTATTTTACTTCATTTGTTTACCTTTGATATTTACTATTTTCCATTGGATTTATTCATTTATTTATTTTAATGTTTTTTTGTTGTTGTTGTTGTTTTTTCTTTATTGATTTTAGAGAAAGGAAGGGAGAAGGAGAGAGAGACAGAAGCATCGATGAGAGAGAACATGGATTGGCCGCCTCCTGCATGCCTTCTACTGGGGATCGGGCCCACATCCTGGACATGTGCCCTGACTGGAAATTGAACCGGCAACCTCATGGTGCATGGGTTGACGCTCAACCATGGAACCGCACTGGCCAAGCTCCATTGAATTCTTTTAAAAAAATATTTTCCTTCATATTATTTTGGGTTTCTTTCTTTCTTTCTTTCTTTCTTTCTTTCTTTCTTTCTTTCTTTCTTTCTTTCTTTCTTTCTTTCTTTCTAGCTCTTATTTCTTTTCTTTTTAAATATTTGTATTTATTTTGGTTTACTCTAAATTTTAAGAAGAAAAGATAGTGTTTAGGGGTGCACATAAAGGATGAAGTTATTTAAAAGGGTAAAGAAGTGATTACCATAAAACTCTAAATATTAATTACTTTGAGTTTTATGAAGGGTTGGAAGTTGGAAGGGGGTAAATGAAGAAATCTGGTGTGCTCACAATGTTTTATTTCTTTAAAAAAATTTTTTTTTCTTTATCTATTTTAAGAGAAAAAGGAAGGGAGAGGGAGGGGGAGAGAGAGAGAAACATCAATGAGAGAGAACAATGATTGGCCACCTCCTACATGCCTCCTCCCCCGCCCCCAGGGATTGGGCCTACAACCTGGGTATGTGCCTCGACCGAGAATTGAACTGGCAGCTTCTTGGTGCATGGGTCGACGCTGAACTACTGAGTCACACTGGCCAGGCTATTTCTTAACATGAGTAGTTATAAGAATGTCACTTTACAGTACTCTATTAAACAAATGATAAAAATGTTCTACCTTTTAGTTGAAATGTTCTAATTTTCTGTTTGGTCATTTGATAAATTATGTTAATAAAACATCTTTCACTAAATTATGGAAATTTATAAGTTTCCATTCATTAAGGTTTTGATGCTTTCAGAATAAAATGTAGTATCTACATTCAAAAAATAAAAATTAAGCTAAAAATATAAAAAATAAAGTATTTACAGAAAAAAATTAAGAACCTATAAAATATAGATTAATCATACAGGTTTGGGCAAAAGTAGGTTTGCAGTTGTGACTATATGAAACACATAATTTGTTCTTATATTATTACTTATTGTATTATTTATTTGTATTACAACTGTAAACCTACTTTTTCCCAGCTCTGTATTATACACACACACACACGTACACATACACACACACATACATACACACACACCACACCATAGATGTACATGTTTGAACCTAAATATTAAAATTCTGAGTGAGAATTTTAACAAAGATGATCTCTGAGTGATGGGTAACTTTTGATTTGTTCTTTGTAATTTTCTATGTGATCATACATTATAAAGTTAGAAGAAAATCTTATTTAAAAAAAAAATATTTCAGGAGTTTTATTCAGCCTATAAATTAGCTACTGGGACAATGCTCAGGATAAAGTCACAGGGTTGACCATTAGAGAAAATCATGTTTTTGGGGATCTATTTCTATGTCACAAATTACCCTTAAAGTTAGCAGCTTAACACCATGAATATTTATCTTCTCTCAGGCTGTGTGGATTAGGAATCTGGGCACAGCTGGCTCAGGGTTTCTCACAAGGTTTTCATCAAGATGTCAGCTCAGGGGGGCATCATCTCAAGGCTCAACTTGGGGAGGATCCTCCTCCAAGTTCATTCACACAGCTATTCACAGACCGGGTTCCTGCTGGCTTTGGGGCAGAGACAACTATTCTTTGTCTTGTGGGCCTTTCATAGGGCAGCTCACAATGTGGTTGGTGTTGGCTTCCCTCCAAGACAGTGAAACTGAGAGTGAACTGAAATGTCCAGGATGGAACCGCAATTCTTTAGAACATAATCTCATAGGAAATATTCTATCTCCTTCACTATATTCCATTCATTACAAGCCCATCACCAGGTTCAAGGAAAGGGAGTTACCACCAGGAAGAGGGATTGTTGGTAAAAAACTGCCTATCTCACATGTAGATAAATTATCTTATGGACAATATTTTAGATAAAACCATAACTACTAAGGCTAGTCCTCTGTACAACATTGTGTATAGTTCTAACTTGACAGTTTGTTTTGGAGGAGCTGTAGTGTCAATGATAGTTATGGAAATGAAGATTTTATTGAAAGCACAAAGTGAAGAAATCATTAATGATCCAGAAGAACATCAAAATCTTTCTGTCATCTGGAATATCTGGAGAATGATGCATCTTGGCATTTGGTGAACCCAAATTGTTTTGTACCTTCTCATTAAAAAAATAATCCTAAGTACATGCTCTGGGGATAAATTAATTACAGGAGCAAATCTTACGTAAAATTCTGCTCTAGTGAGGAAATAGCATTACTATCTGTCTTTTAGAATCTCTAAATTTCTATAGACCCACATGTAAACCTGTGTATAGGTGGGAAGTTGGGGAGAAAGAGTCAGTGTTATTTTCTAATAAGAAGCAAAAAAAAAAAATTAATACTAACTAATTATGACGATATTAATTTATAATAGTGCTTATTTCATTTCTAAAATATTTTATATCACTTTTTTCCCCACAAAGAAGAACTAGCAGTAAATCTTACAGATAAAAGGGTTTTCTTTCTTTCTGAGCTCTCTCTATGAAGGACCTCAAGCATTATAGAACCTTAATTTTGTCAAAATGCTCAGGATTCCCCAGAAAAAGATATATATTAACAAGTATCAATGATCATTTTGGTAAGTAGAGTGTCACACTTAGGATCAACATGAAAAGAAAAAAAATAAACTTTAACAAAAAATTTAAGGCAGTAGAAATACTCTGCATGATGCTTTAACGATGGATACCTGTCATTATACACTTGCCTAAACCAATAAAATATACATCAAGAGTAAACCCTAATGTAAACTATTGACTTTGGGTGATTATAATGTGTTAATGTAGGTTCACCAATTCTAGTAAATGTACCACTCTGGTAGGGCATGGGAGCAGAGAATATATGAGGTCTCTACTGTCTTTGCAATTTTGCTGTGACCCTAAAAAATCCCCTCAATTAATCAATGTTTATTCAGTTATAAACATTAAAACTGTACTATAAAAAAATAATGCAGTTTAGGATTAAATGTGGAAAATACATAAAGAAATACTTTCCAAAATTCATTGATTCAGAATCCATACAACATTTTAAGCTGGAATTCTCCTTTGGATTTAGGTAACCATCCAGTTTCTATATATTTTTTCTGGATTAAAAGAATTGATTTTGAAGTAATCAATTCTGCTTTATTCCTCCTCATTTGGCAAACATCTATTGAGTGTTTATTAGGTTTCAGGTACAGTATTGGATGTCTTAGGCTTGTTATTTAAATTAAGTACTGACAAGAGCGATATAATGCTGTTTTCATCCCAGGACTCCTAATAATCAAATTGTTTAAGCAATGAAAACTGAAATGTACATATCCTGAGAATTAAACTTATTTTGCCTTTCCTGAGGATCAGTAATGAATGCAATGTCTAAAGATGTTTTAATTGGAAATAAATATAATATTCACATTATTAAAAAAAAAGAGTTAACACACAATAAATACAGTTAACATTTTTCTTATTTTGAATCAGTTCAGTTTGAAGTCATCCTGGTATTATCAGGGAGGTGGCCTTAGACCCATAATCTTAATGTTCACATTGAGTGTCATGAGCACTGGTCAGTCTCAAACATGTAACAAAATTGTAAACATAACCCAAGTTTAAGGTACTGAGGAAAGATCAAGAATGTCCCCCAAACTTTTCATTTTCCTTTGAAAACAAAGAAGATCTGTTCTCTACCTTATGCATTGATTATGTTTTAAATATTAGTCATTGTTAAATACTCTAATAAGATATTTTATGACAATGAAATGTTTTTAGATGGAATTGGGCTTCCTGAGCCTCTATCCTTCATTTTTTTCCTGCTATATAAGAGTACTATCTTCAGGAGAAAGAATTCAACCTCACCTGAAGTGAACCAAATACTAAAATCTCCTTTCCTATCAGAATTGTGTCTTAAGAGAAACCTCAAGGGTTGGCTTTGGTGGAAGTGGAACTGAAAGTAGGTCTGTCTTGACACTGAGCAACCTGTGGCCTCCGTTTCACTGGCATTCCTGCAGAGTTAACTTTGCAAACCATCCTGTCTTCCCTGATTTTCTTCATCTTTGGATGTGTCTGCCCCACTGTCTCAAAAGACAGTGGCTGATCCAAAAGACGGGTCCCTGATGCTCTAATAATTAAATTCACTCCAACACTGTCTAACTGTCACTCTTCCTTCCCACTTAGGAAAGTCCCCACAGGGTATCTAGATTTTCATTCTTTCGAGAAAGAGAAGACAGTGCAATGCGACTTGGGTGAAGAAAGCAGGGTCCCAGCCCCCTCTCTGTCCCCAGATGCCTCTTACTGGTGGGAATGAAGAGCAAGAAGCAGAAGGGCTTATTTCTTCTTCTCATGGCTGCAAAATCCTACACTAATATCTACATACTGTGTGTTTTACCTTCAGGATTCTTAAGAGATGGGTCTGTGGCTACCTAACTCATATTCGTGATGCCCTGACCCTTACTTGCTTCTGTGCTATGATATGAGTGCCTGTCGACACGCTCCAAATCTGCAGAACTTCAGGGAGCACAGGGCAGATGTCATACCTTAAAACTCCCAATTCCTGCCATAACTTTCTGCAGCCTCTCCCCACTGCTCAGGCACAGACTGTTGGACAAACCCACATTCTCTATGTGAGAATGAACTAACTTCTTTAGAATGAACTAAAGCCCAAACTTCCTCTTTTCTCAGAACAATCACACGTTTCCCTGTTCGTATTCTATTGTACTCATAGACAAGTGAAAAACAAATGTTTTAAGATAACAATATGTGAAGTATTCATTTATGTTTTTGTGCAGATATAAATGGCTAAATTAGTTTAGGAAGCAGACACTGAGGAAGATTCCAAGAAGGCAGTAATTTTAAAGAAAGACTTTGATGTAAAACATGTTTACTTGAAGAAAGGTAGAACAACTGTGTGGGGGCAATACATTTAGAGGAAATAGGTTTTCATGAAAGGAATCACTTCACTAAAGTCTCTGATAAATACTTAGTTGTATTCCTATGTTTTGACCAGTATGGAAAAATTACTTCTGTTTTTTGTTTGTTTTTAATTATCATTATTTTTTTAATCCTCACCCAAGAATATTTTTTCCATTGATTTTTTTCTTTTAGAGGAGGTGAAAGAGAAACATTAATGTGAGAGAAATACATTGATTGGTTGCCTCCTGACAGTGGCTGGGGTTCAAACCTGCAACCCAGGTACACGCCCTTACCTGGAAATTGAGCCCACAGGCCAACGTTCTAACCACTGAATCACATAAACCAGGATACTTCTGTGGCTTTTCTTTCTTTCTTTGAAAATAATTTTATTGATTTTTTAGAGAGAGAGGAAGGAAGAGAGAGATAGAAACATCAATGTGAGAGAGAAACCTCGATCTGCTGCCTCCAGTATGTCCCCCACTGGGGATCAAGCCTGCAACCTGTGCATATGCCATGACCGGGAATCTAACCAGCAACCTCTTGGTGCGTGGGTCAATGCTCAACCACTGAGCCACATGGGTCAAGCGCTTCTGTGGTTTTAAAATTAAAATTGTTTTTATATACTATAAACACTATTATAAATAATGTTCCTATGGCTTAGCTAAGTAAGGGCATTTTTTTTTTTTTTTTTTTTTTAGAAAATGTATTTAACTTTTGTGAACCTCAGTTTCACAAAATTGAGTATGAAAATAAAAATTGAATTACCTCATAAACTCTTGAGTACTGGAAAATATAAACAACGAGGCAACGGACAGCAGATAAAACCATCTGGATTGTTATTTTTCAACCTTTGAACTTCAGAGTTATTCCAGGAATTTCACACCACTGAAAGTCATATCAAAGTCAGTTTCCATTCCATTTTCCAATAAATAAATAAATAATTTTTTTTTACAGATGTTACTTTTAAACACGAATCTCTCAGAACCCTTGAGTGTTTGTACAGGGAGCATGGACAGAGTTACTGGCAAGCATGTGAGCACATTCATAATTCCATTGCTCAGCAGATCACGCAGTAGTCTTTTTAACATTAACAAATTTTAAATTATATTTTCACTTGGCATTTTGATTCTAAAAGTGCACTGATGGTTAATGATAGAATGTATAAATAACATTGATAGTTAAATAAAATATGAACTATGTATCATGAACCATGCAAAAATGGCAAATTATTCTTTTTTAATGTTGAAGAAAGTAAATCACATATGACATTCTGAAAAGAGTTGGTAAATATGTATTAACCAAATGCATGCGAATCTGTACTCCTCAGTGTGCGGTAAAAGAGCTCAGATCCCACCAGAGTGAGCCCCTCCTTACTTCAGAGGGATTTGCTTGAGGCCTCATGAAAACAGTTTGAAAACCAACTTGACAGATATATATATTTTTTCTAATGATTCCAAATATAAAAGTTAATTTTTGTTGGAAAGAGTTACAATTGAGCAGTTATAGAATTTTTATTTGGATGTGTTGATGCTTCATTCACTCAGTTAACATTAGACAATTTTTTTTTAATGAAAATCCTTTTCTAAATTATTAAGTTTTAACCAGTTACCAAATAAACAGAAGCCCTTGTGTTTCTGTTTTAATAGTATCAGATTGTGGCAAGAGAATGGGCCTACCTTCTGTGAACAGTTGAGTTTAAGGAGGAACGTTAGCTTGTAAAAGGAAATATATCTGAATCTCCTTAAGAAAAAAACATGCATGTTTGATATCTATTAAAAATGGACAGGTCTTCAAATACACTAAAATATTTACTGACTGAAATTAAGGCATATTTGGGACCATCTGATTTCTAAGACTTTCTTACTAAGGAAAATAATAACAACCTCGATGTGAAGTAAAAAATATAATTACATTTCAAATGGCACCAAAGTCAAAAGGAAGAATAAAATGATAGTTTTAAAAAAATAAAGTCTCTAATCAAACTGTATGTATTTATTCCAACTCCTTATTTGACTATTATCTGTCCACAGACAAATAATTTATAATTGCTAAGTTATACTTTCTCATTTCCAAAATAGTGGACATAATAAAATGTACTTTATTGAGTTGGGACAATTAAAATGAGAATTCATGTGAATAGCACATTGCCTGGGACATAGCAATTTCTCAATACATGTTTTGGCTTTTGTCACTAAGATCAATGGGGAGTGGGTGGCCAACATAATACATGCTTAAAGTAGAATTGTAAAATTAGTAGGCTTTCAAAAATTTGTCTCAAATACAAAGGGTGAATTTTATGTAAAAATTGTCTATTAGTATTTTATCTATAAGCCTGCTATATGAAAATGAGATATCCATAAATCACAGAAAAAGCAAAATAGTTTAATTAAAAAAATAATTCCCATTTGTTTTAAAACAAATCTTGTTTGCAGTACTAGAATGAAATCTTTTACAAAGAGCGTCAGGACAAATGATAAGTTTCTGAAACTATTTGGATTCATACGAACTGAGGTAATGAGTGTCGTTTGGGTCAACTCCTCAAATTACAAACAAATGTTATCATTTATCACCGGAACACTTTCCTCAATAAGTCTTTGCACTGCTTTCCTTACTCATCAGGCGCATCGTTTGAGGTTCCCTTCTGACTCCGTAAACCATGTCTCCCTGGGTCTGACCTCTCACCGGTGGAAACTTTTTCCTTCAGACAACCACTAAATCAAACATTGCATAATGCAGAATGTAATTTGGAGAGAGATCGCACTTTAATTTTATTAACACAATCATTTTTTATCTTCCCCAAATAAATCTACCCTGGGAAACGTGTTTGAATCTATGAGAAAACTTCCAGGGCTCCTTGCATTCCACTGAGAGGACCACCCACAGCGTGGAAAGAAGTTTCCTTCTCTATTTGATTCATGGGATGCTTGTGCGGATAATTCCCTTGTAACCCGGCTTGATTTATGAACAATCTTCTCTGCTCTACTGAGCCATTAAACCAGAGTATTAGCACATTTGGTATACACAAAAGAAGAGTCTAGAACAAATTATTCCTATAAGGACCTTTTTAGAGGGATAAAATGATAGAGCTAGAGGACAGCAATATAGTATTTCCCAAATGGAGACGGAATGATGGCACATCTGTGACCTTAAGGATGGACGTTGCTCTGGAATATGCATTTCACACTGAAAGAAAGAAGTTAGGCTCTATGGCTCACTTGGCTTCATTTTTACTTTTACCTCCTACACTTCCTCTTCTCTAGATCATCTCTCCCATTTTAAATTTTATTTAAACTTGCATTTTATTTGTTATTGTAAACATATTTGGAAACATAAAAGAATATATGAAAAAGAAGAATAAATGATGGTAATAATTAAGAAATATTGAATAAATGTATAAATAAAAGAATGAATGAAAAGAAAATACATTAGTTCACTAATTGATTTTCTGGTAAATGGCTTAAAGTGAGAGGATTTTGGATTTCTATAAGAAAAATGGTGAAAAACAGGGCAGAAGCACATGGCTAAAACAAATAATCACTTTCAAGCAATTGCCATGCTTTTTTTTTTTTTTCCTTCTACCTCCCTTGGTTTTTTTCATAGATTTCATTTCTCTCTATTCTAAGACTTCGATGTTATTTGACATGGAATATTCAGACTTACTATAAGTTTTTTAAAAAGTCTTGGTAATATGATGAGATTAGTTCTTAAGATCCCTGATCTAAAGGGATAGAAACAAATTGGTATGGCATATAAGTAGTGAATGAAGAAGAAGAAAACAAAGAAGAAGAAAAAGGACAAGGAGGAGGAGAAACAGAAGGAAAAGGAGGAGGAGGAGAGAAGGGGGAGGAGGAGGAGGAGGAGGATGAAGAGAGAAGCTACCTGTATGGATGGGGGATTGAGAAGAAAACCAATTACTCATTGAAGGTGTCAGAGGAGAATAAATGACATAAATTCATAGCTTCTCACCATAAACGTGAGAAATGACACAGACACTTAGACTGGAAAATTAGAAGAAAAAGGTACATGTAAGGTTCTTCTATTTATACCTGATTGAGATATGAAAAGAAAGTGAGAAATGGGATTACTGAAGAAAAATTCCAGACAGTTAAGCAATTTTACAAATGATTCATTTTAAGATCTGGCCATCAATTGTTTATAAGAGTTAATAAATAGATTTATAAGCAAGAGCTACATGGATTCTAGAAATACATAAGTGCCCTAAAAATTATTTACAACCTCGACAAGTCATAACACATGAACTACTGCTGAAAACATCATTTACTTGACTTTAAAATTTGCACCATAAACTATCAAGGAATGGTTATGGAGCATCAACCATTTGTAATGCGCTGGGTGATATTTACCACCAACTAAAGGTGTTTTCACCAGTTACTGACCAGTTGGACTAATTTAATGAGAATTCCCAGTGCCTAATAATTTATTTGTAGGTAAATAATCATAACTACCTAATGATTGTGATACCAGAGATGTAATTCTGAAATAGAAGAGAATAACTTGAATTTAGTACAGGCAGTTTAATATCAAGCATCTAACATATTTAAAAAAAAAATAATTGCCAGAAATAACTTATTCCACCTATTACTTGCATTCCCACTGGTCTCCAGTTTTTCCTATTTACTCCTTCCTTTCATTTTTACATTTAGGTAATCTCTTAACGTTCCTTTTGTTTGTGTATCCTTTCCATTTCTTTGTACTTGTTTTGTTCTACTTTTCTACTTATTTCTCCAAAAGCTTTTCATTCTCAAGGGGGATGATTTTCTACTATGCATGGCAATAAACAAATGGAAATATTCCTTAGCTATCCTTGTTTCTGGAATGAATGGCTAAACTCAGAGTCCCTGTCATCATCTCAGAGACTGACTATCATGATTCTCAGTCTGGTTGGTGCCTTATTGTATCTTTACTCATCCACAGCCCACCTCTCCCAATCCTAATGCCTAGAAATACAAACAAGATAATGATACTAATTTTAGAGTGATACCCACATTTGTTGTGTCTCATGCGCTAGTAGCAGAGGAAATAAAGATTTGGAGGCTGATAATAATCTGTCTTTAGAATGCCATGACATCACATTCTCTTCATATTTTGTTTCACTCCTCAGTTTAGACTAAGTTATGCAACAGAAATGAAATTATGATATTGCTGATCTAAATACCAACTTACTTCTTCATTCTACAGGCCAAAGAGAGCTCTGCTTATCAGATTGACTTAAGCACCAGGATCCCAAGAAGAGAACCTGGAGCCAGAGAAGAGGCTGTAGATTCACCAGTTTCTGTTGGTATTCAATTTAAGTTTTTCCCTAATCCTTGTCAATGTAACAATTTATAATCTCTAAGATATTAACATAGTTGAAAAGGTAAATCTGTATTATACAAGATACACCCAGAAAAGCCCCACACATTGTATTTATTTTCACTGATTTTTTAATCCTTCTTGCACTTCTTTCTCAAAAAAAAAAAACAAAAAACAAAAAACAAAAAAACAAACAAACAAAAAAACCCTTCTAACTTTCAGAAAATGTAACATAATTTATTCTTTTTCCTTTTAACATATCCAGGAAATTACAGCTTATTGTCTCACAGAAATTTCCTCCTGTTTCCGCCATGAGAATGCACCGTCTTTCCATCTGATCTCTGTGTGCTTACCCAAGCTATTTCTACTTTCACTGATACAATGATGCTGCAATGCATAGCTTGTGCATATCTGTTTTCATATTGTCTAAGGTATATCTTTAGGGTAAATTTCTTGAAGTGAGATTAAAGTGTGAAATGGTAAATGTATGTAATTCTGTTAGATATTGTCAAATTCTCCCCTCACCAGGGGTCACACCATATTGCATTCTCCCAACAATGGATACAATTTCTGTTTTCCGATAGTTTTGCTAGAGTATATAGTCAAGTGTTTTATTTTTTATTTGTCAATTGGATGATTGAGAAAGGTTTTTATCATTGCTTTCATTATGAATGTTTATGAAGATCATTTCACATGGTTAAAGAACACTTGCTTACTTTTCTGTGAACTCTGTTCATGTCTGTTGCCCATTTTTCAAAAGGGTTTGGTTATATTCCCTCATGTATCAGACTTCCTTATATATTAAGGATGTTAGTCTTTTATCTCTGATATATCCTCAAATGTTTTCTTCTGGTGTGTTATTTGCCTTTGGACTTCACCTATGATGTAATTTTATTATACAAAGTACACATTTTTCCATTGTCAAATTTATCTTTTATTGCTCCTTGATTTTGAGTCATGGAAAGTTTCTCACACACACTTAAGTTATAAAAGGAGTCACATGTTTTTTTCTAGAGCTTGTGTGGTTCCTTTAATTTTACATTTGCATCTTTGGTTCATTCAGATTATTTCATGAAACCATCAATTTAACGTGTTTCATTCTAAATAAAGCTTTCCACTCAACGATATGTCTCTGTTTTCCTTCTCAAATCTCTCCCTAATTTTTCCTAATTCCCCTCTCCAACAATTCTTTTATCTAAAACTATCATCAGAATCATTAAAGAAGTTTTACTAATATGACTTTTTCTAATATCAGTTTTTACTTTACTTCTCTGTTAGTTTTTGCTTTTGGAAGAAAGAATAGCAATATGTCAGTGGCATAAACAGCGAAAATTTATTTCTTACTCGTGTTAAATGATGGCACTGGGTCATCATGGTTCATTTTTGCTGGGCTGCAGGTAAATGCAGTTTCTGCTCTTCACTCCTTATTCCAGGGTCCAGAGAGAAAGAGCAGCACGCCTCTGGGTACACCTTTATTCCATACAGAAACAGGAGCTGGAGACCGCTAGCTAATCCACGCAATCACCGTTAACTTTCATCCAAATGCCAAAACATGTCACTGTTACAAACACAAAGTCAGTGAAACAGCTAAGTCTTGTAACAATAGGCAAGAAAGTAGAATCCTTCAAGAGGGAAGATAAAAATAGTTAGAAAAATTTTTCTATGTAGCCCTGGCAGGTTTGACTCAGTGATTAGATTGTCAGCCCCATGGACTGAAGGGTCACAGGTTTGATTTCTGGTCAAGAGCATGCACCTGGATGGCAGGTTTGATTCCTGGCCCTGATTAAGTCACCTGGGAGGCAACCAATCGATGTGTTTCTCTCACATCAAAGTCTCTCTCTCTCTCTCCTTCCTTCCCTTCTGTTCTACCTGAAAAAGTCAATGGAGCCCCGGCCAGTTTGGCTCAGTGGTTGAGCGTCGGCCTGCAGACCATATAGTCCTGGGTTCAGTTCCTGCTAGGGGCACGTACCACAAAAAAAAAAAAAAAAAAAAAAAAACAATGGAAAAATATCCCAGGGTGAAGATTAAAAATAAAATTATCCTATGCAATGCCTCTAATAATAACATAGAGATGCTAGTAAATATATTAGTTTAACAGTGTCTTAATTACAAATAAGAAGTGATCTTAGTAAATCTGGAGAATATAAAAAAGAGTAAGCAAGGAAGGAAATATGTATAAACTTGACATCTAATTATAAAAGCTATTAATATTTTATATATCTCCATGAGTTAATATCACAAAATATTATTTAAAGTATTATAAAATGCTATTATTAGTAGATAAAATAAAAATATTTTAGTAAAGGTGACTATGTATGCGGTATAATAAAAATTTATATACTTTAGCCGTGGCTGGTGTGACTCAGTGATTGGAGCATTGTCCTGGACAATGAAGGGTCATGGGTTCAATTCCAGGTCAGGGCACCTGCATGAAGCAATCCATTGATGTTTCTCTTGCTCTCTCATATATTTCCTCTTTTTCTATAATTAATGACAAGTATATCATCGGGTGATGATTAAATATATATCCACACACACATATACTTTATCTGTGCAAAAATATGCCACAATTTATTGATTTTTATTTTACCTTGAGCCTTTTAAACTACTATTTCTGTTCTTTTAAATCTGGCTATGGAAGAGGACTTTTAAATGACAGTTCATTTATTTCTTACAAAAGTTATCCAATTAAAGGACCTTTACCAACGTTGTTATGCTTTGGACAAATTTACATAATTTGACAGTTGGCTCATTTGATAGCCTTTACTTTAAGAACGTCATCTTCATGAGCTGTCTATTTTATTGTTTTGAAATTATGCGTATACTGCTGAAGGCTGCAGAAAGAATGATTCTAAATTCATAGTCTGAATATGAGGCAATAAGACAAATAAGTGCTTAATTCACTAGTCTGCAGCTTTCCTGAGGATAAGCTCCCTAGATTCCCCAAATTCCTGACAGAGAATAGACACTAAATAAATTTTGAAACGGTGCATTTATACATAGTATCTCCCTCTCTTTCTTCACTGCTCAAATTGACCGAAGAAGAATCCAGTTTCATACCAGTCACAAGCGTGATCTGAGAAATTTCTGACCTTTTCAACAAATATTATTTGAGAGTCTTCTATGTGACAGACACTGTGGTATGTATCAGAGCTAAACTGGCAGCAAGAACTTTTCAGCTGGCTATGGACAAATGCCTTCAGAGAACAGATGCCAGCAGTGTATATTCAGAGGCAACGTTTAGATCGGATGACTAACCCAGAGGCTCTCATTCTTGAATGCCCATTAGAATAACCTGCACAGTATTTTTCTATAATGTCAATACTAGGCCCCACCTACAGAAATTCTAATTTAATTAGTGTGGAAGGGGGATTGTAGATAGATGGTTTTTAAAGCCCCCCAGATAATTCTAATATGCAACCTTCCTTCAGAATCATTAGTCTAGTTACTCCAGTACCTTGCTACCATAATGTGGTTCTTAGAACAGCATAGTTTCTATCACATAAGAGGTGGTTAGAAAGGCAGAATCTCAAAGCTCATCTCCAACTCTCCGCATCAGAGTCAACATTTTTGACATCAGAATCATCCAGGAGATTTACATGCACATTAGAATTTAATAAGTGCTGTGTTCAGTGTATAAGGTATTATGACAAAATCATGTCTTGGGGATGGTTGAGACAAAGGAGCGGTATGACACTGTAGCAGGTAGACAGGCATGAGATGAGCAGCAGCAGTAGGCCAGGCCAGGTGCAGAGGGTCACTAGGGCAAAGGCCCTCAGGTGCCTAGCAACAGGTCAAACAATGAACCCTTGCATGGCCACTCCCTTAAGGGTTAATCCTTGGAGATGACATCTAGGCCTCAGCTGTGTTTTAGCGCCAGGCCCAGAGAAGCAGCGAAGTCAGATGGAGCAACACCATGGCCGACATCAAGACCAGCGGTGATGAGTAATGAAGCCTGTGCCCTGGCTCCTACCAGTAAGTGGAGCCCACAACCCTGAGGGGTCAGCACCTGGAAAGCTGAAAAGTATTCTAGTGAGATCCTGCCCTAAGACCTCCAGATCAAAGCTCCTGAGGCAAGGACCCATTGAGGGCTCTCTCTCTCTCTTTTTCCAGAACAATCTCAGTCCTTCCCTCCCTCTTTTCTCTCTCAAGGCATGCGTATCTCTGTCTCTCTCTCAAACTCCAAGGGCTCTTCCTTTACCTCTATAACTTGTTTCCTAAATCCATTTCTTCTATGGCTCACTTCTTCCACCTCTATAACTTTCTGAATAAACTTATAGTTTGAATCTAGGCTCTAAACTCTTTTTCAGTCGGAACTCAAGTACTGAGGTTGCTGAACCGAGGTTTAACCCCTGGTGCTGTTTTGCCAACACCGACACCAATTATACCAGGAATTTTCCTGGGAAAAGCACCAAGCATCCATACTTAACAAGTGTGGTCCGAGGAAATTATTTTAAACATTTACTCGAAGAGATTTAAGATATTCCATGTGAGGGTATAAGGGATATAAATTTGGATGAGGACAAATATAAAGGTTTCTTACTAAAGCATAAGGATATGGGTAGCCATAACTTGCGTCAAGCCTATAGCACCATGGCAGAACACTAAGGAGCAGAGAAGACAGCTTTGGTCAAAGACTGCAGATCTGAGCTCTTCCAGAAGAGGAGTGATGCTTGGCAAGACTTATTAGAGTACAGTGGATTTGGCTTAGAAGTAGCTTTGGAAGGAACATGTCTTGGTTATTTCTAGCATTTGAGTCTGTTTTTGTTAATTAAACCGAAACCATTTATTTTCATCTATTCTTTTGTCTGGCCAAATATCCATTGGTCTAAGTGCTATTTTTTAAAATGTATATTTGTCATTATTTCACTGTTTATAGTCTGGTTGATTTCTATTCTAATTTTGAAAGAACACTTGGATTGTGTGTTTCATGACACCACTTCAACTTTCTGCAACCCCATTCTGCTCTTACTGTATTTACGTCAGATTTTTGAATTCTGCTTATTTAATGTGTTTGTAATGTTCCATCATCTGTTCTAGCTATTTGCTGATACCTCGCGGCCTCTTGGCCACCTTCCATTTTATCACATTTCCTGACGCCTGTTAATGATTGTGATGATTTAAAAAATTTAGTCCCATTTCTTTTTTTTAAATTCTAAAGAGTGTAATTCTTGTCTGCATCTGCAGTACAACATTGTCTTGAAAAGCTCCCCAGGTAATTCTGACATACAGCCTCATTGTGTTAACGAGATGAAGCTGACAAAGAGGATGCCAGAGCTGCTCCTGAACTTCCTCCTCCCAGGGACTCACTGAATGCACAGCTTTGCACAGAGGAATTCCCCCTAAAAGAATCTAGAGCTTAGCTGAGTAACTCCTACACAGCAAGTGAACGATAAAATGCCCACATCAAAACAGTAGGTATAGCTGAGACATGCTCTTGCCATAGAAACAGAGTAGAAAAGTGCTTGTCAGGGGCTTGGGACGGAAGAAACAGAGAGATTGGTAAAGCATACAAACTTTCAGTTATAACAAGATGTATATGTTTAACATAATGACTGTAGTTGATAACACTCTTGTATAATTGAAATTTGCTAAGAGAGTAGAAGTTAAATGTTCTTCCACATGCATAAGAGGTAAATATGTGTGGTGATGGATGTGTTAATTATCCTTATGGAGCGGATCCTTTCACAATGTATACATATTTTGAATCCTCACATTGTATGT
Organism: Molossus molossus; assembly: GCF_014108415.1. NCBI lineage: Eukaryota > Metazoa > Chordata > Mammalia > Chiroptera > Molossidae > Molossus > Molossus molossus. The sequence goes on from NW_023425346.1 coordinate 23,808,703, forward strand.
TTTAAATGTATGTCAATACAACTGAAAAAAAAAATAATGTGAATGAATCTTTTAAAAGACCCTATCATACTTTTCCATTTCTCCCTCTTTAAAAATTTTTACTCTGCTGTTGAATATCATAAACAGCTTTTCTAGGATTTCTCCCTATTCATTCATTATAATCTACTCTTTGATATACATTATAACTATACTTGATATGCAAAGTCTGCATTCAAAGTCTGCATCTACTTCAGTGTAGCTCTTTCAGGAACAATAAAGTGTTTGTCTACTGTGTTACCAGATCCTGCAGACAACTTTTTTCATTTGATTCAATAGGAAATGTGAATTAAAAAGTTATTTGACTGTCATCTTACTGAGCACACCATAGTCTATACAGATATTGAATTATAATATTGCACACTTGAAACTTATATAATGCTATTAACCAATGTTATTTCAATGTATAAACAGAAGCTATGAAGAATTTTATTATTTTAGTAGCAATTTGTAATACTTTAAACAATGGAATATTTCTGCTTAAAACTTTTTGGGGAATGTCTTTTTGATAATTATAATCATCACTCTATCAGTCACTGTGTTGTTCGTGTTCCTTCACTCTGTTATATTATTCTAGCACACAAATCTGATCTTCTTAATGTCCATGGGGACAATCTAAACTGACTACCTGAGAGGCAATGCCCTTCATGATTTGGCTGTTTCCCACATATGTACTTCATGTTCTCTTATTCTTACCTTTTTTACTTTGAATTTCAACAATACTCAACTATTTGCCAGGTGTGTCCATGTATTGGTACATGTTGTCTAGATGACACAAGACTATTGACCAATTTAGATGACCTTAGATACTGCCCTAAACACAACATGGCCCCTCTCTTATTGCTTCCTCTTCTGGTCCTTCAGCCCTTTGTGTGAGATGTCTGTAATAGCAAATGTCTGTTTGTTCACAAAATGCATATGCATTGAGCGGCCTGTACTGTGACAGTTATCTCCATCTGTGAAGGTTCTTTTCTTACTACCTGAGAGCTCTCAACTCTGTCCTGAGCTGGGATGCTTCATCTCTCATCCCCACTCTTTGTCCTCTGGCATTATATTGATGTTTTTTCCTCTCCTGAGACTTTTCAGACTTGGTTCCATTTATTCCTAGCATGAATTTAGAATTCTTTCTAATTTCCCTCTTTGGACAGAAACTAGCCCAGAACACATAACCCAGATTCTTGAATTCCAGCCTAGAAAAAGCACTAGAGACTTCAATATAAATGGAAGACTTCTATAGGCACTTTCTTTTTGGACATTATTTTCTTTCCTTATCCCATCCTGCTGGGAGGAATTATGTTTATGCCTGGCATAAAGAAATACTATACATACATAAAGCTAATTAAATAAATGAACACATAAATTAATTTGTTATTGCTACCTTGCTCACTACAGGGTGATTTTTGACAATGATATTCAACTCAATTTTCCCTCAAGTAGTTATGGTCTATAAGAGTGCTTTTAAAATTGTACTCTGAGGAGTACTCAGAGGGTGATAGAAGTATGCTGGGGCAGTGGATGAAAGACAAGAAGGGCTGGGCGGGCCGGGCTCCAGGCTGTTCACATGTATTCAAGCAGAGAAAATTCCCTAGTGTGCATTTTATGCTTTGGACTTCTTCCAAATATTTCAGCTGAATAAAGACTCCAAAATTTTAAAGACCTAACACCACTGATGCAATGCTAAACTAGAGAGTGGCAAGGGGTAACTTCCCATAGCATTTAAGCCTGCTTTCCTCGTCTCGGTTGTACTTTAATAAATTTCCACGAACTTAAAACTTTTCTAACTATGATCCAAATTTTCCAAGAAGACAAACAAAGCATTACATGCTTGGCAAAGTTGCTTCTACATCTTTAATGGTGACAGACTTTGCAAGAATATCTAATGGCCCGAATTTGCATAACAAAGAGATTTACCCAGGCGTCGCTTCACAGAGGGAATGCAATGATTTAATAATTCCATACCACTTTAACTCCTTGGCACCTAGAACTTGAAGTACCTCCTGCCTGGGAGACAATTGCCATCAGAGGATGCCTTGGAAAGTGCTAATGCAAAAGGATTAGTAAGCTAGTGCAGCCGGAATGAATTATGTTTAGCACTCAGGGGTTTTCTACGGGCAGTAGTAGTTGGATAAATGAGGTATTCTTAGTACTGTACATCTGTGCCAGAGGCAATATGTAGCATCTTGGTGCTTTACACTACTTGATATTCCAGCCTCTGCAGTCTGTTCATCCAAGCTGATGCTGACAGAGCAAAGTAACACACTGAGACAAAATCCTTTAAGTTCCTGTGTTCCTTGAAATAAAGAAAGATAAAAAAGAATCACATAAAAATGTACTTTGGACTATTTTTTGCATAACTCCTATGGCTATTAATCCATACCAAAATATTCAAGGAAGTGGTTAATCTAGCCAAGAGGACTTAAAAGTTTCAAAGATACTTTTGGTTTGATTTTATCCTTTTCTTTCCTTCTCATCCCTGATAATCCACATATTTGATAAAAAGAGGGAGGGGCTCTTGGAGTTTAAAAGAGAGATTTCTCTCGCAGTGTCAATATCGGTTGCAAAGGCGTGCAGAGACAGTTTGCAGTTTTATGATCCTTTAAGGAAAAGCACAGAATGTCATCTCTGCTCCTTCCAAACTGATGGTGTATTGATAGCAATGAACATTACTTGCCAACATTAGCACAGAGAGAATGTCCCACGTCAGATCTCGGTGCCGAGAATATGGGGACAAGGAGCTGTAGAATGAGGATATTGCATGTTGATGAAAGCTGTGTTCTGATCCACTGAGACCTAAATTGATTGACCGAACACTTTGCCTTCATTAATGTGTGTTATCATTCAGCTTCTTGTCAGGAGGTCCCACACCATCCTCTACTTTGTAAATCAGGCACAGTAGACTACACAAGAACATTACATTAGTTCAAGAAATACATTTGCCAGTAAATGTCTTTTATGCAAGAAAATATATACCCCAAATACTTGAAAATTAGCCTATTGTAAACAGTACAAATTATTTAGAAATTACTTCTACACTCACAGAGTACAGAGTTTGCCAAAGCATCATTTTTAAAGTCGTGGCAGCAGATAATAAAATATTACAGAATCAAGTTTTCCCTTTCCCTTGGTGTCCCAATGCATGATGTAAGCCTGCATGCAAAAGAAAGTCATTCCTATTGGTCAACAGCACCAATAAAGGAATATATTCATTTATGCATCTATTTATCTATTTATCCATTCATTTAGTACATGACGTGACTACTGTGGGATAGGTAATTGTACTAGGTGCTAATGGCCCAAACAAACAAATCACAGTTTCTGCTCTTGAGAGGATGGCAGTACTGTGAGACAAATGTATGGGAAATAATGGGAGTGCCCTGGCCAGTTTGGCTCAGTGGTAGAGCATTGGCCCTCAGACCAAGGAGTCCAGGGTTTGATTCCAGTCAAGGGCACGGACCTTGGTTGCGGTTTGTCCCCAGCCCTGGTCGTGCAGGAGGCAACCAGTCCATGTGTCCCTCTCATGTCAATGTTTTTCTCTCTCTCCTTTTCTCTCTCTCTCTCTCTCCCTCCCACTCCATCTGAAGATAAATAGAAAAATATCCTCAGGTGAGGAATAAAAAAAAAGAAAATAATGTGAGCAACGAAAATATCACAGAGCTAAGACAGAGTGAACCTTGGGTGCTACAGCTACAGAAGCTAGAAGTTAATCTGGCAAGTTCTTTCCTTATTTCAGTGACATAATGTTTCCAGTAGAGTGACACCCGCTGGCTTCATGACCCCTGCTTGGATTCGGAGCCCACCCTATAAGAGATAATTCCTCAGCCACAAGCTTTCTGTCCAGGGGGCTTCGCTCTGGCTGCCAACTGCTTGGAGAACTTGTCTTTTTGGGAAATTTATCTGTTCAGTTTCCTTTATATTTAAAAGAATTAAAATGTTTTCTAAAGTCACATTCCATTTTGTCACAGTGTCACACAGCTTCCTTGCTTCTCTATGTGTAGCCAGAATTTTGGTTTCCACCGTCAGAACTGGCTCCTGCGGTTGCAAACTCACTGAAACTGACACTCACACCTCTACCGCTTGCCTGCATTCTTCACACTCCGGAGTCGCTTGTCGGCTCATTAGAATTAAAAAGGGCAACAGTCCTACAAAAATTAGAGCCTTCTTCTAAATCAGTGACCTATGTCAGCATCAAAAGTTCAACTGAGTGTGCAGGCAGTATGCAGGCAGACTGTGTCTCCTATAAGCCAAGGGGGTAAGCCCCTGCCTCTGATCAACACTGTACATCCTGGTAATTTCTGAGCAGTTGCTTGGGCACCAAAGAACTGAAAGTTACCATGGCATCTACTGCATCCAGGATTACAGCGACAGCCCCAAAGCTTCCATCTTTGGCATGGTTTGTTGTGTCTAAGACGTCATAAAGAGCAGTGTGGCTAGAAGATGGTGCTAGATTTGATGTTAGGAGTTCGTGTTTTCAGACTTCTTTCTAAGAGCAGGCATTGGCAATGTTTTAGTAGAAGAGTAATGACTTGATTTGGAAAAGTGAGATAATCAGCATGGTCTTATAACTTGCAGAACTTTCCACCCATTAGACAATGTGGTCCATACTCTACACTGTTGTTCTTGCCAGAAATATGCACATAGTCTCTCCCACCGTGTCTATAGCCAGTCAATCATAACACCTAGGTGATTTTATTTTCTCAATAACTTTTCATATAACATCCATATCACTTTTATTTATAACAACTATTTGGAGGCATTAATCACATATCATAAAATTTACCCATTTTTAACTGTATAATTCAATGATTTTTAGCAAATTACAGAGCTGTGCGACCATTATTATAATCCAATTTAGGAGATTTAAATGATCCCAATGAGATCCTTTATGCCCATTTATACTAGACCCCCATTTCCTGCCCTGTCCTCCAGAAAACAACTAATTTACTCCTGTCTCTATATATTTGTCTTCTATGGATAGCTCATACAAATTCAATTATGCAATATGTGGTCTTTGTTTCATGGTTTGTTTCAGGTAATATAATACTTTCAAGGTTCATTTATTTGTATCATGCATTAGTATGTCATCCTTCATTATTGCCAAACAGTATCCCATTGTGTAAACATATCATAATTTATTTCTCCATTTATTAATTCATAAATATTTGAGTCATTTCCACTTTTTGATTATTATGAATAATGCACATTTTATATATAAGTGTTCATGTGGACATAGTTTTATTTCCCTTGAGTAGCAACTTAGAAGTGATATTGCTGGGTTGTGAGGTCATCTACCTTGATGTAGACCCACTTCTATCTGTTCATATAAGTATTGAAGGAGTTTTTAAAAGTGAGATCTTATTCATGCCACACATCTGTTCAAAGCTCTAGAGGGTTCCTAGTGTTTATTCACACTCTGTTGTAGAGCTAGAACCCCACACAAGATATGTAGACACTGATTAATCTGATATCTGTCTCAGTCTTGCTCCCTTCTATCTAGGAATATTGGCTTTTTAACATCTAGTGCCCCAAGTGTTTTCAGATTGTTCTTCCTTATGTTTGGCAGCCTGTGATGTTATTTCCACTACATTCAGATACCTAATTCATCTTTCAGATCTCTACTTCCTTAAAGAAGCTATCATTGACCCTCTAAATGTTTTTTAGAGTCCATTTATATGTACACCAAATCCTCTAATTTTACTTACTATCATCACTCACTACTGATATCAATTAATTGTGTGGGTGAACATTATTTGAAATAGGTCCCACCACTACATAGCAAGGCCCGTGAAGTCAAGGACCACAATCCTCACAGCCATCACTGTCTCCAGCTCCTACACAGGGATGGACACAGAGTAACTACTTGAAAAATGCTTTTTTAAATTAATTAATTAATTAATTTTTTATTGATTTTGAAGAGACAGGGAGAAAAAGAGAGAGCTAGAAACATTGAGGAGAGATAACATCAATTGGTTGCCTCCTGCGTGCCCCCCACCCCACTGGGGACTGGGCCCACAACCTGGGCATGAGCCCTGATGTAGAATCGAACCCATGACCTCTTGGTGCATGGGTCGATGCTCAACCAATGAGCCACACTAGCTGGGCTTGAAAAATGTTTTTTAAATAAATAAATGGACTCAAAGAGTCCATTGCATGATTCATTGCATGAAAACTTTCAATCTAGATGGTACTGAACTAAAAAAAACATCTCTCTATATTGTAGACATTAATAGAGAATAGACTGTCAGGCTTTCACTGGAAAAATTATCTACCCATTAAGGGCCAAAGAAAGCAGATAAGGAGAGAAAAGTATTATAATTTGATTACATATATGTAAATGTTTTTTTTTCTTTTATTCTCTCACTCTGTTTTCAATGGAGAATAAATATAATTCCATGTTACTTGCTCTCTTGCCTCCCTGAATAACTTATTGCACTGAGGGATATGGTAGTTTGGCCCTGATGTGTTCTAAATTGCCACATGCAAGAGATAGCCACAGGAGTAGGTGGAGAGCAGGTTCTGGAATTTGCTATGCACTAATGCATAGCAAGGAGGAGAAATTCTAAAATGAGCTACGGAGGAAAGAAATCAGTGTGGGAATGTGTTCGAAGATGCTTGATAATGAGAAAGTGATGACTAACGCTATCCAAGGGAGAGCTGGTATTTCCTGGGATCACAACAGTCAAATTCACAGTAAGAGGGGGAAGCTCATAAGAAACAAAACGTATTGATTTTTTTTTTTTTAACATTTGAATGCTTTCAAAGCAAAGTGATTATAAACTCTCAAAATCCTTTCTTACACATTTTGTCTCTGAAAACAATGTTCTAATAGCATGACAACAACCCTACAGTCTATTTCAAGAATGGTTATTCTTTCCTAAATATCTTAAAATCTGAGCTGGGAATCATTGCACACAAAAGAAAACGTGGAAGGAGAAAACACCCACACTCTCACACACACACACACCACAGGGATCTCATTCTAATGGAAAATGTATTCTGAAAAAAACATTTCATGTGCCTTTCTCCCACTTTCATTCATGTATTTATTTCTGCTTGGTCCCAAAACAACCAGCATATTTGGATTATTGGCTTTAATACTAAACAATATACAAAAGTGCACAGGCAAGGGATTACAGACTGTAGTTTGTATCTTTTTTTTCTATGTGGGTAGTTTTTTAAAATATAATTTATTCAGTTTTTACTACATCATAATGCACACCTCTCTAATCATTTTAGAATTAAACATAACGCAGATACAAATACATGTCCACATACAGGAGTAACACAACTACTTCGCAGTAAGGGGCATTGTTCTGCCCGTGGAAAACCCAGCATTTTCTTTCACAGGTAGTCCAGAGTAAGTTTTCTACAGAATAATTTTATTCCCATTTATAGACATACAAAATTACATTCCTTTCTTCTTAATAATAAATAATAATAATGCTAACAACACCTATCAAGTACTTACTATGTGCCAGGCAAATTTATAAATGGTGCACACAGGCATACACATATACCTACACACTGAATCCTCAGTATAGTCACATGAAGTAGGTACATTATTTTTCCTGGTTTATATTTAAGGAAACTGAGGCATAGAGCAGTCAGATAACTGCTCAGGTTGCACGCCTAATAATTGACACAGCAAAGATACAACCCAAGGTTTTCTGCTTCAATGGGTCACATGTTTAACTACTATGAATACACCATACCTCTCCTGGAACCTTATTTCTTCCTATACTTTAAAAAGTTACTTTTTTACCCAACCAACAATTGACATAAGTTTTGGGGTTTTAGAAATCCCAGTTTCTAAATTTATAAACATTTTAAGGTTATAAATAGTCTTTATTTTTTGCTTCACCAAAGCTCCAGAATTAGCAACTAAAAGAGAAAACTATGCTTGCTGTGACAGCAGAGATGTCGTATGGATTAAGGGAATAAAAATAATCAGAAAAACTCTGTCCAGTCATTTTTCACAGGACTTTGCTGACACATCATAAAATCTCATTCACTTATACAATCAATTTTGATTTTTAGAATTATGTGTGCTGATAAATGGAGTTATGAAACAGCGTGATGTATGCTGCAAACTACAAGATATCCAATTTTGGTGAAGAATAATACTCAAAGCGAAGACCATTAAGAGATGAGGCAGGAGAAAGATCATAGACTGCTCTATATGACATTTAAAAAATGCCTGAAGATATTTTGTAAACCATTAAAGCTTTCAAACATGGAAGTGATAAGGTAATATTCGCACTTTTAAAAATATTGCCTTGATTGTGGAATCACATACTGATATGAAACAGACAGGGCATGGAGCTATACTGGAGGTTGTTGCCATAGTCAAGGTGAATGATGCTTTAAGCCGGCATTAGAAGGATAACAGTGATGATGATGGAGAAGTCATTCCATAAGAAATATTTGGTATTTGATTGGATTGGGGAAGAGCAAAGAATCAGGTATAATTGATAAGTGACTCATCGAATGGAGGGGCTTCCAACAGTTAAACAGAATACAAGAAGAAACTAATACAAGATGACTAATCCTCTTTAGTATCTACACATGATTATCTATAAAAAAATAGAATTTCAAGTGGGAGGAATTTGAGTGGAAGAAAAGGGTTATAAAAGGAGGCTACAGATTGTCCTGTATGGAGACAACAATATGTTTTCAACTTCTCTCAAAGGCTATCTTAATTGTTCTTAAAATGATAAAATAATTTTAACAAAATTCTTATGATTTTAGGGTTCCAAGTATTATCATAATTTCATAACATTTGCATCAAATACCAAACAAGAAAGCAGTGTGGATACCTCAACTGGGCTCTATTTCAACTAAGAAAGCAAGAATTTATGAATACCAGTGTGAAAGCTACTTTTAAATGTTCGAGTTACCTTCTCTTCAAGTTTATTCAGCAAACAATAATTGAGCTACTATTGTACAGTCAGACTGCTGCTTGGTTCTGTAGAAATGATCAGCTGAATTGCCTCTGTTTTATCTAAACGGAAGCACAAATTTATAAATCAATCTCCTCATCATCTCTATCAAACTATTTCTTTCTTTTTTTTTTTAAATTCTCACCTGAGGATATTTTCCCATTGATTTTCAGATAGCGTGTGTGTGTGTGTGTGGGGGGGGGAGTGGGGGGAGACAAACATCAATATAAGAGAGACACATCAATTGGTTGCCTCCCGCATGACCCTGACCAGGGCAGGAATTGAACCCGCAGGCCAGGTACGTGCCCTTGATCAGAATTGAAACTATGGACCTCCGAGCCAATTGGGCCAGAACTATTTTTTATTTTTTCAATTACAGTTTACATTCAGTATTACTCTGTATTAGGTGGGAGTTTGAAATACCAGGGGGACCACTTTGTAAAGTACACAATTGTCTAACCACTATGCTGTACATACAGAATAATATTGAATATTGAATGCACTGCTATTCTTTTAGACTGATTAGACTCAGTGGGTAGCAACCCCTTTGGGGAGTGGAATGACCCTTTCACAGGGGTCGCCTAAGACATAAATGTAGCAAAATTAAAATTATGAAGTAGCAACAAAAATAATTTTATGGTTGGGGGTCATCACAACATGAGGAACTGTATTAAAGGGTCACGGTATTAGGAAGGTTGAGAACCACTGGATTAGAACCACTGGATTTATATTTATTCATTATATTATGTTTAAAATGTAATAATTTTAGCATAGATTTATACTCTGCCTCATTTTATTTTATTTATTTTTATGATTATTATTTTTTCTTTATTGATTTTAGAGAGAAGAAGGGGGTAGGAGAGAGAGAAACATCAATGAGAGAGAAAATAGATTGGCAGCCTCCTGCATGCCCCGCACTGGGGATCCGGCCCACAACCTGGGCATGTGCCTTGACCGGGGAATTGAACTGGCGACCTCTTGGTGCACAGGTCAATGCTCAACCACTGAGCAGCACTGGCCAGACTCTGCCACATATTTTTAACCAGTAAAATATAAGGATCATGTCCATGACTGTTACACATGTAATATTTGTGCATTTATTTTTTTTTAGAAGGACATTTTTGGTGAAAATAATTATTTTTCACTAGATATTAAAATATTACACAATGTATAATTTATTAATATTTATTTGAAATGTCACAACAGTTTGATGATATATGAGCCATTGTACCCACTTCATAGATGAGAAAACGTGAAAGCTCAGAGTAGTCACAGAGCTGAGGTCTTTTCACAATATTAATCCAACAAAGTGCTGTAAAATATTCTTACCCCTCTAAATACCCTTTTATAGCACAATTAAATCTTTTACGATTCCCTTTTTACCCTGCACATCATTCCTGATTATCTTCTGGCCTTCAAGAGCAGGAAATGTGAGTTGTCTCTGCCAACTTTCCCATGGAAACTACGTTAAGATTATTAACACTTATTGCATCAAATAAAAGCTGTGTCGCTATTACATTTTATTGATGCTACATTTTACCTACTTTTGGTCTGTTGTAGATTGTTTTCTTTCTTCCAAAAAATTATGAAAAATGTTAGTTAATTTTATATATTTCCATAGAAAAATGAAAAGTATTACTGCTAGTATTCATTTTATATAACTACTTCTTTTTTTATTTAAAAAAATAAGATTTTTAGGGTCTGGATTGATCATTTCCAAAATGTTACAAGTTCTGCATCTCTTCCTTCTGCCCAAATAAAATAATAAGAAAGAAGTAAAGTAAAAGCTGTACCTTTGGTGCTGAAAGGATCACACATATGCAACTCTCAAAGCTTGTATTTCTGTCTCCACAATGACACTGCTGACTTTCTGAAATGATGTGGCCATGAGCTTCTGAATGCAGAAGGGTTGGTTAACAGGTAGCAAATGATGAGCATGTGTATCCTTCCAGACTCAACCTGAAAGCATAATCTCAAAAAGCAGGTGTAATAGAAGTTCAGATACAGGAAGTAACTTTTGATTCATTTAACACAATTTTCTCATTTCATAGATGATGAAATTAAGACCCAGATAAACTATATTATTTACTCGGGTTTTTATATGTCAAAATCTATGTAATACACAACAATGAAACCTTAATGCTGCCTCTTGCATCAAACACCAATGTACATTCTATGCTGAAGTTTGGCTCAAGAATCGAGTTGGGAAATGAGATATTTTAAATTGTTCTTCTGAATAAAATCAATACACAATCCATTGGCAAGCATTTGTTGAGTGTGTATGCTATCTAACTCTGACAGGTATATCGAGAGGTTGCCAACTAGAGCAGCTCATGAAGTAGATGACTTGCAGTAACATTCTTAACTCAGGTAATGTGTAGAGTCAGCTTGGTTTCCTTCATTTTGTCTCTCCAACTGTGATAAAGGGTGTTATTGAAAACATTATATCAAAGGTCATATCATGTCAAAACCATGGATTTTATTTCCGTTTCCAAAAGGGTTTTGAGTGGGTGTTTCACATTCATTAACTGCGTTTGAGCCATGTTTTCAAAGATATCTTACTTCACCTGAATGTTTTTCACATAGGTTCTCCAAGGACACTACAAATGAGCAACAGTCACTTTCAAGTTTCAAAACAGTTCTGCCGGACTGACTAATGGGATTTAAAGTTTCTCAAATCAAGATGATATAATTCACTGGACTTCTGAGTGGGCAATCACAGTAAGATTTAGAAACAAGATGAAAATTATTCTTGGAGGTGGACATAATAAAGGAAAGAGGGAAAGTAGGTCTCAGGGGAATGACTTACCAAAAACAGACATTCTCTGTGCATGGAGTTTTAGCCTTTCAGAAGTGGGAGGGAAATCTGCTGTCACTTACTTTGATTTACTTCCCACTACATTAGAAGGATTTGAGGCCAAGAGAGGGCAAGGTAGACGAGAAGAGAAGCAGGAATTAGAATCTATTTATTCTGATTTTAATGGTTATAGCTATATATACATTGAACGTGCCTCCTTGTGAGGCAATCTGTGGTAAAATATAGGTTCAGTTCATTTGTGATTACATTGAGTATAATTGCTTTCCTGAAATGTTGATCATCATCACAAAATTAAACTAAACACAGTTCACATGAGAAATCTTTCAAATATGAAGACATTGTTAACATTCATTCATTTTCCCTCAACTGTTCCCTCCCTTTATCTCCCACCTGTTCTACACATTTGAAGTTCACTGAATCATTTTGATTTGACTTAAACAAAGTACAATGTAACTATGACCTTCCCTTCCCCTCCTTCTTTAAACTGGGTTTTAGTTTAGATAGAAAAAAATATATATTTTTTTTAATTTTAATTCACACTGAGTTTAAAGTCAAATAAAACTCCTAAATAATAGAAGTACAGAATCTTTGGATGGAAACTGGGCATTAATCATCATCCCATTTAGTTACCCATTTACTCTTGAATTTCCTCTACAATGTCCCCCTTAAAGTGGCTGTCCATTGCCTACATTTGAAAAGTTCCAGTGACAGGTTACACATAACTTCGGGAGAGAGCTTGCTTCCTGTTCAAATGGCTCTAGCTGTTACATCTTCCTTATATTGTGCTGAAATCCATGTTCCTGTAACATCCAAAAACTGGTCCTGGTTTGCATTCTTGGGGCCATAGAACCCCATGCCAATACCTCAGATATTTACAAACAGCTCTCTTATTGTCTCTGAATCTTTTCTACTCCAAGCAAAATACTCCCCACATTACTTCTTTTTTTTTTTTTACATAATAAGGTTTAGGGTCACCCTTAACTCTAGTGAGTACCTAATCTCTGTCTACTGAAACAAGATCAATGTGTTTTTATCTTATTTAAAGTACTGTATAAAGAGTTAAAAATATTTTTATAGATGTATCTGGCTAGTGCCAAATAGTCTGCTTAATATAATGATAGCAATAGGAATCTAGGTCACAATTTATATTTTTCCTATTTTCTTCCAGCATCTCATATGAAACTTGATAAATCTCTTATGTCTTTTTTGTTTTAGATGTGCTACTGCTAAGCCATACCTTCTCCATCCTGAATCTCCGCTATTAGAATTTCAGAATCAAGTAGAAACATTTATCAATTCACCTTACATTTTGGTTTCTTAAATTTTATCCTCGAGTTTCGCTCGACATGTTTTTTTTGGGGGGAAAAGATCCTGATTTGGTCCTCAACACCTGTATTATTTCTTCCACTTTGCTTTGTCAGGCAGTTTTATGGCCATATATTTGATTTTTAAAATTATTAAGTCATTGCTTAACAAGAATAAAAATAAGAGTAAATAGGGCTAAGCCTAAAGTTCTGCAATACATACCCAGAGACTTTTCTTTAGCCCATATTCTCATTCACCACTCATATGGACCTTTCATTAAATACAATATAGTGCGGAAACACAATTGAAGTAGATAGAAGCAGAGCTGATCTGGTCTGAGATCTGTCCGAATAAATGTGTGAACTTGCCTAAGCACACACACACTGACACAGATCCTCTCTAATTTCCTGTCTCCTTTGGGTCAGGGACTCTCTTCCACAAAATATTTAAAGAAATTCAGAACATAATTTGAATTACCACAATAATGACATGTTGGAAATGATTATTTTATAAGCAATGACTCCAATCTGTATTTTCTAATACACACTATTATCATGAGATACTAACATATGTCCAATAAAAAAGAAGTTACATTATATATATACTGCTCCCAATTTTTCTTTAAATAAATGAATTTTAATAAAATTCCCAGTGGAATTTTGGTTGTTGTTTGTTTGCTTGTTTTGTTAATCTTCACTCAAGGAATATTTTTTCATTGATTTTTAAGATAGAGTGGAGGGGAGGGAGAGAGAGAGACAGAGAGAAAGAGAAAAATATTGATGTGAGAGAGACACACAGTTGGTTGTTGCCCACATGGCCCCAATTGGGGCAGGGGAATGGAACCTGCAACCCAGGTATGTGCCCCTGACCAGGAATCAAACCCACAACCCTTCAGTCCATGAAACAATGCTCTAATCACTGAACCAAACTGCCCAGAGAGCCCCAGTAGAATTTTATTTTCAAATTGATAAGATAGTTGTAAAGTTGATGTGAAAAAAATTCACACACTTATAGAAGAAAATTTTAAAACAATCATAACGCTATAAAATTAAAACAGAAAGAGTAACACAGATATCCAAATAGATATAACTATTTTTACATACATAGGGAAAATAATGGATTGTGTACTAAATGGTATAATGATTAGAAATCCACTTGGAACAATTAATTTAGATATTTCACCAAAATAAATTCCAAATGAAATAAATATTTTAGGTATAAATAACAATCCATAATTGCTAGACTTGAACATAAGTGAATGTTTATATAGTATCTTTAATGCATTAGTTCCATGGCAGAAATTACAAGTTATGAGACTAATTTAAAAGTCAGATTCGAGAAAATAGAACAAAATTAAAAATCAAATTACATAGGAGAACATTATTAGAAATAATATTAGTTTCTTATAGCAGTAAAATAATTTCTCAAATCATACAAGAAAATTAACATAGGAACATGAATAGGGAATTCATAAAAGAAAAACGACAAATGAGCAATAAACCTGAGAGTCATCAATCTTTTTGCAATTAAACTGATAAGAAGATAGATTTTCCCATAACTTATGCTGGCTAATTTTTGAAGCACTACTAAGACTAGGACTGATGTGTCAGAAAATGGGTACTTTTTTCTCTTTACATGGGTATAATAAATTAACTTTTGGGTGAGGCCGACTTGAAAACAAGTTTGTATCAATTTTACAATATCCAAACCATAAATAATAAAAGTGATCAAGAATGATAATGTAGATTCATAATTACTGACCTGGAAAGATGTTTATAATATATGCAGAATGATAAAAATAAAAGATAAAAAAAAAGGTAGATTGTATACCATTTCAATTAAAAATACACATAAAGACAAAATATGTGTCTGCTTTTTTACCTGTTTAGTAAAATCAGCCCCAGGTTTTGCCTTTTCTGTCCCATTCTTCACAATTACTCAAAATTTATAACAGTCTTCTAAGTGCAGTTATAAATAAGACATATTTTTATCACTTTGGCATGTAAATTATCAAGAAAAATAAAGTAGTTGAAGAAGTTAAAAGCAGATAGTTTTGCTGAGTTCAATATGTTCTGTAAAATATTCAGTTTGTTAAAACAATGCATTAATCATTGTCAATGTTGTTGAATTCTGGCAAGTAATGGCAAACCATAAACACTGAAAATTTCTAACTTACCTCTTTTGACTATAGTTTTTCCTGATACCTGACTTCAATAACATGGAGAACCATGAATCATTATTTTTTGTAATTTCATATATAAATATTACTATTCATGTAGTGTTTACTATATAACAGGTACTCTAGTATTGGAAGAATTAACTTATTTTCTTATTTTATTTTGAGCTTTACATGTATTATCAGTTCAATTCCTCACAGTAACTGATTATATACATTTAATTATCTTTATTTTTAATGTGAAAAGATGCTTAGAGTGATTAAGAAATTTTATCAAGGACATCTCACAAGTATATAAAGTAAAGAGGTTCAGTGTTTTATTCTCTAGAGTTCTTTCTCACATGACACGCTGTGTTGCAGGAATCCTTGTATGTCTGTGAACTTACAAAGAAAGAGACAATCGCAGGGTCATTTATCACACAGATAAAAATAATATGAGCTCTATAATTAGGAAGTGTTTGAAGGAAAATATTTAAACTAAGAAAATTCATGAAATCGAAATGTGTTGCAATTGAGAACCAAAAATTGCTCAGAGTTTTTGTCTTGGGGGAAAAAGAAAGAGATACCTGAGTCTCATTATTTTAATAACAGAAATCAAACTGATTTATTCAATCTACAGAAGCAACCTGCTTCGGTGAGAAGGATTAAATTGAGAATGAACTGTGTTCTACATGCCTCCCCCCTCCCATTTGTGGCACCCTAAGCGAACAAACTGAACTTTGTATGATATTTAAGTTCCAAAATAAACATTGAGCATTTATCTCTAACTAGTATTTCCACCACACTTTTATTCAAGAGGAAAATAATAGACTCCTAAAACTTACAAACAAATGGTTACATTTACTGTGGGGTTCATTAGATAAAAACACATGATTGGTCTTTTGTAGAATTTCAATTACTATTTTGTCAAAAATTACAGGATAATGGTTAAAAAACTATGAGCTTTAACATATGAAGGATCTGTTAAAAATTTCAAATCTTCTACTCCTTATGTGGGCAACACTATTCATTAGACCATAAGCCGATGAAAACAAGGACCATGTCTGCATTCTTTACCATTGATTACCAGGGACTAACATAGTGCTTATATAGTTGGCTGATCAGCAAAAGAAAAAATGATGAATAAGTAATGTATCTCTCTAAATCAAAATGTAGGCAAAAAAAATACCTACATTGTAAAGTTGTTGCAAGAATGAGATTAGCTATTACAGATAAGGGGCTTAATGAAGTGCCTGGCAGATAGCTGTAATTTAATAAATATAAACTTTCTGCATTAACATTATGTAACTCTTTGCAATCATGCATTATCATTATCATTGTATTACCCAGGATTCTCAGACAAACCCAAGAAAAGAACATTTTGAAAAAGATTGTGAATGCTCCATACCTAGCATATATTAAGTAAATATGTGGTCTTTAAGTTATGGATACATATTTTCTTTCATTTCTCAACATTAGGATCATAAAACTATGAGCATACAGACCTTACACTGGTATATATCACTGCTTATTTCTGAGAATTTGCCTAATTTTTACAGTTCAACCGGAGTGCAACGTTTCTGTTTCCGCATTCCATTTGGATGATTACTGGACTAGCGTACACACCTACTGTGCCTTTGTATTCTCGTCAACTGACACCTTTCTCTGATCACAAATTGCTTACAGTTCTCTCTTCCTTTAAAAAACAAAAATGACACAACACAGAGCTAAAAAACAAAAAAAAAGGCACCACAAACACTCATCATTATTTTCTTTCTTCCTGAGAACCAGTATGTGAAAACTACAAAGAAAATCTTTGTACCCTCAACCTCAAATAATTTAGCATCATCCTTGGGTAACTGCATACATAATTTCTCCTTTCTCTAATTTCAAAAGAATCCAAATAAGAATTCAATATCAACAGACAGCCTACCAAAATAGCTTGCCCTTTCAATTTTTATGAATATTATGGTAGGTGCAGCTGTAATTGTAGCTTTTTCTTTATAACATAGAAATCAAATTGATTGAACGATGTTGCTGTAGTTGCTCTTTGTTCATTAGAAATTAGTGTAACATACTGATATGATATGTATACACACACACACATACATACACCTATATATGATATATATATATATATATATATAATGCACATATAGACATAATCTTAATTTGGATTACAGAATATTAGAGGAGAAAAGGACTTCATTGTACCATCTTTTTTATAGGTTTGGATTGGGTTCCAGTGAGCGGTATACTAAGGAAGTACTCTGGGAGACTGGCAAGGAGGGAGACGCAGGCAGGGAAGAAGGGGCTTGGTGTCGGGCCCAGGCCCAGCCTCAGTCCGATCACAAACGGGAGCTCTGCAGTGTAAGCAACAGTGCAGAGTCCACCCGACCAGAAAGAAAGGGGCTGGGCTGGCACACTCCTGCATGAGGCTTCTAGTCTTTGGTAAGTCCGCTGTAGGGACACATCCATTCCCATGCACTTTTGACTCTGCCCTTTTCTAGCAAAAAGTGTGTGGTCTAATAAAGAGCAGCAGAGGTGCAGGTCATTTGAAGTGAAGGAACACAGATGCTAGGGAAGGGCGTGCAGAAACAGTAGCGGACTCCAAGGGGATCTGGGTGGAGCACCGATAGAAACTGAAACCCAAGAAACTGATGTAAAATGGCCAAAGACACTATGCTAGTCATTGAAAGAATCTAAGTCACCTGATTCATAATCCAGGACATGCTGGTGTTGGTTTAAAGCAAGTACCAGGATAGCAAGCCATGATAATTTCTACTAATGTACATAAAGACAGATTTGTCAGTTGATGACCTGGAATGCAATCCCTCCATGTGGCAAGAGTAGTTTTTAAATTATCATTGCGGACCCTTCTACTGCTAGTAATATTTACAGTTCCAATTCCCTTTCACCTTTAAGGACTTAGTTGAGCAAACATTTAACCTTTGTTTTAGGAGATATTGTTTTTATTTAAAAAAAAAAAGAAAGAAAAAAATTTAAGGCCCTGGACTGTTTGGCTCAGCAGTTGGAGTGTCAGCCCATGGACTGAAGAGTCGTGAATTCGATTCCAGTCAAGGGCATGTGACTCGGTTGTGGTTTGGTCCCTGGCCCTGGTGGAGGGCCTGCGGAAGGCAGCCACTCGATGTTTTTGTCTCTGTCTCTCCCTCTCTCCCACTCTATCTGAAGATAAATGGAAGAATATCCTCTGGTGAGGATTAAAAATAACGAATAAACAAATCTAGGAAATACAATAAAAATTCCATTAATCTTCTGACAAATCAGTTTGCTACGTACATAAAGAGAACTTAAAATTATAGATCTATTCAAATTTTAACATAACAGCATAATATTTTTCTAACATACACATTTGTACTAGTTCATTTTTACTCAGTAGCTCAAAATGTAAAATTGCTGCCTGTATTTATGCCAGTAATGACTGTTATTTATGAACAAAACTTGTAGATTTTCAGCATGTGGGAAAGGACCGTATCTTAGATAGCTTTCATATTTGGGCTTACAAGTGCTGGCATTGAATGAACACCTGCCCCATGTCCATGCTTTGCAAAGAATAACAATGATTGGTAGTGATGCAATCATTTTAAGTTTTCCTTAAAAATAATTTTTAGTTAGAATTTTACTAAAAAATATTTTTAAAGAAATCTAAATTAAGCAACCAGGATGAAAATCGAGGATATAATTACAGAAGAATATAAAAGGATGTTTGGAAACTTGTTATTTCCTTGTTTTACGAGCATATTTACATTCTTTGTATACTCAAAAAAAAAAAAAAAAAAAAAGTGGATAAACCCCTGATAGGTAACAAACTCCCTTCTCTTTGTTTATGAAGAAAGAAAAATGAGGAACCCTCGGGTAGAACAGCTATCATACACCAGGATGTCATCTCTTCTCCAAGAGGGTGGAAGTTGTTTTGACAATTGCTAATAAAATTTATTTTAATAGCATAAAACAACACAAGAAGTCTTCTCAAGTTTATGTTGTAATGTTTTGCCTGAGACTGATGAAGGCAATTGTGATGAAATGTGAAAGGTATAAAAGTCGTGTCGAACAGGCGGTACAGAGCTTTTGCACAGCAGCATTTACCCAAGTACACTGAATCTGCAGATGTTTCTCTTTTATAGATACAAACGCAAGGTCAATTTCTGACAATGTGTAATAAATAATATTTTTTGTTATTTTTCTCCATGGTGTTTTTTTTGTTACTTAGCTTGGTATTTTCCCTTCTTCCAAGCTTTCTGTTCAGCAGTGGACCTTAGAAACCCAAACACTTCATTGCTCCCCCTCCTTCGCTGTAGCTTGAGAAACAATGGAAGACAAGGCTGAACTTCAGAGAGGAGGGCCCTTTGAGCATTCCATTTCGTCCTTCTTTGTATTTTTTAGTTTTGTTTCCACATTTTTTTCTGGGCAGCAAGTCTGCCTATACCTTGATGGAAATTGAAAACAAGAAATAGTCCTGATCAAGCCTTGTCTAGTTATCTCCACCTATTCATCACAATTGTTTGATTTAAAATTAGGTGACTGACCAGAATGTCACACACACACACACACACACACACATCAAGTGCAAATTCAAACCCCTTTTCTAAGACTGATACAAATAATGTTTTTATTCATAACCTATTGAGGTTTTTCATACTACTGCTTTCCTGATAAGATTGATAATGGAGAATTGATTATATTTATGTATAGCATGCAGGTAGTGCTTTTTAATAAAATGAAATACTCTCTATATTTTAAATAATTTTTAAAATATATTTTAATTGATTTTACAGAGAGAGAAAGGGAGAGGGGGGAGAGAGAGAGAGAAAGAGAGAGAGAGAGAGAGAGAGAGATGGATAGACTGCCTCCTACACGCCCTCTACTGGGGATTGAGCCCTTGAGCCCGCTGCTCGGTCTTGAGCCCTGACTGGGAATCTAACAGGTGATGTGCAACCAGCTGAGCCACACCAACCAGGGCAAATACTTTATATTACTTACTTGAGAGGTAAGGTATTCTACCAGAAAAATTTTCTGGAACACTTTATTTAATTTATGGTTTGGATACCAGATTACAAATAATGTAAGATAGCGTGTACCACATTTTAAGAAGTGAATGTTTTAAGTATATAAGATGAAACTTTTTTTGTTAGAAACCCTATTAGCATTATTTTCTAAATGAAGATTTCTCTTTTTCTTATATCCTAAAAATATCTTAGTCTCCCAATTCTATGTAATAACATAGTCTCTGTGAAAGTTCATTGAAGATATTAGTCTTTTTTAAATGACTTGCCTATTTGAGATGTTATATTTTGTGCTAAAAATCTCAGAGTGTCCACTAATTGGAAATAAGTAAACAAAAAAGAAAGAAAGATTTCAAGATGATTAGGTGGATGGAACACCATTTTCAAAGCAAACAGGTAACAAAAAAACAAGTTTGGAATTTGTTCACACGGGCCCACATAAGCGTATCTGTTTGAGATCTTTTTACAGATCTTTTTATCTCTTTAGATATAGATCAGCATGAGTGAGGCTCCATACTCCGGCTGTTGCTACATTTCATTCCATCAAATCCTACACAAAGGCCAACTTCACCCCCATTTGAAGCAAAAGGGGCAGCCAATGATTGTTAAGAATTTTTAGTGTTTTGAAAAACATTTTCAAGGAAGGAAGTTGAAGAAGGACAAAATAAAATCATAATAATGAGCCTTGGCTGATGTGGTTCAGTGGGTTGGAGCGTTGTCCAGTACACCAAAAGGTGGTGGGTTCAATTCCTGGTCAGGGTGCATACAGAATGCCAGAGGGCAACCCGTCAATGTTTCTCTCACCCATTGGTTTTCTCTCTCTCCCTTCCTCTCTCTAAAATAAAACAAACAAACAAACAAAAACTGTTATCATAATGAAAGAAAAAAGTGCTAACAAAGAGCTTAGGAGAGTGGTAAGAACTGGGAAGGACTTAATCTATTGAGCTGTGCTACAGTCATAAAAAAAAATGAAATACTTTGCTTCACTCATAATACTATCTTTCAGACACACAGCAATTGCAACGCACCATTTAAAAAGAGTTAAAAGAGCCCTGGCTGGTTTGTCCCAGCGGTTACAGCATCGGTCCATGGACCGGAGAGGCCTGGGTTCGGTTCCCGCTATAGGGCACGTATCTCGGTTGCAGTTTGTTCCTGGCCCCGGTTGCAGTTGAGTAGGTGGCAGCCACTCAATGGGTCTCTCTCCCATCAATGTTTCTCTCTCTCTCTTCCTCCCTCTCTCCCTCCCCCTCTATCTGAAAATAAATGCAAAAAAATGTCCTCGAGCAAGGATAAAAAAAAAAAAAGAGTTCAAAGACCACAGTAAATATTTATATTAAAATTGTCATCATGCCTTTCTAATCACAAATGATTCTTGACAAACCTTTCTCCATTTTCATAGGAGAGTTATTTTGTTTCTGTTTAATTTTATCTTGCTTGAATTTCATATTTTATGGCTTAAGCTGTTTAGTAGTTAATAGATGATTTCAACTGCATAGGTTCATTTTATTTAAATGTATGCTGGGATTCACAAAGCTCATGGCTGGCTTTCAGAGACACTTTTCATATTACCTAAGAATTATTCCATTGTGTGACAATGATTGTAATTATCACTCAGCACCTAATAGTGTGGAATTCTCCCGTAGTTACACTTATCTTAAAATATAAGTCCGTTCTAGCAACCCTGAAGTCTGCCACAGCAAAGTCATTAACACTTGAAGAATTTTTTTGCAATAATTCCCCAGAACTACTCCAATGTAACACTTTCATTTGGTGATAAAAGAATTCATTAAGTTCTTATACTAATTAAGAAAAAACAATCCTAACAACTCCATGAGGAGGAGGTATAGGTAGAGCACCAGGACATAGGGATTTTCATTGTAACACAATGCACTCAAAAACAAAAACTTGCGAAATCAGAATATAAATTCCAGGAAGAAGAGTCTTTGAACGATTTCAGATAATGTGACATGCTGTGGAATAGACTATCGGGTTTCACCAAAGCCTAACTGTCCTGGAGGAAGGGAAATTCGAAATCGCGGGCCCTTCCAGTTTTCCTTTCTCCTGACGGGCAGCAGGTGACTGAGAAGCTCTGGTGTAGGTCACAGCCCAGAGTCACACCTGACTGAAGGACTGAGATCAGTCATAGGACTATAGAAGAGTTCCTCTCCCTCTACAACTAACCATCACACAGAGCTTCTGCGTGATAAGATTAGAGAAGAAAAACTGCAATCCTCAAACTCTGTTCAGCAATGTGTCGCTGCCGAAACCCAAAGACAACAGAGGAGATGAAAACAAGGACACCGGAGGGATTGTAGCCGCAGCCAACAGTAAACAGTCATTCCTAGCCAGATATGCACGAATCATCACACTAAAAACCTATTTCCTCCAGTTTCTCTCACTCAGGACCTCATCTATGAATTTCAACCACAAATTACAAGTCATGTGAAAAAGCAAAAAAAGTCTGAAGAGATAATATAAGCATCAGTTAAGTTTCAGCTATAGCTGAGATTTGGAATTTAAAAAGTAATCATTATTAAAATCTAAGGGATCTCATGATAACAATAGACAATATGGAAGAGCAAATGTAAAACAGGGAAATGGAAACTCTAGGAAAAATCAAAAGGAAATTCTAGAAATCAAAAACAATGTAATTGCCCTGGCCGGTTTGGCTCAGCTGTTAGAGTGTCGGCCTGTGGTCCAGAGAGATCCAGGTTCAGTTCCCGCTAAGGGCATGGACCTCAGTTGTGGTTTGTCCCCAGCCCTGGTTGGTCGTGCGGGTGGCAGCCACTCAATGTGTCCCTTTCACGTCGATGTTTCTCTCTCTCTCTCTCTCTTCCACTCTCTCCCTCCCACTAGACCTGAAAAAAAAATGGAAAAAATGTCCTCGGGTGAGGATAAAAAACAAACAAAAAAAAAGTAATCGATATTATAACTATATATGCTATCAGGTTGTGCAACATTTATTGAGAGATCACTTTATAAGTTATGTTGTACATAACCACTGTGTTATACACCTGAAACTAATATAATATTGAATGTCATCTATAATTTAATTTTTTAATTTAAAAAACAAAAAATATACTAGAAACGAAGACTCTGTGATGCACTTATCAGTAGACTGGATTTTGCCCAGGAAATACTCAGCAAGTTTAAGGAAAGGTTAATAGAAACTTCACAAACTGAAAAGCCAAGAGAACAAATAAACAAAGAAGAACTCTGGGACATGACAAAAGGTGTTTCGTAGAAGCATTTATTTAGCAGAAGGAGAAGAAAGAGAGAAAGAACTGGAAAGAATGTTGACGTAAGAATGGCTGATGCCCTGGATGGTGTAGCTCAGTTGGTCGGGCATCATCCTGGGCACCGAAAGATTGTTGGTTGAATTTCCAGTCAGGGCACAGGCTGGGCTGTGGGTTCAATCCACGGTAGGGGGTGTGCAGGAGGCAGCGGATGGATGTTACACTCCCATATTGATGTTTCTTGTTTTTTCCTTCCCCTCTCTAAAAATCAGACAACTATTAAAAAAATAAATAAAAATGGCTGAGCATTTTCCCAAAATTACGGCAAAGACAAAACCACAGATCACAGATCCAGGATAGTTAAATAATCAGAAGCCTGATAAATATATTTTAAAAATTATACTCAAACTTTAGATAATCAAAGGCAAAAAGAAACACCTTGAAAAGAAGCCAGGTTTGGGGGAAGGGACAGAGGACAAGGATAAGAATTTTATCTGACTTTTCTTCAGATAATGTGCAAGCCAGAGGACAGTGGGGTGAGATATCTAAAGTGCTCAAAGATTAAACAAACAAACTAGAATTCTATATCCAGCAAATGTATCACTCAAATGTGAAGGAGAAACATTTTGTCAAAGACAAATTAAAGAAATTTGTCACCAGCAGAACTGATTTGCAAAAAAAAAAAATGTTAAAAGACATTCTTTAGAAAGAAGAAAAGTTTTATGGGTCAGACAATTTTATAGGTCGGATCTACATTTAAAAAAAAGCCATTGAGGAAGAAAATATAAAAATACAATAAAACATTTAATTTTTCTTATTCTTAATGTAGTAGATAACAGTTTGTTTAAAATAATAATAGCAACAATGTGTCAGTGATTATAGCTCATACAAGGAAGCCAGCAGTGTAAGGAAGGATGGGAAGGGGAAATTGGGACTCTTTTGCGATAAAGTACTTATACTGCCATGGAAACAGTGTAGTGTTACTGGAAATGGACATGGATTGGTTTTAAATGTATATTTTAACTCTAGGCAACCACTGAAAAAGTTGAAGTCACACAATTTAAGTGTGAGACAAATCTCCCTTTTCCTTCATCAGCATTGCCTGTCACGCTCTGCGTCCAGGCTTCCTATCCAGATCTCCCTGGCAGGCCTGCAGGGTTTGGGTGGGAAAGATATACTGCCGTTTTCAATAATTTCAAAAGAATAGACAGAAAGCTGAACATCGTAATTTGAAAATGTAATAATGCCCTGGCCGGTTCTTCAATGGTTAGAGCGTCGGCCTGTGGTCCAGAGTGATCCGGGTTCGGTTCCCGCTAAGGGCATGTACCTGGATTGCACTTTGTCCCCGGCCCTGGTTGGGTCATGCGGGAGGCAGCCATTCTATCTGTCCCTTTCACGTCGATGTTTCTTTCTCTCCCTCCCACTCTATCTGAACAAAAAATGAATAAATGTCCTCTGGTGAGGATAAAAAAAAAAAAAATGCAATATGCACTTTAGTTTAATCAAAGTAAAAATATATACCCCAAAGTATGACATTTGGGATATGTCATGAAGAGTGTTCATAAATTCCTCTGCTTAGAGAACAGACTGTTCTGAAATATAAATATGCAACCAATAGGTATTTTGATCTTAAATATAACATGTTGATTTTTCAAAAGTCCATATCTGGCCTGGCTGGTGTGGCTCAGGGGTTGAGCATCGACCCTTGCGCCAGAGGTGGCCAGTGTAATTCTCGGTCAGTGCACATGCCCAGGTTGTGGGCCTGACCCCAGTGGGGGGCATGCAGGAGGCTGCCAATCGAAATTCTCCCTATTTGATGTTTCTATTTCTCTCTCTACTCCCTTCCTCTTTCTAAAATCAATAAAGAAAAAAGAAAAGTCCATTTCTCTCTGTCATTTTTCCTAATATTAGCTGCATGATAATCGGTGAAGTCAAAGGAATGGTTGCCCCAGTAGATAAAGAAATCAGAAAATCATTACACAAAGTATTTCCTTGTCTTTTTATGCTCTTTTTTCATCATTTAAGTCATAGTTTCATGAGCTTCAAAGAAAATTATGAGAAACTAAGTAAGAGATTCAAACTGTAAACTGATTAAAAACACCAGAGACCACAAACACATCTACTCTACAGAATGTGGCGACAAAGTGGAGAAAAAGTAGTCATGCACTTAAAGAAAATGTGTGATCAAAATTTGTTTCTCTTTCTAGCCGAGTTGGGTAGATTCACACGTTACTCTAATGAGGGTGGAATGAGGATTTCAATGATCATTTTTTCCAGTCCCTAATGAGAAATCCAATCTGTTCTTTTAGGAAAGGCTCCTGGCTTAAAATTTTTTAATCTTTGCAAAACTGTTTTACACCCACATTATTTTCTTTAATAGCTCCATCCTCCTAACTGCTCAAGTTTTATGTGTATTGTGTAAGGTGGAGTGCACTGGGCATGATACATCCTGCTGTTAGCTGCAGGGCAGAGGGTAGTGCAACAAGAAAGCAGGGCATCCATGGGAAGTTTGTGGACGATTCTGTATCTTTCTGCCAAATCAGTAAGTAATGATTTTTCAAGCTGAAAAAAAAGAAAAGATCCCTGTGTGAAAAGAGGAAACATTATAAAAGGTATAAAAAGGAGACAAAAGTAAAAATGTTTCCCCAGGCCTTCTGCTCCAGAATAAATCACCATTTATTTTATCTTGATTTAGATTTTTATTGCAGTCGGGTTTCAAACAGTAGTTTTCTGGGTCCACCTAGTAAACCTCAGAAGGTGCTTCACTCTACTCTTCCCTCCCTTCTAGTGTCAGCTGCTGGAGTCTCTTTTTCAAAAGCCTCCTACCTGGTCTCCTTGGTCCTCTCCTTGCCTCATAGTGTATCCTTAACACAGCTGCCAGAGTAATTCTTACTAACATGCAAGGCGGTCTCTGCTGGAGCCCGCCACCGCTCCAGGTCTCAGCATTCACCTTCAGAAGTCCTTCCCGCCTTTCCACAGGCCGTGTGCTGCTCCTGCCCCTTTCCTCCCTTCTCCTGCTCCTCTTCCCTCTCCCTGCCCAGCACTCTAGCCTTGGCTGTTTCCAGAGCTGGGCACCTTCCTGTCTCAGGGCCTTTGCACAGGTTATTCTCTCAGCCAGCAAAGCTCTTTACCTACCAACTCAGGTGGCTACTTCCCCTCCTCCTTTGAGTATTTGTACACACGTCACCATCCCTGTGATACCTGCTTGAACACTTTATTTAAAGTAGCCACCCCCACACTTATAATTTTGGCCTCCCAAATTCTGATCTTATTTTCGTTGCTTATTGATTTTGTTTGTTTTATTATTGGTGTCTCCTGGCTATATTTAAGATTCTCAAGGACAGGGATTTTTGGATGCTGTTCCCTGATATTCTCAGCACCTAGAATACTCCTCAGTTCATATTGGGCACACAACATACTTGTTGACACATTACCGAGTCTCTTGACACCTTCTCCAGCTACCAACTCTCCAGCATTGCTTTTCCTATTAAATCTTTTGCCAAATACACAATCTCATAAATTACTTTTTTTATAAAGTGTTTAAACATTGTAAATCCTTACTGCATGCTGTATGTCTGATAAATTATAACTATCTGGTTGATGACCCTAATAATAGATAATGCAAACAATGTATTTTTTTTCAAATGAGCAACAAAGCATAAACCGATGTAAAATATTCGATATTCACATTTCTAATGACTAATTCTTCTGCTAAGAACCAGAGATCAACAATCCTTTTAAATAGTATAATCCATCAATTGAGGCTCAGAAATTGGGCCTTTAAAAAACATGACTCAAATAGAATAAAGATGGCACGTTTTGCTCCACCATGTATTTAAGCTTCCTGTTACTACTAATAACATCTGACATTTCTTTGGTTTTGAAAGGACTGTGACAGTGAGTCTCCCTGTCCTGTGCAGGCAGCGGTCTTTCTCCACTGTCATCACCTGTCAAAAGGCCTGTCGCTTTGGAATACTGACGACAGGCTTGGATCCTTCTGCTTCCTCTGGGTATGACAGTTTTATTTCCACTT
This sequence comes from Molossus molossus, assembly GCF_014108415.1. NCBI lineage: Eukaryota > Metazoa > Chordata > Mammalia > Chiroptera > Molossidae > Molossus > Molossus molossus. Next base: position 23,836,246 of record NW_023425346.1, read on the forward strand.
ATTCCTGATTATCTAATTTTTATGTGCATACCTACGAGAGATGCTGCGGAGATGCGACGTGCAGAATACCAAATTCTAACTTGTTACTCAGCCGGGGACCTAAAAGCATGAAGGTAAGTAACAGAGGGATTTTCTGAAATCTTCTTAGAATGTCGTGGCAATATGCGGCTTGGTCCATTCACCCTCCACGGTTCCTGTCGTGGAGACAGCAATTCACGTTAAGAAATATAAATCTCAAGTTCTCTCAGCTTAGACAGTCTAGATTTTACTCCCAAACAAAAAGCGCATTACCTTTACTCTCCAGGAAGCAGGAAGTCATTCTTAGTCTGCTTCGGATTGGCACTAGGCTTGCGGCAGACACATCGTCTCCAAACCTCTGGGAGCCAATACCACAGCATCATTGGAGAGCGCAGCCGCCTTTGACGTCTCTAACTTTTGTTTTCTTTATTGATTTTAGAGGGAGTGGATGGGAGAAGAAGAGGAAGATAGAAACATTGATGAGAGAGAACATCAATTGGGTGCCTCCTGCATGCCCCACACTGGGGATCTGGCCTACAATTTGGGCATGTGCCCTGACCCGTAATCGAACTGGCGACCTCTTGGTGTATGGGTTGATGCTCACTGAGCCTCACCAGCCGGGCCAACATCTCTCTTCTTACTTGTCCACTTTAACATAATCATATCTTACCCGATTCCTGCTGTTCTGAAGACTTTCCCACTTAGGATCCTTACGTAGCTTTATAACATCTTACAGATTCTCTAAATGTTATGGAAAAGAAACTAAGATGCAAAAAAGGCAAATGATTTTCATAAGGTCAAACATGAGGCAATTGCCTGTCAGGGACACAACCCCATTGTCCCATTTTTTATTTTTTATCCTCACCCGAGGACTTTTTTCCACTTTTGTTCACATAGAGTAGAAGGGAGAGAGAGAGAGAGAAACATCGATGTGAAAGGGACACATCGAATGGCCGCCACCCACACAACCCAACCAGGGCCAGGGACAAACTGCAACCAAGGTACGCGCCCCCAGCGGGAACCGAACCTGGGTCTCTCTGGACTGCAGGCCGACACTGTAACCACTGAGCCAAACTAGCCAGGGCCTCCATTGTCCCATTTTTAAAATACTACTCTACATGCCACCCAAGATGCACGGGGTGTCATTCCTACGCTAAAACATGAATTTAGTGCTCCCATCTGCACTGACTCACTCTCATCTCTTAGCATCGCCACTGTCACTTCTGGGTGTCCTCAGTTTCCACACACAGGCATAAGCAAACTCATACCCATCTGACAGAGAAATCTGCCAGCCTGTACTTAGTGAGCCCATGTCCACCCAGCAGGGCGCCGCCTCCTCGCATGCTCAGCTAATGCTTCTCCACACCTGCTGAACCTCCACCTCCCAACACTGCCACATTCTCTGCAGAAAATCTTTAGTAGAATGCAAATCAAAATCACAATAAGATATCACCTCACACTCATTGAAATGGCTGTTATTAAATAAAAGTATTGGTCAAGATGTGAAGAAATTGGAACTCTGTATGGCTGGTGGGAATTTAAAATGACATAGACATACTGGCAAAAAGTTATGGTGGTTACTCAAAAGCTTATACATAGATTACCATGTGATTCAGCAATTCCACTTCTGGTTGTACATGAAAGCAGAGATTTGGACAGATGTGTATACATCAATATCTATAGCAGCATTATTCACAGTAACCAAAAAGTGCAAACAACACTAATGTCCTTCAGTGAATGAATAGATAAACAAATGTGGTGTATACATACAATGAAATATTTTATAACTAAAAAATTCATGAAATTCTGATCCATGCTATGACATGGAAGATCCTCAGAGATATCATACTACATGAAATAAGCCAGACACAGAAGAACAAGTATTATATGAGTCCACTTGTATGAGGTACCTAGAGTTGCCCAGTTCACAGGGACATGAAGTAGACAAGTGATTACCAGGGATGACAGGGGCGGGCACGGGAATGGGAACTTAGTATTTAAAAATGAGTGAAGAATTTGAGTTTTGGAAGATAAGAAGTTCTGCTGATAGACAGTGTTGATGGTTGCACAACATTCTAAATGCATTAATGCCCCTAAACTGTATACTTAATAATGGTCAACATGACACATTTTCTTATGTATATTTGACCAAAATTAAAAATTAATTAAAAGTGCCCTGGCCAGTTTGGCTCAGAGGCTAGAACATTGGCCTGCATTCCGGAGAAACCTGGGTTCGGTTCCTGCTAAGGGCATGTACCTCGGTTGCAGTTTGTTCCCTGCCCTGGTTGTGTCGTGCTGGTAGCGGCCACTCGATGTGTCCCTTTCACGTCAATGTTTCTCTCTCTCTCTCTCCCTTCCACTCTATCTGAACAAAAAATGGAAACGTGTCCTTGGGTGAGGATAAAAAAAAATTAATTAAAAGTACTAAAATGAATGCATTCTCTGATTGGTAACCATTGCATTGTGCACTTTAGTTTCCATTTGTTCAAAATTCTTTAACATGGACTACAAAACCCTATCCTCTCAAGTCGATCTCATCCTGTGTCCCTTCCAAGGGTGGGGAACGCCCGGCTAATATCACACACCTCACCAAGTTAGCCTGACCAAATATGCAAGGCTAATTTTTAAGCTGATAATTTTGTGTGGTCCTCGAATGATGTTATGAATATCCAAATGACCCGTGGCAGAAAAAAAGGTTCCCTACGCCTGGCAGGGCCCCAGGCAAAGGTATCTTGTTTCAGTTACTAGAACTTATCTTTGGTTTGTCATGGCCTTTGTACACAGTCTTTCTTCTCGAGGAACTACTCAACTGCATTTGGAGTTTTGGACTTTTACTAGAAATTCAATATAAATATACCTAAAATTTTGAGAACTTGTAAAATCTATGTAATACTATTAAATATATGTTTGTAATTTATTTTTTATACACGGCCTTATGGTCGTTAACTCTATCCATGGCTGAGATACTTCATTTATTTTAATTACTATGTAGACTTTTATTGCACTAATACACTACATTAATTAATTAATTTCCATACTATAGGCAATTCACTTAGTTTTTCTCTAATAAATTATTCTTGTTTCCAAGTGAAGTTCTGAGTTTGTCTGAAGCACTGTATGTAGAAACAAAAGTGATGAATGAGCATCTTCAACTTGATTATTTTGTCACATTGAGTTTTCTGGTCGTTACAGTTCACAATTTCTTGGGCAACATATAAAAATGCTTATTTCCATGCATCCTTGCCAGCCACTAACATTATCAATTTCTGAAACATTTTTTTAATCTTAAAGAAGATAAATTATGTGCTATTGTTATCCTAATTTACATTATACTGGTTAATAGTGCTATAGAGCATCTTTTAATACCTTTTGGATTCTTCTTATATAAATTGGTTGTTCAAAATCTTGCTCTGTTTTGTAGTTCTCTTCATTTGTCTTTATTAAATTTTAGGAGTTTTTTGTATATTCTGATTAAAAATGTTTTATTGCTGCCCTGGCCAGTTAGGCTAAGGGATTAAAGCGTCGGCCCCTGGACAAAATGGTTGCAGGTTTGATTCCCAGTCAAGGGCATGTACCTGGGTTACAGGTTTGATCCTGGGTTGCGAGAGAGGCAACCTAATGTGTCTCTTTCATATCAATGTTTCTCTCTCCCCCTCCTTCCCTTCCACTATATGTAAAAATCAGTGGAAAAATATCCTCAGATAAGGATTAAGAAAAAAATGTTTTATTACTTGTGTTTGTAAATATCTGGGAAAATCTGTGACTTGTATTTCTACTGTTGATAACACTTGCTATAAATAGTTTAAAAAGTTTAATGTATATATATATTTGCATATATCTATACATATAGTGTGTGTTTATTGGTTTATTTAAGAAATCCTTCTGTATGCTAAGTTACAGTATTTTATGGTATTTGTGTAAGAGTGTGCAAGTTTGAATATTGTGTAGAGTGAGGTAGGATTGTTTTTTTCCATATGACTATCCAATTGTCACAATGTTATTATTATTATTTTTAATTTAAATCATCACCTGAGGATAATTTTCCATTTATCTTTAGACAGAGTTGGGGTGTGGAGGGAGAGAGAAATGGATACCAGAGAGACTCATCGACTGGTTGCCTCCTGCATGACCCCAACAGGACCAGGACTGAACTGCAACCAAGGTACGTGCCCTTGACTAGAATTGAACCCAAGACCCTTTGGTCTGCGGGCCGATGCTGTAACTACTGAGCCAAACCGGCCGGGGCAAACAATGCTATTTTTAAGTGAGTCATATTCTTCTTTAATATAAGATATCTCTTTCCTAATTACCTAGTTCCCAAATATACATAAGTAGGTGTCTAGGTCTCTTCGTCTGGCTCTACAACATACCATGGTGTTTTCAATTACTTTTACTTTAATTAAACTGTGATATACTATAAGGAAAATTCTTGCTCATGTTTTTCCTTCATTGCCTTGAATATTTTTTATCATTTACCCTTCGGTGAATATTTAAGATCTAATTCTCTATCTTCTAGTAGTCGCAGTAGTTTCTGGAATCTCTGATTTTGTATACAATTTTATTACTTGCGAATAATAACAATTTGGTCTCCTTTTTATTTTACTTGACTTGCTCAAACTTCCAGTAAACTGAGGACTAGACATGAAGAAACTACATTTTATTTTTTCTTGTCACCGACTTTCAAAAAATTAATCTAATATTTCATCATCAGATACAATATATTTTATCCGTTTGATTACATATCCCTTATCAAGTCATAGAAATCCTGCTCTAGTACAATGTTAACACTTTTTATCACAGAAAGATGTTAAAGATTATAAAAAACTTTCTTCTCTCATGTACTTGTTTTCCTCTTTAATTTGATAATATAATGAATTGCTTTAATAGATTTTCAAAATTAAGTCACCCTTGCAGTCTGAGATAAATGGTTCTTGGATTATTTTAATATATTGCTGAATTAAAATTTTCACTATTTATTTAGATTTATTACATCTATACTTATACATAAAACTGGTGCATAATTTTGGTTACTTAGGTAGTATTTAGGTCTTGTCCTAGTCTGATTTTGAATCAGTAACATTAACATTATAAAATAATCTGAGGAGCATTCTAATAGAGAGCATGATTGTTTCTTGGAGATTTCACAGAATTTCCTGAGCCTGGTGGGTATTTTTGATAAGACAGGGGTGGAAAAATTGTGAACGATACCTTAAATTTCTAGGTTTATTTTTGTTGTTGTTGTTGTTACTTTTAAAAACAATGTTTTCATCAAATTTTGAATCAAAATAGAATCTTACCAAGCACAGGTAGGGAGCATACCATTCTCATTTTTCTTGTCTTTTAGCACCTTCTGGTCGGTTGATGAGTCCCTCTCCAGGCTTCCTGGCCCCCGTCTGCCGTTTCCCCTGCAGCTCTCTGGCTGCCCTGTGCGATGTCCATTCAGGCTGCTGCTCCTCATCTACCTGACTTCTCCACCTGGAGTCCCCAGTGCTCAGCCCTGCATCTTTCAGTCCACACTCATTGCCAAGTGCCTGCTTCTGGACTCATCCTGTTATACCTCTAGCTTAGACGGTTTCCCTGAACCCCAGACCCGTATCTCCAACAGGCTACATTAAATCTCCGCCTGGATGTTCAATAAACGTCTCAAAGGTAAAATGTTCAAACTTGTGCCCTGATTTCACCCATTTTTCTCCCTCAGTTAATAGCAACTCCCCGCTGATTACAGCCCTGGGGAGAGACCTTGAGCCAGAGGACCCGGTCAGCCCCCGGCTAGATTCCTGATGGACAGAAACTGTGAAATGACTCTTGTTTGTTGTTGTAAGTGACTGTGTTTTGGCATGTTTTATACAGCAATAGATGACTGGTACAGAGTACATTCCAATTTTTTTCCAATTCTTTGTAAAAACTTGTCTAAGATTGATAGTTTTACTTTCTTAACATTTTTATAGAATTTATGTGTGAAGCCATCTGTCTTAGATCTTTCTTTATAAGAAGGCGAATAATTATAGTTTTGAATGTCTTTAATAGTCATATTAATGATTTCTCCTCGTGACAGATCCAGTGAGACCCATCTTGTCACATGTGTCATATGCTTAGAAATCATAGCTCTAGAATGAATACAAAAATAGCTTACCTATTGAAAACATGATTATGGCAAAAAAAAATTGCAGCTGTCTTAAGGGCACTGTATCACAAGTGGAAGAAGGTCAGGTTGGTGTAGATCATGGCTTTCCAAACTTTCTTAAACCTCAACTCTTTCTCTTTCTAACGCAACTGTAAGTATTTACAGTTATACTAGTCAGGGTTCTCAAGAACCTCAACTGATAGGAGATAGATGGATAAATGGATTTAAAATATTTTAGTATAAATATATTTAAAATATATAAATAGATATTATAGATTGTATTTATAAATATATATTTATTTATTATACTACATACTATATCAATTATATATATAACTTATTATAAAGAAGTGGCTGTCATGATTGTGGAGTTGGGTAGTCCCAAGATCTGCAGGGGCAGTCAGTGGGCTGGAGACTCGGAGAAGCAGTTTGCTTGCAGTCTGAGACCAAAGGCCTGAGAACCAGGAGAGACAATGATGCTCCAGTTTGACAGCCATATGCTCAAGACCCAGAAAAGATGATGTTTCAGTCTAAGTCAGAAGGGAGGAAAAAGCTAATGTCCCAGTTTGAAGGCCATCAGATAGGAAGTATTCTCTCCTCTTTGCAGGGGGGTGGGGAAGGATGTCTTTTTCCTCAGCCTTTTTGTTTTATTCAGGCCTTCACGTGATGGCATGGGGCCCACCCACATTAAGGAGAGCAATCTGCTTTACTCGGTTTACTGATTGAAATGATAATGTCCTGTGAAACACTCTCACAGAAACATCCAAAATAATGTTTAACCAAATATCTGGGCACTGCATGGCCAAATCAACTCAACACATAAAATTAACCACTAAGGCCAGTTATTATCATCTATATTTCAGCTCCAAGAGTCTTTCAGTGAGAAGAAATACCTCTGAAATCTGAAATGGAAATTTTCTTTAATTGTTACTCTCATTATGGTCTTACATCTTCCCAGAGTTTCCACCAAAACGTCAATGGGAACATTGCATTGTAATGCTACTTGATTATACATGCAACCAGAAACCTGAATTGGCATTTAACAAATATATTTTAAAAATATTTTAATATGCCCTGGTCAGTTTGGCTCAACAGTTGGAGTGTCGGCCTGTGGACCAGAGAGTACCAGGTTTGATTCCGGCCAAGGGCACATACCTTGGTTGCGGTTTGTTCCTGGCCCTGGTTGGGGTCGTGTGGGTGGCAACCAGTCGATGTGTCTCTCTCATATCGATGTTTCTCTCTCTCTGCCTCCACCTCTGTCTGAAGATACATGTAAAAATATCCTCAGGTGAGGATTAAAAAAAATCTGTTTGCCCTAGTCCGTTTGCTCAGTGGTTAAAGCATCAGCCTGAGGACCAGAGAGTCCTAGGTTTGGTTCCTGCTAAGGGCACGTACCTCAGTTGCAGTTCATCCCCTGCCCCTGTTGGGGTCGTGTGGGTGGCAACCAGTTGATGTGTCTCTCTCACATCGATGTTTCTCTTTCTCTTCCTCCTTTTCTTCCTCCTGCTGTATCTGAAGATAAATACAAAAATGTCCTTGGGTGAGAAAAATAAAATAAAATAATAAAATAAAATAAAACAAAATAAAATAAAACAAAAAATTTAATATATGCCTGACCAGTGTGGCTCAGTGTATTGAGCGTTGTCCCATGAACTAAGAGGTCCCAGTTTGATTGCCGGTCAGGGCACATGCCCCGGTTGTGGGCTTGATCCCTAGTAGGGGGCATGCGGGAGGCAGCCAATTGATATTTCTCAAATTGATGTTTCTATCTCTCCCTTCCTCTCTCTCTAAAAATTCAGTAAGAAAACATATTTAAAAAATATTTTAATATATTATATTCTAATAAAAATGGTAGCCCTGGCCTGTTTGGCTCAGCAGTTAGAGTGTTAGCCTGCAGATGGAAGAGTCATGGGTTCAGTACTGGTCAAGGGCATGTACCTTGGTTGCGGGTTTGGTCCCCTGCTCTAGACAGGGGTCTTTCTTTCAGGAGGCAACCAATCAATCTATCTCTCTCACATGAATGTTTCTCTCTCTCTCTTTCTTTTGCTCTCTCCCTCCCTCCCACTCTATCTAAAAATCAATTGAAAAAATCCTTAGGTGAGGATTGTAACAAAAAAAAGGTAAGTGTTGAAAGCAGAAAACATTTATAATATAGTCTTTGTTAATAGTCTAGCTACTACATTCTAATTGGTCTCTAAATTTTGTGTCATTTATCAAAAGTCTAAAATAAGTATAAAGTTACTCATTTATTAAGAAGGGATCTATTACAAAGGACATTGAAGAGTATATCTTTGTGTATTTTGTAATTGTAATTTTGAATATTTCTCTAAATGTACAATTTTTTAATTTACTTTAAATCATAATCATCTTATTTGTAAGGATTTTGATACAAAAGAAATACCAAACAGCCAGTGTGCAGACCTACTGGATTACTTCCATGAAATGTTACTAAATAAATGTTTTTGCTGCAATTCAGAGGATCCTTGATACTTTAAATAGGTATTTGGTAAATACTTCACCACCTAAGATGTTCTTGAAGTAGCCCAGCATATTTTTATCTTAGTCTCCTAAGCTCAGTAAATTCTTTTTTATCAGTAAAGAAAAAGGAAAAATCAGACAGGAAATCACCTAAGTAAATAGCCTTGAATAGTAAGTACTCATAACACGTGAAGAAAAGTAACAGCAAATGATCAAGTGTCGGATTTAAACAAGTTTCCTAGCTACAAGGTCTTTTATTGCTTTCATTTCTAATAGTACGTATAGTACTGTTGTGTGTGTGTGTGAGTGTGTGTGTGTGTGTGTGTTTTCCAGGTCAAAATTCATTAGAGGGAGAAATTTTAGTTGTTTTGGGGTGGTATGTTTGTTCTGATAGAGATAAAGGACCCTTTATCTCATAATATTTCTGCAAGAAAATCACTTCAGTATCTAAAGGAAAGATATTGATCAAAGTTAGGCAAACACACTGTAACCATAAATTATAAATTACTAGAAACCCCATGTTTCTTCTTTAAAGAAAATGCCAAAATATTTGTGAACTAAATTATAAGAACTTTTATAAGTAGTGATCTAATAATTTTCCCTTATGTACCAGAAAGCTTAATAGAAATCTCAGAAACAGAGATATAATATATTTTTCGAACAAATTACTACTACATTTATTTTCATGAATATGTCAAGTCACCAAAGAGAAGAGAAGGTTCAGATGCCGATGTCAAGGTGCTGGTGTTAACAGGTAGTGAAGGGACAGTGCCACACAACTGTCCCAAGTCAAAATCTTAAATGGTGCTTCAACACAGTGGACCTCAACTTTTGATGTGTCTAAAAATCACCTCAGAACTCTGGGGAGTGTTGTTGATGTATTCATTGTATTATTGGAGAATTGTATGGACTGCCTTTCTCTGTTGCCAGTGAGAGTAGGTTCTTGGGGTGCCCCTGAAATAAGCATTTCTGGAGGCCCCCATGGGAGGATTAGATGTTATTGAAAGCTTTATTTGCACTGAATTACATCCCTGGGTTTACAAAGTCCCATTTCCCTTAAACCAATCCTGGAAGGGGTGTAGCTGGGGATTCAGCAGAGCTAGAAGAAAGACCAGTGTCCAGAGCTTTTGTTCCATGGTGGAGCTGGGTCGAGTGTACTATAGGCTAGTCATAGTTCATTAGTCCATGGTGTGTGGGGTCCAAATGGCTGTGGGCCATGTGGGCGAGTGCAGAGGGTGAGAGCCCTGCAAGCCAGGAGTCAGGTGTGAGCAGCAGGACCAAGAGAGCAGGAGAGGGCACTCCTTTGTTCAGGAACTTAAATATCAAATCTTTCTGCACTTGCAGTGGTCACGCCTATTCTGGTCAATGACCTGTTTCCAGGTGTGACTGATAGGCAGGTATCTTCTCTATGTCACCCAGACTCTACTGGCCATTTGTCTATTTGGCCTTCCCTTTGGTTATTACCTGCTAATTAGTAACTGGGTTAATTACAATGATATCAACTGGGCATAGCAGTCCGTCTAAAAGGTAAAGTATAACTCTTCTTCCACTCCTCCCCATGGCAACCATGAGTACTGTGGTCCCTCAGGTGTGAACACTCACAAACACCCAACATACCGAGACATGCTTCTTTGTTCAAAGATTTGAAGAAAAATTTTCTTCCAGATAGCATGTTGCAGCTCTGGGCTTCCTTTGATAAAGGGCAGTGTGAAGGCACTATGCAGGCCAGTGACTATGCGTCCAGTGAATACTCTTGTGACGGTTAACTGAGTTAACACATACAGACCTCTCTGTATAGATGGGTTCTTATAATTATCATAAAAGATTATGGAATTTACCTGTTTAAAATCAATCCCTCCCCCCAGCCCATTATTATTTTTTAATCTAATTTATTTCATGGTAACAGAAATAACTTTCTGGTGTGCTAAGCTAGTCTTTTCTGTCTACAGCCCTTCAAACTTAAAACATTTTGGCTCATTTTCACAACTGCTTATTTTAGCACATATTATACATCACTGAGACTGGTTTAATTTTTTGTGATTATAATAATACAGTCACATGACAAAAAAAATCAAATAGAATTGGGGATCTTATTCAGAAATATGTTTCCCATTTAATTAATTCATAGATTTTTTTAGAGACCTCTTGTTTTTATTTATTTATTCTTTCTTTTATTTATTTATTCATATTTATTTTTGTTTTTCTGAAAGGTGTACCCACTTTCATTTCTTAATTTATTAATTTTGATTCATAATATTCTCATGATGTGAAAAATTATTTAATTTTATTTATGCTGCTACTTCATTCCACTGTTCTCTTCCCAGGTTTCATTTTTATACAATAATTTTAAATATAGATTATCAATAACCATATACCTGGGTTACTCTAAAAATGTTCCTAGCTTCCAATTCAAATGCCCATCCACCTTTATATAATAAATCAATTCCTAAAATCATGCTACAGCTTCATTTGCAATATATTAATGTAGAGATCTTAAAAAAGTGTTTTGATCACTTTCTCATTTTGGGGATTCATTGAATATTTATCCTCCATTATATTGGACTAAGCCTCTATTCCACCTTCCACCTTTTTTTTTTTTTTTTAAAGAGAATCATTCATCTCATAGCTGGTGGCTCCCAGATCTTTCTTTCGCTGCTATCCTGTGCTAGTGTGGCTCTTTCTTGTATTTCTTGTCTTCAGTTTTCTTTGCTTATTCTCTCTTTTTGCTAGAGAAGTCCCTCTAATAACTTGTAAAACAAATGGATAATAGAAGATAAACTATCTAAATACCTGAATATCTGAATATATTGTTGGACCTGATTGATGATTTGGCAGTGTACAGGATTTTACACAGACGAGTATTGTCCCACACAACACTGAAACCTCCATCGTCCATGGTCAGAGAGTGTTCCCTACTACAGACGAAATGTCCAATGCAGTCTGTTTTTCATTTCTTTGTTTTTTAGGTTATTTCCTGCCCCAGGTTAAAAGCATTTCTCATTGTTTTATTGCTATTTCAGTAAAATTCAAGATTATGCAAGTTTATCTGTGGTCATTTTTTTTCTTCATTGTTTTACATGGTTATTTGGTGAGCTTTTCCAACCGGAGACCATGTCATACCCTTTTTCAGTTTTAGAAAAGAGTTTCTCCAATTCTAGAAGATAGTTTTGTAATATTTCTGTGGTTATTTTTCCTCTCTGATTTTTTACACTACAGTACATCTTTTCTGTTCATATTTTCAATCTACATGCCCCCCCCATGATAAGAATATGTATTTTCAAAACGAAATGTAACTCATCCACTTGAATTAACATCTCAAAAAGAAAGCTTATTTGTTTTGTGTTGTTTTTTTTTTTCCCCAGGCCAAAATTCATTGGAGGGAGAAATTTTAGTTGTTTTGGGTTGGTATGTTTGTTCTGATAGAAAACGCATATTAATCACCTATAGTTTCAATGTAAGCGTGAGACAAGGACTATGGGAGCTGATGGGCACAATTGTCTTCCTCACTATTTTTTTTTTTTTCAAAGTAAATTCTTTACTGTCCATATTGTCTTCTACAGTTACTGACTTCTCAGTCTTTGGTGTTTCATGGCTTGGCAAAGAATCCCCACTTTCTCTTTGCCTACACAAACCCACTCAATTTACAACTTGTCTCGTGTGCCATCCATGATCATGTGATTTTCTTTTTTATGATAATTTACTGGTAATTCTCATTAATTTTTATTTGGTGCTATTAAATTATTACTTGTCTTAGTCTCCAAACGTTTGTTTCAGTGAGATATTAATAAGGGAAAAGAATATGTATGCCCTATTTGCCACCATGAATTAGTTATTTTCTAATATCTCTGATAATCATTTTTAAAGTTACTGGGAATAAACTTATTTTTATTTGGGGGCATTTCTATTGTAAAAGTCAGGCTGCATTTAAAATTAATTAATGAATAAGATAATCAAACTTTTATCATGTTTCTAAGAGATGCCAGTTGGAGTGGACAGTATATCTAAATGGATTATAAATCTCCATGTGTTCAGTAAAAATTAGTTTTAAGAAAGAAACACAGAAGGGCATCTTTGTAATATTCATATAGCTGAATACTTTTAAATTAAAAAAATGAAAAGTTTCAGACATAAAAACATAAGTTAGCCTATATTAACATCTAGAAGTGTTTTTAATCAGGGCACTATTGAGAGAGTTGAAAGGTAGCCCACATTATGGAAGAAAAATACTCAAAAAAGCTGTCACCAGCGTGGTTCCATGCCAGGGGCGGACCCTGCCCAGGAGTAGTCTGGGATCGCCAGGTTTTTGATTCATATGGAAAGAATTCAAGAAAGAGTGGAACTTAGAGTCCAAGTGAACTTAGGCAAAGAGGGCGGGGGCGCTGCTGTGACGTGGGTGGAGGTGGCGGGTGCAAGTGGACGCTGGCCCGCAAACTCCAGAGTGAGTTGCGCGGGGATCAGTCAGTTTGGGGTTTTTTGTATGTTTCCAAGCGTGGGTTGTTTCTATGCTTTGTGATGCCAAATCTGACCCCGCCTTTTGGTTGAGAGGAGGTCTTGTTCCTAATAACGAGGAAGTCTGTTCCGGGAGGGTCATGGCATTTCTCCCCATCACCTCTCTTCTGCATCTCCTGTCGGTTTTCATTATGATTCTGGTATAATGAGCTTTGGGGTCAGTGTCTGGACACTTTTCCCTCCGTCTTGGATTGATCTGGTTTTGATCAGGTCTTGCTGACTTCTGCGACCCCGAGGGGTTTCTTGCGTGAACTATTTCCCTTTGGTCATGTGGGTGTGAGGGCCCTGGGGAGAGGACCTGTCAGCTTCTGCCTGTGATGTGGTCTCCTACTTCCTCCTTCCACCTGTCGGAATTTTCCCTAACTTCTTTCCGTCTCAGAATTACAAATTACTTGAAGGGGGACACATCATTAAGAAAAGAAAAAGGGAAATGGTCATATCACTTGAAAAAACTCTTTACCAAAGAAAGTACGCAAAAGAGGATGGTGAAGACAATAAAGCAAGGACAAAGCAGTAACATGGAGAGAAAAGAAAGCATAAGTAATGTCATTAGTTGTCAGAGACTGCAAATTACAAAAAAAATAGATATACAGCTCACCTATTAAAATAGCTAAATCTAAACAAATCACAGAAAAATTCTTAATAAGGACATGAGCAAAGGGAAAAGTACTCTGTAGATAGAAGAGTAAGTTGTAAACCACACTGGACAAGTGTGGTAAAATCTACTAAATCTAAACATACACGTATCCTATAACACAGCAATTACATTCCTAAGTATGAAAATTAACTTGAAGGAACCAAAGTTTTCCACCTTGAAGCTGCCTTTTTAAGATATTGACGCAAGCCCTGGCCAGTGTAGCTTAGTTTATTGGAGCATTGTCCCATATACTGAAAGGTTGTGGGTTTGATTCCTGGTCATGGCACATACCTAGGTTGTGGGTTTGATCCCTGGTTGGGGTATACACAGAAGGCAACCAATTGATGTTCTCTCTTACACCACTGTTTCTTTTCTCTCTTCCTACCCTTGTCTCAAAAAAGAAAGAAGGAAGGAAGGAAGGAAGGAAGGAAGGAAGGAAGGAAGGAAGGAAGGAAGGAAGGAAGGAAGGAAGGAAGGGAGGAAGAGAAGAAGAAAGAAAGAAAGAAAGAAAGAAAGAAAGAAAGAAAGAAGAAGAAAGAAAGAAAGAAAGAAAGAAAGAAAGAAAGAAAGAAAGAAAGAAAGATTCAGAGGGAATCTTTTTTTTTTTTTTTTTAAATTTTTTTTTATCCTCACCCGAGGACATTTTTCCATTTTTTGTTCAGGTAGAGTGGGAGGGAGAGAGAGGAACAGAGAGAAGGAGAGAAACATCGATGTGAAGGGACACATCGAGTGGCTGCCACCCGCACAACCAACCAGGGCCGGGGACAAACTGCAACCGAGATACGTGCCCTTAGCGGGAACCGAACCCGGGTCTCTCCGGACCGCAGGCCGATGCTCTAACCGCTGAGCCAAACCGGCCAGGGCTCAGAGGGAATCTTTTACCACCCCCCTCACACACACACATCCGAAAAGATTCAGACAGAGAAACCTGTTTCTTGAAGGAGATTTAAGGATGTTCCCTAAACCTAATTTGAACTAAGTGTGGTAAACAAGAGGGCTTCAGGCAGGGGCCCTTTACCTGGACAACCTCTGTGTCCTATTGTTTCTGAGTTGCTTGGCAAGTGTGTTCCCCTCTCCCTCAAGTACCTGTAAATCACCCATTCTCACTTCTGAAATCTAATATGCATCCTCTTCTTTCTCTTATTTCCAAAAATGTCTTATATACCCAATGTCAACTCACTTTCTTTACATTTTCATGTGAATTCCCCATGTGCATATATTAAAACTTTGATTTTTCTCCTGTTAATCTGTCCCTATTAATTTGATTAGTAGCTCAGCCAGAAGAACTTAGACAGGGAGAGGAGAACTTTCAGGCCCATCCAAGCTATTGCCAGTTGCTTTACCAAAGGATTGGCCTGTCTCGGATCCTGCTTCAGATTTTCCTAAATTCTTTCTAACAAGCAGCATATGGTCTCAGTGAACCCCCTACCTCTCATTAAGTGGCCCCAGGCCTGGCACTAGACGTAACCGGCTTTGGTTCACAACTTGGCTTTTCCTGGGCACCTCCAAGCCCAGCATAAGAAGCAGTCATCTGCAGACTGCTTTGTAGCTTGTGCTGGGTGGCCCCGGGTAGAACACCAGGCAGTGGCTGACCTGGCCCCAGAGCCAGCACACTCAGTGGACAGCTTCAGAACACTATGAGGCACCACCACCTGACCACCTCCACAAGTGACACACTCAAGAAATGAATTCAATGGGTACCAGAGTGCTACTGAAGTAAGTTTTGTTCTGTGTGGTGGGCCCCTGCACAGCTGATCATCCAAGGAAGTCAGGGGTCGGTGGATAGTGGGCACAGCCAGTCCTTACAGTTGATCAGCCTGAGTAAAACCCTCTCATTGATGTGCTAACAGCAATGAAGACTCAATTAAAATAGAAGCGTATAAAGTCCACATGAGGGGTGCAACTCAAGGGCCCAGCTGGGAGATTAGGGAGGCTATGCCACTGGACCTACAGGACACCTACTACAATAGGCCATCCTAGGAACCCCAGGAGACATAGCAACTCTATCTAATACATAGAAACACACACAGGGAGGCAGCCAAAATGAAGAGACAAAGAAACAGGACCCAAATGAAAGAACAGAACAAAACTCTAGGAAAAGAACTAAGCGAAATCGAAATGGAGATAAGCAACCTAACAGATGCAGGGTTCAAAACACTGCTTATAAGGATGCTCAATGAACTTAGTGAGAACTTCAATGAACTTAGTGAGGGCCTCAAGAGCATAAAAAAGGACTAGTTAGAAATGAAGGAGGCACTAACTGAAATAAAGAATAAAGTACAGAGATTCAATAGTAGAGTAAGTAAAGCCAAGAAGCAAACCATTGATTTGGAATATAAGGAAGCAAAAAACACCAGACAGAACAGTAAAAAGAAAAAAAATCCAAAAAAATGAGAATAGTGTAAGGAACCTCTGGGAAACTTTAAGCTTACCAACATCTCATCTTGAGTGTGCCAGAAGGAGAAGAGAGAGAACAAGAAATTGAAAACCTACTTGAAACAATAATGACAAAAAACTTCCCTAACTTGGTAAAGGAAACAGACATACAAGTCCAGGAAGCACAGAGAGTCCCACACAAGATGAACACCAAGAGGCCCACACCAAGACACATCATCATCAAAATGCAAAAGGTTCAAGACAAAAAGAAAATCTTAAAAGCAGCAAGAGAAAAGCAGTTAGTTACCTACAAGGGAGCTCCCATAAGACTGTCAGCTCATTTCTCAAAGGAAACTTAGCAGGCCAGAAGGGAGTGGCAAGAAATATTCAGAGTGATGAAAAGCAAGAACCTACAACCAAGATTACTCTATCCTGCAAAGTTATCATTTAGAATTGATGGCCATATGAAGAGTTTTCCAGACAAGAAAAAGCTACAGGGGTTCATCATTACCAACCCATTATTATATGAAATGTTGAAGGGTCTTCTTGAAGAAAAAGAAGATAAAAAATATGAACAAACAAAATGGCAATAAATACATATCTATCGACAATAAAATCTACAAACAAAATGAACAAGCAGAACAGAAATATTCTCATAGATACAGAGAACATTTTGTTGGTTGCCAGATGGGAGGGGGGTTAGGGGAATGGGTGAAAAAGGTGAAGGGATTAAGAAATACAAATTGGTTGTTAGACTGACTAACTTCAAAGGGAAGGGGGTGGGTGGGCACAATGAGGTAAACCACAGAACTTATATCATATATGCATAACCAATGAACACAGGCAACAGTGTGGAGAAATGCAGGGCAGGAGTTGGGAGTGGGGAGGAGGGATTAATAGGGGAAAAAGGAGAAAAAAAATTGAAGGGGAGGGGAAAAGTATTAATATTTTTTAGCCCACACTCAAGAACTCATGGAAACATTATTCTTAATAGCCCTAACCTGAAATTATTCAAGTAATTCAAATACTTAAATATAGAATAAATGAGAAAAAATTATAGTATATTCACATGATATATTATTATATAGCATAACATTAGACATAAAAAGAACCGAGATGTGAGTATATACTGTGAGATTCCATGCACATATATTTTACATAAACTGCGAAAAATACAGTAATAGAAAAAATTTACCCACACTATTAAATAAGCAGCATACTTGGGAGAAAATGAAGGCTTGCCTGAGGATTGGTAATATTCTACTTATTGGTAAAGTTCTGGTAGTATTCATCCAGGCATTGGTTTTACAAATGTGTTGATATTTTATATACACTTGTCTGTATGTCAATGATTCTTCAATAAAAAGTTACAAGAAAAATAATTTAGTAAGGAATGGGAAGAAAAGGAGAGGGCTAAGGATGTTGTAAATTTGGTTATATATTGAAAACTGTTGAAATGTGTGATAGGTGCATAAAGGTTTATTCTATTATTCTTTTTACTTCTATGTGCTTGAATTTGTCCTTGATAAAAAGCAGGAAAACAAAACAAAACAAAGTAGAACTCTCTTTTTACCTGGAGATATGACTGGAATTTAACACCATCACAAAATAACCTCTAAAAAAGTTAACATGTTTAATCACGATGTTTACTGATATATTGCAATTGCTTAGAACAGGTCATGGCACATGGTAGTCACTCCATAAATACTCAGTAAATGAAATAATGATTGACTGTAGAAGGCCACATTATAATTACATTGTGACAATAAGGCTCTAAGTTAGGAGATTTTAGTCATATTTTGTTAGTGAAGAAAAGTTATAATCTATCTTTCATATATTCTGGTTCTACATTCTTGAGCATAGAATTAGAAATCTAACTCACTTCCTTAAGTAAAAATAAGCTCCCTGTTATGTAGCTCACAATATTTGTCTTCTTTGTGATGCAAATGCTTCAGCTTCACAAGCCTATCTAAGCTACTCATTTCTGTGTGTTTTCTTCTGTCACAAACATGACCCCTTTCACTCCAGGTAACCAAGGAGTATATTGTATTAAAAAGTACTACATGTTATCAGTTCCCAGGGATGAGAGCACGTCTGAATTTTCACAGTATTTGATTTTAAGATGACAGAATCAGCATTTGGAAAATTACATTATTTTGTGCAAAACCAATTTTGTTTAAATATATAACTTTTCAAATTTCCTATTTCTCACAAAACAGACAACCAATAACCCATGTTTTTAAAAATCTTAGTAATAAATCCTTCCAAATAGCAAGTCACTCTAGGAAATATTTGTAGTTTATTTACATATCAGTTGATTCTGAGATTTAGAATTATGGTTACAAGTTCTAGTTCAAGTACATTTCAAATTAATTATAAAGATCTATAACCTTCTTTGGTTTGGGTTGCTTAGTTTCTGTATTATGTGCTTTAATTTATGTCTCTCATACATGTGAATAAAATACATTTAGATTATAATAATCTTGTAAATATTAAGAGATTAAATATATGACTGAAACTATAAACTTGTCAAATTGATACATTATAATTAGCTAGTTATTAATAATAGAAAAGGAACAAAAGTAAGAGCAGACATTATAGGCATGTCATCTGGGCAGCTTCACCAGAAAGCCGCAACTTCACACTCCCCAGGGAACCACCAGCCCAGCCCGTTCTCTGCAAAACACCAAGTGAAGGGGTCTAACAAAGGGGAGCTAGATGCATGCATAGTAAAGCTGGGGTGCTTTAGGGAAGGTACTTGCCTGTCAGTCTAGCCTGGGGAACCATGGATTGGCTAGAGAGGGCAGGGCCAATGGAAGCCCATGAAAATTTGGGAATACGTAATCTCTTAGACAAAGAATCTTGCTTGCTTGACTCTGATTCTTTTGGCTTTGCTTTTTCCCACTCTCCCTTTATAGCCACATGGCCCTGTGGATCCCACACACTCTGGACTGATGGACTGCAGTGGGAAGCACAAATTAAGCTAGCCTGATGCTGCATTGGACTGTGCAGAGATGGAACAGAAATTCTGGGCAATGACTTTAATTCTAGCCCTACTGTAGTCACAACTGCACTTCTTCTAAGGCAAGATGAAGGGAAATGGGACCATGGAAACCCCAGGGTGTAATTCCACAGAAATAAAACTTTCTATAATATCTCATCCTCCTGTGCCAGTCTCAGAAAATTCTTTTTTACAGGATATTGCAAGAAGTTCATTCCCACTAGCAACCGGTAGGGGTAAGGAGAGCTTCTTACCAACAACAAAAGTTTTAAGTTTATTTATTTAAGATGCTTTGGGCAATGTATATAGTACTTATATAATGCTGACATAAATAAGTACCTAATAAAACAGTCATTTGGGACCCAAACAATGGATTTTGAGTGCTTTCCGTTCCAATTCAAGCAATTGAAAGAGATCTGGCATCTCATTATCTAAAGTTAAATTCTAAGCTGTAAAGTATCTTTACTGCTTTTAAAATAAGAATAAAATATAAGCAGATTATTAAATATTAAAAGCTACTTTAAATAAATAACTGCTTTAAGATAAATATCTGAAGTTTGAAAATTTACTTTCCAAGAGACTATTTTCCATTCATGCTTATGAACAACAAATAAGTTTACTTCATAAATATTCCAGAAAGTTGTTTATTTGGGTATGTTTTCAAGAAACATTCTATATTGATTACAGGATATTTGTCTGATGATAATTAGCAATTGAATTTTACTAACTACCTTAAATACAATCTGTTTTATAGTGGAAGTAGAGAGCAATTTTGCATCCCTTATAAAATAAGAAATTCGAGGCAATGACTAAAGGATGATTTGAAGATTGGTTTCATATTCACACTATTTCTAGTCTTACTCCCTCCAGTCCATTCTTCACACCGAAGTAGAGAAATTGAATATTCTAAAATATGAATTTGATTAAATTACAATCCTACTGTAGATCCTTCACTGACTCCGTATTTTCCTTAGGATCAAGTCCCTAATCATTTCCTAAGCCTTTATTCTCTGTCCTCTGAAAACTCCTGTAGTATCGTTTTTGAGGATTACCTCCCTCATATTCTACTACTGTTCTTGGTGCGTGCCAGGGTCTCATGTCTTTGATGTATTCTGTCTTCTTTTCTGATATTTCCCCACACAGCTCTACCAAAGTGTAGCCTCTCAAATTCCAATTCACTTTTCCTATAAGACTTCCCTAATTGTTGAAGACTAAAGAAATATCCCCTTCTATAGGTTTCTATAGCACAATAGCTCTAGTAATTATCGAGCTTATCTTTCTCTGCTGCAATTGTCTGTTTACTTCTCTCTCTTTCTCTAGAAACTTCCTTTTGAGAGTATGGCTTATTCTTTTTTTCAATCATATACAAAGTATTTGTTTAGCTCACGATGAGTTCTCAATAAACATGTGTAGAGATAACATATGAAAGAATGATTAGAAATAAGGTTATCCTTGATTTAAGTTCTGAAAACATAAGTCATAAACAGTACAAATGTAGTCCTATATTATTGTAAATGTTCCTCATCCTGAAAGTTTACACTCAAGGTAGAACATAGTTCTTCAAGTTAAACTTATATTATCTAGTCCTCCAGTTCTTAAAATTTGCATACTGGCCTTTTAAATATATTTTCCCCTTCTATTTGATCTTGTTATTAAATGACTTATAAGAACAACTGTGTTTCTCAAAGATCTCCCTTAAAGAGATAGAAACAAGAAATATTTGACCAGCTACAGTTAAGTTTAAGAAAGATAAATTATGCATCATATTCTCTGGCCTGTTTTGTTTTTCTATTCCAACTCACATGAGTTGTTTGCCACTTGAGTATCTGCCATTTTTATTTTAACATTTGCAGATGTCAAATACAACGTGGATCTCTGACCAGCAAATAGGCTATGACTGGAGACTCTTTTCAAATGAATAACACTCACTCCTGTGTATATATCTAGCAGTGAAGAAGCCGATTCTGAACAAACACAAACAACACTGGAAGTCTCTGTCATAGATGATGTGCTAAACAGAAAACAGCTGATGCATCAATGGAGGGCATTAGTGCATCAATAAATTGAACTTTTTGTAGGGAAAGAATTGTCTGTATAACTGCTATTCAAAATGCCTCTCCCTGACAAGATTCAATTGTGTCAAGAAACTAAGCAAATAAGCTTAAATTCAAAGACTCAAAGAAAAGTAGAAAAGGCTATAGAAATTATCCAGCCAGAATTCTGTACAGAACAGGGCTTGTTTGGGCTTACAAGAATATTGCAGAGGATCCAAATAACCCTGTCTACAATCCTTTGGTGACTATGCTATGTCAGGTGGCCACAACTGTGTTCCATGTTTAGAGTTGAGGCAAATTTGTATTCAGGAAATAAAATCCTATTTTCTTTGAAACAAGCTTACTTAAAATAAACAAAAAAGAACCAACCAAACAAAACTGTTTTAAGAAACTTTAAATATAGTATGCTTTGACTTCCATGATATCTGAATTTTGTTTCCTTTTTCTTTGCTGTAATTAAGACTCTGACTCCATTTTTTTTTCATTTTATTTTTTTATTAATTAATTTTTGTTACAGATGTTTCTCCCCCCCCCACTGATTCCCCCCTCCCCCTCCCTCCCTGCCCTGTCCCCAGCTTTGTTGTCCATGTCCATTGTTCATGCACACATGCATATAAGTTCTGTGGTTCATCTCTCCCCCACCACCCCCTCTTCTGGGGATTGTCCGACTCCATTTTTATTATTATCTGCTGACAGATTTCAAGCTTCATCTTGGCAGAGGGATAAGACAGCCTGAGTGTGCTTTTCACTGGTTCCAGTGGGAAGTTGAAACCACACAAGCCATTGTGTGTGGCAGAACCCTCACCCTAGCCCCACCCCTAATCACCATGTAAATCCGAAGACTTTCTCCTTCCCAGCTCCTCTCAAGCTATTTCAGACCCGCTGGGGAAGCCTGCTCTGTTTTACTCCAGGAAGCCTCATTATGTGAGTTTTAAAGCTTTTCATACCCTCATGGTTTTTGTGTGAATACACAAGTCTCAATATCCACATGGAATTTTGGGGGTCTACACACTCTCTCACATTGTCTGTAAATAAAAATCGAAGTAAAAAACAATGGAAGTTAAACATATTCTACAGGATGTATTTCAAATATGGGTGAGAAAGAGAATAAAGTTAAAAGAAAATAGGCTAAACTTACCTTAGAAAATAAAATGTGTCACACAGATTCAAGACCAAATATATCTGTATTTCATTATGCAATAGCATAAATAATAGTAAGGACAGATTAATATGCAGGAACTGTCAATTAGTTTACAAGGCACAAGTGTGACATATATAACAAGAACTGAAGCAGGTAGACTATACACCTGTATTTATTGTAAATGTTGAGAAGATGTTAAAATAAAGATATACTTCACCATGGAAAGGAAACATTCCTGGAAAGTTATTTATAAAGTATTATAGCAATACATTCTAATTTTTTTGTTGAATTCTAATACAAAATAGAAGATATGTTCTGTAGAAAGAAGTAAAGTCACCAACATACTTTAACAAAATTATTTTAAAATAATTATTTAAAAATATTTCTTAAATTACTTTAAAAGAATTCAAAATAAAAAAGAAATTAATTCCCTTTTCAAGGTTAATAATATTTTTAGAAGTTAACTATATTAAGGTGTAATAAAATGCACACATTTCAAGTGAATAGTTTGATGAGTTTTAACATTAGTTTACATAATTCAGAAATTATGTCCCTTTGTTGTCAATCCATCCTCCAACTTCTTCTCGGAAAATCACAGATCTGATTTTTATCACCCTTGAATTATTTTACCCCATTCTTGAAATTTACATAAATAGAATTAAGCTGAATGTATTCATTTGTGTATTACTTATTTCACTTATGTTGTTGAGATCCATCCACTTTGTTTTAATATTTTTATTGATGTATAGCATTATGTTGTAAAATGTACAATTTGTTTATTCTTCCACCTCAGGTAAATATTTGAGATGTAATTATTCTTTCTTTTTTGGCTTTTATAAATAAAGATGCTATGACTATTCATCTGCAAATTTTTAAATGCAAGGTCATAATTTTTCCCCCAGCTTTACATATAAAAGTTTTATCATCAACTACAAATTAATTTTCTATATGGCAAAATGTAAAAGTAAAATATTTGTTATTTTTTCTTTCAGAAACTCATTTTTCAACATATTTGTAGAAAAACATAAACTTTAGCTATTGAATTATCTTGGTGTGTTTTTAGAAAACAAAATGAATGTGTGTGTGTGTGTTAAGCTTTAAAAATATTTTTGAAATCAGGTAGTGTAAGTCCTTCAAATATGTTTATCCCTTCCCAGATTGATTTAGCTATTTTAGTTGTTTTCATTTCCAGATATGTTTTAAAAGTATTCCAGTTTCTACAAAAAAAACTTTCTAAGGCTTTAACTGACATTGTATTCAATCTATAGATCGATGTGAAGAAAATGGACATTTTAACAATACTAAATTTTCCAATTCATGAACTGGTATAAATTAACATTTAGTTAGCTCTTCTTTCATTTTTCTTAGCACTGTGATGTAGTTTTCAGTGAGGATGTCTTGGTCAATTTTCTTTAAGTTCATTCTTAAATATGAATTGTATATACTCGTATAAATGAAAATTGAAATGAACCACAATCTTTTTTCGGCAAACTTTTTTCTAAAGTTTAACACTATATGATAAATTCTTTAACGTAATATCTGTGCAATTTGTCAAGTTTAGCTCTCTGTAAGTCAACTACAAACCAAGAACCTTGTGCGGTCTTCCTCAAGAAGTGAGAAAATATTCTATTTGTGTTGTATCTTGTTTTTATTACATGAAAATCAAATTATTTCCCTTAGTCTTTTGGGTTTATCCATGTTTAAAAATATTATACATATTGTTTGGTGTGGCTCAGTTGGTTGGGCTTGCTTCCCGTGCACCAGAAGGTTGCTGGTTTGATTCCTTGTCAGAGCACTTGCCTGGGTTTTGGGCTTAATCCCCAGTAGGGGATGAAAGGAGGCAGCCAATTGACGTTTCTCTCTCATCAATGTTTCTGTCTCTCCCTCCCTATGCTCTACTTCTCTTTGAAATCAATAAAAATGTATTTTAAGAAATCTATTGACAAAGGTGCAAGTCTGTAGACATCACTTGTCACTGAGATTCCAAAATTTCTCACAGTATGACCAGAACAAAATGAATTCCCAAACGTTTCTTCTATCTAATAATATAATTCCAGTTGAATGTGATATGTTGTATAGGTTTCAGCAGTGACCATACCCAAACCACTCCAGAATACCAGCCAGGTAACTTACTTATAAAAAAAAGAGTGGGAGTTTTTGTTTGAGTGATTGTTTTAGGTTTCCTAAGGAAATGTAAGAGAATTGGAAAAGGGGTTGTACATAGTCAGGTATCCAATGGTTTAAGGAAATACAACTTTAGTCAATGATGTGAGAACAGAAGAAAAAGGGACCGCTTCTTCCTGAGATTTGTTAGCCGGAGTAGAGGTCTGACCTTCTAACAATCTCCAAGCAGGAGAGGTTAATATGCAAATGGCTGTGTCCTGCTGTTGTTCTTCTATGATGGATAAAAGAAAAGAAAAAAAAAAAGAAAATAGGCTCAAAATGCAACACGAGGGACTGAGGTTTGGCAGCTTTGCAAACGGCCCCTTGCTTACCAGCCCAGTGAAAGTGACAGCTGATTGTAGAAGGGTATTAAGGAATACTAATTTCACTATCGATTCATGGTATCTCCACTCCCAATCAGAATGCAGACCGTGGAAGCTAAACTGCATCATACTGTGTTTCCTTACATGCGGTATAAAGCTTTTATACACAACAAAGAGTAAAGAGAAAATTTTATAGATTTTAAAAAATTATATTCTTTTAAGGAAGAAAGAGTCCTCCTTACCTTCCTGATTTGATTTTTTAAAAGTGCTTTAGCTCAGTGGTGTTTGACTCCTGTATAGTGCAACGATAATAGAAGAAATAGCTATGTGTACACAGAAATTTAGACTTTTCAATAACTTTTCACCTGTATTATCTCATTTGTTCTTCAGACATGCTCATTTCCATTTCACAGAACAAGGAGCTGGGATCCATGAGAGATGGGCGACTTGGAATACTATTCTTGAATGCCAGCCTCTACTGCTCAGTCTCCACGCTGCCAGTGGTCTCTCCCTAATGTGGGGATCGACAGCTGCCACATTCCTCTGGTAAATGACAAAGGGGTGACCAGAAAAGCCAATTATAGTGCTTGTCATACCCTCAGACCTTTCGGAAACCCCTGTCAGGACCTTGAGACTGAAAATAAACTAAGAAAGTAAGACAGCAGCAGGTTTTCCTGGAAAGCCCAAGAGCTATGGCGAAAACCTGCAGTCAAGAGGAAGCTAGCATGATAACTATTCAGAATAAGTATGCAATGGAGAAAGACTCACTGATCAGAGGGTGAAAAAAGCAGATGGAAGTTGAATATCAGGGGAAAAAAGAGAGAGAAAGAAAGAACCAGCATATGGCCACGCGGCAGTGCGTGTTCAATGCTAAGAGGGTCAGAGATTGCTCGTCTTGTCCCCTCATAGTCTCTGATTTTCGATGTCCTCCCAGGGGGACTCACTACAGGGTAGGGTTTTATGATCCCCTCCTTCCTGAAGGCAGGCTCCCCTGGACTTCCTCGCCACGTCAGCTTCCTGAAGCTGCACTGTGAGACCTTCCTGGATGCTTGGGTGTGTGTTTCTTCCCAGTGTCGCTACCACCTCTCAATAGTTAAGGCTTCTTGAATGATTATTAGTCCCTTGCCACAAAAAGATTTCAAATAAACCATATCACATAGCCCCGAGACCAGCAGCTGATAAAGAGTGAATATTGACCAGAACATAAATGTTTGAGGAAAATAATTTAAAATGATAATGACTCTAAGTGACATTAAGCCAGTTCATTAGTAAAGTATTTAGAAGTGTGTGTTCTTGTGGGAAAAAAAAAAGCATGTGTTATTGGAAAATGAGCAGATGACTTTTCCTGCGTGTCTCTTATTTCTTTGAAATCCTAGAGCAGTTATTTACTGCACTATGTAATTTTTATTCTAATCATTTAAAGTCTTTCGTATTCCTGGTTAGCGGTAGTGAAAGTCCTTTGAAGTAGAGAATTCTGTATATTTCAAATATATATACTTTATATAATTACATATGTGTGTGTGTGTGTGTGTGTGTGTGTGTGTTATTTCTACACAGTGCCTACCTGAGTTCATAGCAGTATTTTTGAAATGGTCCCTAACCAAATAAAGGAGGGTTACTTTTGATGGAATACCATCATGTTTCAAGCACAACGCTGAGTTCCCTGCATTCTTTGGCATTTGATCTAATATTCATAAAAGCCTTAATATTTATGTGTTGTTACACATGAGAATATGATGTCTCAGTATGACAAGGGACACGCATGTCATTGAGCTAGAAGTTGGGCTAGCATCTCTGAATTACTAACCTCAGATATTTCCACCACCCAACACCAGCTTCCATCAATTCCACCATTCATTCATACAACAAACATTTTTAAGAGACGATTTTGTGCCACACAGTGGTCTAGGAACTGGGACAACAGTAAATAGTGTTGAATAACATTAACAAAAACAAAACACAAGACTTTCTGCATTATGGAGTTTCTTTCTACTCCAATGAGTCCCTTGAACTTTATGATGCCCTGATTTTCCCCAAATGAGTTATCTTTACTCATTTCTTCACCCTCATCGTGCATCTATTAAGTCCAAAGTGCAAGGCTATCATTTTGCATGTGCAAAGTTAAGTATAACTCCCTCCAACTTTCTTCAGAGAGCCATGTCCACCACCTGCACACAGCTCTCTCCCCAGGACGTCTCTACGGAGGCATCGATGACATGTACATGTCCACAAGGTTAAATAGAGCAGGTCATTTTTTTTTTTTTTTAAAGAAGATTCTATTATGGCTTTTAATAACTAACATATTCTTTCCAGACTACATTTTAAAATTAGTTTTAATTGGCAAAATCTTCTGTTATGATAGTTAATTAGTTCCCCTGGAAAGATAAGTTGAAATCCTAACTACCAATAGAGCTCAGAATGTAATCTTATTTGTTAGTATTGTTGCATATGTATTTAGTTAAAATGAGGTCATACTGTATTAAGGTGGACCACTAATAGAATATGACCTGTGTTCTTTTTTTTTTTTTATCCTCACCCAAGGACATTTTTCCATTTTCTGTTCAGACAGAGCGGGAGGGAGAGAGAGGAAGATATAGAGAGAGAAACATCGATGTGAAGGGACACATCGAGTGGCCGCCACCCGCACAACCAACCAGGGCCCGGGACAAACTGCAACCGAGGTACGTGCCCTTAGCGGGAACCGAACCTGGTCTCTCTGTACCGCAGGCCGACGCTCCAACCGCTGAGCCAAACCGGCCAGGGCTGACCTGTATTCTTATAAGAAAAGGAACACGCTGATGGAGATTCACAGAGGGGGGCAGTCGAAAGAGACACGAGGAGAAGACAGCCACCGGACACGGGCGGCGGAGGCTAGGGCGATGCATTTATAAGCCGAGGAATGCCAAGGATTGCCAGAAACTAGAAGCAAGGAAGAATTGTCCTCTACAGGTTTCAGAGAGAACACGAGCTTGCTGACATCTTATTTTCAAAACTGTGAGACAATAAATTTCTGTTGTTTTAAGAGATACAGTTGTGGTTCTTGTTAAGACAGACCTAGGAAATAAATACACCTTTCTACCTCTTTCTCTTTCCTCATCCACCCTTTTCTCTTTTTATCTTTCCTCCCCTTCCCCTACCTCCTCCCCCTCCCCTCCTCTCCCTCCTCTTCCTCCTCCTCCTCTTTCTCCTCCTCCTCCTCCGCCGCCGCTGCCGTCGTCGTCTTCTTCTTCTTCTTCTTCTTCTTCTTCTTCTTCTTCTTCTTCTTCTTCTTCTTCTTCTTCTTCTTCTTCTTTCTTCTTCTTCTTCTTCCCCTACTTATTATTCTTTCTCCTCACCTCCCACTCACCTTCTATGGATCCAGTGGCAAGGATAAAAAAATCACTGCCATCATTTCTTGCTACTAGATTGATTTCTCAGGTCTGACGTCTTAGCAGTTCCCTTGCAGGAACCACTGGCAGAGTTATTTAATAAAGGCCCCTTTTATTTATGAATGCTAAGGAATGGCTAGAAGGTTCAGAAACTCTCCTCTCGGTCCATATGACAAAATGCACGAACTGATGAAAAAGTCTCAGGGCAATGTCGCTGCTCCCATTTAGAGAGGTAGGAGCATATGTTTCACGAGTCCTCTGGCATCTTTATGTCTTCAGAGACATGCAATCTCCTTCCATCAGAAAGTTATTCAGTGTGCTGCAAACGATTAGCAAGTCCTAAAACATGTGAACATGTGGATGCTTACCAGTCCCAGGTAGACAGGACATTTTTCCTCAGTCCTCAGTGTCACAACTAATCATGTTTGCCTCTCCTAGAAGCACTGGGCCACTGCACAAGGTGATTTTCTGCTCGAGCTAATCACACTACCTGCTGGCTATGCAAATATCCAGTATAGAGCATCCTTCCTGAAAACCATTTCTCAAGGACGTGTTATTTCAAAACCAGATTTTTGAAGAGCTAAAAGAGAACACTTGTCACTGGCTATTTCCTTTTCTAAACATCTCAGCCTGTAAAGTTTTCTTGGTTACTTTGTGCTTTAATATCAGGAATAGTAAAGATAAGAAAGAGGCTTGGGGTGGGGTGGGAAATGGGTGCAGGGGCGCAAAGGGTGGGGGATGGGAGACATCTGTAATACTGTCAACAATCAAAAATAAATAAAAAGGCACAAAGACATTAGAGAGACTTCACTTCCTCTTTTAGGTCAATGTAGTTGTATATGTATAATATGCATTTTAAAGCAGGAATAAACAATGTTATTTAAAGTGCATTTCATTTAACAAGTTAAGTGTTTACTGTTCTTAGGCACTAAGAAAAACAGAGCCAGAAACAATACGGCCCAGTCCCTGGAGTTTAGTATAGTGGGGAACACACATGCCTGCAGAGGGCCACCTTCCAGACCCAGTCTATGGGGTGCAGGCCGAGTGGCACCCTAGGAAAATGTGCAGGTTCTGAGGTCAGTTTATCTCGGTTCCTAATCCTGGCTCAGCCACTTGCTAGTCTCTGATTTGGAGCAAATTATTTAAGCTTTCAAACCTCAGTTTTCTCATTTGTAATGAAATCTTCCAGTTACAGTGTTATTTTGAGGGCTTTACAAGTTAACCTACATAATGCCTTAGCATAGTTCTGATGCATAGGAATTTCTGGGGAGTAACACGTAGAGTATCTTTGTTCTCCAAGGGGAAGAGCAGTCGGTGGAGGGACTGAAGGAGCAGCCCATCACAGCAGGAACCCTGGTGGAGAGCATTCATCTGGAGGCGATTGGACTTCAGCTGTGTTGAGTAGCTTACAAATCTGTTGAACTCTCTCCACAGAGACCAACTAGTGACAACAACCAAAAGAGGAGAATAAAAACAAAAACAAACACTACAGGGAAAATGAAACAATGACTTAAAAAGTGGCAGTGACTTTATCACCACCTGGCCAGACCTCTTCTGTGACTGCCGAGAACACTGTCCTACACAATCACCTGGTTGAGGCCTGCAGGGAGCGGCTGCTTTCTGTGGGCGAGGCACGCTGACCTGGTCATCTGGAATGACATCATAGTCATTTCACTGTCTCATAACACTGTCTTTGTTTCAGTTAAGGAGTTGTGTGCCAGAGGACCGATAATGTTGAAAATGCATCATTTCCATCACTTACCTCCACCGCTCATGGTTTTGCTCCCTGCTTTTTAAACCTGAATTAATTTGGAAACTTAGCGCTCAAGTAGAAAAAAGTAAAAAAAAAAAAAAAAAAAAAAAAATCTACCTCTGAACCCAGGTAAAGCCAGCTGGAGGCTGAGGTGCAAGGAGGAGAATTTGTTTTGTTGGAGGTTGTGAAATCAGATTTTTACCATGTGTGAGATCAGCTTTTAATTTATTTTTTAAGTAAACTTTTAATTTTAAGATACTTTTAATTTTACAGAAAATGTGTGAAACTCCTTCTGACTGTTCCCATATAGCTAGCCCTCAGTTTCCCTGTTGTTAATATCTTATGCTAAGTATGGTGTATGTTTGGCCACCAACAACGCAGATTTAATGCATTACTATTAACTAAATTTCACACTTTATTCAAATTTACTTGGTTTTTACCTAATGTCCTTTTGGTGTCCCAGGCTGTCATTTCAGGTATGGCACAATTACTTTTCGTCATCGTGTTTCCTTGGGCTGCTCTTGGCTCCGACAGGTCCTTAGATTTCCTTTGTTTTTGTTTTTTTAACCCTCACCTGAAGACATTTTTCTATTTATCTTCAGATAGAGTGGGAGGGGGAGAAATAAAGAGAAAAACATCAATGTGAGAACAACACATCGACTGGCTGCCTCCTGCAGGGCCCCAACCAAGTCCAGGAATGAACCGCAATCGAGGTATGTGCCCTTGACCGGATTCAACTCTGGTCCTCTGGCGGATGCTCTACCGCTGAGTCAAACCGGTCAGGGCAGATTCTTCTTGTTTTCAAAGACCTAGGTTTTAGGAATACTAGGTCAGACACTCTGTAAAGTGCCCTGAATTTTTAAAATTCTATTTTATATTTTAAAAAATAAGATTTATGATTACACTGAGATTTGGGGGTTTTGTGAGGAAGACCACAGAGGTAATGTTCTATTTTCATTATCACATCATATCAAAGGTTGATCTATCAACAAGTCATCATTGATGATGTCATGTCAACCTTGATTGCCTGGCTGAGGTAAGGTTTGTCAGCATTCTCTACTAGAAAGTTACTCTTTTCTTCCCTGTTTCCATACTGTACTCTTTGGAGAAAAAACACTTAAGAGGCAAGATATATGCTCCTCCACCTCCTTGAAGGCAGATTATCACTGAAGTTATTTGGAGTTCATCTGCACTTGAGGTTTTATTCTCCCTATTTACTTATTTATCCCCTCAATTATGTCAATATGAACTGACAGATATGTACGTTCTACTTTGAGCTATAACTCAATACTATGTCATGCATTTCATTGCTCATAAGCTCAGCGTTGGCCAGTGGAGCCGGGAGCTCGGGCGGTTGGCTCTGGTGTCCCTTTTCCTTAATTGACTTTAAAGAGAGAGGAAGTAAGAGGGAGAGAGAGATAGAGACATCGATGAGAGAGAACATCAAATCCTGGGGTCCCTTTTCCATACCCTCATCATGGAGGGTTGTTTTGTTTTGTCTTAAAAACATTCTTATATTCTGCCAACACAAGAGAATCCAGGCTCAGCTAACCTCAGAATCAGCCGTTTCTCTAGGAGCACTAAACAGTTTTATTAGAAGATGGTAGTAGAGACTGAAATCTGGGTATTGGATATGCTTGCTGCTCCTGAAGTGTTAGTGCTTCTAACACCAGGTTATTATTATTTTTTTAACCACTTGCTCTTTCTCATTGGTTCCCTGGGGTCCTTGGGGACTCACTGCCCAGGACCTTGCCCTGTAGGGGCTCATCTGGAACCTGGCCAGCACTTTGCCGTAGGAGAGGGGGACTAGCCCACCTTTCTTCCCTTCCTTCCACCAAAAGTTCTCGCCTGCGTCCTGTTCCTTCACTGGTATTATCATCAGCTTCTAAATATAATTAGTTATTTGAACCTTGCACAGAGTCTTTCAGGTGATTTTCAATAAATATTTGTTACATTGAATTGAATCCAATAATCTAATTTCCATTAAGTTGTCAAAAATGGATAATGGATTAAAGTGTCACTACTCACACAAGATAATAGAATTTTTAATAGAGAATCTCTGAAGATAGAGCTATTTCCCAAGAAATGACACCAAAACGTGGTAGATACTTGCAAAGATGTATGCAAGAGAGTAAACCTCTATTTAGTGGGTCCTGGCCAGCATTTTTAAAAATTAAAATAATAGAAAATATGTCATCACATATAATTAGAATTAATATTGCTTTGTGAAGCTTTTGGGGTGTGTGTGTGTGTGTGCGCGCGCGTGCACGCATGTGTGCGTGTACTGAGTCATGATGTACTTCACATCACAATTCACGATGTCTAAATGGCTATTTTTCCCACCATTTTATATTTGGGTATAGAGGATATTATAAATCTTAAGGATTTCTATGCTAAATCTTAATTTGGCAAAGCAAATAACTTTGGCTCCCTTTTTTTCTTAAATTCCTTTGGAAATATGTCACAATCGTCATTATGGTCAGCTGCACACCATATTGGTGAATCCGGCTATGCTTTGGTCCACTTTTATGGATGTGAAAAGGTATATGGTCCGTATGCGATAGCAGAGCACAGTCCTTTATTTTACTTTCTGGTCCATTATCTTTACTGAGAGGTATTTCCATCCATCTAGATGGCCAGGTAAGGACAATGTCTTAGTAGGGGCTAAGCATGCAGGCTCTGCTTCACTCATAACACAGGCTCTGCCATTTCTTAACTGTGTGGCTTTAGTTCAGTAACCTCAGTTTCTTCATCTGTAAAATGGGAGGACGAATGATAATATTTACCTCACAGGGTTGTTGTGATGGGAACCTTGGTATGGCATACCTTCAATAAATGTTGTCATTAAATAAGTCAGTATTTTATAAACTATAGATTACAGCTTCTGAATGGGCCATGAAAACAATGTAATGGGTGCCTGCAACATTAAATAAAAACTAGACTAACAGCATAATAGAATACGTACCAGTACTTAGAGTAAATTTGATTCCCAAAGCTTTTGTTCTATGTGTATGGGTCTCTGTGTGTGTCTGTGTGTGTGGATAATGGTCTCATTAGGTAAATGCATTTCTTACTAATGGTCATGATCAGAAATATCTGAAATGTCAAACAGATCTTTCTTCCCCAACCCATTCTGCAATTTTAGGCTCTGGTGCCAGTCCTTCAGATGGCCTTCCTTTACCTCTCTGTCTGGCTTCAGTCTCTTGTTACATCATGAAACCCTAAATTCTACCACTTGTCAGAGCTATAATTTTACATTTATTTATGTGATTGTTTATCAACAGTTATACCTCTCTTTTTAGAACTGTAATTGCACTGACAATCATGACGGGTCATCTTTTTCTTGCTTCTGTGTTCCCTGTATCTAACACAGTGTCTGGCACACAGTACATGCTCAACAAGTATTAAATAAAGGAATAAATGTATCCTTAATTTCCTCCTCTACCACCCCATGTATAATCAGTCATTAACTTCTGTGAGTTCTTTCCACTTAATATATCTCAAGCCCATCCAGTGCAATGAATTATTTAGGAAGCAGAATTCTTCTTGCCCGAACTTCAACAATGTCCTTTGAACTGGCCTCCTTACCTACACCCTGCTGCTCTTCCTCCTACTCCAATTCAATTTATTTCCTCCCTAAGTGATTTTTTTTGTTTTTACTATAATAAAAATGTGATCATGTCACCTCTCAGCTTAGTATTTCTCAATGGTATGTAATTGCACTTAGAAGTTCGATCCCTGATTATTATACATTTGCCATCACAGATGCCATTGTGCACATTTTAACTTTATTTTTTATAACTCAGTTTGATTTTCTGATTCCAAACTATGCCTGCCTGATTTAGAATCAATTTAGTCACTTTCATGTAAACTCAGTCCAACTTAGTGATTTTTTTCAGTCAATTAGAATTATATTTCAATCACATAAAGGATTATAACATTCTCATTTTGATTTCTTTGTAGTTTTCCAAGCATTTGTGTCTAATCTTGGGGAGACGAAATGAAGGTGGTGGAGGTGACTTACGCAATTGCTGCTGTCATATTTGAAGGAGGAAAACTTCTCTTTCTTGGTCTCAACCCACATCAGATCTACATTTGCCTTTTAATTCTGGATGTGTTCTCTGATCCTTAGTTGTACGTGAAAAACTCCAGCAAAGGTGACTTGGGCTGCCTACGTCTGACTTGGCTCACTTAGCTTTCCCATGATTGTGCTCCACAGAGAACAATCGTTAACTCCCCAGGCTCTGAGGCAACTGTCTATGCTTCAGCCTTTTGACGTGTTAACACATTAATTCCCAAGCCAGCCCTCTGGTACCTGTGTTTTGCTCACTCATGCTCTCTGTGTTCCTCTCCCCTCCTTCCTCTTTCCCACTCAAATATGATGCGGTACTCACAACATATGGCAGTGGTCATGTGCCATGCCGCTTAGAAACTGAGACCTACCAGTGGGCTGTCACTCTGCCTGTAAGCCTTCCACTGGGCATTTGACTACTGCTTTTCCTTTCCTTCCAATTCCCCAAACTTCAAGTCCTTCGGGGGAATTCTATTCTACAGGAGCCTTGTATTTCTCAGCACTTGCTAAGCCCTCTCGAATATGACTTAACTGTATTTTCTCTCCGAAGTTCATCAGCTTTTCAGTATCAGGAGTGAGAGAAGTTGAGCTTCGCCCATTTGCATACTTAATTTCAACTTGGGATGGATGATAACTTTGGAATTTATGAATAATAAATTTGTCTTTGTTCATTTTCTCTCCCAATTTGAAAACTTCCCTCTGGAGTTAATAGGAATCCAGACTTCCGCAGGAACCTGGATGGTTGGAGAGGTGACGACATTTAGTTTATTTTGCCAACCACTATAATAAGCATGTCTTTTATTACTTAATTTAATTCTCACAACAAAATTTGAGGAAAGTTGAATTTTTTTTTTAAATGTACCTGTGAGGAAACAACAGTACAAAAAAAAATGAAGAAACTTATTTAAGGTTGCATAAGATATGGTAAGATGAAATGTAACCCAGGAACTCAATGTGGAGTCTTTGCTGTCGATCATTTTGTGATGTTACAAACACCTCCAAGATTTATAACACCTCAGATCTTGGTACCGGATGCTCTAACTTCTGGGTAGAATGTTCTTTTTTCTGTTTTCTTTCTGCTTATCATTTAAAATTCAATTTAGCACATTATCTCCTCTGAAAGGTTTCTCCTTTCTCATCTTTTTCTCTCCACTCTCTGGCTGATTTTGCATGCTTCAATGGTTGGTTTCACTAATTTTTGTCTCCCACTAGACCATGAGCTTATTAAAAACAAGAACTAAATCCTCTTGTTATCGGTATCCCAATGCCTAATCTAGTACCTGGCTTGCAAAAATGTTTAGAACAATTTGTTGAATGAATTAATGATGAGTAAAGAAGTTTGAAAGCTGTAGGTATCCTACAGGGATGGTATAGAAACAGCAGAAACTTTTAAAAAATGGGAAATATGACAATTTTAAATAATATGTGTCTGGTAACAACAGAACATCTTATTTCTAGGTCTCTGAGAGAGTTGGGTATAAAGACCAACTCTCCTGAGGCTAATGGGCCTCACTATCCTTGGATATCGATTTTGTTCCCTCTGCTTTGAAGAAAGTATCTAAAAGAGTATGTTTTCCCAAAGGTGTCTATAATTTATAGATTGTAAAGTTTCTGAAATACCTGTAAAAGAACACTGTTTCTGCTGCTTGCAAGGATTATCTACAGTCTTTTGAAAGATTAATGCTCTGAATCACAACAGGGAAAAAAAGACTACTACAAGTCAGTATAATAAACCCTTGGGGTCTGATTTTTAAGCAACAGTTATGGAACGAGTGTGGACAGCAGCCAGTGAACCTGAAACACTGACACCGATACAGCAGGGGCCACAACCAGAACATCACTGGGAGAAGCAAAAAATGGCCCATGGTCCAAGATATCTGGAGTCTTGGTGAATTTCCCAACCACCCCCCCTCACCAGAAATATCAGTACTGGTAGGTAGAGCAGAAAATGTGAGTCATGCCTTCTACACACAGCATCTGTGTTCTCTGGCCAAATGGCTGATTTTCAATGCTGCCCAGAGCAAATGCTCAAGCCTAAAGAACTGCAAGAACTTGCTAATGGCCCATTCAGAAAAGACACATTGGTTCTGCTTCAATATTTCCTAGGACAGATATCTATTAAAGGTCAGTAGTTGATTTATTAATGAAAGATAAATCAGGAAGCCAAATGAAATGTTTGCAGAATGTCAGAGATGCAAAATGCTGAAATAATTACTTTAAAATAACTACCTGATCCAGAGATGTGGAAGTAGGGAACAGACTGACAAACCTGAGAGGGTAGAGAGGGTGGGGAGGTGAAAAGAGACAAATCAAAGAACATATATGCATATATGCATAACCAATGGACACAGACGCCAGTGTGGTGAAGGTGGAGGGGGTTGGGAGTGGGGAGAAGGGGGTCAGTGGGGCAAAAGGGGGGGGGACATCTGTAATACTTTCAAAAGTAAAGATACATTAAAAAAGAAAGAAAGGAAAAGAGAAAGACACCTACAGAGGAAGGATGATGTGAGGACATAGGAAGAAGATCAGCTACAGTCCCTGGAGAGAGAGGCCTGAACTGATCCTCCCCTGACAGCCCTCAGAAGACACTTCCTTGTTTTACATACTGTTTTATGCACATAAACATCTTGTATGCTGTTGTTCTTTGACTTTTTTTTTTTTTTAATTTCTCTGGAGGTAGTAAAGAGTAAGAGCATGTGGAGGCAATTCTAGCTACACAATTGTGTCTCAAAA
This sequence comes from Molossus molossus, assembly GCF_014108415.1. Classification (NCBI taxonomy): domain Eukaryota; kingdom Metazoa; phylum Chordata; class Mammalia; order Chiroptera; family Molossidae; genus Molossus; species Molossus molossus. The sequence goes on from NW_023425346.1 coordinate 23,872,996, forward strand.
CATTACTTGCTTTTTGATTGTACACAGGTACATCGTCCACCTGTTCTCACCTTTTTAAGGACAAGAACTGTAGCCCTACTTTCCTTGAATCTCTATAAGCACAAAGAAACTAAAATGTACAATTAGGGCAGTACATTAATAATCACTTGACCAACTCTATCAGAATATAAAAATATTATGCCTGTTGCCTCATAGAATTATTCTTCTTTGCCTGGTTTATTTATTTATTTTTTTAGTCCCAAGGATTCTTTAATTCTAACTAATCAATCTTTGAACCAGTTAGGAGTCAACACCACATATGATTATTTTTGCAATGATATTAGCCAGTTTCCAAATATATGATAAGCCTGTTTTTAAGATGCAGTACATAGCAAGCAATAATGAGAACGGTTGCATGTTATAATCTGGGTACTAATGACCATCTGGAAAAGCTGATAGCCCAAAGAAATATTCTGTAGTGACTTTATGATTTCTGTTATAGCTCATTTGTTTTATTTTAATTAGGTAAAAAAGAAAAGATATCTCTTCCCCTGCTGTGGCTGTCTGAGGAATCATAGTGCCCTGGGCAACAGGTATATCCATTTTTAGTGAATTAGCTACAAAAATAAGATTCAGTTTCTTAGAATTTATTAACACAGGGGGAAAAGGGGGATTTGAAAAGTATCACATAATTGTCAGTGTTCAGTCTTCTAATATATATAAATGAAGCAACCTATGTGTGACCATAAAATACTTACAAAAGTATTTTTCATGTATTTTAAGGTTTTCTGATGAATCATCTGCAGAATATAACGGATGTTTCCAGAATAAATAATGTGCATTCTGACACAATATTATGTGAGTTCTCCTTGATTACAATACCCCAAATACTGTCATTTCAATAATAACAAAATATATTTTTTACAATGATAAGTAGATTACACACATCTGATAGTAAATGATTATAAAAATGTGCATGTTTTCAGTGGTGTTATTTGGTCGGTTTATTTAAAATAAATGAATACTGAAAATCCATGTGTCTTCAGAAGTTATTATTTATTATACATAATAATCAAAGATGGGACATTTCAAAGCATGAAATTCAAAGCAAGGCTCTTTGCTCCATAAAACATCAAATGTAAATTAGAAATAAATAAATTGTGTACTAACGGGAATAGAGAAATATCTTGCTTGTTTGTTGGAGCAGAGAGAGGTCATGAGAAAGATAAAGGAAAACAAAGACGAGAAGGATTAAAGAAAGGCACTAAATAATGTTAGTACAAAAGATATGGAAAAACTAGGGAGATAATGAAAAATAAAAGACACTAAATGTGAGAGAAGGATAATATTATATTATTCCACAAGTATATAAATAATAAGAAAAAAAGATTCAACTCCTTCATCTGAAAGCTCTATAATTTATGTTTCAGGGATCATAAAAATGTGTTTGTTTCTTTTTTCCCCTCCAGAGCTATTTAAATGAGTACTTTATGGGTACTTCCTCATTAATCTTTTCTTACTTACTGTGAAGAATGTAATTACTTCTGTTTTATATTTGAAGAAATATATTTATGATCTATTTTGATGTAAAATGTTGCTGTTTTTCAATGAACAAGATGTGGGAATAAAGATGAGACAACCTGGCTCCATTTACCAAAACATAGACAGAACTGTAAATTTTGTTGGCAAAATGTAAAAGAGACCCAATACGCTTTTGTGCAATTTTTGTGTATGTGAGCTAAAGAGATAGATGATGAAAATGAGCAGTATATCTCTTACCCTGCTCCCATTTCTAAATATATATAACTTTGTGAAAATATATTGAGTTTAAATGTATGAGATAAATAAAACATTTTTTTAATTAAGGAAAACACTTTTACAAAACATTTGTTATATTACAAAGAAAATCAGCAGCAATTACTTTAAATTATGTACAAGTAATAATATTAAAACTTGCTAAGTGTTGGAAAACTCCACATGCACTTTATTTTTGCTCTCATTGATCTAAAGAGTTTTGAACTTCACATTTAATTTTTTTTAATTTTATTGATTTTTAGAGAGAGGAAGGGGGAGAGAGAGAGAGAAAGAGAGAGAGAGAGAGACATCAGTTGCCTCCTGCATACATCCTGATCAGGGATCAAGCCCACAACTTGGGTATGTGCCCTGACCAGGAATAGAACCTGCCACCTTTTGGTCCATCTATAATGCTCCAACCAAATGAGCCACCTTACCAGGGCTGAACTTCACATTTAGAATACATTCTGAGCAAGCAGAACTTCCTTATGGCTGTCTCCTGGAGCAATAAAATGCACTCTTGTTAAATGATTACTATTTTGGGGACCTACTAAAAGCAACCTGATATCAAGTCCAGAATCTTATTACAGCTTTCACAGAAAAAGTGTGTATTCTAGAAAGATACAGATGGTTTCGTGCATGACACATTGAAAAAGAGAACAGATACAGACACTCCTCCAACAATGCAAAATACATATGAATGAGTTGATTTACATCCCATTGCTTATAACTGCAAACTTTTGGAAATAGTCTAAATTCTAAATCTGGAATGCAGTTGATTAAACAATACACACAATGTAAATGCAGCTATAAAAGAAATGAGAAAGATCTTTTTTGTTTGTCTTTGTTTGCATGAATTTTTTTGAGATACTAATTTATTTTTGTTACAGATGTTTCTCCTGTATCCCCCATTATTACCCTCTTCCTGTTCCTGCTCGCCCCCAACTGCATTGTTGTCTATGTCCATTGGTTATGCTTATATGCATATAAGTTCTTTGGTTTATATCCCCCCCTCACCTCCTCAGGAAGATCTTTATGAATGGATATGGAGCAAATTCCAGGGTATACTGCTAAGTGAAAAAAATCTAAATGCAAAAGGCAGTTTATAGTATATTACCTGTCATGTAAGATGGAAGGGGTATACAGATATATACCTTTGTCTTCTCTTTGGTGAGAAAAATAAAAATGTGAAAAAGTTTGACAGGGGTGAATGAGCTTGTTGACCCAGAGGTGATGAGCGAGAAGGAGATGGGGAAATTAGGAACCAGGACACAGTAGAAGGGATGATGAGAGAGCAGATGGCCTCTGAATATATCTCTGTGGCATGACTTTTAAAACCAAGTTAATATTTCACATTTTCAAAAAATAAATAAAAAATTTTAATCAATAGATCTGTGAGATAATTGAAAATGGATTACAAACAGTAAAAAAATCAATCTCTGTATTACAAATAACATAACCACACTGAATGAAACAAGGAAGAAAACTAATAAATAAACTTTGGACAACAGTATTTTAACTACATACTCTAAGTGAATGAAAACTGTACAAAATCATTGCACTGTCTTGTTTTTCACATAGATATAGGCTACCAATGTTAAAACCATACATATCCTAGAACTGAGCAAATAAGTGAATATATTGTAGATAATAGGCACCTTATTTATTACTGTTAAATAAAAGAGTATAAATAAGGAAAAGGAGAGGCTAGAATGAACTTTGTGGTGTTGAATTGAAATGAAGTTACTAGGATCCAATAGTTATTTTAATACAGCTATATAAATATAAATAAATATAAATATGCATTGTTTGTGTGTGTGTGTATGTATATATGTATATATATATATATATATATATATATATATATATATATATATATTCCACTGAGAGGACCTAGAAACAAGGACACACCAGTAGCAATGATGACACCTAGTACCTAGATCTTGGTTTCTAAATAATTCTCCAACAAAAAGAATTAATGCCACTTGAAAAAATGTTTAATTCTATGACTAGTGCCAGGAAAGAACAAGGTAAGACTGGAACATTTTGTTGTCTCAGAAGTAAGAAAGCCTCAAAAAATGGTGATGATATCAAGTGAAACCGAAGTCAACATAAGGAATCTTCTAATGTCCAATTTCAAGACAATCTGAGCATCATACTAGATAATCATATTAATGCACTATGTGATGGTTGCTTTTATGTGTCAACTTGACTGGCCATAAAGTGCCCAGATTAATCATAATCCTGAGTGTGTTTGTTAGAGTGGGTAGGCATCATCCAGTCCTATGAGGGCTTGTATAGAACAAAAGATGAAAAAAGGAGAAATGTATCCCTTTTGTTTCCTGCCTGCCTGTCTGAGCGGACACACCTTATCTCACTTCTTCAGGCTTCAATCTCAGATTTACAGCATCGTCTCCTCTGCTTGTCGGACCTATAGACTCAGACTAGAGCAATACCACCAGTTTTCCTGGATCTCCAGCCTATAGATTCACATTGGGGGACTTCTCAGCCTCCATCATCACATGAGCCAATTCCCCATAATAATCTCCATGTAACTATATCTATCTGTATATATCTATAGCTATATTTATATCTAGATCTATATATTTATATCTATATCATCTATCTATATCTGTATCCATATATATCTGTCTATACATATTATCTATCTATCTATCTATCTATCTACCTACCTATCTATCATGAATTCTACCTGTTCTGTTTATCTGAAGAAGCCTGAATAATATAGATTATAACCTGTACTCTTATTGATTGAATATTGAATATAATACATAACCAGAAAAATGTTTGTGAGTCTAAGCAAACAGACAAACACACATAAATAAATAAACAAAAAATAAATGCGGAAAAGCGAAAGCTATTCAAAGATAAATATAAAGGGAAAATAATAACTTTCTCATGGAGAAACCTGGGAGGCACCACCTAAATAGGTGATCATAGCTCACATTCCAGCAATAATAAAATACCTTCATCATATACCTTCTGATATGAGGCACTTTGAAAGTACAACATCATTTCTTTAGTATTCCTGCCAGAAATTTCTAACCTGAACTCAATCATGAGAAAACACATCAAACCCAATCTGAAGGACATTCTACAAAACAAGTGGCCATTACACCTGAAAGAAAAGAAAAGACCAGAGGAGCTCTTCCAGACTAAAAGAGACTAAAGTATTGTAACAACTGTGTAATCTGGGTCCACAGAACAAGGTGTTCCCGGAACAATTGATACAATTTAAATAAAGTTTATAGTTGGTTGTGTTGTATCAGCAATTCTGGGTTTGGTCATTGGCGATGGTTAGTTAAGATGTTAATATTTGGGAACTCTGAGGAAAGTTTACAAGGACATTCTTAGTACTATCTTTTCAACTCTGCAAGACTAAAATTATTTCATAATTAAAAGTTATTAATATTATAAAAAACACACAATGGGGCAACCAACAGTAAGACATGAGGCCAGATAGCTGTTTTGAACCTCCAGATCCTAATATATAATGGGGTAACACTAAGACAGCACAGTAGCAGCAATGGTCAACTTGAGGTTCCGCCATCACAGAAGCCAAGATTCTGAGCACAGCATGTTTGAATGTAAAACAGCAGACACTGTAGCTTTACATTTTAAAAGACCATCGTTCCATGTCAGAATTAAATACAAGTATGTGCCATGTTCGTTTCTTTCCCAAGACAAGTTTAAAAATTGACATCACTGAAAAGCAAAGGGTAACGAATTTTTAGAGCCAAAACTATCTACACTACATAATGTAATAGCCTACATTTAGACAGAAGAACTCAGAATTTTTATTAGATATTTATAACACAGTAATTTGCAAATATTTAGCACACATACTCATATCCATTACTGGCAACTATTGGAGAAGGTAAGTTAGGGTAAATTAGCTCCCAGAGCTGAAACAAATCAGAGTTTAAAGCAGATATTCCAGATCTGTACAAATGTCTTACTTCCTTTATAAGGGAATTAAGAACAAAATACAGAGGACACATGGACTCTGAAGGTCTACATAATTAATTTTAGAAATCAACAAGACAAAATGAAACGACTTAATACAAAACAAACCAAAAAACAGGAGGCAATTAGTGCCCCCATCTGGAAGATCAGCACTATAGGAATAAGCAAATGGTTTTTGTTTGTTGATTTGTTTTTTTAAAAATATGTTTTAATTTATTTTTTTAGAGAGAGAGGAAAGGAGAGATAGAAACATCCATGTGAGAGAGAAACATCAACAGGCTGTCTCCTGCACGCCCCCTACTGGGTACTGAGCCCACAACCCCGGAATGTGCCCTGATTGGTAATCCAACTGGGACCTCTCAATCTATGAGATAATGCTCAATCCACTGAGCCACACCAGCTGGGCTAAGCAAGTGTTCTTCATGATCTGTAGAGACAGGCTGCAAAGTGAATGAGTGTGATCCTCAGGCCATAATCCTTTGCAACACAGGTACATAATAACTACTCAATAAATGTAAGTTATCCCTATTGCACTAGCATTGGCTTCTCTTTCTTTTTGTGTCTTATGTTTTAAATTTCTATATTTAGGAATGATTTATGATGAATATTGCATATAATTTGTTTTAAATAATTTACAAATAAATATCAAATAAGGAAGGTACTAAAATGTTTTTATACTGAGGGCAAAGAGGGCTATTGTTCAATGGGTATAACGTTTCAATTATGTAAGATGAGCAAGTCCTAGAGTGCTGCTGTACAATATTATGCTTATTCTTTTGTTAATTCTCACCCAAGGATATTTTTTCCACTGATTTTTAGAGAGAGTAGAAGGGAGGGAGGGAGAGAGAGAGAGAAAGAGGGAGAGATTGAAACATTGATGTATGACAGACACATGGATTGGTTGCGTCACGGGGATGGAACCTGCAACCCAGGAAAGTGCCCTTGCCCAGGAATTGGAATCTTTCTTGCATGGGCTGATGTTCTAACCACTAAGCAAAGCTCTCCAGGTCTCATGCTTATTCTTAACAATACTTTATTGTGAACTTAAACATTTGTTAAGAAGGTAGATCACAAGTTAAGCGTTCTTATTTAAATACCAATTAATAAGAAAGAAAGAAATTGATTAAGAAAAAAATAGTGATGTCGAAAATACTCTATTTTTCTACTTCTATCTGGTAAACTGTACTTATCAATGTTTGCACTTGGATATATGTAGATTATGTTTTGATCACAAGAAGGGAATGTGTTTGCAGTCATTTGTTTAGAAATTCTGCAAATCAGATTTGGGTTAGATCAGATATAAGAGCTATTTTGCACAGCAGTGATCACCAACCTGATTTTGTCTGACCTAGCTAGCCTGTCCGGTCTACATTTTTATCACTACTTAGCCATACAAACCTGTGGGTACTGTTTAAGAATTAGAACAATAAAGAACAATACCAGTGAGCTGATCTATGACCTCTGGTCTCTAGTCCAGTACACCACTTCCTGCTGGCTGAAAGCAGGATTGAGCCCACTGATGACAATCCTGGCAAGAAAGTAGGTCACAATTTGAGTGGTAAACCTTGTTCTTTGATCAGGTAGGGTCAGGGAAACTAAATTGGCCACAGAAATATCAATAAAAAAACTGTTTTTCTGTCTGGTTGCAGAAGTTTCAGGAGATATGTGCACATATAGTCTCCATGTAAATGAAAATTCATTCCAAAGTGGCAACCTGGAGAGCTACATGTGAAGAATGGATTCTTCCTAAGATAATTTATTTAAGTTCAGCAGCCTCCATGTCTGCAATGTTAGTCACTTGCTATGAGGCCACCTCTGCCCAACAGAAAGCCATGCAATACAAGAAGGTATCGTTAAAATTCCACAGGATTTAGCATTCAAAGACCGTCTTTTGCCGGGTTTTTTTTTTTTTTTTTTTTTTTTGACCCACTTATTCATTGTAAAGAACTTGCAAGATCATACTTGTACATTTTCTTGTAATTAATTATCGAGAGGAGAAACTGTGTGCAGTAAGGTGAGAGGTCCATTAAAGATTAAGAGGCAGCTCTGAGACAGGGCAGGGGAAATGCCCTGTCCTATCAGTGGGAACAGTTAAAACAACCCCAGGATGTGGTCTCATGCATTAGCAAAGGAGTCACAGAGCCTTAGGAAGGGAGAAAAAACAAAACTCAGGAAGCTACTCCAAGAGCTGGCAGATGGTGCCAGTGGCTTCCTAGGACTAGAGGTATGTCATCCCCACTAGTCACTTGGGCTGGTGAATATCTTCACTTCAAAATATCACTCTTCAAAAAAAAATGATGGTCATGTTATTGCCTGGAAATATTTTTTCTTTCTTCCATGTTAATGCAGTTTTAAGACGGTATGACTCTTCAAATAAAACATTTAAATTATCTACCAAAAGGGAAAGACGCTAAAAAACTGAGATCCAGAGGAGGCACTGTTGACATGGCTGGGAGGTCACAAGTGCAAAGCCCTGGAGAAGCTCACCTGTGCCCTGTCAGCCTTCCCTGTCCACCTGTTGAGACCTGTCAATAAGAACCTCACTTGAAGAGTCATGGTTATGGTTTGTGTGGCTACTTTATCTTGCCTCTCAGCGTGTGTGGTTTATAGTCTTGGAAAGAATACTATCTTATACCACATGGATGTTCAAATGGGCAGTCTTCAGTGTCTGGCTGAACATCGTTCTGGCCTTGCTGCCCCTCTAGCCTCACACTCTCACCTCTTGTAGCCATGTCTGTCTTCCCCACTGGGATGGTAATTTTCACGTGTCACTTGACTGGGGCATAGGGTGCTCAGATATTTCATCAAGTCTCAATCTGCATGTTGCTGTAAGGGTGTTTTGAATGAGTTTTAACTTTGAAATGGTTAGACTGAGTAAAGCAGATTGCTCTTCTTAATGGAGGTGGGCTTCATCCGGTCAGTTCTTAAACTGAATAGAACAGAAAGGGTTACTCTCCTGTGAATAAAAGGGAATTTCTGCTGCTTGACTACTTTGAGCAAGGATGTTTTTTTCCTGCCTTTGAACTTGAACTTAAACAGCTCTTCCTGAGTCTTGAGCCCCCTCCCCGCCCCCCCCCCCCAACCCCAGCATCTGGAGTGGAACTACTCCATTGGCTCTTCTAAGTCTTTGGCTTACCGACTACAGATTTTGGGACTCCTCAGCCACCAAAATCATGTGAGTAAATTTCTTACAATAAATTACATGTATACACATATATTTACATGTAGATTATATCATATTTATATATAGATATATAAAAGTCCCTTAATATCCATGTGGAATTGATTCCAGCATGGAATTGACCTCTCACATATAACAAAATCTGCAGATGCTCAAGTCTCTTATATGAAATGGCACAGTATTTGCATACAATATAACCTATGTACATCATCTTCTATATTTTAAATCATTTCTAGACTACTTTTAATACCTAATACAATGTAAATGCTATGTAAATAGTTGTTATACTATATTGTTCAGGAAATCATGACAGAAGAACTCTCTATATATTCAGTGCAGATGCAGCCATCATAGGCCTAACTACACAGCACATATCAGCAACAATGGAATAATCAGCAATATCTATTCTTTCAAAATATTTTCAATCCATGGTTGGTTGACTCTACAGATGCAGAACCCATGGATACAAAAGGCTAACTGTATACATATAAAAGCAGTATACATAGCAATTTATAGAGAGAGAAATATGCATATACATCCTATTGTCTCCATTTGTCTGGAGAACCCTGACTAACACTCCCACTATAACTGCTCAAACAAATATCAGTTTCCTCTCAAGAATGTAAAATACACATTCTTTGATAAATAATAATCTCTTTCTTTGAATTTAAGCATTTTAATACTTAGGTTTTCTGGGTCTGGGAATGGTAGCCATATGTTGAAGTCTTGTCACTTTATTGTAGAAGAACGTTTCTCTCAAAGAAGAAAAGGAAGGAAGGAAGGAAGGAAGGAAGAGAGAGGGAGGGAGGGAGGGAGGGAGGGGGGAGGGAGGAAGGAAGGAAGGAAAGGAGGGAGGGAGGGAAGGAAGAAAGAAAGGAAGAAAGGAAGAAAGAAAGAGAGAGAGAGAGAGAGAGAGAAAGAAAGAAAGAAAGAAAGAAAGAAAGAAAGAAAGAAAGAAAGAAAGAAAGAAAGAAAGAAAGAAAGAAAGGAAGGAAGGAAGGAAGGAAGGAAGGAAGAAAGAAAGAAAGGAAGGAAGGATTTGAGAATCCAGCAAATTAATTTCAGCTTAACTACTACTTTGGACAGTCTGCTGATTCCTTCCAGTAACATGGCTAAGAAAGAGTTAATAATTAAAAACTGGATATTTTCAATTGATATAGCATATCTAATACACTTCTGAGTAGTGTTCTAAATTTCTAGAAAACCCGTCAAATACTATATATCACACATGAACAAGGTTTTACTTATTCATATTTATGAATTATAAATCCGTGATCAGGATGGTCAGGAAAGCCCTTATAGGACTACAAGTTAAAACAACAACTACAACAAAAGACCTCAAAGTAGTGTTTACATGTTCTTTTCTGAATAACCAGTGGGCATCAAAAACAACACAAATGTTTTATTATCATCTCCTAACAGCACCCCAGGCACCACTTCCCCCGCTGTCCTCTCAGCAGCTCTTCTAGACACAGTTCTTCCGATACCTCCATCTCGCTCAGGGGCCACAGCCTTGCGTCTGCTCTAACACCGCTTCTTCAGGAAGTCCGGGATCTTGTCCCTACAGCACAGTCTAAATGGAAAGCCCATTTGCCACTATCGAGTGGTGATTGTAGATTCAATATTTCTCTTGGCTGAGGGAAAACTTTTAATATTGTAATCTCACTAAGAGTGAAATTAGAAGTAGAAAATACTAAAATAGTGACACGGTAGCTGAAATTGAAGACAATGCTTTCCTTAAGAAATGATCTTTTTCTTTTTTAACATTTTTTTCTCTATTAATTTTTTTTTTTTTTTCTTTTAGAGAAAGATAGAAACACTGAAGTGAGAGAACATTGATTGGCTGCCTCCTGCATGCTGCCCACTGGGGATCAGGCCCACAACCTGGGCATGTGCCCTGACCAGTGATCAAACCGGTGACCTCTTGGTGCATGGGTCGATGCTCAACCACTGAGCCACACTGGATGGGCAAGAAATGATCTTTGTGTTAACATGAGCCCGTCATTCTTTTCCACAGACACCTTTCTGATCCCTCTCATCTTTGTACATGGTCCTTTTTCACCATATTCATTCTCTATTATTTTTATACATATTGTGGACCTGTTTTTCTTCTGTAATTAATAATAATTTAAGGCAGACAAATTACTTTTTTCTGCTTTATCACCATCCCATTGTAAAACATTGTATACAAACACATGTTACCCATAAAAAATAATTTAGATTCAAATATCTATATTTAATTTTGATTGCTTTTCTGCTATTCAGACTTACAAACTTTTTTTCTCTCAGGTTGCATTCTTTTTTTTTTTTACTCTTTATAGGGAGGTCCAGTTCACCAGTTCACCTTGGGCAGAGAAAAGCATCAGCCTCTTTACTTTATGGTGCCTTGCTCCTTCACTTTTTCAGACTAGAAACGTGATCTTTCCAGTTCCCACTGCCCAGGAGCCCAGATCTCCCACAAATTTGGTTTTTACTCCTATTGTTTCCAGAAAACCAATATCTCATTCCAATCTGTCCACTCCCCCTAATATAATAGTATTCCTTTAGCCTTGAAACACAAATTTTATCCAGAATTTTATGTAGTATCATCTTGAAATAAATAATAGTTTGTCATCTGACTGGACATATTTCCAATTAGACAATATATATAACCTTAGAGGGTGAGGAGAGTTAAGGAGGAAACTTTAAGTTAGGTATGTTGTCTTATTCAAATTCTTGATGAGTTGGGAATATTTTTAATTTGATTCACTAGGCATATTAATCTACCATCTCCAAATATAAATGAGTAGATTATAATGGTTTATCTGCGGCTGCTAATGATTTAATATATCATTATTCATTTCTTATGATTTTGTTCTATATTTTGAGTAACAAATACTCTTGCATAAAGTTTATAATAACATCAAAGGAAAAGGTCTGTAAAGAAATATTTATTATACCCCAGTATTGTCATTGAAAATAAGTACAGATTTTTAGTCCAGAAAATCTGCTAATATACCATATTCTCACCCATTATTCTGGTAAACGTTTTGGACATGCAGCTTTGTCAGCCTTCACAGTCACAATAGAAGTAATGACATTTAAAATCCCAAAATTTTCTGGTAACTAATATGAACAGATTGCTAATTTTTTCATCCCTAAAGAATCTACATCATCCATATGGTATATTAAAAAGTATGGTTTTCAAAAGTCATCTGTTTTCTGTTCTCATTTCCTAATATAAGTAGATATTATATTATTTTTAAGTTGCTTTCCAATAGGAGACAGATTTCTTACATTTGTACATTAAATAGCAGTAGCACAATACATTCTGTACTGTGATACGGGACTTAACGATCATCAGCTGTGTCGCATCAACATGGACTATCACATAAATTTGTCCTGAATAATGTGCTATAACTAACAGAAAATTATATTCCCAAACCCACTTTACCTGATCATGAAAGTTCTATTCTTCTCCAGCACCATGGTTTTAATCTGAAACCTGGGGGCCTCCATTAAATTTTCCCAAAGCCAACATTTTTTCTTATTTGCCAGAGATAATAAAGTTGTAAAATGAGCATTTCTCCAAGTCCTTATAATTTCTACTCACCAACCATGTGCCATTGGGCAAGCACTTAGTATCTCTGAGCCTGAGTATCCACATATAGATTGTGTACGGTGACTGCATCTACCTTATGAATTTATTATGAAGTCTAAAAAGACACTATATAAAAGTAATTTATAACATTTAAGTGATACATATGTTTCACTTAAGAGATAAAAAGTATTATATGAGTAACACACCTAACTAAAGAGATCCATGAGAATATGTCTTGGAACATAACCAGAAATTGAGAGGAATATATATATATATATATATATATATATATATATATATATGAAACACGACATACCAAAATTTAGGCAATTCAGCAAAAGCAGATTTAAAGGGGGAGTTATAATAAAGACCTACATTAAAAAAAAAGTGCAAATAAACAATTTGACCTTACCCATGAAGAAACTGGGGGGGGGGGGGGGGACGGGAATAACAAACTAAGCCCAAAATTAGGAGAAAAAAGGAAATAGCAAATATCACAGCAGCTATAAATGAAACAGAGCCCAGAAAAATAGAAACAAAAATAGTCAAAGAAACCAAGAGCAATTTTAAAAATAAATGTTAACAAATTTAGCTAAGTAAAAAAAAATATATATGAACAGAAATGTAAGAGTAGACATTACAACTGAAACCACAGGAATACAAAAGATCATAAGAGGTCTATAAATATTTGTATGCCAACGAATTAGATAACCTATCAGAATTGGGTGAATTACTAGAAACCTGTAACGTGCAAAGACTGAATCCTGAAGAAATATGAAGTGTTAACAGACTAAAGAGTAGGGAGATTGAATTAATTATCAAATATCTCTTAACAAAGAAATGCTTAGGACCAGATGATTTCTGGGATAAATTCTACCAACTATTTAAAGAGTTAACACATCCTTTTCAAACACTTCCAAAAAATTGATGACAATACTTCTAAATTTATTTTATGAGACCAACATTACCCCGATACCAAAGTCAGAAAAGGACACTAAAATAAAAGAAATATGATAGCTAATATCCCTTATAAATATAGATGCACAAATTCTCACCAAAATATCAGCAAACTAAATCAAAAAGCACATTACAAGTATTACACACATTGACCAAGTGAAATTCATTCCTGAGATGTAAGGATGGTTCAGTATAAACAGACCAATACATATGATACACCATATTAATATAATGAAAAGTATATTCTCATGTCAATAGGTGCAAAAGAAATTGACAACATGTACCATCTAGCCATGATAAAAACTGAAGCAGTTGGATTGAAGAAACATACCTCAACATAGTGAGGATCATATATAATATGTTCACAATTAACATCACACTCAGCAATGAAAGTTTGAATGCTTCTCCTCTAGGTTATAAACATAACAAGTTTTCCCAGTCACACTGCTCCTATCCAACATAGTACTAGATGTCCTAGCTAGAGCAATTGGACAAGAAAATGAAGTAAAAGCCATCCAAATCGTAGAAAGAAAGAAATTTTCTCTGTTCACAGATGATTTGATCTTATTTATAGAAATTTCTAAAGACTCCACTAAGAAAATGTTAAAATTAATCAACAGATTCAGTCAAGTTGCAGAATACAAAATCAACACACAGAAATTAGTTGCATTTTTATACATTAATAACAAGAAATCTGAAAAAAGAAAAAAGAAAGTCATCTCATTTACAAGTAGCATCGAAACAGTAAAATACTAAGGAATAAATTTAACTAACACCGAAAACTATAGTATTTTAATAAAAGTAATTGAAAAAGACACAAAGAAATGGCAAGATATTCTGTGCTTGTGGATAAGAAGAATTAATATTGTTAAAATATCCATACTAGCCAAAGCCACCTATAGATTCAACAAAATCCTTATAAATATTCATATATATACATATATATATATATATATATATATTACTGAAATAGAAAATCAATCTTAAAATTTATATGGAACCACCAAGGACCTCAAATAGTAGCTAAAGTAATCCAGAGAATGAAGAACAATGCTGGTGTCATCATAACTCCTGATTTCAAACTACATTTTGGAGCTATACTAATCTCAGCAGTATGGTGCTGGCATAAAAACAGACAGAGAGACCAATGGAACACAGTCGAGATCCCAGAAATAAGCCTAGCATACATAGTTAAGTAAAATTTGACAAGTGAGCCAAGAATACTCAATGAGAAAAGACTAGTTTGTGTAATAAATGGTTTTGGCATAACTGTATAACTGCATGCTGAAGAATAAAATTGGACACCTATCTTACAACCACTCACAAAAAAGAACTAAATACGATAAAATAGTTAGATATAATACCTCAAACTGTAAAAAAAAAAAAAGAACTATTAGAAGAAAGCATAAAGAAATAGATCTTTGACACTGGTCTTGACAACTATTTTTTGGATATGACACTGAAAGAATAAGTAACACAAGCAAATTTCATCAAGTGACACTATATCAAACCAAAGTGCTTCTGTCCAGCAGAAGAAACAATCAACAAAATGAAAAGTTAACCTATGTAATGAGAGCAAATATTTACATGCTATATATCTGATAAGGGATTAGTATACAAAATACATAAGGAACACTTGTAACTCAACAGCAAAAATACAATCAGATATTTAAAAGGGCAAAGAAACTAAATAGACATATTTGAAAAGACAAGTAGCTATAAGGTATATAAAAAGATAACCAATATCACTAATTATCAGAGAAATTCAAATAGAAAACCAGAATGAGACATCACCTTACACTGTAGGAATGGCCATTATCAAGCAAGCAATATGTAACAACTATTGATGAGGGTTTGGATGAAAGGGAAGTTTGTATTTGTCAATAAGAATGTAAATTAGTGCAGCCATTGTGGAAAACAGTAGGGAAGGTCCTTAAAAAATTAAAATTAAAACTTCCAAATGATCCAGCTATCCCACTGCTGGGTACACATCCCCCCCTCCCTAAATAAAATTAGTTCTCTAAGGGACATCTCCATTTTCATGTTCATGGAAGCATTATGCAAAACAGAAGATCTCCATTCATTCATTCATCAATGAACACATAGGTTGCTACTATATTTTGCTATTGTACATAATATATGTTGTGAATACCACATACTGTATCATTCAGCCATGATAAGAAAATCCTGCCATTTGCCACAAAATAGATTTTTCTTGAGAAATTATGCTAAATGAAATAAGTCAGACAAAGAAAGACAACTACTGTATAATATCACTTTTACGTGAAATAAAAATAAAAAAAGCCAAATCACAGGAACATAGAGTTGAATGGTGGCTGCTATGGACTTGGGGTTCTGGGGGGACAGAGACTGATGGATGTCAGTCAAAGGATACAAACTTATAAATTTCTAGTTATATAAATAAATTTGGGGTATCTAATGCACAGAATGATGACTATAATTTACAATACTGTATTAC
This sequence comes from Molossus molossus, assembly GCF_014108415.1. Lineage (NCBI taxonomy): Eukaryota > Metazoa > Chordata > Mammalia > Chiroptera > Molossidae > Molossus > Molossus molossus. The sequence continues at coordinate 23,888,953 of NW_023425346.1, forward strand.
ATTTTTGAAAGTTGCTAACAGATTAGATTTAAAGTGTTTTCATCACATAAAAATGATAATTATGTAAGATAATGGAGGTGTTAACTAAGCCTACTGTGCTAATTAAGCTGCAAGATAGTGGCATCAAATCACTACATTTTACACTTTAAATTTACACAATGTTATATGTTTACTATATCTCAATAAAGCAAAAAAAAAAAAATAGCATTGGTGCATTCTGTTTACAAGACTACTTGCATAAACCTGGGATGGAAGAATATGGAGAACAGATTACAAAATCAATTTATAGGAATCAAAATAAGAAGTTAAGCTGACGCCTGGCTGGTGTGGCTCAGTGGTTGAGTGTTGACCCATGCACCAAGAGGTCACCGGTTCTGGTCAGGGTACATGCCCAGGTTGTGGGCCCAATCTCCAGTAGAGGGCATGCAGGAGGTAGCCAATCAATGTTCTCTCTCATTGATGTTTCTATCTCTCTCTCCCTCTCCCTTCCTCTTGCACTAAAATCAATAAAGAAAAAAAAGAAGCAGCAGCTTAGTTGACCTATAAACCAGTGTTTATTCATATATGGGATCATTACAAGAGCTTGAGAAAAAAGCCAAACATTTCTTTTTTATCCTCACCCGAGGACATTTTTTTTGCATTTATCTTCAGATAGAGTGGGAGGGAGAGAGGAAGGAAGAGAAAGAGAGAAACATCGACTGGCCGCCACCCACATGACCCTAACTGGGGCTGGGGACAAACTGCAACTGAGGTACATGCCCTTAGAAGGAACCAAACCCAGGACTCCCTGGTCCTTGGGCCGAAGCTCTAACAGCTGAGCCAAACCGGGCAGGGAGAAACATTTTTTTTTAATGGTGAAATGTAATCTGGTAAAAAACTAGTTTCCAGGAAATAGACAATTGCAAAATACTAGAACTATGTCTGCAATATGGACCACCAGATTTTTAAATTGTCTGGATTCTGTTTGTGAGGCTGGTGGAGCTTGCCACCTGCCTGAAAGGTGCAGTAAGATCTTCAGATGGTGTTCAGGCCATGCCCTTACACAGCATCCCAGAAATCACCCCACTGTGAGCAATCCGCCATGCCCAGTACCACACGGTGGCCCTTGAATATTGTATGCAGCTAGGTATTTTCCTGTCTTCTCTGCCTTACTCATTCCCCTCGTTCCTGCTCCCTGGGTAGAAATCTCCTGATAAAGTAGCAGGAGATTAAAGACTGAATTTATATATTTTCTCTGAGGGACCTTATCTGAAGGGTGAGTATGAGGAGCAGGGTTTGGTTCTTTGAGGACAAATGCTTGGTGAGGTTCGCCCTGGAATGTGGGTTGCTAGGGAGTAAGTTGGGGTGTGTGAAGGTGAGGGTTTCAATTCCCCTGTCCAACTTCAGAATTAGGGCCTCAAGGGAGGGTTGAAAGTTATTACATATTTTTTCCCATATGTTTTTCTCCTGTTGCTTGGAATAAGGTGTTTAACCAAACTCTATTGCAAATCTCTCCTTTTTACTGTCCCAAAACAGTGTTAGCACCAGCGACGTTTGAGAAAATGCTTCTAATTTTTATTGAGGTTTGCCTCATGCAGGATGAGCTTGGGGCAAATCTAGAAAAGATCGTTCCAAAAGTGCCAGTTCTGTGATATCTTCTGCTTCTGTAATTTAAAAGTAATACTTTAAATACATGAGTGGCAAAACAATTATTATCAGCGTGAAGGAGAGAAAATAGCTCATTGGCTCTAAAAGTGGAACAAAGGCTCTACATGGAAAATCCCATGTTCTGTGGTCTCATGAGAGGTGAATCTGCTACTATAGAGGGTGTCTGTAAATTACTAAAGGAGCAAATTACCACGGTGATTTAAACGATGATGAGCAACCACTAAATGCTTCAGAAAAGACCCCAAATCAGGTTAGTGGAAAGGGGTAATCTGCTAAGATATTTAATTACCATAAATTTCCTTTGTTCCCCCATTTTTTTCCTCCTCTTGCCAAAAACATTTTGCAGACAGGCCTGTAACCTAACAGTGCTTTAGCTTTAAACTTGTTGAAGTTATCCATTATGCCCAATCAGTTACTTCAAGCCCACTCACACAGAAAGAGGAGAGACAGGCTGCAAGTTGTCACATAGCTCATTTTCCCAGGCGCTCATGAATGTTGAACATTTCTGTCATTGTATTACATAAGGGAGGCCAGATGTCCCTGAAAAGTTCTAACAATTGTCAGTGGGATTAAAAGCTTTACACATCTTTCTTGCTTTTTGCTTTCCAAAGGAGAAGGATTAAAATTCAGGCTAGGTAAAAGTTAAGTATAAAGAAGAAATCCTTCACCATAACTTTGAGGTTGCTAATCCACACTTCCTCTTGCTCAGGATGGTGACTTGCCAGCCATCTACTTATCCTCAACCACTTACTTAGGTCTGGTAAAAGCCGCTGTTGAGAGCAATTGTAGCTTTTCATTTTTACTCATTTCAAAATATATGGTCTCCATTTCTTAATTTTATCATATTACTGAGACATTGGCACAGACTTTTTGACAGTTCTCATTATCTGACTGTGGTCCTAATAGCACATGGTAATATTTTTCTAATTAAATGCCCTTCAAAATATCAAAAGAGCTCATCCTCAAATAGCTATTTTAAGCAAATGCAACCAACCTACACTTTTCTAATATAAAAGTCCACCTGAGCCCTGGCGGGTTTGGCTCAGCGACTGGAGCGGCAGCCTGCGGACTAGAGAGCCCTGGGTTCGGTTCCCGCTAGGGACACCTACCAAAAAAAAAATACACCTGAGATAGGTATATATTTAGGATGCTGTGCCTCCATAGACACACAAATAACTACCTAACAGGTATTGCAACCACGTTCTGCAGTCCTCTTCAACGTCTATTCTAAAGTGTTTATTTTATCGGAATCTTGTTTTCAAATATGTTGGAATCATGTTCTGTTCATTAAAATATTTTATTGCAAACAGGTAAAGTTTAATTTCTACAATTTTATGGTACATCCTGAACTGACAGACTTGAGAAGTTTTGTTACTTGGGCCAAAACAGTCAACTCTGCAAACATGACTCATTCCCCTACTTACTCTAATGTCTCTTAAAAGCTACTCTGAAGATTTTACTTCCTTAGCCTGTTGGAATGTCTCTCTCTCTTTTTTTTTAAGTCACATCCAACTCTAGTTTTATTTGCAATTATTCAAGCATTTCAAGAATTTACTTATATTTTTAAAATAATTAATGTAAGGTAAGAAGCTCAAGTACTGTAACCCCTATAAACAATAGTCTCAAGATGCCTGATAGGATTGTCCCACAGTTCAGACAGGTGCCAGATGCCATTTATCCAGAGCAGCAACAAAAACACCAGAGGGTGAGTATGAAGAGATTATCTTCTTTTTTTTGTTTATTTATTTAAATCCTCACCCGAAGATATTTTTCTATTGATCTTCAGATAGAGTGGGAGGGAGAGAGGGAAAGAGAGAGAGAGAGAGAGAGAGAGAGAGAGAGAGAGAGAGAGACATCAATATGAGAGGGACATATCAACTGGTTGTTAACCCCAGGACCCCGACCAGGACCAGGGACAAACTGCAACCAAGTTACGTGCCCTTGACTGGAATTGAACCCATGACTCTTTGGTCTGCGGGCTAACGCTCTAACTGCTGAGCCAAACCGGCCAGGGCTCATCTTTTGTTTCTAATGTCTTCTTGGTAAATAAATATATTGGCTCAAATATTATATATATATATATAATTTTACATCTAGCTTTTTAATCACTGACTTGGCTTTATTAATTTCAATAGTACTTAGACATAACTCAATATAATACGAAAGAACCTTTTTTGTGACTCTGTAATAAAGGATAGTATAAAAGAGTATTTTTATGATTTTACAATAAAATCTCTATCTCAAATACATTAATAAAGCAAGAAATTAAAAACTTTTAAAGGAAATGAAAATAAAGTGGATAAGTATTAGAGATATCAGTTGTACAGAGTTAAAGAAAGTACATAAATGGGACCTTTACAGATACCAAGAGTGGGCGGCTGACTATAGACCAGTGGAACAGAACAGAGAACTCAATTAATATTTGACAAAGGTGGCAACAGCATACAGTGGAGTAAGGATAGCCTCTTTAATAAATGGTGTTGGAAAAATTGGACAGCTACATGCAAAAAAATGAAACTAAACCATCAACTTACACCATACACAAAAATAAACTCAAAATGGATAAAAGACTTAGATGTGACCCGTGAATCCATAAAAATTCTAGAAGAAAATGTAGGCAATGAAATTTCAGACATCATACACAGCAGAATTTTCACTGATACATCACCTAAGGCAATAAAAACAAAGGACAAAATGAACACATGGGACTACATCAAACTCAAAAGCTTCTGCACAGCGAAAGATACAATCATCAAAACGGAAAGGCTACCCACTGTATGGGAGAGCATAATTGTCAATGATACATCAGATAAGGGGTTAATTTCCAATATATATAGAGTGCTCACACAACTCAACAAAAGGAAGACAAAGAACCCAATTTATAAATGGGCAGAGGAACTAAATAGACACCTCTCTAAATAAGACATACAAATGGCTAAGAGGCATATGAAGAAATGCTCAACATCACTAATCATCAGAGAGATGCAAATTAAAACCACAATGCGGTATCACCTCACACCTGTCAGAATGGCCGCCATCAACAAATCATCAAACAAGTGTTGGTGAGGGTGTCGATAAAAGGGGACTCTAGTACACCGCTGGTGGGAATGCAGACTGGTACAGCCACTGTGGAAAACAATATGGTGTTACCTCAAAAAATTAAAAATTCAACTTTCATTTGACCCAGTGATCCCACTTCTAGGAATATACCCTAAGAAGCCCGAAACACCAATCAGAAAGAATATATGTACCCCCATATTCATAGCTGTACTATTTACAATAGCTAAGATCTGGAAACAGCCCAAGTGTCCATCAGTAGACAAATGGATAAAAAAGCAGTGGTACATATACACAATGGAGTACTATACAGCTGTAAGGAAGAAAGATCTCTTATCCTTTGAGACGACATGGAGGGACCTGGAAAGTATTAGCCTAAGCGAAACAAGCCAAACAAAGAAAAACAAGTATCATATGATCACACTTAATTGTGGAATATAATGAACATAACAGTCTGAGAAATGGGGTAGTCCCAGAGAAGTGGAAGTAGGGTACAGACTGAGGGGTGGTGGGGGAGAGATAAACCGCAGAACTTATATGCTTGTATGCATGAACAATGGACATGGACAACAACGCTCGGGACAGGGGGATGGGGGAATCAGTGGGGGAAAAAGAAGAAACATCTGTAACAAAAATAAATAAATAAATTAAAAAAAAAAGTAGGCGGCTGAGAGCACTTGGGGGCCACAGAGAGATACTGTCAATTTAAAGAATGAAGGATACTTCTAGTTAACGATGCTATGGGACTGATGTAATATATCATTAGGATTAAAGAATATGAAATACACACTAAAGTTATTATTTTTTAAAATAAGGACTGAGATATGTATTTCAAAGGTGTAATAAATTATTTGTCACTTATCTCAAAGAGTATGTCACTTTCTGTTTCCAGGTTTTTTACTGATAACTTGTAACCCATCCAAGCCATATAACTTCTATGGACTTCAGTTTCTCCCTCTGTAAAATGATAGGAGTTTAGGGCTAAATACATTATAGCTAGGATTGCTTCCATCGTTTTTATATAATATTTTTATTTTAGACAATTTTTTAAGACATCTTTATTGTTGAATGTATTACAGATGTTTCTCCCTTTTTTCCCCATTGACACCATCTTCCCCATTCCCTCTCCCTCCTGCCTTCCCCACACTATTGTTGGTGTCCATTGTTATGCATATATGCATATAAGTTCTTTGGTTTATCTCATCCCACCCTCCCTCCCCCTTTACCTTTGAGGTTCATCAGTTTAACAACCAATTTGTACTTCTTAATTCCTTAATCTTTTTCACCCATCCCTCCAGCCCCCACCTGTCTGGCAAGCAACAAAAAGTTCTCTGTATCCACGAGTCTATTTCTGTTCTGCTTGCTCATATTGTTTGTAGATTCAATTGTTAATAGATATGTATTAATTGCCTTTTTTTGGTCCATATTTTTGTTTTTCTTCACATTCAAAAAGACGCTTCAATATTTCATATAATACTGGTTTAGTGGTGATGAATTCCTTTAGCTTTTTCTTGTCTGGGGGACTCTTGATATGTCCATTGATTCTAAATGATAGCTTTGCAGGATAGAGTAATCTTGGTTGTAGGTCATTGCTTTTCATCACCTTGAATATCTCTTGCCACTCCTTTCTGGCCTGCAAAGTTTCTTTTGAGACATCAACTGACAGTCTTATGGGAGCTCCTTTGTAGGTAACTGACTGCTTTTCTCTCGCTGTTTTTAAGATTCTCTCTTTGTATTTAACCTTTGGCATTTTGATGATGATGTGTCTTGGTGTGGACCTCTTTGGGTTCAACTTGTCTGGGACTCTCTGTGCTTCTTGGACTTGCATGTCTGTTTTCTTCACCAAGATAGGGAGGTTTTCTTTCATTGTTGTTTCAAATAGTTTTTCAATTTCTTATTCTCTCTCTTCCTTTTTAGGCACCCCCAAGATGAGAATGTTAGCATGCTTGAATTTGTCCCAGAGGCTTCTTATACTGTCCTCATTTTTTTGGATTCTTTTTTCTTTTTGCTGTTCTGGTTTGGTGTTTTCTGCTTCCTTATATTCCAAATTGATGGTTTGCATCTTGGCTTTACCTACTCTACTACTGATTCTCTGTAATTTATTCCTTATTTCAGTTAATGCATCCTTAATTTCTGATTGGCTCTTTTTTATGTTGTTGATGTTCTCACTAAGTTCCTTGGAGGTCTCACCAAGTTCCCTGAGCAACCTTATAACCTGTGTTCTGAACTCTGCCTCTGTTAGATTGCTTATCTCCATTTTGTTTAGTTCTTTTCCTGGAATTTTGTTCTTTTCTTTCATTTGGGACATGTTTCTTTGTCTCCTCATTTTGGCTGCTTCCCTGTGATTGTTTCTATGTATTAGGCAGAGTTGCTATGTCTCCTAGGTTTGTAGGGTGGCCTACTATTGTAGGTGTCCTAATCCAGTGGCACAGTCCCCCTGATCACTCCAGTTGGGCCCTCGTGGTGCACCCCTAGTTTGAACTGTACACCATTCTCTTGTAATTGAGTCTTGATTGCTGTTGGTAGGTCAATGGGATGGGTATACTCAGGCTGATCAGCTGCAAGAACTGGCTGTGCCCACTAGCCACTGGCCTCTGACTCCCTTGGAGGATCAGCTATGTAGGGGTGCACCACACAGAGCAAGACTTACTTCAGCAGGGCTCTGGTACCCACTGAGTCCACTCATTGATTGTATCACTTGTGGAAGTGGTTGGGTGGTCGCGTTTCGATGTGGTCTGAAGCTGTTCATCAGGTGTGCTGGCTCTGGGGCAAAATCAGCCACTGCCTGTGCTCCATCCAGGGCCACCCGGCATAAGCTACAAAGTGAACTGCAGATGGCTGCTTCTTGTGCTGGGCTTGGAGGTGTCCAGGAAAAGCCAAATTGTGAACCAAGGCTAGCTGCTTCTAGTGCCAGGCCTGGGTTTTTGCAGATGGTTCTCTGCTGCTGGTCTGTGCTTCTGTTGCCTAGGGATGGATGTCTGCTCTGCAGCCTCTGTTTCTGGGGGTATATCTCGACTCTGATCAGGCTGCTACTACGGGGGATGGTGCTGGGCTCCTTGCCGTTTGTGGTTTCTGCAACTGGCACCTTGACAGCCCTGCTACTGTGCACTGGTCTGTGTTGACATAGGGTGTCCACTGGCCCGATGGTGTCAGGTGCACTGGTAGGCTCAGGTACCAGATGCTGCTTGTTTGAGAGATTTTAGGAAACTCGGAAGCAGGATCCAAGACAGGCCAATCCTATGGGTAAAGCCTTTGGAAACAGCTTGGGTGGGCGCAAATGTTGGGTGGGGCGGGGCCTCAGGGATCACCTGGGTGGGGCCAACAGTGTGAGCCAGGTTGCTGGAGTCCCAGGTATGGCGCCTATCTGCCTGCCCTGTGGAGGAAGGGCTCAACAAAGGAACAACGGCCTTCACCAGCTTGTCTGTCCAAGAGAAAGCTGCCCCTCCAGCCCTCCTCCAGAGGCCAAACAGCTCAGTTATTCCCTGTTTTCTGGTGCCTTTCAAGCTGCCTCCCCTCGGAGCTCAGAGGGAGCGGGTCTGAGTAAGTCCATGCGCAGGCCCTTTAAGAGGAGCTGCCCGGGGCTTCCATAGCCTCAGCCGCCCTCAGCCTAAGTTCCTGCTGGCTTTTCCAGCCAGAAGTTATGGGGACTTTTCTTCCTGGCACTGGGATCCTGAGCTGGGCACCTGGTGTGGGACAGGGACCCCTCACTCTTCAAGGAGGACCTCCTCAGCCGAGGTCTCTCCTGATTTTTATCTGCCACACATGGGTGTGGGACCAGACCGTCCACGCCTCCGCCCCTCCTACAGTCTCCATGAGGCTACTTCTTTAATTTCATAGTTGTAGGACTTCCATTCAGCTCGATTTCAGGCAGTTCTGAATGATGGTTGTGTTGTAGCTTTGTTGTAATTTGGATGTGGTTGTGGGAGGAGGCAATACTGCATTTACCTACGCCACCATCTTGACCCCTAGACAATTTTTAAGTTACAGAAAAATTGCCAAGATGGTACAGAGAATCCCCATATACCACTTCCACTTTCAGCTATTGTAGACATCTGTATTTGTGTGATATATTTGTCAACATCAACAAAATAATATCCATACATTAACTAAAGCCCATACTTCATTAAAATGTTCTTACTTTGCAACTAACATCTTGGTCTATGTCAAGATCCAGGACCCTGCATTGCATTTAGCGGTCATTAAGGACTTTGACAGTTTTGAGAAGTACTGTCCAGATATTTTGTAGAATGTCTTTATTTGTTCCTCTTAGCTTTTAAAAACATTTTATTTATCAGTGATCTTTGTAAAACAATGGTTGGCACATGGCAACTAATAAGTAGCATATGAATGAACAAATGAACAGATAAATGAACCATCCAATGACTGAAAAACTGGGTTTTTCATTCATATGTAGAAAGTAATGCATTAATATTAATAGAGAAGTAATTCTTTGATCTAGATTTTAATACCACACTGGCACTATATTATTCTAGTTGAACAAAACCAAACTGAAATATTTGATTATATTTTCTCTTTCTCAACCAAATTTAGAAACATTTCAGCAAAAGACTAATTGAGAAGTCTAATAAGAAAAAAGTAAACCATTGGAAGGTATTTAATGGTAAGAAAAATGCAAGTGTGGGAATGTAAAGGACATTTAAAAAATAGTGAGTGATTTTCACATTATTACATTCATATCATCTTATTTTCCCATAGAATCAAGGGAAGGAATGCAAATATAAATAAAGAAAGAGACCAAAAATTTATTGAGAGACTAAGGATTCAGTACTTCTTTGGAATCAGGAAATAAAAGAAATTAGATTATTCTGCCTGTAGGGCCATAATGTGTTGGAAATGGAGCTTTGGTAAATATAACCTTTCCAACCTTTGTTCAAGGTAATAGCTGAAAATTTTATTTTCACACATAATTTCATCATGCAATTATCTCAGAGAAAAAAAGATAACAAATACAACCTTGACAGGAAATGAATCTTTGGAAATAGACTTTTCTTGTTCTAAAAATCTGGGACCCCCAGATGTAATTTCAGACTAAATACAATCTAAATTATCTGACAAGAAAATGGGCAATCAGTATACAGGTTAACAATATAGTTATTAATATATTTTGCCCTAATTCAGTAATGTGAAAGTGATTTACAAAGCATTTGGTTGCATCACGATTATTTCAGTTATGAACTCAGCTAGGTAATAAAACAAAATTTTCCTCAATGGACTATTCCTCAGTTTGTGCAATTTACCTTAAATGTTAACTTTAAAGAAAAAAAAGTTTCCATTATATCAGTTCTTTCAGGCTGTGATATTTTACCATAATATAGCAAACTAATAATTATCAATCCTTAAATGCCTATTTTTTGCAAATTAGTTTCAGAAAAGCAATTTAAAAGTTTCTCAGTAGACCACAAGATAATATTCTTTTAATTGCAAGGATTGAAATGCTTGATCCTTTCCATTTATAGTACACCATATTGACTTTTGCAGTCATTATTTCACTTTGCAATTTGCTACTGATATTTACTTCACTGCTACTCTATTTCAGATAAATTAAGGAACATTTGTTCAGATTCATCCACAGATATTATCGAGAATTCCATTTACGCCAGGATCAAAATTGCCTGTTAGAGATACAAAGAGGTGAAAGTATCTTTTCTAGCCCTGCAATGGGGCTCTTGGAAGCTCATGCAACAAAAGAGAACATTTATAGCGCAGCACATAAGACCCACCACGCTACCTATGTGACTCTTCTACAAATGCATACAACTGATACTATTTAATATGTATAACAAAAAGGCAATTGAAATTTATATTAATGTTAATATAACTGAACTAGGTTGATTTGATTATAGTTCACTCATTGTTTTATAACGTAAATGTGAAATAACATGAATTCCAATAAAATGTAAAGCATAAAGGGAGAATTTGGACCTGAAAATGTTGATTCCCAGCCATCTAAAATTTTACCTATGAAAGGACATAAAAAAGAGACAAGTCATTGAATCAGAATCACTGAAACTGGAAACATTCTTATGATCCAGGTTTGCAAAAACAGCAGTTTCTTCTTTTCTCCTACAAGTGCATCTCTCTCACGTCAGGTTGGGTAGTTCAGGAAAGTGGTGGGAAGGCACTTGAAGTCAGAGCCATCCCAGAATAAAGCTCCTAATTAAAGAATATATGGGACTTGAAAAAAGTAAATTCGATGAAAAAAGACTATGTGGAAATGGCATGCAATTCAAATATAGACAAAGAGAAGATTTTAAAGCCAGTAGTTTAAGGTTGATTCTAATGGAACTCATAACGTCCTTGAGTGGATGATGATACAGGCATGGAAGGGCAAAGTCACCATTAACAATGATGTGGCCAAGAAGAGCATTAATTATTCAGCATTTCCAGGGATGGTTATATGCCCACTCAGACAAATAATTAAAATATCATTATTTAAGTTGATAAATAAAGCAATTAATAGAAGATAAAACTTAGCACTGTATAAACTGGTGTTCTCTAACTACCAAAAAATCTAACATGCAAGTGATAATTTTTTTTTACACTTTCAGCCTTGTTAATTAATTACTCATAAGCCAAGGTGATTTAATATGGGAGCAGATATAGTAAGGTCTGCATTCTAATCCATAGAAAGTCTTGAGTTGTTTGCTCTTTGTAAGTCCATAACCTTTTAGTTATCTTTCTCATTGAAGAAACTTCTCAATTGGTGAAAGTAGATAGAATATAATAATTATAGAATCAACCAAAATCAAGAGATTAGGAATGGAGAGGAAAGCAAACATGAGGTAAGGAATACAATTAGACATTTCCTTGTTTAGAAGAAATTCAACTACTCAGAACTCTTTAGGAAGCAAAGTGCTTTGGGGTCAAGCAACCCTAGGTTGAAAGCCCAGATTCATTATTTACTGTGATATGTCCATGAGTAAGTTATTTACTTCTTTTTCTAAAATTTAATTTATTAGATTTTACCAAAAACAAAAGAAAACAAAATAAAAAACCTAAGAGAATTGATAAATGAATTCAGTAAATTATCAGGATACAAAATAAATATCCAGAAATCAGTTGCAATTTTATGTACCCATAATGAACTATCAGAAAAGGAAACTAGGAATATAATCCCATTCACACATGATTCAAAAGAATAAAATACCTAGGAGTAAATTTCACCAATGTTGTAAAAGACCTGTACTCGGAAAAGTATAAGACACTAAAGAAAGAAATTGAACATATAAATAAGTGGAAGCATATACCGTACTCAAGGTTAGAAAGCATTAACATCATTAAAATGCCCATACTAGCCAAAGCAACCTACAGATTCAATGCAATTCCTATCAAGAACTTATATACATAACTAACTGACACAGACAGTAGTGAGGTGAAGGTGGGGAAGCAAGAGTGGTGAAGAGGGGGTCAATGGAGGAAAAAAAAGATATCTGGAATATTTTCAACAATAAGGATACATTTAAAAAATAAATAAATGAAAATGCACATTAAAAAGAAGAAGAGCCTTGGCCAGTTTGGCTCAGCGGTAGAGTGTCAGCCTCTGGACCAGAGAGTCCCGGGTTCGGTTCCCGCTAGGGGCACATACCACAAAAAAATAAAAAGAAAAAGAAGAAGAGCCATGGCTGGTTTGGCTCAGCAGTTAGAGCCTTGGCCTGCGGTCTAAAGAGACCTGGGTTCAGTTCCCACTAAGGGCACGTACCTTGGTTGCAGTTTGTCCCCAGCCCTGGTTGGGTCATGTGGGTGGCAACCACTCAATGTGGTGCTTTCACGTCGATGTTTCTCTCTCTCTCTCCCTCCCACTCTATCTGCACAAAATATTGAAAAATGTCCTTGGGTGAGGATAAATAAATAAATAATAAAATAAAAAAATAAATAAAAAGAAGAAGATACCAATGGTATATTTCACAGGCCTAGAATAAATATTACAAAAATTTACATGAAATCACAAAAGGCCTTCAATAGCAACAGCTATTTTGAGAAAGAAGAACAAGGTTGAAGAAATCATGCTACCTGATACTAAGCTATACAAAAAAGTCATAGTAATTAAAACAGCATGGTACCGGCACAAAAACAGACACAAAGATCAATGGAACAGAATAGACAGCCCAGTAATGAACTCATATCTTTATAGTCAATTAATATTTGACAATAGAGAGAAAATATACAATGGAATAAAGATAGTCTATTCAATAAATGGTGTTGGGAATATTGGACAGATACCAGTTACATTTTTTTTTTTAACGATACAGCAGCTTGCTATTTATTTATTTATTTATTTATTTATTTATTTTTATCCTCACCTGAGGACATTTTTGCATTTATCCTCAGGTAGAACGGGAGGGGGGGGGGAAAGAGAGAGAGAAACATCGATGTGAGAGAGACACATCGACTGGTTGCCACACACACATGACCCCAACCGGGGCTGGGGACAAACTGCAACCAAGGTACATGCCCTTAGCAGGAACCAAACCCGGGACTCTCGGGTCTGAGGGCCGACGCTCTAACCGCTGAGCCAAACTGGCCAGGGCTGGACAGATATATTTAAAAAATGAAACTAGACTACTTTCTTACACCATATACAAGAATAAACTCAAAATGGATTAAAGACTCAAATGTTAGACTCAGAACCATAAAAATCTTTAAAAAGCCCTGGCCAGTGTGGTTCAGTGGTTAGAGCACTCACCCAGGCACCAAAGGGTCCCACGTTTGATTCCTGATCAATGGCACACGTACCTGGGTTGGGGCATATGTGAAAAGCAACAAATCAATGTGTCTCTCACATCCAATCTCTCTCTTACTCTCTCTCTCCTTGACACCCTTCTTCCCTTTCCCTCTCTCTAAAATTCACTGGGGCAAAAAATTTCTAAAGCAAAATGTAGGCAGTAAAATCTTGACTATTTCTCATAGCAATATTTTTTTTTTTCTGATATATCTCCTCCAGCAAAGGAAATAAAAGGAAAAAAAAATACAAAACAAAAAAATGGGACTACATCAGTCTAAAAATTTTTGCACAGCAAAGGAAACCATCAGCAAAATGAAAAGACAACTCATTGATTGGGAGAACATTTTCACTGATACATCTAATAAGAGGTTAATATCTGAAATCTATAAAGACAACCCTGGCTGGTTTGGCTCAGCGGTTGAAGCGTCAGCCTGCAGACCAGAGAGTCCCGGGTTCGGTTTCCGCTAGGGGCACATACAAAAAAAAAAAAAATTGTAAATACATAAAATTCATCACCAAAAAAACAAAAATTCAATTAAAAATGCACAAAAAGCCCTGGCCGGTTTGGCTTAGCGGTTGGAGCGTCGGCCTGCGGTACAGAGAGACCGGGGTTCGGTTCTCGCTAAGGGCCGGTACCTCGATTGCAGTTTGTCCCCGGCCCTGGTTGGTTGTGCGGGTGGCAGCCCCTCGATGCGTCCCTTCACATCGATGTTTCTCTCTCTCTCTCTTCCTCTCTCTCCCTCCCGCTCTATCTGAACAAAAAATGGAAAAATGTCCTTGGGTGAGGATAAAAAAAAAAAAAATGCACAAAAAAACTTAAAACCTTAATAGACACTTCTCCAAAAAAGGGCATACAGATTGCCAATAAACATATGGAAAGATGCTCATGTCACTAATCATCAAAGTAATGCAAATTAAAACCATGGTGAGAGCCCAGCCAGTGTGGCTCAATGGATTGAGCATCACCCCATGGACTGAAAGGTCCTGGTTCAATTCCTGGTCAGGGCACGTGCCTGGGTTTCAGGCTAGATCCCCAGTAGGGGGCGTGTAGGATGCAGCCAATCAATGCTTCTCTCTCACATCGATGTTTCTATCTCTCCCCTCTTCTTTCTCTAAAAAGTCAATAAAAACCTATTTGAAAAAAACAAAAAACCACAATGAGATATCACCTCACACATGTCAGAATGGCTATCATCAGTAAATCAACGAACAAGTATTGGCGAGGATGTGAAGAAAAATAAACCCTCATGCACTGTTGGTGGGAATGCAGACTGGTGCAGACTCTGTGGAAAGCAGTATCGAGTTTCCTCAAAGAATTAAAGATGGAACTGCCTTATGACCCAGTGATTCCACTTCTGGGGTTTTATCCAAAGAAACTTGAAACACTAAATCAAAAGAATATATGCACCACTATGTCCATTGCAGCATTATTTAGAATAGCCAAATTTGGAAGCGGCCCAAGTGCCCATCAGTAGATGAATGGATAAAAAAGCTGTGATATATTTACAAAACAGAATACTACTTGGCTATAACAGAGAAGGAAATCTTACCCTTTGCAACAGCATGTATAGACCTGGAGAGCATTATGCTCAGTGAAACAAGCCAGTCAGAGAAAGACAAGGACCATATGATTTCACTCATATGTGGGCTCTAATGAACAACATGAACTAATAAACAAAGCAGAGATAGTTCATAGAGAGAGCAGGCTGACAGCTCTCCAGGAAGGGCTTGGTGGAGGGGTGGAGGGATTGAGCAAAAAAAAAGAGAGAGAGAAAAAAACTTGCGGACACAGACAACAGTGGTGATTGCTGGGGGCAGCAGAAGTGGGGGAAGGAGTAGGGGGTAAATGATGATGAAAGAAGACTTGCCTTGGTGTGGTGAACACATAATACAGTACACAGATGCTGTGTTGTAGAATTATGCACCTGAAACCTGTATAATTTTGTTAACCAGTGTTACCCCAATAAATGCAATAAAAAAGGAAAAAATGATTTAAAAAAGAAAAAAAATTCTAAAATTACATTTATTGGGGTGACATTTGTTACTAAAATTATATAGGTTTCTTTACCCTTCACTAACCCTTCAAACCCCTTGTCTGGTAACCACCATACTGTTGTCTGTGTCTGTGAGTTGTTATTTGATAACTTGTTTCAGTTTTATATCCCATGTATGAGTGAAATCATATGAAGTTATTTACTTCTATGAGTCTTTGTTTCTTTACATGAAAATATAATTAATATTAATTTACTGGTCATTTTGTTGTGAGGATAAACCAAACAATGTACAACAAAGTTCTCTTCACTAATTCCAGGTATATGATAAACATTCATTAAATGAATCTGCTTTTCTCCATGTCTATCTATTTTCCACATATTTGAGATATTACACTATATATATATATCAAAACAAGTTTTTGCATATTTGGGCTAAGTGTGCCTTAATTATTTTACATATTTTCCTTCCTTCTTATATAATTTCCCATAACTATTTTTTAAGCTTTTCGGTATCAGCACCTTAAATATCAATATACTTTTCTGTAACATCCTTGTATGCGAGGTCTTTATTAAATGCTCCTGAGTTTCTATGATTTGGTTTCTTTGGATCATCTATAAATATATTTTAATTAATAAATTCTGGATTGCAACTAGTTTGTTTCAAATGATACACACCTTTAATAGTATTTATACTTCTAAGTATACTTTCAAATATTCTAAACAAAATACATTCTTCAAAAGCACAGATCTCAACTAAAGAATGCCTACAGCACTTTAAATTAAAATATTACCTCTAGACTATGGATTCTCAAAAATTGTTAATAGAAACTCTATTGACTTTTTAAAGAATCTAATTTCATCTATATTATTGTGATTTGATTTCATCTATAAAGCTTAAATAAAAACATTAATTTTTACTTTATTTTATTTTATTTATTTATTTTTTTATCCTCACTCGAGGACATTTTTCCATTTTTTGTTCAGATAGAGTGGGAGGGAGAGAGAGAGAAATAAACATCGACATGAAAGGGACACATCGAGTGGCCGCCACCCACACAACCCAATCAGGGCCGGGGACAAACTGCAACCAAGGTACATGCCCTTAGTGGGAAAGGAACCCGGGTCTCTCTGGACTGAAGGCTGACGCTCTAACTGCTGAACCAAACTGGCCAGGGCAATTTTTACTTTTATACATAGCCATTTATAATCAGTACTGTGATAAAACTAAGATTCAACTCGGATCCATAGTAATTTCCAGTTAAGTTCAAGAACTCATGTTGTAAAGCAGAAAGTGTTGGTAGCTCAACCAGTATGTTTAGTCACTTTGAACCAAATATACTCCTTTTACAATTACAGATGTTAGGTGTTGATTGAGGAACACATTAAAGACTCCTGATATAATTGCTTGGAATCATTGTTAGAAAGAACATATTCAATATTCTCACTAAAAATAATGAATGTGATGCTTATACTTTCTGAAAAAGTGCACTTAACTTTTGATAATCAGGAAGAGAGATTCTTTATAATTTAGAGTTCAAAAAAAGAAGACATCATTACTGCTTAGGCAGCTGCTTAAACTGACATTTACCTGACATTTTCCTCTATATAGAAAGGCATCTTATAAAATAATTTTTTTCAGGCAGAAAAGTTAAAATGGTAAATATATCAACACAATTTTTCAAGATTACTCTTTCCTTTGAAAAATGTCATTCTGGGGTTATGATATATTTGATGGGAATTGTATTCTGACTTCAAGTAATATATATACAGAAATGTCATACTTTAAAACTCATATTATTGAAAACACAGTACAGTCTATACCCCCCCCAAACAGTTATGAAAAAGGAATTCTGTGAATAAATAGTAAATATTCAGATATCATTGGTCTATTAGTTAAGGCATTACATCTAGGTGACCTAGTTGCAGATAGCATATATTGTCTAACAAAAACCGAATATAAAGCCTAATTAAATTTTTCCAATTACTTTTATAAAACTAATATAAAAATAACACTGAAACACAATTTAACTATTACAGAAGAAAAGTACAGTTTATTCTCACATATCAACAACGGTGTTCTTTAAAAAGCTAATTCAATTAAGCTGTATATTAAATTAATAAAATAACATGAGAAAAATATTTGGGGCAAATATATATTTATTAAGGTACAAATTAATATAATATTGCAAATGAAAGGGTCAAAGAAGGAAAACGTTGGAATATCTTTAGAAATGTGAAGAATGCAAGGTCATAAACCTGAATTACATGTAGCTTGTTAATGCCTATTTCAATGTGTTTAAAAAATGTTTAACACCACTAAGAAAACCATGGGCATTTATGAACATTTACAGGGTTACATAAATTAACTGAATGAAACGGCACACGATCTGAGTGTTCTAAGACATCTAATTAGTCTTGATCGAAGGCTAGTTAGCTACTGCTTTCAAGTCCAAAGAAAGTACACAAAGAAAGAGAACTCCTGCAAAACACAGAAGTGAGCTCTAAGGCTTGAATAACCTTTCACTGGGACTGATTTTCCTTTGTGATGTTAAAAAATGAAGATTGTCAAACAGATAGAGCTCAAACTTAATTTTTAAAGTAACGTAACACAAGAAAGAGATAAAAAGAACACACACACACACACACACACACACACACACAGAACTTTCAAATGAAATGCTGCAGGTTAACCGTATATAGCTGAAAACAAAAAGAAAGGAACAAAACAGGTGACACAGCTGCCCATCACTTAGCTGTGCATGGGCTGTGTTTGCTTGCTGTTTGTTTGTTTCCTTTTTCGCATTTAAAAAGCAGGAGTTAAAAGTGGAGAGTTGTCCAAATCATTTGGAATGTTTTATTCACTAAAAACCCATCGGACCTAGCAGACAGGAATTTAGCCAAATTTGTCTGAAGATGAGAGTTAACGCTGTTCATTGGACGCTGGCTCACACTGCTGTAATGAAAGTATCATAAATAAATAAATGAAGCCAATTAAAACAATGAGAGTCTTAGGATATTTGTGCCAGCGGTTAATTATTACTTGGGAAAACAGGATTAATAAATCTTGAATTTCTTTTTGAAAAAGTGGAATGTAAGCCTGGCTTTCTTCCTAGAACAGCATTTTTAAGCACAATTTTATAGAAAATTCATTCTCCCACTCAAGACAGCTGAACTGGAATGCTTTGTTATCGCAAACATACTATTTCCTGTAGGTG
Source organism: Molossus molossus (assembly GCF_014108415.1). Lineage (NCBI taxonomy): Eukaryota > Metazoa > Chordata > Mammalia > Chiroptera > Molossidae > Molossus > Molossus molossus. The sequence continues at coordinate 23,907,609 of NW_023425346.1, forward strand.
TCACTGCTAAAAATGAGCTTTGGCCAATGTAAGTTACAATACCAAAGAGGCTACAGTCCAATGACTACAAACTTTTCTTACCAAAGGCTACCTATTCATCTTCTCTCTCTTACCCCTGCAAAAAATAAAAAATATATATATATATTTAAAAAGTCAAGAATTAGAAAGGAACGTTTATTATTTATTTCATAAAAGAAAACTATCTGAGTACAATCATGTGTCCCATAATGACCTTTCAGTCAACCATGGACCACATATAGATGACTGTCCAATAAGATTATAATGGAGTTGAATTTCCCATAAGAAACACAAGGATGTGTATTTCAGGAGTGTATTTTTCTTTTCTCTGATGGGAACAATAACTTTGGGGTCTGACGGTAGATTCTCTGTCACTCACAGCACCTTGATTTTGAGTGAACAGGTTATATCCCAGTAAGTCAGTCACTGGACTGTTTCAGCACAGAGAAGACTATTCCCCAGAACTACGTACTCAGAGGGCATGACATCCCTCCCAGATCTAGCTTGATGGTCCTTAGAATACACTGCTTGAAATTCTTTGTTGAGGGCCTAAGACTCTGTCCAAGGACACAAGTCCACAGGAGCCACCTTAACAAGAATTAGGTGCCACTGCCACTTGAGTAAAAGCTTTCTGTGGTCACATGGAGCCAGCCTTGTACTTAGAAACATTTTCAGGTTGTAAAGATGTATTTCTTCCATCACTTTAGTGTGAGAGCCCTGTGTGCTAGATGAAGTCAATGGAAGCAAAAACAAATTCTCTGAGTCAAAGTATCGAATCCTCAGTTCTACATCCTCTCCATGTTAAATGTCCTTTTTTTTTTTTTTTTTTATGAAGACCACACATTTCTTAATCTGACCACGGCTCCAACATGCAATAGCAAAACCACATTATCGTGACAATCTCTTATGTTCCTTTATGTCTCCATTCTGATTGCTTTCTTTTTTTTAATCCTCACCCAAGGATATATATTTTTTTCATTTATTTTCAGATAGAGTGGGAATGAGAGAGAGACCCACACATAGATTGGTTGCCTCCAATATGACGCTGACCAGGGCCAGGGACTGAACCTGCAACTGAGGTACGTGCCCTTGACTGGAATCCAACCCATGACTCTCTGGTCCACAGGCCGACACTCTAACCGCTGAGCAAAACTGGCCAGGGCATCCATCCTGATTTCTTATTCCTACTGATGCCTAGCCCACCTTTCACTGTCTCCTGACAGTCACTATTGTGGTGATTTATGCCTTACCCAGCAACTTTCTCCTTAAAATTGCCAATCAATCCAGCCCACATTCCTGTTCATGGAGCAGCATTAACAGCTTTAATATTCTATTTCTGACCCTGTTGTAAGGAAGTCAAGGGAGGGCTAGTGGGACAGTATTGATAAAGTGTTTATGGAATCCACAGTAGTGTAAAGCCCTGGGCGTTAATGCTGCTCCATGAACAGGGGTGTGGGCTGTGGGTCACCCACCACTCCCTCACTGACTCATCCAGAGCAACTTCCAATCAAGTGGACCATTTTTATCTCTTATACCATATTTTTAATGTATCTTTTCTGTGTTTAGATATGTTTTGATGGTAAATATTACACAAATACCATTGTATTACAATTGCCTACAGTATTCAGTACAGTAGCATGCCTTATAGGCATGTAGCCTAGGAGGTATAGGCTATACTATTTAGCCTAGGTGTGTGGTAGCTATACCATCTAGGTTTGTGTAAGTGCACTCTATGATGTTTGCACAATGACAACATTGCTTAAGAGCACATTTCTCAGAATGTATCCCCATTGTTAAATGACACATTAAGGTATTCACATGAATATAAAAATAGTAGACATTTTAATTATACTTATTTTACTAGAATATGCAAAACTATTTAAATAGTTTTACTTACAGGCCCCATAAAGAGAATAACTCTAAATGAATTTTGGGAAATCAAGTTTATATCCGCATTAGCAAGAGTGATAATGATCACTTTTATTTAGAGTGGCATATGTTATACACATATCTTAAAATCCAGTCATTGGGTAATAATAAGGAATATATATACACATAGATTAACCCAATGCAGTTAGAGAAAACTGAAGAAGAAGGCAGCAGGGGGTTCAGTCTAATTTCCTAGTAACATACTAGTGACAAACCTCCTGGAATTGAAAAGTATATATATTACTAGCAGGGGGAACTCTTATATATGAAATGCGTTTAGCCTATCATAAGTAGGTTGTCTCATTTGCTTATGTTAAACCAGCCTGCAATCCATATATTTATGGGGGCATGGCTCGCTGGAAACTACTTCCAAATGCCATGTATTGATTAGAGAATAAAATGGGGGTGTTTTATGAGACAAGCCTCTTGTTCTGTGTAAGTGAGGGGACTGCACTCCTCATTTAGAAACCTTATCTGTTAATCCGGCCAGAACAGTGATAAGAGAAATGTAAGAGCTGAGGGAAGGTTTAGCTTAGATGTCCAAAATGCTTCCCTGCTTCTCCTTCAAGTATCTGAAACCTTAAAATTATTAGTAAGGTTTGGTACTGGCTAAGATCTCTGACTCTTAAGAGTCTAATTTGATAAACTGATCCTTTGGGTAATCTTGGATGTTTACAGCTGTGCCAAGTACTGTATGGCAATCAGCCTTTGTCATAAGATAAGAAAATTATTTTTAAAAGTTAATGTCTGAACACCATATCTTAGTAATCCTAAAACTCAATTAGTATATTGTTAGAAATTAACATGTAGTTTTATATAAAAGGTTATATGGCATTTATCCTTGAGAATTGGAAGAGGGATTTGCCTTTTTTAATTACTTGGGGGTTACTTAGAATGACCCAAGCAACTTTTGACTGCTGATGGTCATTAGAAGATCATACTGTGAATAGAAATTTTATAGTCAATTTGTGCTTCATATATTAGTATAATTTTACTAAGTTGATCTTCTACTTAGGGGGACAAAACATAACAGTAAAATTCAAATACTGAATAAGATTTAAATATTTTACCACAAATATATGAGCAAAGAGAGAGTCAGATTTATGAAATGAGAGCATAATACTAAAATATTTAGTCAGCACTAGCAACCATTCAAGTATTTATTTTTCAAAATATACATATACCATTAAGCATTCAATACAGGAAATGGATGTTATTTAAAGTATTGGGGGCAGTAAGAAATATAAGAAATTAGGGTTAATGAGATCATTGGAAGGTCCGGAAAAGGAGAAATACACGGTAATGGCATGATACTACATGCAGTCCAGAGGCCCAGCAGTGGTTTCTGCCTCCCAGAGGTCAGGAAGATACAAGGAATTACTGCTGATGTTTTGGCTGACCCACAAGCTGGTTGTGGCTGATCACGGATGGTCGTACATCTATGATCAGGCTCCATGAAAACTCTCTACCTGTTGGATTCTGCAAATCAGTCTCCACTACTATAAGCATAGGTCCTCAGTACCTCCTCTGCTTTCCAAAGCTCATGTCAGTGTATCTCACTGGCAGATTCCAAATCTGTACTCTTTTTACCCTTTTGATCAGAGAGTTTGGGGAATATTGATTTAAAGATTCAGAACTATGAGATCTGGAGAAAATGTGAAAGTAGTTGACAATGGATGCTGATTGCTGGTAGACATTTTTCAACTCAATATATGTATAGATTGATAAAATTTTATTTATTTATTTATTTCTTCATACTCCTCACCTGAGAACATGCTTAGAGAGAGAAGAGAGAGAGAGAGAGAGAGAGAGAGAGAGAGAGAGAGAGAGAAAGAGAGAAAGAAATATCAATGGGTTGTCTTTCATATGTGCCCCGACCAGGGATCAAACCCACAACGCAGGTATGTGTCCTGACCAGGAATTGAACCAGCAACCTTTTAGTGCATAGTGTGATGCTCAACCAACTGAGCCACTCCAACCAGGCTGATTATACAGTTTTGATCGGTGTCATTATGTTACCTAGATGTTTTAATGGGGCTATTTATTGAATAAGAGCTCAGAGTCTGTGCTAACAGCCTTCAAATAATCCACCAGTTACCCACTGTGTGTAAACAGATAATTGACCTCTTCTTTCCAAAAGATTTTCATGAAAAGCTAGTATTACACTTTCCCTTTTACATATGAGGACACTGAGCATTATGTCAATAATTACCCTCATAATTGCATTGCTTGGTTTGTAAGAATAATAATAACACCTATCGTAACTACTGATACATAATAATTATTCAACAAATGTAAGTTATTCTATCACACTAACATTTCCACATTTGGTAATAAGAGCAACCACTTTATTATTATTATATTTCTTTAGTACATTGTTTTCTAGAAAATATTTGTTTTAAACAGCTTGTAGAATAAAAAGCTGTAGAAATATATTCATTTTAAATATTCAATTTGTTAGAATTAACATTTATTTATTTATTTTTGTAAAATGGTAATGTAATTTGTATATTAATAGCTGCATTTAGAATGAACATATTTTAATTTTTGTCATTAATTTTTATTGACCCATTTTTACTGTGAATAATATTGATTGAAATTTTATATTTAATTTCTTGAAAATATAGTTCTAACATGTAGATGTTAAAATAAAATCTGGAAAAAATAATGAATCTAAAATAGAAACATGAGATTAAAAAAATTTTTAGCTTGATTTCTGACTTAACATAAATGTGTATTACTGACTTAAAAGTCCCTTAAACATGTAAGTGTATAGCATAAAACACTGCCTTTTGTGAAATGAAAGATTTAGTAGATAATTAATCATGCCAATTGTTTTAAGATGGATATTCATTTTAATGCATAATTTAAATAAAAACTACTGAATTACAGAAATAACACATGAAATCTTTGGTTTATAGGCATTTGGGAAAAGCTAAAGGAGAGCAATGAACATAAAATTTCCAGAAGAGATCACTTCAAAGTCTTTTTTTCTCTCATTTTATGGAATTTCTTCTTGTTCAAATTATGCTTACATTCAACTGACAAAAAACAAGTCCTGGGAAATAAGATATCAAAAGCTGTGAGGGAATGACTGTGATATGATTGAGCACTGTGTGGATTAGGTGAGTACTGAGTGGAATAATTTGCAGTGTATATTGAAAACAGCAAGAATTCATAGAAATAATATACATTAAAATAATAAATGATTGGTTTATTATTCCTATTGCTTGGCATGATTTTGTTGGTGATGGTTTTTAAATAAGTATGACTTTCAATAGTTCTCCCTACCAGAATTGTAAACTTAATGAAAAAATTGGAAATGCAGCTTAAATGCTTTTTAAACTTTCCTATCCATCATTCTTGGTTAGATTCTTTAGTATTTTCTACAAGCAAAGGGATTCTCCTAATAACCACAATGAAATCATCAAATCAGAAACTTAACTTGATATGTAACTATTATCTAATATAAGACTCCATTCAGATATTGCCAACTGTCCCAATAATATTTTATAAATATGTTTTTATTTTTATTTCTTTTTAAGAGAGAGAAACATCAATTGGCTGCCTCCTGCATGCCCCTTCCTGGGGATCGAGCCCAAAACCTGGGCATGTGCCCTGACCAGGAATCAAACCGGGACCTCTCAGTCCATGGGGCGATGCTCAATCCACTGCGCCACACTGGCTGGGCTCCAATAATATTTTTTTACAATAATATTTTTTACAGTAAATATTTCTATTTAGAATTACATGTTATACTTAATTGTAATGGCTTTGTCTCTTTCAGTTTGGAACAATTCTTTAAATTTCCTGAGATTGACATTTGTAATTATGGTCAGTTTTTCAAATTTGGTTTATCTGCTGTTGCCTTATGAGAAGATTCAGGCCTGCTTCCCCAGCAGTAATATCAGAGAACTGAAGCTGTATTTTTCTCCTTATATCCTATCCAGTGACTTACTATTTTCAGTTGTCCCATTATTGATAATGTTAAATAATTTGTTTAAGGTGGTGTCTGCCAGTCCTGTCTACTGAAGGTAACTCTTTTCTCCTTTGTAATTATAGATATTTTATAAAAAGATTCTTAACTAAGTAAATATCCCATTCCTGATCAATATTGAAATCATTTATTTTTTAATCTCTGACTTCTCATGGGTTCTTATTTTATTTGTTGAATTATAACCTGTGTTGTCATTATTTATTTGATTTTCAAATTATCTAGATTTGGTCAATATGAGCTCATCAAACTAGCTCTGGTACTCTTTTATGATATTTTATTACTCTTTGAGCATTTTCTTGCCTATTGCCACAAGATATTCAAGGCTTGTTTTATATTTTCCTTTCCCCAGCCCCGATACCTGCTATTTCTGCAATGAAGCCATGTTTCTTTTAATGGAAAATTGTAAACAGAAACAAATATCTGAGTACTTGATGGGTTTACTGCTATGGGTTAGCAATTGTCTCCTAAGACCACAGTGAATAGAACTCGGAAATACATGTATTGCTTTACATATATATTAGTTTCTTTATTATCTAGCTATTCATCCATCAATCCATCCACCCATCTATCTGTTGAAAAACCATGAGTTCATATTGATAACTCCAATGCTAATTCAGCACTACAAGTTTTATTCTAATTTTCTTCTTTTCCATATTTATAAAGGCCATCCTTGGCAGTGAGAAACAAACATACCCTCGATATTATTTAATATATTTGCACATGTGATTAATATCTCTATTGTAACCAGTGTCTATTTGCACTACCATCCTTTTCCCTATGTAGATGCCTCCATTCAAGATGTAAGTTTTAATAAATAAAATGACTATACAGAAATGACAACTGCCAACACACCAAACTGTAGAGCTAAAACATTAAAGAATAAATGAATAATTGAGAGATGAATAGATAGCAAAGGATGGACAGACATCAGACCAAAAGCATACCGTCCTAGAAAAATTATCTCACGTTTATACAACTATCATTTTGATAGACATAAAGCACCTTACATTACACTTTTAGCTGGACTGAATTTTTTCAGGAGCTTGTCTTTTATTCTCTGCCTTTGCCCATTTTATTCCCTCTTTGTATTTAGAGTACACCACACTCTCTCATCCTTCCCCATCCCCAAATCCCAGAAGCCCCATAGTTCTTTCCCAGTTTGACAGTCTTTTGCCATAGTACTTGCCCTTGACCTGCTCTACTTGGAAATACTGAGTGCTCTATAATGTTCCTTTTTTTCTAATGTAAGCAAATATGCAGTATAAGTAATTTCTAGAACAGAATTGCCTGTTAATCTGGCATTTAAACTTGAGTTTATAAGGGCACAAATGACGACCTTTCTTAGACCATATTTGCATATTACTAGGTCCCTTCCATCCTGAACCTTCATCCAGGGCCAGGCCAGAAGCAACACTACAGGAGGCAAACCCCACTTTTGCTCACTTCTCCTGGTAGGTAGGATTCCATATTGGTTTACTGCACTGTGGATGGTAAATTCTTAATCAAACTATGCAAACAGTAACATAAAACTTCTGATATGCGTCCAGAAAATGTAATGCATGTAATATCCCACACTTGTTTGTTCTTTGATATTTGTTGATTTTTAAATACCATTTCAGTCCTAGGAAATAGCAACATGGTAACTTGAGGAAGTATATTCTAGAAGTTCGGAATTCCACTGAATATCCAATTCCACAAAAACCCTTCTTTTTCTAAGTTTTAAATGTGGACCACAGAAACCCTTGGTCAATTCAAAATATAAGATGTTTATTCTAATCTGCAATTCTCCCTATCACTCTCCTTTCAAATTCCTTTAGCATACAGGAACACCTGTGTTCTACTCAGGATAACTTTATCATAACTCACAATGGTTTTGGCTGTTTCGACAAATATAACTTTCCTTGATGTGTCTGGAAATGAACAAATTTTCTATTTAAATCTCTCATTTTTCCCCACTGGGAAAAATAACAGAAATATCATTTATTTCAAGAACTTTCTTCCTTCTACTCAAGAATATGGCTACATTCGTAGGGACTTGGGGCAGGTTGAAGCATCAGTTTGGTGAGTTGCTGAGAGAGGAAGCTCCTGGCTTCATTAATAGTCATCGTCAGTGTAGGATGTACAGGTTGAAAAGATTCACTTTCATCTGTCTTATCCTCATTGTCTCATGCAGGTAATTACAGCATATTATGTGTTCTGACAACAAATCATCACCATGTTTCACTCCTTTTTAGCTACTTCTTTGCCATCCTTAGACCACAGGAGACATAATTACATTGGAATTTTGAGGCTATGCCAAGCCCACCTGTCAGCATTGCCATCTTTCGCATTCAGTGGTTGCCAGGAACTCCACAGAGAGGATGAAGAACTTGCCACTAATTAACTCTCAGATATTCTAAACCTATCTGGATTTTCTATTTCGCACCACTTCTCAACAGGATGTTAGTGAGAAAGAAACCACAGAGTTTATTCTCAAGATCATCAACTTGCATTTAATTAGCTGTGTTATGTTATTACTCTTCCTCTTCCCCTAGACTGTGTAATTTTAGCCAGTCTCAGGTCAGGAGAAGAGGACACCCTATGTCTGATGAGTACATAGAGTTCCCAATCAATTGTGTAACCCTGGGTCTTAGCGTAAGAAATGCAAATGTCAAGGATTTAATTATGTTCTTCTAAATTTTTGAGTCAAATAATCATTGCCACTGGTGGGAAGAATAACTGGGTTCACTAAAGAATGGGAAAAAAATTCCAGTAGGTATTATTAAACAAATATTACTTCACATGTAAATAATTCGTAAAGGATCCAGTAGCGGACTTTCCTCCCAGTTGTCTGTTATGACTTCCTGTGCATATGCTCATTCTCAAAGCCACGTTTCTTCTTTTATTTTCTATTGAATTTATTGGGATGACATTGGTTAATAAAATTATATAGGTTTCAGGTGTACAATTCTAACACATGCAGAGCCACTTTTTAAAAGCAACTGAAAAATGCAATTTGTAGCCTTCCACCAGAAAATGTAAAAAACAAAGACCAACACCAGGTCTTGCTCTGGGAAGTTCAAAACATCCTTGAAATCTGTATTTCTCCCTTCCACCAAACCGCCTCCTCTAACACCACAACTTCTACCACAGGGACTATGGTAACGAGGAAGATCAATAACAAAACCAGTACTTGCCTGAAGAGTTTTTAAATATGCTAATTCTTAGACAACAATCCAGAGTTACAGTATCATAATTTTTAGAAGAGAGGTAAGCTAGTATTTATATTTTATAAATAATCCTGATGATTATTTTCTTCAGTTTGGAATATCCTACCCTACATGATAGTGTGTATCATATATGAAATATACAAACTGGCCTTACAAGTTAAAAAATAAATTTTATTTAAATAAATAAAAAACTCAGACTTGGGCTTTATGAGAAAAATCACTTAAATGGATAATTGCAAAAGATCAGAAGAAATATTGTGACCTAATTTCTCTGCTCACATGCTAGAGACATTAGAGTACAAATCAATATTCTTAAACATTTACAATCTAACCTCCACAAGACCATCCATGGTTTCAGGAATGCCTATCTTTTAATTTAGAATATGAAATGATGGAGGAATAGTAAATGGATAATAAAAACTAAGCCTAATTATACAAAAATAGCGAGCCGTTGGTTTAAATAAAGTTATTTAAGGAATTCTACATGGCTGTTAGAATTATTCAACAAATCTTTCTTTTTTTTACTTTTTTTTTTTTTTTTATCCTTACCCTAGGACAATTTTCGATATTTTGTTCAGATAGAGTGGGAGGGAGAGAGAGAGAGAGAAACATCGATGTGAAAGGGACACATCAAGTGGTTGCCACCCACACAACCCAACCAGGGCCAGGGCCAAACTGCAACCGAGGTACATGCCCTTAGCGGGAACCGAACCCGGGTCTCTTTGGGTCACAGGCCAATGCTCTAACCGCTGAGCCAAACCGGCCAGGGCTCAACAAATCTTTATTGAATTTTTCTGAATCAGGAAATAGGTTAATGCATTAACATATTGTGCTTCTATATCTATTTATATGGAAAACTGCTCACAATATATTTTTAAATATAAAGGTCAGTGACAAATAGTAGGCACAGTATGATTTATGTTGAAAATACACATAGAACAGATGCAAGTGGAGATGAACACAGAGACCAAGACCTTTATACTGATAATCTGTAAGTGTAAGAATCCTAGGTAATGTTTTCTTTTCTTTTTTTTTTTTATCCTCACCCGAGGACATTTTTCCATTTTTTGTTCAGGTAGAGTGGGAGGGAGAGAGAGAAACAGAGAGAGAGAGAGAAACATCGATCTGAAAGGAACACATCGAGTGGCTGCCACCTGCACAACCGACCAGGGCCGGGGACAAACTGCAACCGAGGTACATGCCCTTAGCAGGAACCGAACCCGGGTCTCTCAGGACCGCAGGCCAACGCTCTAACCGCTGAGCCAAACCGGCCAGGGCATGTTTTATTTTCTTATGCACTAATTCTTTTCAACCAGGCTCACAACTTTACCTCGTCCTTCCCAGGGGACATGTCATGTGCCACCTTCTTCTACTTACTTCCTCACATGCTCCATTTGCTTTAGACGAGAGTCTTGAGAAATGACATGCAGAGAAGTAAGGGGTATGATAATCAGGTCATCTTTGGCAATAGTTAGGGTTTAAAAAAGACAGCTATGACTGTAAAGAGAGATATAAAATTTTCATTTAGATAAAACTTTTTTCATAAATTAGTCTTGAAAGTTCTGCTTGATTTTAGATATTTTAGGAGAGAACGTACCCATAGCAGAAAGTCCTCCCACCTATTCTCTCCATGGACAAGCACAGAGAGCGCCATGTCAGGGTCAGCGGGGAGGGATCTAGGGCCCAGCTCCCTCGTGTGAAGAGCAGCAGACACGGTTGTGCAAGGAAAACAACTTGATTCTCACTCCCACCGGCCTGGGTGCACCTCTTCTCTTGGAACTTCTCCCAAAAATGTGTTGCTTTAATGAAAATGGAATACTAATATGGGTTTTTTTCCCCCAAGCTCAGAAGATGTTTTAAACCAAGTTTGTTACCTAACCATTGTCCTCTAGCAAACTAGACTGCTCCATATCCCCATCCAAACCCATCCCCATCATCCCTTTGTGCTGAATTTGCAATTCATCAGAAACAGTTGATGGAGACTATGTGGATTATTTCAGTAGGGAAGAGCAATTTACCTTGAGGAGGGGCATGTGTTGGGGACTCTGGAAAGCCAAGGTTAGTCAATGGAAGTAAGAGATGAAAAGGAGAGAGTGAGGAATTAAGAAAAATCAGGTTTGTTTAGTGAGACACTCAAAAAGTCAAGGGCATTCATGAGTGGCCCCCCGAAAAAGAAAACCTAGTCAGCAATGTCTCGTCTTATGTCATTGGAGAGGAAATGAGACCTCTAGATAAAAGCATGACTTCACGTTTTTCACCCAAAATACAATTTTCTGTATTACATCTCTTCTGTTTAAAACACCAATGGTGGTTTCTGTGTTTTTGACTGGTATGTAGGCTCACTGTGGAGACAGATGTTAAACAAAGAAACACAAAAGTAAATATAATCATACAGTGCTAAGATTGGAAAAAAAAAAAAAGAAAAAAATTACTTATATAACCTCAGAACAAGTGGGTGAATCTATTTTAGGTTGTGGGCAGGCCCAGATACATTCTGATGAAAAATTTCATTTATCTACACTCTTGTCCTTTGTGGATAAAAAGGGGGCACTGTAATAAATCTAACTGAAAGTAACCTCACAGGGTGATCTGATCATAAATCCCTAACGGGGCAGCTTCTGATGGTAGTCAAGCCTCAGGCCTATAACTTCTTAGCAAACTGTTTATCTTTGTTTTAAGTAAACCCTGCCCATTGTCTCTGTGAGTGTAGGTTACCACACTTTTGAGATGCCCCTTTTTCAGACCTCTGGGGAATTTAATCACCCTCAAAGGAGTGCCTAACCTTGTAATCCAATCCTGCAATTCAATTCCCACCTTGCTTTCTTCAGTGTCCATGTAATCTCTCTTATGTTACCTCCTTAATTCTAAATGTATAAAAGAAATTTCAAAATCATTCTGGGAAGGATTTTCTCAGTCAATTGAGATCTTGCTTCCAGGTATGTCCTCTGTTTGGTCAAAATAAAAAAATTAAAAAAAAAAAAATAAGAGAGAGAGAACAACCCTTAAATAAATTTATAAAATATCTCTACAGGTATGGCTTTTATTTTTTTATGCTGACAACCTAAAGTTTTTATGTACTTGGTAGGTTTCAATTCCTACTCCTCAGTGAGTCCCAAATCTTGAATACTTGTTCCGACATCTCTCTCATGCTCTAAGTTTTTCTTCTCTCCTACTTCCTGGCTACCGTTACCTGCTTTTATCTCAAATTCAACATGTTCAAAATCTTATCACCCTCCCTTGAAAATCTTCTTTTTGCTTCTTCCTTTTCTATATTTCTATGACATCAGTCTCTGCATTAAAATGGCAGCTAAAAACTCTAGTTCATTTTTATTAGACTAATTTGGATGAATTCTATTGCTGGACTTCACAATAAATCTCCCGGCTTCTAATTTTCCCCTACTCAGTCTACCTTAAACCCACTGAGAAGTAAATCTTTAAAACCAATTCTGGCTGTGTCACTCTTTTTTTACAAAAATCTTCAGAAGCTTTTATGTACAGACCAAAACTCTGACATCAAATCTACCCATGAATTACCTATGCACATTCTAAAAATTCAATCCCACAACTCTTCTCACGTAACCATACTGGACAACGAGGGCTTTGCGCATGTATCTTCTGCTTGTCTGTTTTTTGTTTAGTCTGTTCAGTCCAAGGAACATATCCTATTTTTTACCTTTTCTGTCTTATGTCCACACATTCTCTAACACTTTCTTAAATTTCATGTCATCCATAAAAAAATTCTTGGTGCTTCATGAGAGATATAATTGCTCTGTTCAATGTTCATTGTGTGTTTTTTTTTTCTTTGTACAATTCACATGACATCTTTCATATGTTATTTATGTGATTTTAATATCCCCTTATTCCTCCTTGATGCTTAGAAATCTCTCACACGTGTGTGTATTCCTTAGTGCATACAGTAGGTGCTCAAGACTGCATCAAAATCCCTCAAGGATGTTTAATAATACAGGCAGAACAGATACAAATGGTAACATCCAGTAAGTGATTACAATTGAGAAGCAAAATTGATCTTTAGCTTGAGAAGCCTTGCATTCAAAAGGTTAATTAGTTATCATACTGGTGTGGTAGGGAAACGTGTGAACGTTTTCTCCAGGAACAGGCTTAATAATCAGGTACTTTATACTTCAGAACTGCATCATTACACCTGCTGAAACTAAGCCAGGTGTTAACCTAAAATTAAAAATTTTAAATGAGTGGCACAGATTCAGGCAGAAACTCAAATACTGTCTCAATTACAGAGCAAGGACAAGGGATTTTTTATTTATTTTTTTATGAGAAAAAGAAGAAAATAATTACATTAATAGAGAAAATAAATTCATATTGATGTTAACAAGCTGTACATGGCTGGTTACTGATTCTGTCTGTAGATAGAGTCCATAACATCAGTCCTGTGGTCAAGATGGCTGGTGTTCTGTTTGGGAGACAATGGTCTGGCCCAGTCCAGAGGTCTGGCTTAATTCAAACAGTCCAGAGGTTCAAGGAGCAAGGCATGTACTACAGTTCCTCTGGAATTTCTGCTCTGCTTTATTTTAAAATGGCTTCACTTATTTTAACTTTTATATAAGAAATCAGTTAAGTGGAACTTTTGTTAAACCTTGCTTTACTCTCAGACAGTTCATTTGATAAGCTGACAATTTCTCCAGGTCAATCTGTTGTAGCTATGATGATTGCTGGAGAAATCTAATAAGCACAAAGTAATATCCATAGCAGAATTATTTTTCCCAGATATCTTTTACTTTCTTTTTTTTACATTGAGTTCTACTTGCACCATGAAATCTGAGATTTTACTTCTTCTCAAACAATGTCTTAAAACTTACAAGAATCTAGTTCCATTCTCTTCACAAATCATCAGATACCTAAAAACAAAGTATTTTTTCAGACCAAATTTCTTTTCTTTTTTTTTCATCCTCACCTGAGGACATTTTTGCATTTATCTTCAGATAGAGGGGGAGGAGGAGAGGGTGGAAGAGAGAGTAACATTGATGTGAGAGAGACACCTCAAGTGGTTGCCACCCACACGACCCCAACCAGGCCAGGGACAAACTGCAACTGAGGTACATGTCCTTAGCGGGAACCAAACCTGGGCCTCTCTGGTCCACGGGCCAATGCTCTAACCACTGAGAAAAACTGGCCAGGGCCAAATTCCTTTTCTTTACAATAAATAATCAATAATAAAAAAGATTAGAATAGTTCTTGTTGATGATGTTTATCTATGATAGCTGAATTTACCAGAGGATTTAATGAGATAGGGTAAAACTTGAATTTTTTAATTCTTCTACCAAGGGGAAGTAGGAAGTGGTAGGAATTAATCATTTTAGTCCTTTATATTATTGGATGCCAACAGACCGAATTTTCTCTGACAAGGAAGGTGGTGTACAATAGTCTCTCAACACTACCACAGCTCGGCTTTGATACCATATATCTGAAAATAAAAATCTGCAACTCAATCTCAAATTTCAGTGGCAGCATATAAAAAATCTGTTGGCAAGAACTACAAAAATAAGTTTTCATATTTAATTTTGTCAAATGCCTTTCAATTCATTTCTCCTCTGTTTGGTAAGTTTGGGTTTTGTACAATTATCAGGAGAAAAATGAATGAGAAAATAAATGACTTTTCTTTCTAACATTTACATAGAAATGTATGTAGTGACTGGATGGATGATGAGTCTCTAAGTCAACAGTATGAAAATAATTTAAAAAATAAAATTGAATGGTAGGAGAAATTTAAAAATGAAACAGGACAGGCAACTATCTCTCATCACTTAATTTAAACCAAAAAGATGATATCTTTGCTTATAAATGTATTACATGACAAGAATCTATAACCTTGGGTAACACTTGAACTCAAACTGGTTTTCTATTAGCAAGAAGTAAATTTATTCACACATTTAAAAAAAAAAATGAAAGAAAAAGAACTCTTTGCTTTCCAAATGGGCCTGGAATATTTGTAAATATGGTTTCTCAGACTCATACACTGATTAAAGAAGAGATACACACCTCAAGAGTAGAAAAGAGAAAAACAAATAGACATAATCCTGACTTGGATTAGAATAAAGTTTATACTGTCTTAGTAACATTTTTGTTACCTTAAAGGAAAAAGAGTGACATCCTTACCAAAAATTTTCAGCCATGAATTGACATGATCTCACAGTTTAGCACACAGTCTAGCATTTTACTTATATTCCTATTTACTTATGTTTTCAAATCTATATAAATTGGCATTCCAATCAGAATATAAATTTATTAAGTGAAAATATTTTAATTGAATAGAGCATAATGCTTAAAAAATAGTAATTCCTGTCCGGCTGGTGTAGCTCAGTAGTTGAGCATTGACCCATGCACTAAGAGGTTGCCGGTTTGATTCCCTGTCAGGACACATGCCCAAGTTGTGGGCCTGATCCCCAGTGAAGGGCATGCAGGAGGCTGCCAGTCAATGTTCTTTCTCATCGACGTTTCTTTCTCTCTTTCCCTCTCACTTCCTCTCTCTCTAAGATCAATAAAGGAAAAAAAAAAGTAAAAAAATAATAAAGGATCCTTTAAAAGTAATTTCTTCCATAGTTATAGATGGCAAAATTACCTTTGTGTCTTTTTTCTGCCAGAAAATTTGCTGACCCTTTCTTTCTTTTGTAATCTATATGTCTATTTTTATGATAACACATTTTACTTAGTTCTATATTCAGTAAAAAAAATAAATAAATAACCATCTAGATTAGGTCAATGGTTGTCTTAATCTTTTAGGACATAATGTCTCTTCAAAATATGTTCGTCTTTAACTATACAAAATGGTAAAAAAAAATATGTTTGAGAATACAAATTCATAGTTTTCAGGGTAAAAATAAAGATTCTGTTGTAAATATTCTATGTCCAGCCAAAAAATACTTTCAACTTAAGGTAACAGAAATATAGTCTTAGTCATTAAAAACCTAAGAAGTTTACATTATAGGGCTTTGGATTTTAAGGTGGAAATGTGAGAAAGATATGATCATACTCAAGAAGAATGTAGTGAAATAAAAATAATTACTAAAACAAAAAATGCTCTTGTGAATAAAGTCAGAATACAAAATAATTTTAGGAACTAAAATGAATTAAATAGAGATACTGAGAATATTTACATTTTAATAATATATAAATAATAAACAATTGAAAAATAACAATTAAATGATGAATCTCTTGGAAAATGCTGACTACCAAATTGAAACAGGGAGAAACTGAACTAATAAATTAAGACCTACCATCAAAACACCCATTGCCTACTGTGTTTAAAAGATGATTTCTAGTTTTATCAGTGGCATGTATTTTCATTTCATTTAAACTATTTCAGAATGTACAGAGAGACAATGAAAACGTTTCCCAAAGAGTGACATTCTAGACACTCTGAATAACCCTCTTGCTAAAGACAACATTAAGCATTGAAATTCTCACATGTGTACATTATATATTTGTAACTGAGCTGACAAAGAAGAACAGAATCTTTAGAGGCCAAAACAAAGTGAAAGTAGAAATCTTGGGATATAAATGTAGGTGTTTATGGACCTATGATTTGTATTTTCTTGGATTCTCAAAGTATGTATCAGGCATAGAGGCTACAATATGGCCTAGGTATAAGGTAAAAAGTGCTGTAAGAGATTTATACATAACGCTTGGGTCCCAAAGAGTCATGCCATCAGTGTAAGGCAGCATGAGAGGTAAACATCAGACAGAGGAGGACAGCAAGGAAATGCACCTGCTTCAACTTTGGTGCTGAATGAAGGGCAAACATTTCTATCATGGGGATTTGTGACCACGAGACACACTTCAAGTGGGTCTGCAGTCACCTTTGTTGGTCAAAAGTCTTTGTAATTTGACTTCAGTTTTGATGTTTGACTAATGACAACTTTCAAGCCCCACAATTTCCCTTTTCTCTTTTGCCATGTTGAGCAAGGTCATTAGAAATAAAACAACAACAGTAAAAAAAAAACCAAAAAAACCCACACAGACAAAGAAACAAAAACCCTGTATTTTCCTTCCCTTGGTGCCAGTGGGAAGTTTCAATTATTCAAACCCCATCCCTCAAAGGGAAACGCTCACTCTGTCCCTCCTCCCAACCACAATTTTACTTCTAGTCTCACTTCCCTCTTGACACTTGAACCAACTTACATGTGCCCTGTTCTTCCCAGAAAGTCCTATGGTGTGTGAAATAAACCTTTGCCTGGGTGCATGGTGAATGCGGTGTCCTCAGCCTTAGTGTCTGGACGATCCCTTCAGAGAAGTCCTTCCCACCCTCCGAGGGGTTACTCTAAAATTTACACTTAAAACTAAATGGAATTGTAAACTTAAAAATATATATATTACTGCACTGGGTGCCAGTAGTGTACCAGGCCCCATTTGTAGTCCTGGTGCACACAGATGCCATGACTTCAGCTGCTGGTAGTTGACAGTTGTTCTCTGATGAACTGGCCCTTGTAGAATGGGCACACCCTTGCCTGGGAGATTATACCACCTCGGGAAGTACCCGTCAGCCAGTGATTGGCTGAAACTGGGGATGGGGACTATTAAGAACTGTGAAGATTCTGATATGTTACCCTCTTTACAAGCTAACAAGTTAGCTTTGCACAGTTTTATGAACGCTTGCAGAAGACACAAAATTTCATGGTCAGAGACAAAGAAATGTATTACTCACAGTAATAGCAATAGCCAGAGTAGCAGAGTTTGCTCCCAGGGCCCCCGTTCTCACAGGGAAACATGAAAGGGCCAGGCAACAATTGTGCATGAAGTGAATCGTGTTACAGGAGAATCTTGAGCTTAGGGAACAGAATCTTTAATAACAGCCTATAAGCTTACATTGCTTTTGACCCAGCAGGAGACATTATCTTTATTATACAATACAGTAAATAAATCTATCCTTCACTCCAGAAATAGACACTATCTCTAGCTTCCAAGGCTGTTTACTATAGAAACAATTTTTAAAATATAGTCCAGTCAGTGCCTCTGCTCATAAGATAGACAGAAACACTAGACAACTATAGAGAATTGGCTCCCAACAGATGGGTTTTTGTTACCAATCTACCATTATACATTTTGAATTTTTTTTTAATAAAAAAAGAACTATATCAGGCATCATAATAAATGTAAGTGATATAAGCTCTTCAATTAGAAAAGTAATGATTATCAAAATGATAAAACAATCCCAGCTGTGTACAATATACAAGTCATAGTATACCCTAAGAAAACACACACACAAAAGTTTGCAATAAAACTATAGAAAAATATTTGCCAGGCAAATACAGGGGTTGGCAAATATAGGTTTACAGTTGTGAGTATGCGAAATAGAATGAATAAATCAATAGTAATAATCATAACCAGAATGTCTTTTTCTATACAAACAACTGTAAAACTACTTTGCCCACCCCTGTATTTACCAATAGAAAGCTAGCATTGCTATATTAGATATAACAGACTAAATGTAAAAGGCCTTACCAGACAAAAGACAAATCTGGTTTTGCATAAAATAATAATGTTAATTTGTATGCTCCCTGATGCAGATTTAAAATACATAAAGTAGTGATTTTGAACTGGTGTGCTGCAAGAATTTTGAAAACATGCAATACCTGACTATTTAGTCAGGGGTATTGATGTCTTTCTTCTTAGACTGTCAAGTAAAAAAATGACAACAGCCAACACAACAATAGCCATTCAGTGTGAATGAATCAAAATTATACTTGTTTTCTTTGTCAGATTGACAAAAAGATATATTTTTGGTGTGCTGCAAAACTTCGGTAATTACTTTATTAAGACAAATGAGATGAAAAAGTTTGAAAATCGCTGCTATAAAGAAAATATTGAGAGAAAGCAGAGATTAATAACATTATTATTATGACAGAATATGATAAACACATCCATCTTAGTAACTGAGAGATCTGACAGGTAAAAAATCTGTAAGCATCTGTAAGAGTTCAACACTACAATTAGCAAATTTAATTTAGTGGGCATTTACATAATCATGTACTTAGTGAAAATAGTATGGCCAACTATCAGGTACTAAGTAGCAAAACCAGTATGATAAATTCCAAAAAATTTTTATCATGCAAATCACATTCTCTGACTACAATTCAACAGTAGTCAATTAAGAAATTAACAGCAATCAGATAATTAGAAACATCAAAAAAGTTTATAGATGTTGAACACACCTTTAAGTAATCCATGGTACAAAAAAGAGTAAAACAACTCATAGTGGATATTAGACTTAATTTAGAAATGAGCGATAATGAAAATATTGTATATTAAATATCAGGTAATACAACTAAAGCAATTATCAAAGCAAAATATATTAGCTTAAATTGTTCATTTTAGAAAATAAAAAAAGACTAAATAGTAATGGTACTTTTTGCTCAAGTGAAAAATGCAGGAATCATCCATTTTCTTCAATTAGCCTCAAGTTTCATAACCAGTCCATCCAAAACCTTTTAAACTCATCTCATACCTGTTCAATTTTCTCCATGTTCTCTGCAACTACTATAATCCAAGTCACTTTTTTTCTCTTGCCTGCAGTATTTCAACAGCAATGGTCATCTTGTTGCCTTTTTGCTTTCCTAAAATCCATTTCCCCTGAAGCATTTACTATAATCTGTGAAGTATGGGTCAGATCACATTACTAAAACTGTTAACACTGTCAGGAATGCCCTGCTCTCTGATTGTTGCAGGACCAACTTTTCAACAGTATTCCCATCTCTATTAGCTTTCTGTGCTATCATGCTCTTCCCCGAGCCTCAGAAGACTACAACCCTGGTGCCGTCTGGGCTGTGTTCTCACCTGAAGCTCAAGGTCCTCTCCCAAGATTCCGCACCTGGTTGTGCAAAGTCAGTTTCTTGCAGCTGTAGGACTGAGGTTTATATTTTCTGCCAGGCTGTTTCCTAGAGTTCTCGCGGCAGCTAAAGGCTGCCCCCAGGTCCTGGCCATGCAGCTGTCTCAGTGTAGGGCATTTTTTCTCCAAGGCAGCAGGGCCCTCTCTTTCTAATTGGTGAAGATGGGGGCTTATATAACATAATGTAATCAAGGGAGTGACTATGCCATCCTCTTTGCCATATAATCTAGCCTAATCAGTTCAGAACTGTAACCAGAGGAAGTGTGGGGGTGGAGGGTGTCCTCGTTCTCAGCTGTTACTAGTGGATTCTTGTGATCTGAGAGAAATAATTTTCTTAGACTTGCACTGACGAGTGATTTTTATTTCTGTGGACTTACATTCCTGAGTTTCCAAAGTCCATTTCCCTTTAGCAGGGCTAAATTCAAAGCCAGTGTCCGGAGTTTTTATTCCATATTGGAGCAGTGTCCAATCTTGTATCAGGTTAGTTTAGCTTGTGTTCCCTGCTGCAGTCCATCAGTCCGTTGCATGTGGAGTCTCCATGGCTATGGACGGAACACAAGTGATGCCAGGAAGCAGACTCAAGAATGCCCCAGAGCCAGGAGCCAAGCAACAAGAGCCAAGAGAATTCCTATGTTTATGGGATTATGTATTCTCAAATTTTTGCAGGCTTGTATCAGCCACACCTACCTATTCTGGCCAATGATCTCTGTCCCCAGGTTTGACTGACAGACAAGCACCTTCCCCATGTCACCCCAACTTCACTGCACATGCATCGATCTCCCCTTTGTTGGACTCCTTCCCTCAGTGATCTGCAGAGAATGTGCTAGTGGTTCCCTGGGGAGTGCAAAGTTGTAATTTTCTGGTGAAGCTACCCAAAGGCTATGTTTATGCTTTTGCTCCTTTTCTATTAATAATAACTAGCTAATTTAAACAGTATTAAAACTAGTTACCCAAAGATGTGCCCTTGTGGTATGTGGATTGTTTTGAGCTTAAGGCAACCAAGGCCCTGCTTGCTCAAGAGAAACTTCTACCCCTCCCTTATCTATTTGGAAGAATTTAAATTAGGGATCTTGCCGGTGATGAGAGATGATCAGATATATCCTTTTTGACCTTTCTATATGGCATATACTAATTACTGAACATCTGCTCGTCTTATCCTCCTGCAATGACTTTCCTCCCCTGTGAAGTCCCAAGGTGCCTTACTTTGCCCTTAGCTCAGAATACCATACATACCTCATTTTAACTTTCTGTCCCCGAACCATGCATGTATATGGGATTTCAGACTGTCTCACATGTGTGGGGTTTCTTTATGTACATATAATTAAATACAATTATTTTTGTCTTATTAATCTGTCTCATGTAGGTTTATTTATTAGACTGGGTGAAAAAAATCTTGAAAGGATGTTTCTTCCTCCCAACATAGAAGAGCAGCTATGCCAATGTATTCATAGGTTTTATTCATACTCAACGCACAGGGCTTACACAGGGTATGTGTATCAGACAGTGGGAACTTTGGGGACATCTTAGAATTCTGCTTTCCACCTGATCTATTTTTTCTTTTCTTGATTTTAGAGTGAGAAGAAATGAGAGGGAGAGAGAGATAGAAACATCTGTGAGAGAGAACATGGATTGGCTGCCTCCTGTATGCCCCACACTGGAGATCGGGCCCAGAACCTGGTCATGTGTCCTCACTGGGAATCAAACTGGCGACCTCTTGGTGCATGGGTCGATGCTCAACCACTGAACCACACCAGCCAGACTCTACCTGATCTATTTTGTAAACCCTTGTTTAATACTTAAAATAACTACCGTTCTACTACCTTCTTAATTTATTGTTTATTTTTTTGTTTTTTAATACAACTATTATTAGAGTAGACAACTTGTCTCTCTTTTCTATTGCTGTCTTACTGTACTTATCAGAGCCTGAAGCATGGAAGATATTCAATAATGTTGCATTTTTTAATAAATGATATGATGATATCTGAAAGAATATGGCCATTGTAGGAGAGAAAAACAATTTTTCTTCTACCTTTTTAGGTTATTAGCTAAGACCCTTTAATAAAAGACAGATTAACGGGAGAAAAATGAACAGAAGTTTAATAATATATATCTTTGCTATGTACATGGGAGACACCCAGCAAAACTAAGTAATGCCCCCAAAATGGCCCAAGTCCCCACCTTAAATATTGCCTTTAGCTAAAGACAAAAGAAAGATGTTGAGAAGTTGTCATAGACAGTTAATGGGAAAATGGGAGCTTAATAGGAAAAAAACATAGTAAACAAGAATACTAATACAGATTTAAGTTGTTGCCTTTTCCATTGATGAAAATTTTCTATAGATTTAGTAATTTTTCTCTTTCTAGTATAGAGAGGGAGACACCCTTAAAAATGGAGTTTTTCCTTATAAATATATCATACAGAAGGATAATTGCTACTTGGTATTCAGAGATTTTTCTGTCTGCTGTTTCTTAATAATAACCAGCTCAAAATAATTTTTATGCTATAGAAGTATATTTTGGGGTGACATATTCTACTTCCCTTCATTATTACAATTTTGGGGGAAGAAAAAAAAAAAAGCTATTTTTATCTCTACCTTACAAATTAACACCAGTAAGAAATATAGATGAGATATCTGATGAAATATATAAAGATATAAAGCATACGTAATACAAAGTATACACACACCTACATACATTCCTTATAGACTGAAGAGACATATCTAATACCAAATTGAGAGCTATAAAATACAATTAACAAGTTTTTAAAATACAAATTATAAATTTATAAAACATTACACACACACACACACACACACACACACACACACACAATTAGTAACTGTGGAACCTAACATCATAATTGTATGACCAGAAATCTGAACCTTCTTGCAATGTGATCTTTGGTTCTGCTTGAGTAACTAAGCATTTTTGCAGTTTAAACTCTGACTCTGTCTATGTGACATTCCACTGTACTCCCTGTATTGTTCGTCTAAGCACAAAACTTTTTTTCAAGATTATTTTGCAGGCTCCAAGGAAAACTGACCTATTGACCTATGTTTTTTTAACTTTTTTTTTTTTTTTATCCTCACCCAAGGACATTTTTCCATTTTTTGTTCAGGTAGAGTGGGAGGGAGAGAGAGGAACAGAAAGAGAGAGAGAGAAACATCGACGTGAAAGGAACACATCGAGTGGCTGCCACCTGCACAACCGACCAGGGCCGGGAACAAACTGCAACCGAGGTACGCGCCCTTAGCGGGAATCGAACCCGGGTCTCTCAGGACCGCAGGCCGACGCTCTAACCGCTGAGCCAAACCGGCCAGGGCTTGACCTATGTTTTGTGACCTCTTGCTGACCATGCTTTATGATACCCACCTGCAGCCATAGCTCATACCCCACCTGCTAATCCTAAATTAGCTAAAACTAGAAAGCTCCATTGCTCTAGACAATCAGCAAATGTATAGTGAATACTTGTGACTTTACTCTTCTTACCAACCAATCTTCTGAAAGGTCAGCTCTCAGCAGTGCCTGACTTTACAAATTCTGCCCCACTCTCCCTTTTTTTAACCACTTTCAATTTCTACTAAGAGCTTCGTCTCCCTGGCTTGCAAACTTACTTCTTATGAATAAACCTGTCTTAATTTAAATTTCAGAGTCTTGGAAATTAGATTTTTAATAGAGAATGGTACCAAATGTTAGACTTCAGTCCTTGAGTTTGGCTAAGAAAGAATTCAGCGCCTCTATTCAGATATAAGTAAAAGTTTATTTAAAAAGTCACAGGGGTAGAAGAAGTGAGCCATAAAAGAAGTGAGCCAGCTGGGCTGTGTGGACTCAGGAAACAAATTATACAGGCAAAAGAAGAGCCCTTAATTATTAAAGTCTGGGGATTTTAGGCAAGGATCTCAAGAATATGCATCATCTTTCCAGGTGTGTCCTTTCAGGGTCTTGGTCTCTACTGATTGGTCAGCCCCAGGGCAGGGGGCTGTTACTCATTTCAGCTGATCCTGATGGTGGCATCTCGTTTAGCCGCTTTGTGGCCTGAAACTGAAACAGCTGAGGCCTAGATGTTATCTCTAGTTTGACCAAAGCTCTGTGTCTGTGGTCTACAGACTTGAAGCTTTGTTCCTAAGATTATTTGATGCAGGTCAGAACTTCATTGTCCCAAGGGCCTAATGCTTATGGGAGTGGCTATACAAGGGTTTGTATGGGAGTTGTTTGAGGTTAGTCTTCAGCCCCCTTGTTCCTCCTCTATGGGGTCTATCATGTTTACCTACATGCTAGTTTTAGGTGAGGAAATTTCAGCAGAGGGTCCAAACCACATGAACAGTGATATGAAAGGTCAGGGGGTCTAGACCACACGGCCAACAATATGCTAGGGGAGGAAAGTGGATGAGGTCCCACCCTGCTGTACTTGTTCTCCCATTGCTAGGCACCTGGGGCTTTCTGCCCTGGTGACCTTCTGTACTTGGTCTGTTGTTCCTTCTTTGCTCTTATCTTTCTAACTTACTACTATATCCAATTGACATAAGAATGATATATAATAAGAATATACACCTGGCCCATGTGGCTCAGTGGTTGAGCATCAACTCATGCACCGAGAGGTCACTGGTTTGATTCCTGGTCGGGGCATATGCCTGGGTTCTGGGTTTGATCCCCAGTAGGGGGCATGCAAGGGGCAGCTGATTGATATTTCTCTCTCATTGATGTTTTCATCTCTCCCTTTCCTTTCCTCTCTCTCTAAAAATTAAAAAAAAAAAAATTAAAGAAACAGAATATACAAATTTTAAGAAAAAGACAAACATAAGATTTATTTTAATCCATTATTTCAACAGCTTGGAATTGAAGATCATTTAAAATTATTGTTCTACTAGAAGATTGGAAATGCCAAATTGTTTGTTTGTTTTTATTAAATTGCATGCTATATTTTAAAATGCAACATAATTTATTCATTTAAAATAAATTATTTATTTTATCTTAAAATAATTTAATTTATTCAATTAAAATCAAAATACTGATATAGATTTATATTTGAATAAAGGCCAGGCATATATATATATATATATATATATATATATACACATTTTTATGAAATATTACATAAATAGACATTTATAGCTAGTTAAATATTCTCCTCACTGAAGGTAATAGAGGTTTTTTGAATCATTTTATTCTAACTACAACACATTTATTTATTTATTATTTTTTGTTAATCCTCACCCAAGGGAGAATTTTTTTTCAATTAATTTTTTTTTTTTTTTAGAGAGAGTGGAAGGGAAAAGGGGAGGGGGAGAGAGCGAGAAATATCTATGTGAGACACATTGATTGGTTACCTCCTGCACAAGCTCCTACTATGGATGGGGATGGAACCTGCAACCTAGGTATGTGCCCTTGACTGGGAATTGAACTGGAGACCCTCTGGTGTTTGGGCTGATGCTCTAACCACGAGCCACACCACCAGGCTACAAGACTTTTATTTAAATTTAAAAAAGATAAAAACAAATCCCCTGCCAAAAGTTTAAATAATCTGCTAAATGTTGGTGGCACAGCTGACAGAATTTTTTGTTGTTATTACAAATTCATATTTTCTTTGCTTTTCATTATAAATTTGTAGCTTGTGACCTGGAAAAAAAATGTTTGAGTATTAGTTTTAATGGAGTCATTTCCAACTAGGCAATAGACCCTTTAAAGTATCATTGAAAGCATAATGCATAATATACTCAAAATTAGTCAAATATGCCCTGCTGGTTTGGCTCAGTGGTTTCAGTGTTGGCCTGTGGACCAAAGAGTTGCAGGTTCAATTCCAGTTAAGAGCATGTACCTCAGTTGTGATTCCATCTCAGGCCCTGGTCACGGTCATGCGGGAGGCATCCAGCCGATGTGTCCCTCTCACATTGATGTTTCTCTCTCTCTCTCTCCCTCCATCCCACTCTATCTAAAGATAAATGAAAAATTATCCTCGAGTGAAGATTAAAAAAATCAGTCAAACATGAAAATATCAAATATATAAGATTATTTTTGTTACAGAAAAGCAAATCAAAACCACAATGGGTTAGCACCTCACACCAAATCTGTTAAAATGGCCTAGGATATGGAGAAAAGGGAACTCTTGTGCACTATTGGTGGGAATATAAATTGGTACAGCCACTATGGAAAATGGTATGAGCTTCCTCAAAACATTAAAACTAGAATTACCATGTGATGTTGCCACCCACTTCTGTGTATATATTTAAAGAAAACGAAATTGACATCTTGCAGAGATATCTTCACTTTCATGTTCATTGCCAAATTTTACAATAGCCAAGGTATTGAAACAACGTGTCTGTCTACAGATAAAGGAATAAAGAAAATGTGGAGAATATATACACTAAAATATTATTCAGCCTTAACAAAAGAAGTAAATCCAGCCATCTGTGACAACATGGATGGGCCTTGAGGACATCATGCTAAGTGAAGTAAGCCAGACACAGAAAGACATGTATTGCATAATCTCACTTATATGTGGAATCTAAAATAGTCAAACTCATAAAAACATAGAATTGTATTTACCAGGGGTAGAGAACTGGGGGAAATGGAGAGATGTTAAAGTTTTAGTTATGCAGATGAACAATTCCTGGAGATCTAATGTATAGTGTGATAACTACAGTTTATAGTACTGGATTGTATACTTGACATTTGCCAAGTAGGTCTTAAGTGTTCTCACCAATCAAAAAAGAATATGGTAATTATGTGAGGTGTTCAACATGCAAAATAGTTTGATTATGGCATTTTTCTCAGAAATAGAAAAAAATGATGTGTATATGTATCGAAACATCACAATGTGTACCTTAAATATATACAATTTTTGTTTGTCAA
Organism: Molossus molossus; assembly: GCF_014108415.1. Lineage (NCBI taxonomy): Eukaryota > Metazoa > Chordata > Mammalia > Chiroptera > Molossidae > Molossus > Molossus molossus. The sequence goes on from NW_023425346.1 coordinate 23,934,468, forward strand.
TTTTACCTCAATAAAGCTGGAAAAATAAAATAAAATATATAGTACAAAACATAAAATATGTATATAAAATATATAGAACAAAAATATATTAAATATGTATATATTTTAAGTACATATTTTTTATGTTCTATTATCCACATTTTTTAAATCTGAGGAAAAAAATAAAGCATGTTAAAATGCAATTTAAAAAGGTTACTAATACAGATATAATATCAACTCATATTATACAATTTATCTAATTATATAAATGATGGAACTGCTAAAATGTTAACCACCTATTTAAAGGGGAATCCAAAGGGGAATCCTAATCCTATAGATTAGGAGTAGGAAGTGATGATGCAAATAGAGGCACAATTGGCTCCTTTCACATTGGGAGAGGGAAGTAAAATGAACCTCTACAGGACAGAATTAGCATATCTATGAACAAGAGCTTGCATTGTTATCAATGATCTACACCTCAGCGTCCAAATATAACTCAAAGGCAATATAATGCTAGAATTGGAAACCAAGATGTGTAAGCTCTGACAATGCCTAATTTCCACTGAAGCATAAATTTCCCCTATAAAACAGGTGCAAAAAGCATTTGATTACACATATCAGTTAAGTCATTTTTAGCCATTTTCTAATAGGTTGTCCATGATAACAATTAGAAAATGTATTTAACATTTCACAACTTTGCACACACACTTACACACACACATGCATGCAGGGCATGTAACATATAGAACATTCTTGTCATTGCTACTTTCTCCCGGAATTGAGTACAGTAAGCTGGTGCCCAGAGACTTACAACAGAGAGCCTATGATTCTAAGGTCCTGGATCTAGAATTTATCTTCCCCTCCAAATGACACGACTTTCCCCTATTCCTGAATATTCCAAATTTCAGACTGAATTGGAACTAGGCGTCATCCTGTGAGAACTGGGGCTCCTTAGATTGGTGATTACTGAAAGCTGACATAAAAGTTAGGCCTCTTCACGGTCTTTTATAAGTTTTATGCCTATAAAAATAGAAATGTATTAAAGAAAAAGTAGAAAATGAAATAAATATGACCCTGTCAAAATACCTCATTCGTCTCAAATGACATTCTCTTTACTAACAAAGAACGATGACCTCATCCTAAGTGTCTTTCTGCTTACTTGCGGGATCTACTGTCTAAATATAGCCCAAGCCTAGCTGTCTCTCCAGAGCCCGCAGGAGCTGCCTTCTGCCACGTCTAACTTTGAAATGATAATCCTTCGACAGCCCTTCTGTTGGTTATTTAGTCTTTACATCTTGATGCACCCAAATTTGCACTCATCCAGGTGCAATCAAAATCTGGATGTGATTTATCATTTTGAAGAAATTAGACACATTTTTTCACAGTCCTTTTTTATTTATTTCTACCCCATTTCTAATTTCTGCCCCCAGAGACAAAGAATATGTAAACTAGACTAGCAAAAAATAAATGAATAAAAGAAGCATCTCAGATAGAAAGAATTTTGAAAGACAAAAAGAAATTCAGAAAAGAAACAAGCTGGTTAATTGTATTAGCATTTCAGTAGAATTCGGGCCTTCCAAAGAGGGTGGAGTACGATTCCACCAAGTGGCATTGAAAATAAACACTTAGAACTCTTGACAAGCAAAGGAAGAAGGCAATAATTTTGTTTACTTTGTTTTAGGTTCACACATTTGAAAGAACGAACAGGTCTACTGCTCTTGGCAGCATACAACTGTGATGGCAGCTTTTCTAGTCGGTGTACTGGAAATATCAATGCATGTCTCCAACTGAGAGCTGATGTTGGCAGTATTGTCAAATACTAGATGCTTATATATATTGTTTGTCTTCTCTGCTCTTCAATGGTCCAATTTTGATAAGTTAAAAAAAATTTAAATGATGCGATCATCCAAATTATTGCCTCATAAGTGTATAGATACAAATGAATTTATTACTTCAACAACCCACAGTCGACAGGTTTCAGTAACCACACCAATGCATGCTTGACGTAGTTCATTCTAAACACAGCAGGATTTAACCATGTCTATACTTGGAAGCTACACAATTCTGAGGAAGGTGTTTGAGCAGGAAAATAAGAAATTATTTATATCTTGTCTTATATATAGTTTCAAATGAGACCTAAAAAAATAATCAAAGCAGGCAACTTTTATAGTTTTTAGACAAGGAAACAATACATTTGTGAAGAACTGACAGGACAAAGAAACGTATATGTGGGTGCTGATTAGTGAAGGTACAAGCAGAGTTTACTTACACGGTCTTCTCAGCACTGGATTTCCGGTCTCTGGTGATGTACCTCCTGGTGCAGAGAGGGCACCTTTCACATGGGAGATCTAGTTTCTGCTTCAGGGGGACAAAGAGGAGGGTCAGGGGATCCTTCTTACACTGGCTGTTTCTCAAACAACTTTAACTAAAAATAATCAATATGCCAAAGTAGCATATTTTGGGGTGGCCATATTTACTCCCCTATAAGCTAGTAGTTCAGCAATACTTGCTATGTTCCAAGCACTGAGTTAAGCATTTGATATTTGTTCTTTAATTTAACTCTCTCAATAGACGTGTGAGTCATTTTCTCATCCCTTTCAGCAGGTGAGAAAAATGCAACGTGGAGAGGGTAAGCATATTCCCAACGTCTCATGGGTGTTGAATATTGAAGGGATGCGAGTACAGCTCTGTGGATGCCCACTCCATGATGCAGCTCCTGCAAACGCTCAGGACCCTGGGTGGAGTGTGACTCTGGGCAAGGACAGAGGGAAGGAACAACTAAACAGAGTGGGGTGAGTGAGTGAGAGGGAAATGAAGAAGGGAGACTAAAGAACCAGAGAGGCCCTGGCTGGTTTGGCTCAGGGGTTAGAGCGTCGGCCTGCGGTCCAGAGAGACCCGAGTTCGGTTCTCTCTAGGGGCACGTGCCTCGGTTGCAGTTTGTCCCCGGCCCTGGTTGGGTTGTGCGGGTGGCGGCCACTCAATGTGTCCCTTTCACGTCAATGTTTCTCTCTCTCTCTCACTCTCTCGCTCTCCCGCTCTCTCCCTCCCGCTCTATCTGAACAAAAAAATGAAAAAGTGTCCTCGGGTGAGGATAAAAAATAAAAATAATAATAAAAAAGAACCAGAGAGGACCTTTTGCTCACTTGAGCTAAATTCTACACGAACAGAAAGTGACCTTGGGTAAAATAAATATCTTACATTATAGTCAAAATGTTGAGATGCTCAAAATTTACTAATATTCACACAAAAAATCTTTCTGGCAGTGCAGTTTATTTTATGTGCCATCAGCTGGGGAAGTCTCTGACTGAGACCTGGGATCCCCGCAGAAAATTCAGGAGAGCCAGCTGAGGTCAGAGCAAGCTGCCACCTTACTTCTCTGGTCCTGATTTCAGCAAAACTCGTTTTACAGACAGAGTATTTCTTCACTTTCTAGGCCTTTGGTATGTCAAAACCTAATACAAACAAGGTATAATTAATGATTGATTACATGATTATGACATCAAGTTCAACACGTTTGGGCTTCCCAGTTTTTACCTTTGCCAGAGATCTGTTCGTGAATAACAGAGACTAAAATGTTTATAAACAGATCTAGTGAAATCTGGGATTTGCATTAAAATATTCAAAGGAAAATGTAGATGAAACATGAATGGCAACTTATTGATAATTATTGAAGTTGCATAGTGAATATACCAAGGCTTTTTATGACATTTTTCCTTTTCATAATAAAAAATATAAAGATCATGTTTAGTGGCAAAAAGAGAAGTCTGATCAACACACACACACACACTCAACCCATTCTAAATAGACCATGATTATTCTGAAATGGTATGTGGTGTCTGTGTATACATATTTACAGTTTGGATTATGTCATGTTTAATCAGTGTGTTAAAAAGTAGAATTTTGCTCTTCATACTTAACTTAAACTTGTATCCCATCTTGTGTGCTCATTTTTGTAGAAAAAAAATCCTACCATTTATTTGACATTTTGGTACTAAAACTTCACACTATGAATAAAACAATACATTAGGAAGAATAGAGTTGTGTTTCAGAAACAAGACTATAAGTCCTCTCTAAGCTATAGTCTCAACAGTTTTAAATTGAGGAGGATTTAGGATTTATTCTGCCTTTAAGCATTAGTTTCATAAATACTTGCCTGCTCTTTTTATGAGTAAAGAGACAAATCCTTTACATAGAAACGCAGCACCTGGAGTGCCCTAGATTCTGCAAAACATTTTAAAGAAATGCAGCAATTCTCTCCCTGAAGCTTGTCATTTTAAGTTTAGACAATTTGAACAATTCAGACCCAGTTTTCTTCAATTAATAAAAAAAAGTGGGATGTTCTGAAAACCTCTTGATACGAAACCACTTACTTTAAAGTTAAAAATAAAGAGACAGACTTGACAAAGTTGAAGAGGAGAAGCAGTGACAGGGAATACATACTGAAAATGAGAGCTATAAATGATAAACAAATGACAACTAGGGCAGAATGAAAGAGAATCTGTAGAAGGAGAAACAGTGACTGTAACCTGAAAGTTACACTGAGTCAAGTTTACTGAAGTACATAGATCCCACTGCAAGAAAGAAAGTCAGAGGGAGCCTGGGGTGATGAGGTGCCCAGCTAACTAACGCCCTTCTCCAGCTCATCAGTGTATCACACATTAAAATGACCCAGTATTGGTGAAGGACTCTTGGTTATCTTCAACGTAAAACATTTCACAGATAAAATTTAGGAAATGTGCGTGTGTGCGTTTGCTTCCCCATTAGGATAAATGAATCATACTTTATAAATAACACAATAAATGCTGAGCCTTAAAACTAAGCATCAGTGACAATTTTTATAACATCTATTAAAAACATCTGGGCTCCAAACTTGCCTATAAGGCATACATTGCTCTGTGAAACTATTTTCAGTGGGTGGGAGATTTAACAATCTGATGATATTGAAGAGCAAAGAACAAATGGATACTTGCTATTGTTTAAACAAAGAACCAGGTAGAATATAAGCTATTTGAGGTTTTATTTCTTATCCAAATATGTTGTTTCTTCATTTTTAAAGATTCTTCCATTGCTCAAATCAGTATAAATTGGTCATTGAAACAATGATAAGCCCTGGTCGATGTACTCAGTTGTTTGCTCTGAAAGGTTGCAGATTAGATTCCAGGTCAGGGCACGTGCGGGATTTCGGGTGGGGCATGCAGGAGGCAGCCAAACAATGCTCAGCTCTCACATTGTTTCTCTCTCCCTTTCTGTCCCCCTCTCTCAAAATCAATAAAAATGTTTTTAAAAAAATTATAAATGAGAGATGAAAATATATATATAAATATTACTAAATCTCAGAAAAAAAAATATAGGTTTGCTAAACATAGATTCTGAGTTTTTCTTAGTAGCCAGATTATTAAAATATGTGGGCTTGAGGTAAAGGAGGTTAGTATGTGATTCATTCAGAACAATTCACTGGTAATAATTATGGACTAAAAAATAAAATAAAATTCTACACAGATCTTTGGTTTCATGTGTTTAATGAGGGGCTGGATTTTTAAATTTATTTCAGTGATTGTGTGGCAAGATATAACAAAAGACTAGAAATGGTTTCAATTATCAGTGTAGAATGCCAGTCACACTTAATTTTTAATTTTTTTTTTTCCGAGAGAGGAAGGGAGAGGAAAGAAAGATAGCAACATCAATGAGAGAAAAACATTGATCAGCTGCCTATTGCATGCCTCATAAATATATGTATATATACACATATATATTTTAGAGAGAGAGAGAAATATCTATGTGAGAGAGAAACATCAAGTGGCTGCCTCCTGCACACCCCCTACCGGGGATGGAGCTGGAAGCCCAGGCATGTACCCAGACCAGGAATTGAACTGGGACCTCTCAGTCCACAGTTGGACGTTCAATCCACTGAGCCACACCGGCAGGGCCTCACTTCATTTTCAATCTACCACACCAAGAAATAGAATACACTAGCACAGTAGCAACATAAATTACTGTTTCTATGTATAGAATTAAAAATTTTGAACTTTGGTGCATTTTACTTGAACACTAAGCTATACCCTATTCTTTTTTAACTTTAATTTATGTTCCTAATTTCCTATCAAACATCATCTTTGTTACTGCTCAGTATTTTCTGGTCTAACCCTTTTCCTAGAAGAGGATTAATGTGAGGTTCATGACATAATCATGTAACCCTAATTGGTGTGAATAAATTATATATCAGTTGTGCAGTTTCTCAGTATCTAGGACTCATTTGACATAATCAGAATTCAATTATTTAATTGCTAATTGGAATATAATCAGGTTTTTCTGGTCTCAAGATAATATACAGGAAATACTTCACAGAATAGGAGTCAGGAGTATTTCCATGCTTTTGATATTTATAATATAAAGGGCATATTATATGTGAATTAAATGAGTGAGGATTATGAAGTGAAAGGACAGTAACAGACACATCTAAATGATTAGTTTACACAACCAAAGGCTTCATGTCCCTTTGTAATTATTTGCTTGGAAGGCATTGCACATTTTTTTATGAGCCTATCATCATTCAAAGCCATTTTAGAATTGCCTTACTTGCTTTCTCAGACACAAAAAACAAAATCAGATTCATTTCTTTAGAGTGATATCTTCTTTGACCAAAAGTAATATCAACCAGTTCGATCAGACACATTATTCACCAGGATGGCATCAAAACTGAGTTTTTGATTTTTTGAGGGGCTATTTCAAAATGGAAATTCATCCTCAAAGAATGAAGATATGTCAACTTCAAGGACATTATATTGATTGTGTCTCAGTTATTTATTTATTTATTAAAAAAAAATTTTTCTTTATTGAGAGAGGTTTAGAGAGAAAGGGAGAGGGAGAGAGGAATAGAAATATTAATGAGAACATCAACTGGCTGCCTCCTGCATGCCCCCATGCTGGAAATCAGGCCCACAACCTGGGCATGTGCCCTGACTGGGAATCGAACTGGTGACCTCTTGGGGCATGGGTCGATGCTCAACCAGTAGGCCTCACCAGCCGGGCGTGTCTCAGTTTTTTAAAAATTGATGTAAAATAAGAATAAATATGACCTTATTTTAATTATGTGATTCACATGTTTTTTTTGTTTGTTTTTTTTTTTTATCCTCACCCGAGGACATTTTTCCATTCTTTGCTCAGGTAGAGTGGGAGGGAGAGAGAGGAACAGAGAGAGAGAGAGAAACATCGATGTGAAAGGGACACATCGAGTGGCTGCCACCCACACAACCGACCAGGGCCGGGGACAAACTGCAACCGAGGTACATGCCCTTAGCGGGAACCGAACCCGGGTCTCTCAGGACCGCAAGCCGACGCTCTAACCGTTGAGCCAAACCGGCCAGGGCGTGATTCACATGTTTTTAATTTGATCTTGACTATAACAAATTAGATCTACATGGTAGAGAGTTTGTTAAAGTTTCAGATATTATTTTATCCTCTTTAGTATTATAATATTTACTCTGCACATAGTAGGTGCTTGGAAAAAATCAAATACTTGTCATTTATAAACTGATACTCAGTGTGACATTTGAGTTTTGGAACTCTGAAGTGGTAAGCATAGAAGGTTGTGACTTGTTCACAGTCATCTGAAGATGAGACTATCCTGTTCTCTCTCCTTCTGTGTATATGACCTGGACACACACACATATACAAGTAGCATCATGAAACAATTATTTTGCTATCTTTAATAAAATTTATCAGTGGTACACCAAATACACCTAAGATGACATGAATGGCTTTGGTCAAAATATGCGATCAGATCTAGTCATCTGAATTTGCTTTACATAGATGCTGATCAAAATAGCAACGTATTCTCCAACTTATAGTATAGTATTACGTATAGTATTCCTTATACTACCTTTCAAAGCATATAAGATCTTATTTGGCTATATGCTATAAGATAATTAATTTCTGCTTGGTGTAGTGCTCCTAAGTCATTAATTCAAATAACGTTTTCTTGGTTAAATATTTTGTGGGTACATGTCATTTTTGATGAATTTAATACCCTTTGGTTGGATATAATATATGCATTGCAATAATAGAATGACAGTTTGTTTCTATACTTAAAATAATATAAAATGTAGAACTTGGTCCAAAGTAAGACTGAGTGTTAGTATATTACCAAAAGAACTGAAGAAAAAAGCAGAGATTATAATTAACTCACAATTTTATCTGCAATGCCACGAATACATTTTATTTTTATTAATTGTTTTGCATACTATAATGAGATTATTTTTAAATTAAAGCTGATTGTTTATACACTTAAAGTGGTCAATTGTTTTCTAACCATAACTTTCTGTGGCTAAAATTATTGTTTTAAAATTTTTCAGAAGCTTTTCTCTAAAACAAATAAAAACTTCTATGATGAAAAATTAAAATAGTTTCTTTTTTATTATAGCCTGTAGTGCACATCATGGTAAAACATTACATAGTTACCCTAATGTTTTAGTTTCTATAATGCTGCCACAAAACATGAGCTATAGTTCTTTAAAATGCAAATGTATATGTACATTTCAGTTAAAATTGCATATTTTGTAATATTCAGTCATTCATATGAGAGCTAAACCAGGTGGGATACAGTCTCTATTCTCCAGGAATTCAAATGAAGACTTAAAAAGCCAGACAGATGTTACCTAAAAAGGCATTATCATGCTCTAAACACTACCCATCCAGATACTCAAACCATAACCCCTAGTGTTCTCTGTCCTTCTATGGAATCAGTCTCCACTCCTATGTACCAACTTCAGAAGCAGATTTACTTTTTTTTTTTTATCCTCACCCGAGGACATTTTTCCATTTTTTGTTCAGGTAGAGTGGTAGGGAGAGAGAGAGTGAGAAACATTGACGTGAAAGGGACACATCCAGTGATTGCCACCCGCATGGCCCAAACCAGGGCTGGGGACAAACTGCAACCAAGGTACGTGTCCTTAGCGGAAACCGAACCTGGGTCTCTCTGGACCACAGGCCGACACTCTAACCGCTGAGCCAAACCAGCCAGGGCAGAAGCAGATTTACTTTTAAACTAATAAAGTTTATCCCTTGGGATCTCTCATCACATAGTCTCTTCTAATGCTGTGGGACAGGCTATAGAAATATGGGGGGAGAAGCAATATAGGTTTGTGTTAGGCAATTAATAAAAAATATTCTATTTTTTTCTTAAATTGATTTATTTTTAGTTGAATTTCTTGGGGTGACACTGGTTAATAAAATTACATAGGTTTCAGGTGTATAGTTCTATAATACATCATCTGTATATTGTATTGTGTGGTCACCACCCCAAGTCAAGTCTTCCATTACCATTTATTCCCTCTTTACCCTCTTTCACCCCCTTTCCTCTGGTAGTCGCCATGCTTTTGACTTTGTCTATGAGTTTTTTTATTACTTAATCTTTTCATCTTTTTCACCCAGCTAATTTATTTTCCGGTTTATGCTCTTCACCTCCCTCCTTCCTCCTCTCCCTCTGGTAATCACCACAGTGTTGTCCGTTGTCCTTTTACCTTGTTCACCAGTCTCCTCAGCCCCTCCCCTCTGGCAGCTGTCAGAATTGTTGTCTGTGTCTATATGTCTCTTCCTATTTTGTTTGCTAGTTTAGTTTGTCATTAGATTCCACATATGAGTGAAATCATATGGTGCCTGTCTTTCTCTGACTGGCTTATTTCACTTAGCAAAAAACTCCTCAACTCTATCCATGCTGTTTCAAAAAGTAAGATTTCCTTCTTTTTTTTTTTTTTTTTTACAGCCAAGTGGTATTCCATTGTGTAGGTGTACCACAGCTTTTCTATCCACTCATCTACTGATGGACACTTAGGCTGCTTCAAAATCTTGGCTATTGTATAAATAACATATATTGAATTAGTGGTTCAGGTTTCTTTGGATATATTCCTAGAAGTGGATTGCTGTCTCATAAGGCAGTTCCATTTTTACTTGTTTGAGGAAACTCCAGACTGCTTTCCACAGTGGCTGCACCAATCAGCATCCCCACCAACAGTGCACAAGGGTTCCCTCCACATCCTCCACATCCTCACCCAAACTTGGTATTTATTGATTTATTGATAGCCATTCTGACAAGTATGAGAGGATATCTCATTGTAGTTTTAATTTGTTTTTCTCCATGATTAGTGATGTTGAGTATCTTTTAATATATCTATTGCCCATCTGTACATCCTCTCTGGAGAAGTATCGATTCAGGACCTATGACCATTTTTAAATGAGATTGTTTGTTTTTTTGTTGTTGAGTTTTATATTCTTTATAAATATTGGATATTAATCCCTTGTCAGATATCAGATGTATTATTAGTGAATATGCTCTCCATTCAGTGGATTGTCTTTTCATTTTGTTGATGGTTTCCTTTGCTGTACAAAAACTTTTAGTTTGCTGTAGTCCCATGTATTATTTTTTTATTTGTTTCTCTTGTCCTAGATGATGTATCAGTGAAAATTCTGCTACATGTGATGTCTGAGATTTTGCTGCCTACATTTTTTGCTAAGATTTTTATGGTTTCATAAGTGACATCTATATCTTTTACCCATTTTGAGTTTATTCTTGTCTATGGTGTAAGTTGGTAGTCTAGTTTCTTTTTTTTTTGCATGCACCATGGCTAAGATTTCCAGTACTGTGTTGAATAAAAGTGGCAAAAGCAGACATCCCAGTCTTGTTCTTCTTCCTAAAGGAAATGCTTGATGTTGGCTATAGGTTTGTCATATATGGTCTTTATTATGTTGAAGTATGAGGCCTCTATTCCCACTTTGTTGAGAGTTTCTATCAAAAGTGGGTGTTGGATTTTGTAAAATGCTTTTTCAGCATCTATTGATATGATCATATAATTTTTATCTTTCGTTTTGTTTATGTGGTGTATCACATTCATTGATTTGCAAATTTTGTACCAGCTTTGCATCCCTGGATAAATCTCACTTGGTCATGGTGAATATTTTTTTAAATATATTGCGGGATTCTATTTGCTAATATTTTGTTCATGATTTTGGCATCTATGTTCGTCAGGGATATTGGACTGTAATTTTCTTTCTTGTAGTGTCTGTCTGGTTTTGGAATTAGGATTACATTGGCCTCATAAAAAGATCTTAGGAGTCTTCTTTTTCTTTTAAATTTTTTGGAATAGTTTGAGAAGAATAAGTATCAGTTCTGTGAATATTTGGTAAAACTTCCCTGTGGAGCCATCTAGATGAGGGCCTTTGTTTGTTGGGAGTCTATTGATTACTGCTTCCAGTTCTTTTGTTGTCATTGGTCTATTCAGGTTTTTTGAATATTCTTATTTGAGATTTAGAAGATTGTTTGATTCTAGGAATTTGTCCACCTTACCTAGGTTGTCCAATTTGTTGGCACATAATTGTTCATAGTATTTCTTACAATCCTTTGTATTTCTGTGATGTCAGTTGTTATTTCACCTCTTTTGTTTCTGATTTCATTTATTTGGGTCCTCTCTCTTTGTTTTTTGGTGAGTCTGGCTAAAGGTTAATCAGTCTTGTCTATTTTTTCAAAGAACCAACTCTTTGTTTCATTGATCTTTTGTATTTTTTTTTTTTTTCCTCTCTCTTTTTTGGTCTCTATGTCATTTATTTCCACTCTGATCTTTATTATTTTCTTCCTTCTACTTACTCTGTGTGTGTGTGTGTGTGTGTGTGTATGTGTGTGTGTGTGTTCTTTTCTAATTCTTTAAGTTGCAGGGTCAAATAGTTTATTAGAATTTTTTTGTTTCTTGAGGTAGGCCTGTAGTGCTATGAACTTCCCTCTCAGCACTGCTTTCACTGTGTCCCATAGACTTTGTGTTGTTGTGTGTTCATTTTCATTAGTTTCCAGGAATATTTTTATTTTTTTCTTGATCTCATTGGTAACCCATTCATTGTTTAATAACATGCTATTTAGTCACTAGGTGTTTGAATGTTTTTGAGTGTTTTTATTATAGTTGAATTCTAGTTTCATTTTACTGTGCTCCAAAAAGATGCTTGATATGATTTCAATCTTCTTGAACTTGTTTGTGTCCTAATATACTGTCTATTTATCAGAATGACTTATGTTCACTTGAGAAGAATATATATTCTGCAGCTTTGTGATGAAATATTATGTAAATGTCAAATCCATCTGATCTAGTGCATCATTTAGGGTTTCTGTTTTCTTGTTAATTTTTTGTCTAGAAGATCTATCTAGTGATGTCAGTGGGTGTTAAAATTCCCTAAGATGATTGTATTGCTGGAGATCTCTCCCTTAAAGTCCTTTAAATGTTTTTAAATATATTTTGGTGCTCCTATATTGGGCGCATATATTTTTAAAAGAGTTATATCCTGCTGCTACATCAATCTTGTAATATTATGTAGTGACCTTCTTTGTCTTTTGTTATCGCCTTCATTTTGAAGTCTATTTTAACAGATATGAGTATTGCTACCCTGGTGTTTTTTTATTTTTCATTTGCATGGAATTTTTTTTTCTTTTTTTATTTCTTTACTTTCGTTTTGTGTGAGTCTTTTGTTCTGAGGTTGATCTCTTGTAGACAGCATATATATGGGTCATGTTTTCTTATCTATTCAGCTACCCTATGTCTTTTGATTGGACCATTTGAGCCATTTACATTTAAGGTTGTTATTGATAGGTACTTATTTGCTGCATTTTTATTCATTATGCCTGTGTCCACCCCCCCACCCCCTTCTTCTTCTTCTTACAACAGTCCCGGTAGTCCCTTCATGTAGTACTAGTTTGTTGGTAATGAATTCCTTTAGCCTTCTTTTTGTCTGGGAAGCTCTTTATTTCACCTTCAATTTTGAGTGACAGCCTGGCTGGATAGGGTAGTTTTGGATTCAGTCCCTTACTTTTTATTATTTGGTGTACTTCATGTTACTCCTATTTGGTCTGCAGTGTTTCTATTGAGAAATCAACTGACACCAACTTTTTCTTTTTAAATTTTTTATTGATTTTAGAGAGAGAGGAATGGAGGAGAGACAGAAACATCAATGAGCAAGAACATTGATTGGCCGCCTTCTGCATGTCCCCCACTGGGGATTGGGCCCACAACCTAGGCATGTGCCCTGACTGGGAATCAAACTGGTGACCTCTTGTTGCATGAGTTGACACTCAACCATTGACCCACACTGGCTTGGCCCAATGTTTTCTTATTGCAACTATGAAATTATTTCTAAATTGCATACCTGATACTTTTTTTAAAAACATGATAATTTTCCAGTGACCATGGGATAGAGTATAAATCCATAGATGTTTATATTTATTTTGGTTCCTAATATTGCTGTAATAAATTAGCACATACTTTGTGGCTTAAATAACACAAATTTTGTATCTTTCAGTTCTTGAGATCAGAAGTCTTAAAATCAAGATACCAGCATGCCCTACAGATTCCAGAGAAGAATGTGCTTCCTTGCATTTTCCAGCCTGGGGGACATCTGCCTTCCTCCATTCTGCAGTGGGGCAGCCTTAAGTGTCTCTCCTTTCTGACATCTGCTTTTCTTGTCATATTTTTGTTTCTGATTCTGACTCTTCAGTCTCTTCTCTCTCTTACAAACCATTGTAATTACACTGAGCCCACCCAGATAATGCAATATCATCTCCTTATCTCAAGACTATTTAATCACATCTGCAAAGTCCCCTTTGCCACATGAGCTAATATATTATCAGGTTCTGGGGATAAGGACATGGACATGTCCATGGCATTATTATTTTGTCTGCCATGTATTTGGCATATCTGTCTTTTAAACTAGGACCTTTCTACCTTTCTAACTCTCTCACCACCATACAATAGCCTCCATAATAATAACATACACGAAAAAGGTTTACTTTGCCTCCAATACCTCAATTTAATATTTTTGATCTCTTATAATGTGCTCAAGCAAAGTGCTAATTTAATTTTTATGACATCATGGAAGATGAACTCAAGAGGTCTGAGTGTGTATACAAGGGACATGGAGCCACAGAGTCTGAATCCACACTCAGATCTTCAACTTTAGACATACCCTATTAATTGTTAACTGCTATTCCATTATCTTCCAAATAGTTTCCCTGATACACCAGGAAGTGTCATAGTGCTACCTTTTTCTCCACAGCTCTCTCTGCCATTTAGCTTGCATTTAAGATTTAGCTCAATCATCATTATCTCTGAATCCCCTTCCAAATCTGCTCACCCTTTTGAAATTTTCCACACCCTTCACTGTATGTGAAATTCACTTTTATTGCACTCCAAATGGAATCTCTGAGCATTTATTTATCTACAGGTCTCCCTTTATAAGATCTCAAATCCTCTGAGGCAAGAGGTCATGCCTGTAGTGTTGTATTTTCCGAGAACCTTCCGTTATAGCTGAGCCATAGAAAGCACTTAATAAATGTTTGTTGAAGAAATAAATTGAAGTGTAAAGCATAGTAAGTGGTAGTGATAAACTTTGCATAGGAGGGTTAGTTCACAAAAGGGTAAAATAGCACAGTTTGTTTGAGAATCACAAATATTGCAGAATGACTGGAATATAGTATAAAACGTGGTTGAGCATCAGGAGAGAGGTGGAGAGACAGGGAAGGGGAAGATCACAAGAAGCTGTATCAAAACTTGGAGATGAGACTTTATAATCCACAAGCTTTGTAACGTAAAGGCAGATTTTAATCATAAAGTAGATATTAAATTTGCATTTTAAAGATTTTTTGTTTAATAACTGATTTCAAGACCATATCTAATTATTTTTCTTCCTTCCATTCAGGGTGGTAGGATTAACAGTCAGACAGATTACATCTTTAGTCATCAGTTCTATCATAAAATAGCTCAGTATCAGCACTTCCATTCTGTTAACTCCATGTGTCACCAGCTTCTTAAGCAAAATGAGAAATTGAGACACTGACATTTTACAGACCTTGGTTCCCTCAGCTCAGCTTAAGGGGAGAGAGGACATGTGGCTTTTTTACACTCATTAGTAAGCTTTATTAAAAGGAATCCCCTACTTTTAAAGAAACGCCTTGAACTTTAAATGTTTGGTGATGAAGTAGGCTCAGAAATTAATCATCAGAAATCCAGTAAATGTTGCATAACATACCATGGCTATGAGACTAGAGAGCACCTTGGATTATTCTTATCTGTGATGAGTTTTGAAGATTTTTTTTAAAAGCAGTACACTTCCAGGTCAATAGAAGGTGTCACTCAAGAATTCGAGGAAGCAATTGACTTCCCCCATCAGCAGAATTGAAAATCTGAGCTAAAGACACTTAATATTTTTATGGGAAGAAATTGGGTTATTAGTTAGCCTGTACCACTGAGATAAAAATGCACGTACATGCCCTCATAAATATATAATCAGCAATCATACAAGTAATTATTGTTATGCCCATTTTTTCTTATTGAAAAACAGACACTTAAATAGGTTCTTTCCAAGACCACAATCTTGGCAAACAGGGGAGCCAACACTTTGTTTTGGCTGTGCCAGTGTCTAAAACCCGTGGTATTTTCTACCACACACTCAGCCCCTGCCCCCATTCAGGGGAAACCAATCACATATTTGCTATGTGCATTTTGTTCTATGAAATGGGCCAATATCTTGCCCTTGGGAGTTTCAGACTCAAATATCTAATTTATCTTTCCCTGCTCTAACATGTCATGTCCTCCTTGTGTCACTCAGAAAATGGAAGCCACATAATTTCAATGTTGGCTCTTAGAAACAAATACTTTTCACAAATGATACTCCTGTATGACACAAATAAGATGTTTGAATGTAGAAAATGGGAGAGGGGTTATTAGCTCTACAATTAGCTGTTAAAACTTGACTGTCATTGCAGATTTCATCAGATTTAATTAGTTAGATAAACTGTTATTTGTTAATGCCTGCAATGTGTTAAATACTGTGTTAGACATAGAAAAGTCCATGATAAGTGTAAGACATTGTTTTCAGAGAGAATGAACAATTTAATAAATAATTGCAATAAAGCTTGTTAAGTGCTATAAAAATTTGACTCAAGATGTGGTACATATAATAATGGAATATTGTTTAGTTATAAGAAGAAATAAAATACTTCTATCTGTGACAACATGGATGGATCTTGAAAATATACATCAGACAGGAAATAATAAGAACCATATGATTTAACTGCTATGTGGGATATAAAACTGAAAGCAATACAAAAACAAACAACACAAACAAACACAGACACAGACACAGACAACAGTATTGTGGTTACCAAAAGGGAAGGAGGTTGGTGGGATAATGGGAAAAGACGGTGAAATATATGGTGATGGTAGAAGATTTGACTTTGGGTGGTGAGCACACAATGCAATATACAAATGATGTATCATATAACTGTATGTACGCTTGAAACCTACATAATTTTATTAACCAATGTCACCCCAATAAATTTAATTTAAAAAAAGAGAAATAGAAATATATTTTAGGGACTTTTAACCTAATCTGGAGTGGTCAGAGATAGTTTCTAGGTGGAAGTTAAGTTTAAGTTGACAAAATAGGAGTAAGAATTAATGAGATGAAAAGAGGTGTGTGATACCAATATATAAACCACTGGCAGATGGCCCCGTATCATTAAGGAATACAGCTTCTCGAAATGAAACAGTAAAGTGGAGGGAAGGCAATGATCAGTTATATCGAAGGTCCTGTGTCTCCCAGTTTACTACTCAATGTCAAGAAATAAAAAGCACCAGAAGTATTGTAACAGGCATGATAATTCACAGTTACAACAGTCCATATAAAAGAGGTGTAAAAATGGAATTTTTCTTGGCTAATGTTTGAACCTCTGTCACATGATTTTACTCTCTAAGCTTTTAGGTAAATTCAGCCCTGTTGCACAATTTTTTCAGGCCACTTAAGAAGAGCTTAGCCACTTCAGGGCACTTCAGTGATGCTCAAAGGCTCATCTCCATGTCAGTGTTTTCCTGAAGGTTCTTCTCCCATCTCTCTCTCTCTCATCTTAATTTTAAACTCACAGAATGTGGGCCCCACATGCTAGTTCCCAGTTGAGGGGGTTTAGCACACAATGGTGGTGGGGGGCACGTTTAGGGTCTCAGCTGAACAGCATCATGGTGGTGATCACACAGCCTGTCACGTTAGAGAGTTGCTCTAGGTTGGTCTAGATGCGATGTCTATGTGTCATAGATGGAGCAAGGTGCTGGCTTTGGTGCACATTCAGCCCCCTCCAGCCCCCCAAGATCAGTGCATGTGTACCCATCTGAGGTGAACCCCCTTTGCCCTGGGGTTATTTCTTGGCTCACTCTGCTGGCCTCCGTGGTTTCTTCTGGGCCCACGGGAGACTTAGAAATGCCCTCTTGCCACACTGAGAAACTAAGGAGGTTTTCTGAGTACCCCTCATGCTTAGATGTCACTATTATCTTCCCTGGGCATATTTGGGGGCTTTCTTTCTTGTGCTTCATTGGAAAACAAGACATCAGTCTCTTCTTTACTTACATTTGCCCTGATCTTATAAGGAACTTCTTTGTTCCTCCCTCTTCCCTCCTTGCCTGGCATTGGAAGAGCGACACCAAACCACATTCTCTCCTCTGCCCGCCTCCATCTCCTCCAGTGCCCACTGTGTGCCTTGCTCAGGGTATCTCAGCCTTGCCGCTCATTAACGTTGGGGTCCAGGGAGTTCTTTGTTATGGAAGCTGCCCTCTGCACTGAGGGTGTTTATTAGCATCCCTGGCCTCTAGCCATTGGATTCCAGTTTCATCTTTCCAAATGTAACAATCAAAATTGCCACTCCACAATCCTCCCCACAAAAGAGCAATTTCTTTCATTAATTAATTAATTTATTTTTGTTACAGGTATTTCTCCCTTTTTCCCCCACTGATTCTCCCTCCCCTGCCCTCCCTGCCCTGTCCCCAGCTTTGTTGTCCATGTCCATCGTTCATGCACACGTGCATTTAAGTTCTCTGGAGCAAAGGAGATAAACGATTCTATCAACATTAATTCACTGAGGCCCCCACCGGCTGGGATGGAGGAGTCGTGCCACGAGCCCTGTGCACTCCTGCGAGCAGGGCACTGTGAGCGTGGGGAGTGTGTGGGCTGGTGCCCGCAGCGCCCTCCGCCCTGGCCGCATGCCGCACACCGGCCCCAGTCTGCTCTCTGTGCGCGAATTCACAGAGAAACATGAAGAGATAACAACAGAAAATGGTATTGGAACAGTGGGAATCAGCAATTTTGCACAGGAAGGTTTGGGAGCTGTTGTTTACTGTAGTCTGCCTGAAATTGGGAGAAAATTGAACAAACAAGATGAGTGTGGTGCTTTGGAAAGTGGGAAAGCTGCGGGTGAACTCCGTTTTCCTCTATTAGGAGATGGAACTGAAATTATTGAGGCTCCTGCCGAAAACCCAGGGCTTGTCAACAGATCTTGTTATGGAGATGGTGGCTGACACTGAGGAACCTTCAGAACCAGGTGAACTAATGAATGAACACGTATATGAGAAATACGTACAATCTATTGAGGAGTGAAAATGGGACCCCCTATATAAGGTGGTATGAAGTAACAACAAAAATCATTTGAAAATATTTTGTTTCATGCCTAAAATCTAGGTTTTATGTTTTTCTCTCTAATTTCAGGGAGATTATAGAGTTGATTGATGTCTTTTATTGCTGAACCCTGATAAACCCTCTCCTTGTACCTCAGGGTTAATTGTAGCCCCAAATCTCCCACATTGAGAGTCAGAAGCTAACAGAACAAACATTTTAACACTGGTTGGTGCTTCTGTACCACAAATTAATATTTGACATATCATCAGCTACAATGGTTTTACCAAACAGCTAAGAAAGAATTCATGGTGCATATTTGAGTAGTTAAACATTTTTAGGATTATGAACAATGCAATTATTTATTGACTTAATACTATTTATTTATTATTTTTTAATTCTTACTCCAGGATACTCTTCCATTGATATTCAGATAGAGTGGGAGCAAGGGAGGGAGAGAGAGAGAGACAAAGATTGATTTGAGACAGACACATCGACTGGCTGCCTCCCACATGACTCCATCCAGGGCGGGGGTTGAACTGCAACTGAGGTTTGTGGCCTTGACCGGAAATGAACCTGTGACTCTTCAGTCCATGGACCGATGCTCTAACCACTGAGCAAAACCCACCAGGGCTGACTTAAACATTTTTTGTATATATGTGTAGAACCCATTTAAAAAAATAACCAAACGATAGCTGTATGGCTATGCCTACATAATTCTCATATTAGCTAGTCCTTCTTTTTTATTCACTCCCTTTAGTCTCAGTTATCTTCAGATTGTTTATACTTAGGATCCCAAACTGTCATTGTTACCCCATGATACTAATCTGCCATATTTTACTCTCTACCTTCTACTATTACTATTGTGACAGAGGTACAATGATTCCAAGAACAGCCCGTATGATGCCCGGTCAAACCATGCTGTGTTTGTTTAAGGTGACACACACTAGCAACTGCATGCATCATTTGGGCTGTCTTAAGGCAGTTGTTTTCCATCCTACAGCTATGTGCTTTGTGGCTTTACAATTAATTTATGATACATTTTGGAGTAAAGGAGAAAAGCAATTTTCAAAGGGAATACAACTTTGAGTTTAATGAAAATGAATATGAATCACTCAATGGTATTGAGAGAGATAGAGAACAGAAACTGTTGTGAATATATACTAGTCTAGTTCACTTTAATGTTTCTACTATAAATGTCTGGGTTCACACATTGTTATAAACTGAAATTTAAATTAGTGCAGCCAGTTTAATGACATAAACAGAACAATAATACGCACAACAAAATTAGGAGCAATAATGCATTTTCAAACAAGGGTATTCATTTTGGCAAGTTCCAAAAACCCAAACACATAACTAACCTGATAGAATAATTCTTGAATTCTACACTATACAAAAGACTAATTATTTTTCTATAAAAACATTGTTATAAGATTAAGTTTTAAAAGGAAACTTCCATTGCAAAATGAAGCTAATTAAAATTATACATAAAGATTAGTGAAAGTTAAAAATGTGTTTCTAAGTTCTTATTCATTTTAGAAATTCCAATAACTGGTATAATTTTAGATGCACAGAGTAAGCACTTAATAGATTTGCATTTGAAGAGTAAGGGAATTAAAGTTTTACAGAATAGTATGTGTGCTAAATAGAGAAAGGAGAAAAAAAGATATGTGTTATCATTTTGAAGTGTTCCTGCACAAGACAAGTGTTCAATAAATGCTGTGACCCAGGCTGAAAAGATTATGGAGCAACTGAAGAGAGAAATCAGAGTGTTGATAAAGACTTTACCGTATGGCAAAGGCATATGGGTTGAATGAGTTTGTCTTTCTGGTATTCATACCATTGTGTAGCCCCATCCTTGAGTGGGGACAGGACCTAAGACTCAAGTCTAATGAATAGAGTAGGGCACGGAGGGATGTCACTTCTGAGATTAGGCCACAGCAGACTGAGGCTCTTGCCCTGCTTGTGCTCCCCTAGCTCTTCTCGCTCGCTTGCTCAAGTGACGTCAGCTGCTATGTTCTGAGTTGCTATGGGGAGAGACCGACATGACAATGAACTGAGGGTGGCATCTGGCAAGAGTCAGCGAGCAACTGAGGCCCTCAGTTCAGCAGCTCAAACAAAACCGAAGCCTGACAACAACAAGGTGCATGATGTTGAAAGTGTTTCCTCCCCCCAGTAGAGCCTTGAGACGATGATAAGCTCAGCCGATGCTTTAATGACAGCCTGTGAGGGACCTGGAGTCAGAGGACGCAGGTAAGTCCTGTCCGGATGCCTGAGCCATAGAAACCACAGGATAATAAATGCTGTTTTAGGTTGGTAAGGTTTGGGGTAATTTGAAAACCCCCAGGAAATAATTCTTGCTTTCTATGAGACCATTACAACTCTGAGGTCAGTAAACTAGCTAACTCACTTGATCTAGAGGTTATACATTGAAAAAAATAAATTAATAAACATTAACATTATTTTTCTCACAGTCACTGATTTATGAGTTTTATCTAAAATCTTGCAAAGAAAGCAATAGAAGGAAAACTCAGATCCAGGGTAGGGCTACCAGGGGTTGTAATAAATGGACATAATAATTGGGAAGAGGACAAGGCAGCAGCAGCTGCTGATGCAGCCTAAAGGAGAAATGCATGCAAGTGGCCCACCTTCTGGCAGTTTTGTCACTCACGTCATTGTGTGTGGAATTCCACATCATGTGCAAAGCTCCTTGAAGACAAAAATCAATCAAACTTGCTCCTTGTTCTCAAGAGCATATATCTAAGTGCATATCTAATTGTAGTATAATGGAAGAGACAGACACACAGAAGCATGACACACGTGTACAAGCGCACACACTTCTCGCTGTGATAAAATGCGGTGGGTGCTCTGGAAACGTTTGCACAGTGCATAACAGAAGAGAAGCATTGGCTTCTGAGTGGATATGTCTGGTCTGTGCTGGAAAGCAGACAATGAGGCGGAGTTAGGAAGCTACGAGCTTTTTGGGGGGCTTACACCTGTGAATAGTCATAGGCTAGGCGGAAAAAGCGAGAATGACGGGAGCCTCAGACCAAGACGCAGAGCTAACAATGTCTCATCCAACGGGGAGTCCCTGAGTAAGATTGCCCTTTTGAGGAGTCCTGCTTTGAATAAAAGGACAGGCTTCTGTAATTCTGCCCTGCTCGGTTGTTAATTGGGGCTACCAGGTCCTAGAAAATGTTAGCACAAAAGTTGAGGTGGATCCTGAAGGGGTTGCCAGCTAACTGAACAGTGTGCAGCTGGGTGTAGTTATCTCTTTAAAGGAGGGCTGATTCTTCCCAGTGCGGAATCAAGGAATGCTTTCTAAAGCATGGTGCCCTTGAACTGAGCTCAGAAAGATGGAAGACTAGTGAGGCCGTGGGGCAGGGGAACTGCATTCAAAGGCACAGAGGCCAGAGGCAATGCTCTGTGTGGCTGCAAAGACTGGAGAGCGGACTGCTCCTGGAGAAACAACTGGACTGAGTATAAAGATTGGCAGGTGCCAGATAATGAAAGCCCATGTGCCTCGTATGGTTAACACTTCATCTTTAAAGCTGCAGTACTATTTAAGGATTGAGGATTTTGATCACAGACTTGTAATAATCAGATTGACACTTTTATAAAGCTGTTGTTTTGAACCAATATCATGAAAATAGCCACTACATCCTAGTTTGCTGTAGTCATGAACCATAACACGTTTATTCCGTAATAATATATTGAGGAATAGTCATTATTATGTGGTCTTGATTTTCACTGGGACTGATCATTGGATATATTGATCCTTTTTTTTTTTTTTATCTTCATCCAAGGACATTTTTACATTTATCTTCAGACAGAGTGGGAGGGCGAGAAAGAGAGAGAAATGTTGATATGAGAGAGACACATTGAGTAGCTGCCACCCACAGAACCCCAACTGGGGCCGGCAACAAACTGCAACCAAGGTTCGTGCCCTTAGCGGGAACCGAACCCTGGACTCTCTGGTCCACAGGCCAATGCTCCAACCACTGAGCAAAACTGGCCAGGGCTGGATAAATTGACTTCTAAAAGGGAAACACAGTCTTTTGGAAGTCCACCTTAAGTTTATAGGATGATAGGATATATAGAGATTAAACTAGATTCTGGCCAGTTCTTTTGATTTGCCTTAAATCTAAGAATCGAATAGAGAGAAGAAAATACAAACAAACCTTGGACCTTGTGCACCACTGTCATCTGATAAACTGAGGGACTTGGGTGTGACTACAAAGGGAAGTCTTCAAGGGTGGACCACAGGAGCCTGGGAGCAAAACCACTACAACGAGATGGCAGACGGCTGAGGGCTGCAAGTACTCAGAAGGAGCCAGGAGATGTTCAGGAGGCAGGAACGCTGTCACAAGTCCTGAGCTCTAAGAACGCTCTGTGCCCTGGAGAGGACAAAGCTCTGCTAAACATAAGAACCAGTTTCACCAAATGTCCCCGAAACACTGTGATGTACCCCATTTGTGACAGACAGCTTTGAAATGACACCAGCCTGCTGGAGCTTAGGTCCTGTGTAAGCATGACCTGGATCTAATGACTTGTTCCTAATGAATATAATATGACAAAAGTGATGAGATGTCAATTCTGAGATTAGGCTGTTAAGACTGACTTCTCCGTGCTTTGTATTCTCTCTCTGACTCCTCTCACATTCCTGTTCTGAGGAGGAAAGTTATATTGGGAACAACCCTGTGAAGAGTCCCAAGCAGCTAAGGAACTAAGGACTTCTCTAGCCCACATCCAGCACAGACCTGAAATCTGCCAACAGCGTGGGAGTAGGCTTGGCAGCAGACCTGTCTCTGGTTGAGCCTTCAGGTGATGCTACAAGACCCGCACATACGTCAGGGGCAGCCTGATAAGAGACCCTGAATTCGAGAACCTGGTTCAGCTCTGCCTAGATTCCTGACCCACAGGAACTGAGACGTTAGACGTGTGTGGTTTTAAGATACTAAATTTTAGGAACATTTGTTACTGAGCAATAGGTAGATAATACACCATCACAAAAGCACTGGATTCAGGAAGAGATAAATGTTTTTCCACTAGCTAGAGAGAGGCAAAGGGATTTGAAACTGAAACAGGATTCAGAGGATGATAACAGGGAGTGAAAAGAAGCTGTAAGGATTCCAGAGATCGCACCTTGGACTATTTGAGCAGAATCTAAGCAGCGCACTTGGCTTGTGGAATCTGGTGGTAGCAATCTAGAGGACACTGCGACACCTGAGATAAAGCACTTCAAGACAGAGGAGTGGTTTTGCTTTTATGAGAAATACATTTCTCCTTTCCCCTTCCCCTAACACTTCCCCTTCCCACCCTACCAGACACATACCTTTTGTTGTAACCCAGGAGATCGACCAAACTCAGACGCCGAGATGGGGTTTAATAAAAGGAGTTTATTGAGCTAAGTCCGCAGGCACCTGCAGTATGTCCCACACAGGAGTAACTGCGGCCCTGGAGAGCTAAAATAGCTCCTTTTTATAGGATTTTGTAAGGGGGGTGCTACGTGTAAGCAAGCATGTTATAGAAACGGAATTTAGCAGTTAGTTAATTACCTGTTACTCAGTTTCCCAGACATCTCAAAGGTCAAGATGTTTTCAATAGATTATCCCTGGTGCCGCCCAGGATTACTCAAGGGTTAGTTATTACCCCAGGGTTAGCGATTACTTAGGGATTAGTTAGTGAAGAATGTTCTTCAGTAAATGAGTAAACTGACAACCCCTTTGGTTGTCGTGAAGGCCTCTGGGAGTTTGGGTCAATGGCACTGAGTTATAACACTTTCTAAGGGACAAGTTTAAGATCCTGTCTTTAAGACTATGTGATCTATCCTGGCCAGTTTGGCTCAGTGGGAGAGAGTTGGCCCACCGATCGATTCCGGTCAAGGACACGTACCTCAGTTGCGGTTCCACCCCTGGCCCTGGTAGAGGCCCTGTGGGAGGCAACCAAACGATGTGTCTCTCTCACGTCAATGCTTCTCTCTCTTTTTTTTCTGTCTCTCCCACTCTATCTGAAGGTTAAAAAAAAGTATCCTCGGGTGAGGGTTAAAAATATATATATATACATATGATCTATTGATCTGTCATAAAGTACAGTCTCAGTTCTAAAATATTTCTCAAGGTTGTCTATTGCTTTCTATCTCAGTAACTACCAAGCTAGTCCAAACCTCCCACTCTTTCTTGCCTGAACTATTACAAAAACCTTCTAAATAGACCCATTTGTTATCCCTGCTCTAGTCATTTTTTGTAAAATGCTGCAACAGGGACATTTTAAATACACAAACAGGATTGAGTGTTTTTCTACTTTAAGCACTTCAGTGGCTTTTCATTACTTTTATTTATTTATTTATTTATTTATTTATTTAAATCTATATGTGGTTAAAAATAAGCCTTTACATTTGACCCTTGTTTATCTTACTGGCTTCATCAGAGTTTTATTTTATTTTATATTTTTATCTCTTAATTTATGTGTATTTTATTTTTAAAATTTATATTTATTTTTTATTAATTTATTTTTGTTATGGATGTTTCTCCTTTTTCCCCCCATTGACACCCTACTTCCCATCCCCCCCACCCTATACCCAGCTTTGTTGTCTATGTCCATTGGTTATGCATACATGCATATAAGTTCTGTGGTTTATCCCTTCCCTCCCTCACCCCACCCTTCTGAGGATTGTCAGTCTGTACCCTACTTCTATGACTCTGGGTCTATTTTGTTCATCAGTTTGTTTAGTTCATTATATTCTAGAAATAAGTGACATCATGTGATATTTGTCTTTCTCTACTTGGCTTGTTTTGCTTAGGATAATACTTTTCACGTTTCTCCATGTCGTCTCAAAGGATAAGAGGTCTTTCTTTCTTTTTTATTTATCCTCACCCAAGGACATTTTTTTTGTATTTATCTTCAGACAGAGCAGGAAAGAGAGAGGGAGGAGAGAGATTGAGAAACATTGATGTGAGAGAGACACAGCGACTGGTTGCCACCCACACAACCCCAACCGGGGCCGGGGACAAACTGCAACCAAGGCACATGCCCTTAGTGGGAACCAAACCCGGGACTCTCCAGTTCGCGGCCGATGCTCTAACTGCTGAACCAAACTGGCCAGGGCTGTATTAAAACATTTTTATCCACTCGTCTACTGATGGACACTTGAGCTGTTTCCAGATCTTAGCTATTGTAAATAGTGCTGCTATGAACATAGGGGTGCATATATTCTTTCTGATTGGTGTTTCAGGCTCCTTAGAGTATATTCCTAGAAGTGGAATCACTGGGTCAAATGGCAATTCAATTTTTAATTTTTTGAGGTAACACCATAGTGTTTTCCATAGTGGCTGCACCAGTCCGCATTCCCACCAGCAGTGTACTAGAGTCCCCTTTTCTCCACACCCTCGCCAACACTTGTTTGATGGCAGCCATTCTGACAGGTGTGAAGTGATACCTCATTGTTGTTTTAATTTTCATTTCTCTAATAATTAGTGATGTTGAGCATTTTTTCATATGTCTCTTGGATATTTGTATGTACTGTTTGGAGAGGTGTCTCTTTAGGTCCTCTGCCCATTTTTTAATTGGGTTCTTTGCCTTCCTTTTGTTGAGTCATGTGAGTACTTTATATATTTTGTAAATTAACCCCTTATCTGATGTATCATTGGCAATTATGCTCTCCCATATAGTGGCTTACCTTTCCATTTTGATGGTTGTTACTTTTGCTGTGCAGAAGCTTTTTAGTTTCATGTAGTCCCATGTGTTCATTTTTTTCTTTGTTTCTCTTGCCTCAGGTGATGTATCAGTGAAAATTCTGCTGCGTATGATGTCTGAAATTTTGTTGCCTGCATTTTCTTCTAGGATTTTTATGAAATCACTAGTCACATTTAAGTCTTTTATCCATTTTGAGTTTATTCTTGTGTATGGTATAAGTTAGTGGTCTAGCTTCATTTTTTGCATGTAGCTGTCCAATTTTCCCAACACCATTTATTGAAGAAGCTATCTTTACTCCATTGTATGCTCAAATATTATTTGTCACCTTTTTATTTCATTGATGTTTTGAACTGTTTTTTTAGTCTCTAAGTCATTTATTTCTGCTCTGACTTTTACTATTTCTTTCCTTGTACTTGCTCTGGGTTTTTCTTTTTGGTCGCTTTCTAGATCTTTAAGTTGTAGGGTTAGAGAGTCAATTAGGAATTTTTCTTGTTTATTGACGTAGGCCTGTAGTGCTGTGAACTTCCCTCTCAGGACTGCTTTTGCTGCATCCTGTAGATTTTGTGTTTTTGTGTGTTCATTTTCACTGGTTTCCAGGAATTTTTAATTTCATCCTTGATCTCCTTGGTAACCCATTCATTGTTTAATAACATGCTATTTAGCCTCCAAGTATTTGAATGTTTTTGTTGTAATTGAGTTCTAGTTTCATGCCATTGTGGTCTGAGAAGATTCTTGATATGATTTCAATCTTTTTGAATTTGTAGAGACTTACTATGTGTCCTAACATGTGGTCTATATCTGAGAATGTCCTATATGCACTTGAGAAGAATGTATATTCTGTAGCTTTGGGGTGAAATGTTTTGTAAATATAAATTAAGTCCAATAGATCTAGGTCGTAATTTTGTTTGGAAGATCTATCCAGTGGTGAAAGTGGGGTGTTAAAATCACCCACTAAGATATTATTGCTATTGATCTCTCCCTTGAAGTTCTCAAATATATTTTATAGCTCCCATATTTGGTGCATATATGTTTACCAGAGTTATATCCTCTTGTTGGATTGATCCTTTTAATATTATGTAGTGACCTTCTTTGTCTCTTATTATGGCCCTCATTTTGAAGTCTATCTTGTCAGATATGAGTATTGCTACACCCGCTTTTTATTTCATTTCCATTTGCTTGGTAAATTTTTTTCATCCCTTTACTTTCATCCTGTGTGTCTTTTGTTGTGAGGTAAGTCACTTGTAGACAGCATGTATATGTAGGTAGTGTTTTCGTATCCAATCAGCTACCCTATGTCTTTTGATTTAAACCATTTACAGTGAAGGTTATTATTGATAGTTATTAGTTGCCATTTTTATTTTATGCCTGTGTTCTTCTTTTTCTCTCTCTGTTTCTTGTTCTTCTTACAACAGTCCCTTCAGCATTTCTTGCAGTGCTTGTTTGGTGGTGGTAAATTTCTTTAGTATTTTTTGTTGTTGTTTGTTTGTTTTTATCTGTGAAGCTCTTTGTTTCTCCTTCAATTTTGAATGATAGCCTTGCTGGATAGAGCAGTCTTGAATTCAGACCCATTCCTTGCATTACTTTGTACACTTTATGCCACTCCCTTTTGGCAATGTTTCTATCGAGAAATCAGCTTACAGTCTAATGGGTGCTCCCTTGTAGGTAAAATTTTGTCTCTCTCTTGCTTCCTTTAAGATTCTTTCTTTGTCTTTAATATTTGCCATTTTTATTATGATATGTCTAGCTGTGGGTCATCTGGGGTTCATTTTGCTTAGCACTCTCTGTGTTTTCTGGACTTGTGTGACTTTTTCCTTCTCCAGTTTAAGGAAGTTTTCTGTCATTTTTTCTTCAAAGAGCTTCTCTATTCCTTTTTCTGATTCTTCTGGTACTCCTATAATGCGAATGTTGTTACATTTTGTATTGTCCCACAGCTCCCTTAAACTCTCCTCCTGCTTTTTAAACTTTTTTTTTCCATTTGTTACTCTATTTGGTTGTTTTTCTCTATTTTGTCTTCTAAGTCGCTGATTTGGTCTTCAGCTTCTTCTAATCTACTATTGAACCCTTCTAAGGTATTTTTCATAACAGCTATGTCATTCTTTGTTTCCTCTTGATTTTATGCATAGCTTCTACCTCTTTATGTGTAGCTTCTACCTCTTTTTTTAAAGCTGAAGTAGTTCCCAGTAAGCTCTTCATAATTCTTATTAAGTTGCTTGTAGTTCTCAACAAATTGTTTGAGCACTCTTATAATCATTGCTTTGAATTATTTATCTGACAAGTTGCTGTCTTCCATTTTCTGTAGTTCCTTTTTTGGTGATTTCTCTCTTTTTTTTTTTTTTTCATTTGGGTGTAGTTTTTTTTTGTCTCACCGTTTTATCAATCTGGCAGTTCTAAGTCCGTTGAGGGATGTTGGAACGTGCAGGCAGGTCAGTGTGTATCAGCTAAGGCTGCTCTGTTTCCCAGCCTGTTTTGGCATATGATTCCTCTTGTCTGCTGTGGGTCCTGGAGGGTTGACACCTGGTGGCTGGAATTGGTCTGTCATGCAGTTCTCAGCTCCCCGAGACTCACTGCAGCTTGGGCTGGGGCACCGCTCTTTATCGGCTTCTGCTGATGCTGCTGATGATGAGTCTTAGCTGCCAATATGTGCTGTTGCTGCTTAGGGTGCGTGGGTCTGTCTGGTGCTCTGCTGGGGTGTGTGGGACCTGCTGGTATGTTTCTGGGGTGTGTGGGGTTCCACTAGTACATTGTTGGGGTACATGGTTTCCACTGGCAGTCTGCTGGGGTTCGTGGGTTTCACTGGTATGCTGCTGAGGTGTGTGGGTCTAGCTGGTGTCCTTCTGGGGTTAGTGGGTTTCACTGGTATTCTGCCGGGGTTTGTGGGTTCCACTGGTGCACTTCTTGGGTTCGTGGATCCCTCTGGCACACTGATAAGGTGCACGGATCCTACTGATGTACTGTTGGGGAACCCTGCTGCCTGGTGGGGCTCAGCTCCTGATCAGTCACTACTGGGGTCGAGTGTCAGCTCCCAGTTTGCACTACTTCTGCTACTGCCAGGTGGTGGTGCTCTCAGGTGCCAATCTTTTACTGCTGTTGGGGGCTGAGTATGCTCAGCACCTGGGATTTTGCTGCTGCTCGGGGGAGGGACTCCACTCCAACTCTGCTGCTGCAGTTGTCAGGGGCAGATCTCAGCTGCCCTAGCCCTAGCCCTGCTGCTTGGTCTGTGGCACTGCTTTTGATCAGCCTTTGCTGATGCCACTGAGGATGGTTTCAGCTGCCAGTCTGAGCTGCTAATACATGTTGGGGGTGGGGCTCTACTCCTGCCCAGTCACTGTTGCTGTAGGGGGAGATGCCCGGCTCCCAAGCTGGTGCTAGTGCCCCTGTGAGCCTGGGCAGGCTGCCTTGAGCCTGGGTGGGCTGTTGCGCTGCTGCAGGCCTAGAGCCTGGAGCATAGGCTGGCCTCTGCACTGCAGTGGGTCTGGAGCCTGGGTGGGCCTGCATGCCACCAGGGCCTGATGCCTGCAGGCTGCAATGCCTCCACAATACCTGGGTGAGCCACCACTGCAATTGGGGGAGGGGCTCTGGCTTCTGGCCAGT
This sequence comes from Molossus molossus, assembly GCF_014108415.1. Lineage (NCBI taxonomy): Eukaryota > Metazoa > Chordata > Mammalia > Chiroptera > Molossidae > Molossus > Molossus molossus. Next base: position 23,964,195 of record NW_023425346.1, read on the forward strand.
TTCAGCTTCAGCTGCAGGCATCTACTGTGTGCTGTCCATGCCAACACAGCTGAGTCCTGGACGGATGGTGCAAGGTGCTCTAGTGGACTCAGGTAGCTGGGCCCCAGTTGCTCCCCATTTCCTCCTCCCAGGGAAGACCTGTGATCTCCAAAATGGCAAGGCCTCCCGGCCACGCAGGAGAAAGTTTGTTTGCTGACTTGTTGCTTACCATGTATCTGGCTGCTTTCTGTCCACAGCACAAGAAACTTCTGCCCTGTGTCTCTGCACTGTTCAAGATTGGTCATCCATGCTCATATTCACTCACACTCTCTCAGGCTCTCACACACTCACCCACGCTTCGGTCCTGCCCGCCACCATCTTTTTCCCCCTGAAATTTATATTTATTGTTGAAAGTATTACAGATATTTCTCCTTTATTCCCCCATTGACACCCGCCCTTCATCCCACTGTTGTCTGTGTCCATTGGTTATGCATATGTACATATAAGTTCTTTGGTTTATTTCTTCCTTCCACCCTACCCCGTCCTCTGAGGTTTGCAGTCTGTTCCCTACTTCCATGTTTCTGAATCTATGTTGTTTTTCAGCTTATTTTATTCATTACATTTCACAAATAAGTGAGATCATGAGATACTTGTCTTTCTCTGACTGGCTTATTTCGCTCAGCATAATACTCTCCAGGTCCCTCCATGACATCTAAAAGGGTAAGGGCTCCTTTTTTATACCTGCAGTTTTATTTTAAATGCCATAACCTCTCCCATAATCTAGAATATGTAGCCAGCTGCTTTCCGTCCACAGCATAGGAACCTTCTGCCCTGTGTCTCTGCACTGCTCAAGATTGGTCGTCCATGCTCATATTCACTCACACTCTCTCAGGCTCTCACACGCTCACCCATGCTTCAGTCCTGCCCGGTTATACAGTCTGTTTTACATCATTTTAAATAATACTTATTTTATAACATTATCTTTGTAAGTGAATATTATTTAATTAGTTGTTATTTCATCAGTTAGATGTTCATATAAATCATTAATTTTTCTCTCATTGAAATTTAAGCTTTAGGATGACAGAATCTTATGTATGTTTTATACTCTTGTATTCTTTTGCTGCCTACAGGTACATATTAGGGACTAAAGGACTATTTGGTGAAAGAATCAATAGATAGAACTGAGTTATTAAAATATCTCCTCCTCTATTTCAGATTTCATTAAATGATACCTAGAATTGCCCAAATTAGAAACCTAGGACTCTGTCCAAAAACTCTCAGACTCCTCCACCACTGCTCTTCCCCATCCTGCTGAGACACGCATCAAGCTCTGTTGCTTGTGCTTCTCAGCAAATGCTTGAGTCAACCTCCTCTCCATCACTACTCCACTTATCTGAACAGAACAACACATCCTAATTAGACTCCTACCGTCCTTTTTGATCTTACAAATAAAAAAGTAAATAACGACCTTTTAATTAATCTCCTATGTTTCTTATTTATTAAAAATTTAATTATTTCATAATTAATGTTTTTAGTTCAGTATGCTTACAATTTACAAGTTTAACATCTTTGATAGTCATAATAACACCATACTGGGAACTATACTTGTCTTAAGCCCACTTTTATAAATAAGGAAACTAAGACAGGCAGTAATTTCCCAAGGGCCTCACAACTTATAAATGGAAGTTACTAGTAGAAATTAAATGTATTAGTGGATTTGGAACTAATGGAATTAGTTAAACTAGTGTTCCAAATCCCATACTCATACCACTAATATTGCTGCTACTCATTAAAATTCATCCTTTGGCATAATCATCTTTGTAAAAAACAGATGACTGCCACAATCCCATTCCTACCCCATCCCCACCATTGACCGTGGGACAAAATCCAAGTTCTTTAGTGTGGCGTACAGGATTTTTCATATCCTCGTGTCTTCCTTTGCCCTGGAGCCTTACAAGTTGGTAATAAATCCCCACACATACTGTGTTCTTTCACACATACTGTGTATGCCATTCTCTTTCTTAGGAAGAGCTCCTCTGATTTCTGAGCTTGGGTGTTTGGGAAAATGGGTGTATAAGTCATCCTTAGAGATTGAGTTTAGGTACTATCGAATCCAGGTGACTTTTCCACTGTTTGGTGCCTTTCCTCTATACTTTTTTGTATTATTTTACCTTCTCTATTTTTGTGAAGGCACTTTTCTGTTCATGTGTGTTTTCCTCAATGGACTATAAACACTTGCGAGCAAGAACTATATCTCGTATTTTGACATCCAACAGTAATCACAGTGATTGTCACATGGTAGGCACTCAAAAATTAATTATTCCCTGTATTCTATATATAATCTAGCTTTCTGGGGAAAATTATCTTTATAACAATAGCAATCATTTATGGTGTAACTACCAAATCCAGTGGATTCTGCCTTTGAAAAGTACATTCCTTTCATTCATTCACATTCATTCAAATTAAGGAAGGTGTCACTCTGGTGACATTTAAATTGTGATTGGCAAGAAATTGCATGTGCTCCCTGAAAAGTGTACAGGCAGAAAGCTGACGTAGCAGGAATAAGGGAAGGGGAGGGGATGTTAGTGGGAGATGAGTCAGTGAAGGAGAACTAGGATTAGAGGTGGGGACGAGCCAGGGCTGTGGATGGCTCTCTAAGACTGACTTTTACTCTTATGAGCTGCAAAATTATTGAGCAGAGATGTGACACTATCAGACACATTTTGAAAAGATCATTCTGTTATGGTGTTGAGAAAATACTACAGTGGGGGGAGGGGAGGAGAGGCACAAAGTAGGGAGACAGGTGAGGAAGGTATTTCAATAATTTACATGAGCAATCGAAGTGGCTGAAAGCAGGTGGCAAAGTGGTAGCGAGAGTGGAGAAATTCTGAGTATATTTTAAACAGAAAAGAGAAAGAATTTGCTAGGGATCAGTTGTCATTTGTAAGAGAAAAAGAAGTCAAATGGAAATTTTCACTGTGGGTTTTGATTCAATATAAGGGTGAACATGTTTTTTTAAAAATCTGATAAGAGCCTGGCTGGGTTGCTCAGTGGATTGAGCGTCGTTCCCTGGACCGAGAGGTCCTGCTTTGATTCAGGGCACATGCCTGGGTTACAGGCTTGATCCCCAGTAGGGAGTGTGCAGAAGGCAGCTGATCAATATTTCTCTCTCACATTGACATTTTAATCTCTCTCTCCCTTCCTCTCTCTCTCAAACACCAATAAAAACTTATTAAAACAAAACAAAAATAAAAGAATCTGATAAGATTCAATAAAATGTGAAAACATGTATTTTGTCATTATTTCTTTATAGCGATACAATTTTGATATGTCTGTATTATTTGAAAAAGGTCTGTATTAGGATTCAATTATATAAGTGGTCAAATTGTTATTTCAAAAAAATATTTTCCAAAACTTGCTATGCTTCAAAGCATTTAAAAGTGATCACTTTCTTCCTTTTATCTTTAGATTATTTTATTACTTGTATTGATATTTATTACACCTAGCTAAAATTGAGCCTGTCTCAAGGAAATCTGTAGTCAGAAATAATTTTTTTTCACTCTTTAATCCAGAGCCCAAGAGACATCAAATGACTAGCAGTTGAAGCAATTATAATGCTTTTGACGTCGTCTTGAGAGACTGAGCTATTCTCGTGGCCTACAAGAGGCAAAATTTGTCGTGTTTATTGCCTGAGAAGACCTTGGGCTCTTTTTATCCAGTGTGCATATATAAAATCAGAGATTTAACTGAGGCTATTGAAGAGTGATATAAAAATAATCATCAAGGGCACTACCATGTTTTGAGATATGTCCTTGTGTGACCATAAAAGTGCTGTAATAAAGCAACCCGATGTGAAACCAGGGAAGGAAAAGGTTGGGAAGCACAGTGAATGCAGTGGTAAGATCACAGAAGTAAAGGAGATATGTTTTTTTTTTTTTTTTCTTTCAGGTGGTGTGAACGCTTGAACTCAAATAGACCAGCAGCCAATGGCAATGCTTCCTTGGCAATGATTCTAGCTTTGATTCTAACTGAGATGGGGGCATCAGAAGGGAAGAAATGTCAGCAGAATATACTATTGATCTGACATTTACTTTTAAAATTATCTCCCAACAATCTTTGCTGAGGAATCCTACTCCTGCTTTTATTCTCTCCACAATGCACAGAAAGTAAATTCAGTTAATCTCTAGCGTTAGAAATGCTATAGGAATCGGGCATGATTACATTGCTGCTGCATCTCTCCTATAAGCATTAGTTGGGTGAGGTTACAGGAGAGGTGATGACTATAGATGGAATTGATTATTTCTCAAGAGAGAAAAAGAAGAGAGAAAAGGTAGATAATAATAAATCAGATTCTCTCATCTTGGTAGTCAACATCTGGCAGTATATAAAACGCGTCTGAAAGTTCAAGGACAGCAGTTGTCCGTACTGGATAAATGATGTGAAAGGTTCAGTGTTTAAAGCAACAAGTATAAGATGGGAAAAATAACAAGACTTTTTTTATAAAAAATAAAAGAAAAAAAGATACTAGTAGTCAAATTAAATCTGTTTTGTCAAATAGTCACTGTGGGAGAATGTTCTATAATAGAATGCATATATCATGCATACAAATTTGGTGAAAGAAAATTTGAACAAATATTACAACAGGAAATGAAGCAGAATAATGAAAGCAGCTAAAGCAAATAATCTAAAGTAAGGTCTCAGAATAAAGTATGAATCACTAGCATCATTCTTATCACATGCTTCTCCCTTCCCCTACAAGACAGCACACCCCAGACCAGTAGACATAAGAATAATAGATTTTTGCTGAAACGAAATAATTATTAAAGTCATATTTACAAAAGTATAGACAACTTATTCAGGTTAAAACAGTAACAACAGAACATTCTGTCTAAGTGCCTTTTGATTGTTCAGATTGACCAAAAACTTAGTAAAAACTCCTGTCTGCTCAGCTCTATCATAGTGTTGTCACCAACCAAATTACAGACAACTTTTTATTTCTTTCAAATTGAATCATATATAATAAATTATTTTAAAATCAGATTATCACCAGAGTTTGAGTAGAGAGAAACATTCATTAGCTCCTGAAAAAAAGTATATTCCATCCTGTAGCAAGAAAAATACCTTTATTTCCTATTCTTTCCACTACATAGAACTACTACAGACCAATAAATAACAGCTTATATGTTTGGGTTACATTTTTTTTTCTTCTCCCACACAAACAACTGTAAATTTACTTGCCCCCCACCCCTACCCTGTACTGTAAATATAGCCTGTTAAGTTTGATTGACAGGTTATGGTATTTACTTTGATCATAAATGAAGCCCCCAAATAGAGTAATTACAAAGAAAGACATCTTTATACTGACAAGCTTTTTGGCAGGCCAATTCTAGTTACCACCCCATATGACTTCCAAAGTAGTTAAGCAGGGGGAGGGAGACAAATAAGTAACAGGTGTCTGGGTCACGTTCTGATATGTTTAATCATAGACACCACTTAGTATCTTCAGATAAGATTTCCCAAATCCTCCTTGGTTTCTAGCTGTGCATGCACAAACTCTGAGATAATAAAAGATGAGGAGCCCAGGTAATACCTTCGTGAAAGTGCAGGCACAGGTGCTCACGTGCACGCACGTTCTCTCCTCTTCACAACGCACAGGCTGGAGAGGATTGAACCCGTTGTTTTACCTTGGATCGCAAGCAGTTCGGAGTGGAAGAGGTGATGGCCTGAGGATTATGGCACATGGTAACATTCAGAGTAGGTACTGATGTGTTTTTAACTTGTGTGGGGGGAAAAGCAGGCAGATTGACTTCACTTGGAACCAGAAATGAGCCCTGGCAGGTGTTTTGCTGCATTAAGCATATGGGCCTTAAAATGTCGATGACACCCTACTGCTTTCATTCTTTAAGTCAGACTATTAATAACACCGGACAGCTGGGTCAAAAGCGTGTGCTATTTAACCTTACTCTGACATTTGGGCTCATCAGGATACCACTAGTGATTATTCGACCTTGAGCATTGCGATCTTGTGTCTTTTTAAATTATGACTGCTCAACAGAGTAAAACAACCTATAAATTCTAACCAGAAAACTTTATAAGGTTGTCTGTATACGGTAACTGAATTTACTGGCCCAAGTAGTCAAGTCCTCTTATGTGTGAAGCAAAATCAGCCTGTAGAATAGACGGTGTTGATTGATCTGTAATGTTAAGATTTAAAGGGACCTGGCATGGAATGCTTCTCAATGCAAATACTCCCAAAGAGGGCAAGGCCCCATTTATTCTCATCTGCTAATACATAATTAGAAAATCTAAACTAAGCTGCGTATACAAAGGCGAAGACTAAGGAGTTTAAAGGGGAGGTTGTTTAAGAAAAGGAGTACAAGAATAAGAGGAGAATCTACAATAATAATAATAAAAGGATACTCCTAATTATAAAAGCTAATATTCACGTGGGGCTCACTGAATTTTTGTGCACTGGGCATTTATAGATCTATTTATACTTCACAGCAAAACAATACTAAATACTAGGTATGAAATGTGTAACACAACAGCTGAGAATCAGGTCTGGCACAAGAATTGAACACCTGGGTTAGAGAACCAACAAAAATATCCAAAGTCAATATCCATCCCTCAGAACAGACATCGAAAAGGGAAGCTCAGAAAACAAACACACAAACAAAACAACAAAAACAACAGAGGAACATGTCATGTATGAATAGGAATACATTCCTCTGTTTATGGACCTATAACCCAGAGCTCAGTTTGTTGGATTCCACAAACATGGGGTAATATTAAAATCTCACTCAGAGAAAACAACTCTCCCAGATATAATTTAGTTATCTATCTATAGTTATTTAATTGTAATTTTTGTTGGTGATATTCTCTCTCAGTCTTCTCTAAATAAATCTAGATTTATTGATAGTAAACCCTGAGTGGGCAGAAGTAGGTCCAGAGAAATCTGATGCAGAGGCCAAATTATTCTGAGCATGTTATTAAGAGCTGCTTGCATGATTCTGCCAAACATTCTTCAAACATTCCCCACCTGATAGGATACAGGGCAAGTACCTGGTATACCTGAGTGCTTCCTATTATAGAAATAAGAGCAACAAAATATGCAAGTGATGACAATATTGTGATGCTCAAGCCAGACTTCCTGCCATGTTATCTCCTGAAGTGGCTTTCGCTTTCGGAAATGAGTTTTTAGGACTGCAAACTCTTGGAACACCCTGACCATCAAGGGATGGGAATAAAGCCAGTACTAAAATCACTGAAGTTTGAGGAGAAAAACAGCTGTGTCTGCTTTATTGTAAGGTAAAGGCTCTACCAGAGTCCAGAGCAACTGCAGTCAAGACCACAGCTGTGGCTATTAACCAAGACAAAATAGCAGCAGAGGCACCTTCTTACAAAGAGTGTATTTGTTTCACTTGCTTGGCAGTGTAAATATAAATATGTAAATTTAATTTATATATAGATATATTAAATATACAAATATATTAAATATATTTATATAATATATAAACATAAATTAATATAATATATAAATTTAATATATATTTTATATATTATAACTTTTATATATATAAAAAGTACAAATAGATCTATGAATGTCCAGTACATAAAAGTTTAGTGAGCCCCAGATCAATATTAAATTTTATAATTAGCAGTACCAGGGATAGTAACCCTTTCCAAAGCAGTACTCTTCACTGAAACCTGAAGTTGTTGATATTGTTTTAATTTTTAAATATAAACATGTAAAGTTGTATTCAAGCAACAACCAAGTTCCCAGAGCCCCGAAACTGAATGGAGATATAATTGTCTAAACTCCCAGCTCTCCCTGTTCACTATGGAGGAAGTGTTTGCTAGATTTCTTTAGTGACTTGGAAGTAAATGCAAGTGATGGTGTGTCCAGCTCTCAACTTACAGTAGAAATTTACATTTCATCACCAGGCTAGTTTAGAGAAAGTTTTAACTTTCTGTTCATTTGTTCAGGTGTCCTTCTCTTTAAGCTTAATAACTGTAGCATACACACACAAAACTGATTTAACTTTTGAGACATTGGATCCATAAGTACAAGAAAACAATCGAGAAGTCATTTGAAAAACAACATAAAACACTGTTACATGGGAAATGTTTTTGTTTCTTTTAAATGAACAACTTTGCTTCCTTTTTTTTTAAAAAAAAAAACCCTTACCTGATGATGTTTTTATTGATTTTTGAGAGAGAGAGAGAAGAGACAGAAACATCAATGTGAGAAACATCAATCAGTTGCCACCTTCCCTGACTGAGGATCGAACCCACAACCTAGTTATGTGCCCTAACCGGGAATCGAACCCAAAAACTTTTAGTGCATGGGACAGTCTCCAACTAACTGAGCCACCCCACCAGGGCACATGGAAAATGTTTTAATGCTGTTCTTCAGAGGTAGGCATGATCTTGGTTTATGTTTGTTTTTTGTTTTTGTTTTCAAAGGATGCTCAGTAATGTGCCAGTCAGCAGCTCTTAGCTCCCAGCAGCATCCGCTTTCCATGCGGTGAAACTGACTTGCAATGAATCTGGGGGAGAAATGTGCTCCTGTTGATAGGTTTTCAGTACTTAGTGAAAAAAATATGTTCACCTTCACTTGGAGTAATCCTTGGGAGATGCAGAATTTGATATACCATGTAAGCTTAATAGCAACATTTTTTTCTTTCCCTCCGGTGTTTGAAAGGAAAGTACGCTCCTCTCCCCTATTCCTAGACTAAGGATGCTGTACAGGAGTGATTTCTCATTTCACTGGGATTTGTATTTTACCTGACACTGGTTATTCATCCAAGTTGAAAAACGGTGCACCTAAATATTTGAACCAAAGACGGTATTTGAAATTGTTTTTATGACTTATTTTCTCTAATCTTCAAATGCCATCAGTGTTGTTTTACTCCTCACTGCAAAACGACTGAAGTTATGTAACATTGATCACTTCCTCTTATAAATATTTTAAATTGAAATGCTGGAGTGAAAGTGCAAGTGTTTAATGTAACTGCTGCCTCCGTAAGGAAAATTCGCAGAGAGGAAAGGGGAGATCAGCTAGGGCAATGCTCCCCAGCTTCTGGCACAGTGGAGGATCCATGTAAAGTCAGGGCCGTGTACCATGAGGAGAAATAGGTTCACTGACAGCGTGCCTCGACATCCTCACAGTACTTCTGTCTGGTGTGTCAGGGCGTCCCATGCAACAGAAGCTTGCAAGAGCCATCGACAGGCTCGTCATAGCAATTGTCGCTTTAGGTGGTGTCTCATCTCTGGGAATTTCAGAAGCCACACATAAGCCCTCCTTTCTCCTTATTCTGTTAGGAATACCGTCACCCTTCCTGGAATGAATCTTGTTATTTATCCAGAGGGGATCATGTATCCCATTTCTTTGGTGTGCTGGGACAGGAAGCAGTTTCACCTTTCAGAGAAGATTGGACACAAGTATTAGGTGGAAAACTCCTCTCAAATGCAAATAGGTAGAATTTTATTCAAGCAACAACCCAGTTCCCGGAGCCCCAGAACTGAATGAGCGCGGTTGTCCAATCTCCCAGCCCTCGCTGTCCACCCTGGAACACGGATTCGAGATGCATGGTCTATATCTGCTAATTAGCTGAGACTATAAGCACATTTCTTAACTTTTTATAAATCTTCACTGTATGGAAAATGGGAAAAGTAATTACATTTCCTCATTTTTTTTGTCATTGTTAAAGGAAAATACAGTGTGAAAACATTTAGCACAATGTCTGGCACACAGTAAGGGCTTGATAAACCAATGAGGGTTAGTAGCTGGCTCTGCCCTCCCATGACATACCACCGTTCAGGGTCCCTTTCTCATCTTCTGCTCTGTTCAAAGAGTCCTTTGCTTGAACTTCTCCCCCCACCCCTCACTTAGTTTTCCTGGGATTTAGCTCAGTCCAGTTAATTTTAGCATCTTTTAGCTCTTGGCTTAATGAACTCTTCTCAGCTGCATCTTCTTGACTGTTTACACAAGATCAGATTCTTTGGTTATTCTCAAAAGACCCAACTGTTTTTCTTCAGAGTCAAATCTTAGTGTGTTTTCATTTTATGTGTGTATCACTCATATAATATTAAACTCCATGAAAACAAGAAGAGTACATTTTCTTGCTCACCATTTTATTTCCAGTGCCTGGAAATCTGTTTGACTTATAGCAGCAGCCCCACAAAAAATATTTTAAATAAAAAGAATAAATTTAATAAATGCTGTCACTTGCAAGCATTCGTTATTACCATCTTTCAAGAAACTCTGCTTATTAAAAATGGGCACGTACCTTGGTTGTGGTTTGTCCGTGGCCCCTGTTGGGGTCGTGTGGGTGGCAGCCAGTCAGTGTGTCTCTCTCAATCGATGTTTTTCTCTCTTTCTTTCTCCTTCTCTCTCTCCCGCTCTCTCTGAAAGATAAATGTAAAGCGTCCTTGAGTGAGGAGAAAAAAAAAACATGGTGATCACTAACAATATCTCGTCTGCATCATCTGGATCATTTTCAGAAATACCTTTAGAATATTATATTGACTTCTTCTGTGATACCCACATCTAATGCAAACATTTTCTTTCCATTTTATCCCTTCTCTTATCCTTAATGATATACATTTTCTCATTAGCAAATTGATCATTCATTTGTTCATTCATTTGTTCATTCATTTGATTTAAAATGTGTCAGAAGCAGTACTAGAAGACCAATTCTTGCCTGCTTGTTTGTTTTTATTTGTTTCTTTCATTGTGGATGTGAGCAGATATGTGCTTATAATAAAGATAGTAAAGACAAGTGTAATATAGACGGGTAAGTTTAATGATTACTGTCAGCACAAGGAATTCCAAGGAAGTGATACAGGGGCCCTCAAGTAGGCCGGGAGAAGTGCAGAAGAATTTCCAGAAAGGGGTAGAGGAAGGCAAAGAAAGCAACGCGGGGCTGGAGGCAGTGACAGCCACATGGAATCAATGAGACTCCAAGATGACTGTTGTAACTACAACACGAAGAAAGAGGCAGGGAGACTCGGACGCTGCTGGGATACTGGCTGAAGTGAGGGGAGGTTGGGATGCGGATATCGTCCCGAAGAGACTCCTCTCTTCTGAGTAACGGCACATTGTTAGAGGATTTCAAGAAGAGGTGGTGTCCGCCCTGCTGCTGAGACTGAACCCGAAGGCCGGGGGAGGGTTTGCCAGGCCGGGCTGTAGTCCGGGAGGCTGTCGCTGTAGTCGAGGCTGACTGTAGTCCTGATCCTGGGGTTCAGTGTGCCGCTGCTGGAGGGGAGGGCTGGAGAACCTGAAGTGCTCTGAAACCATAGGGTAGTGAGCACTTCTTACCTAGGTAGAGACAAGGTAAGAAGATGGAGAGAGAAATAAGAAAGTGATATATGGACTGAGGGCAGTAAAGAGACTGTGCGTTAGGAAGCCTCGGTGAGGTTGACCCTAAGGGACCCCTGGAGCCACGCCCATGGATTTGTGAGTTCTTGTGCCTTAGAATTTCTTCAGAAGAAGCAGTTCTGAGTGTCACCGGCAGGTCCCATTTGTCCCATATCTTTACGCTCAACCTCCCTCCTCCCAGAAATTAGCCTGTCTCCCTCATACCCATCCTTTGTTCTAAGGACCCCATACTTTGGGGAACCTTCCCCAATCACCCTATTTACAATAACACCCTCCACAGGTCGACCATACCTGTCTCTCCAGCTTTATTCCTCTTTTTTACAAAAAAAAAAAAATGATTATCCTCTGACACATGTAAGTGTTCATCTAATTGATATCACTTCCCACAGCTACTACATGAGAATATTCATCCTTTTCTTTTGCTCTACCTTCAGTTCCTAGAACAAAATATTACCCATAATAGGTGCTCAAAAATATACTAGTTGTAGGGTTAATCCTAGTGGTAACTTTGGGGCCCAAGGATTACAGATTTCTGCAAAATGTTTGAAAATAAAATAAGACAGCCCTGGCCAGTTTGGCTCAGCGGTTAGAGCATCGGCCCGCGGCTAGAGAGACCCAGGTTCGGTTCCTGCTAAGGGCGTGTATCTCAGCTGCAGTTTGTCCCTGGCCCTGGTTGGGGTCGTGCGGAAGGTGGCCCCTCCATGTGTCCCTTTCACGTGGATGCTTCTCTCTCTTTCTATTTCCCTCCCACTCTATAAAAATAGAAAACTGTCCTTAGGTGAGGATAAAATATAAATAAATGAATGAATGAATGAATGAATGAATGAATGAATGAATGAATGAATAAAAGAAAAGAAAATAAGACAGAAATCCTTAAAGCACCCACCAAGTCTGCAGAGGGCTGGGAAGGCCCCTGCACAGGTTCAGCTTGGAAGTGTTTAGGGTGAAAATAAAGGTGTAAGATCAAGGGATTTCATGACTTCAAAGAACATCAAAAGGTTTGGTCTAGTCCAACGTAACTGTTGGCGCCCAAGGACAGGCTGCTTCCAAATATCCCACAATCATATATATTGGTTACTTTGAATTAAAGTTGCTTGACAAGAAACCAGGGCCAGATGGGCAACTTGACCCTCCCTTGCTTTCTTGGAGGCAGGAAATAAATCTCCCATGCGAAAGGTGTTCACCTCACATGGGAACACACCTCTGACTGCTAGGGTTAAACAACTCAGAGCAAAAGAGTCAGTATAATGACATCTTACTGTCTCTTTTCTAACTTACTACTTGTTTAGATTCTTCACTAATGAATACCCAATCTCAGGAAATATTCCTTTTACATGAACACCACATTTTTTGTCCTGTCAATTTTTCACAAATGTATTATTTCTTTCTCTAAATGCATTAAAAAGTCTGTCTGGTTTGATCATTTCTTTGAGCCTCATTTAATGACCTAAGCATCATTGTGATTCTCCCATGTACACCTTTTAAATTGTTTTTCTCCTATTCATCTAATCTTGTGTCAGTTTTATTGTTTTATTATTAGTCCAGTCATAAGAGCTAAAAAGGGTTGAGGGGTATTCTCCCCCTTTCCCACATCCACATGGTGTTTGCTAATCAGAAAGCAAAGCCAGCCAAGATGATGGGGACTGGGCCAGCCTGCCACTATTGTGGCTTAGCCTTACTGCTCAATTCTACTGCGACAGGAAAACACACTGCCTGGCAGGCGCTCACCAGTGGATTCCAAATACCTACTATTAGGAAAAAAAAAAAAAATCGCTGCTTTGAAATAATTTAAATTTATATTTTAAATTTTTGAAAAATACAAGGTAATGAAAATAATTCTCTCCTTGCCTTTATTTGACCCCTTTTATCCCCAAATAAAATATACTTTCTCCTCTTTAGATTATCAGTGGGCATAATGGAGAAGAAATCTCCACCATCTTCTCCCCCATCGCCCAGAGTTACTGTTGGCTCAGCTCCCAGATACCATCTGGCAGAAGGCATAGAAAAAGCTTTAAATATAATGGATTTTTTCATTGATAAAGGAGAATATAAGACACTTGCCTTCTTAGTGGTCCTTTCGTGTGCACTGATGCTTGATTGCTACATCAACTTTCTTTGTCTGTTTATTTGTATTTATTCAGTTATTTACCTGAATTCTTAACTTTGGTTTTCCTGAAATTCTAATGGAACTAGTTGATAAAATAAAGAAGGAAAAAAAAAAAAAAACTTATGCTATTTTTATTTATAAGTGGAATAGGGAATACATCTTCTTGTTTCATGAGTGCTTCCTGTATTCTCAAATGGTAATATTGGTTAAGTAAGTCTTATTAGAAATTGAGAGGATGGGTCCTATTTTACTTAGCAGACTGCTACTAAGAAGCCCTGAGAATAACTGGGGTGTGTTTAATGATGGGATGTAAGTGTGTTTCTGTTAAAAATGATAAGCGCCTACACTTAGTGCCAAAGTTCACTGAAAAAATTTAATCAAATCTTCATCGTCTATGATGTGTTCTTCTAAACCACAAAATTACCGAGGGCAGGAATTGCTGTTGTTGTTAAGTCAGTATGACTGAAGTGCTAGTACCTCATACCATGCCCTCTGACACTGAATAAATACTGATTTATGAAAACCATAAATTGGGAGATAATAATCTCCAGTAATCAATGGGGGACATTATGGGGAATTTTCATCTGTAGGTCAGGGACAGTGAAGCACTGAATGGCCTAGTCTGGTTATTTCAGTATCACCACCACTCAGTGGAACACCAGATGGGAATCTGTGTGGTGTGCGTGCTTGTGTGCTCTGCATGCGTGTGATGAATTCTAGGCCAACCAAGAGGATGGAGAAAGTCTGTTTAGTTTTGAACATAATAATGCTTACTAGAAAGATTCAGAAATGTACTCCTCCCAACTTAACTCCCCTTGTTTCACTGTTCCTGTACCCCCTCTGCTCTTCGTGGCGGCCAGTGATAGCCCACTGTCCTCTCTGGGCAAGAGCTTACACTCGCTTCAGGAGGAGGATGGGGACAGAATCAGATTCAAGACGTAGAAATGAATAGTTGTCATTTTCCTTTTCAAAAACATTTACATTTTATAGCTTTCACTCTCATGTAGGACAAGATGTTTTTGTTAATTCTCACCTGAGAATATTTTTTCAATTGATTTTTAGACAGATTGGATGGGAGAGAAAGAGAAAAAAACATTGATGTGAGAGATATCATATCAATTGGTTGCCTTCCACACATGTCCTGACCAGGGCCCTGGATGGAAACTGGCAGCCCAGCTATGTGCCCTTGAGAGAGAATGGAACCCACAACACTTCCATGCTCAGGTCAATGTTTTAACCACTGAGCAACACTGTCCAGGGCATGGCAAGATATACTTTTATATTCATCAATCTTTAGACTTTTAGAGGACTTTAGTGACTACCTCAATTTTATTTTTGCTGAATAATAGGGCAGTTAGATGTTTCTTTAAAAAAATATTTTTTCATTTTTAAATACCTTGGCAGAAGAACACAGAGACCAACTCTCTTTAGAGATTAACAGTGCTCATTCATAGTTGCCAAAGTGCTATCAAAAGTTTTCTCATAGTTGAAACTAATATTTCACCATATTATTTAAATGCGAAAACATTTTTAACATATAAAGTGTATTAACATTCTTTTGAGAAAGTTCTTAAACCTAATCTATTCTAATAAGGAGCAGAGTTCACCCCCTGGAGGAGAGCGAGTAAAAGTAATGAGTGGAGTTGGACCCCGAAACCAGGTCTGTCACTGTGTTCTTGCCATTATGCCACAGTATTATTTATCCTTTATTCAATTTGATTCTTCAGCGGAGAGACAAGTTGTTTTTATGCAAACAGTAATTTCTCCAAATAGTTATTTCCAACACCAGGATATGAATTCAGTGTAAAATGAACCACTGATACATAAAGGTAAAAAACAAAAGTCAATATTCTTCTCCTTATCATATTCCAAGACTGCAAATTTAAAGCCACAAGAGGAGATAAAAACTAAATTTTTAAGAGGTTAAAAGTATGAACCCTAGAAACATAGTTATTGTCGATTTTTTAAATTGATTTTAAAGAAGGAAGAGAGAGAGAGAGAAAGAGAGAAAGGCAGAGAGAGAGAAAGGCAGAGAGAGAGACAGATACATCATTTTGAGAGAGAAACATTGATAGGTTGCCTCCCATACACACCCTAAGTGGAGATAGAAACTGTGATCATTTGGGTGTACAGGACTACACTTCAACCAACTGACCCACACTGGCCAGGGCAAGTGCTGATACTTTTATTCTCTGGCATCTCAATGCCAACCTACTCTTCATTACCCAAACAACAGAAGTCAGAAAGCAGGAGGAAATGAAACCCTTTTAGATATGTAAGAAACTTCTCTGAGACACAATCTTGAGTGATCAGCCCTTAGTAAAATTTAGCAGAAACAAGGGTAACTGAGTACAGTTGTCCTTCAGTATCCTCGGGGGATTAGTTCCAGGACCCTTGAGAGTACAGGATCCAGGATGCTCAAGTACAAAGAAGTAGTATTTGCACATAACCTGTGCTACATCCTCCCATATACTTTAAATCAGCTCTAGATTATTTATAAGACCTAATACAGTGAAACTCTATATACATAGTAGTTATACTGTATTGTTTAGGGGAAAAAATGACAAGAATTAAACAGTCTGATAATGTTCAGTACAGACATAACCATTACAAGTCTAACTACATAGTACATGTCAGCAACAACATACAATTTTTCCCCAAATATTTTTGATCCGTGTTTGGTTGAATTCACAGATGTGGAACCTGTGGATTCAGGGGGCCAACTGTGCTGTATGCTGACAGGATGGTAGAAAAGGTCATATTTGTTGTTTATATGAAAGTCTCTGAAAAATAATAAAATGGTTGAGAACATTTATGTAGATTGAAAGAAAGTCTGTGTTTAAGGAACTGTAGCGTTAGTATCTTTTGTTGTTAAGTGTATCAATGGATACATATTCATCTCCAGGTATTTCTTATTTTAAAAATAGGTTTTATGTGATTTTTAGAGAGAAAGAAGGGAAAGGGAGAAGGGAGACTGAGATAAAAACATTGATGGGATATGAGAAACATCGATTGGCTGCCTCCTGCACGCCCCCTACTGGGGATTGAGCCTGAAACCCAGGCATATGCTCTGATGGGGAATGGAACCTGTGACCTCTTGGTGCATAGGACGATGCTCAATGAGCCACACCAGCTGGGCTCCAGGTGCTTCTTGAATGAGAAAAAATTAACTTTTAAATTGTGGTATATAATACAATGGAACATTATGGAGGCATAAAATGGAATGAAGTACTAATATATGCTACAACATTGGTGAACCTCCAAAACACTATCCTAAATCAAAGAAATCAGACACTATAGATCACATATTGTATCAATACTTTTACATGCAATATCCAGAATAGCTAAATCTGTAGATACAGAATGCAGATTGATTCTGTTTGCCAGGAGCTAGGGGAGAAAAATGTGGGGAGAGAATGTTTAATGGGTACAGGTTTTTGTTTGGGTTATGAGAATGTTTTGGAATGTGGTGGTGGTTGCATAACATTGTAAATGTACTAAATGACACTGGATTGTTCACTTTAAAATGGTTATTTTACGTTATGTGTATTTCACCTCAACTTAAAAAAAAAAAAAAAAAAAAAAGATTGAGTGAAGCATCTGTCCCCTTAGAGTTTTGTTCCAAATGTATCCTCCAACTTTAGGCTGGAAATAGCCCTGTGCCTCTTTTGTGTTGCTTGATGTTAAAATAGTATCCTTTTCTTGGCATCTTGGTTTTTCTCTTTCCTGTTTCCTGAACAACATGTCCAACTTGCACAGAAAAGTCTCCTTTCTTTGAGAAAAATTAACAGTGTATACTATTTGCAAAAATCAAGTTGACGTCCAAATTAGATGCATTCTGTGCTTCTCCCCTGCTGCCCTCTTAAACATAACCCTAAAATAAAATGGGCAGCAGTGTGTGGTCAGAACTACAGAGGAAAGAAACACACACACACACACATGTAGGAAGCAGCTCTGACTTAGGAACCCTTAGAAATGGGAGCAGAGGGCGGGGGGCATTAGCTGTATGGGGTACAAGACAGATTCTCCAGCTGGGGAGAAAAGAAAGAACAGAATTTTAGAGGGTGACTGAAGCAAGAAAATAGATTGCCCAACAGGAGCCCTCCAAAGAAGTGATAAAAAGTTGTTTCCTAGGAAAAACTGCATTTCAATGTTCAAAGTTTTGTATCATCAACTCGTTGTTGGTTGTTGTTTTGAACCCAATGAAAGACATCATCATTCAACATCATCCACTTCCTTGTTTTTACAACTTATGAATTTACTTATTCACTCATGCCTTTCTATTCCATTGTACCCCATCCCTCCCCCAATGACAGCCCACTAGGATGGACTCACTGTGTAGCTTTTGTTCTTGTAGAGCACAGCTTTCTACAGAGTGATGGGAGGAGACCATTTCTGTCATCCCTTCGCCAATGTTACTGTTTCTGAACCTTCTCCTTTGTTATCATTTCTCCTCTGATATAACCCCCAGTGCAGTTTACTAGAAACAAACAATGAAGGATAGTAGGAAGAAGGCCTAGGTTTAGGGGCACACTTTGTGGGGTACTAAATTTTGGAGAACTAGAGGCTTCTTTGTTATTAGCAAATTCAGTGTCAGTCTACTACAAAATCACTCCTGCGATCATTATAGTTGGACCAAAACTGCAGTCGCAGGAATAGGTAATGGCTTGTGCTAAAGCTGGACTCCCATCCCAGGGTGGGAAACGGACTCCACCTGTGCTGGGCCATCTGATGCAGAGCCCTCTTGTGGCTGTACATAGGAATGTGAGCAGGATGGATGCACTTTCTGAGTTTATGGAGAGATTATGCTTACAAAAGTTTGTCTGTAAATCAGCTTTTCAGAACTCAGCATGAATTTCTCCATAGAGATAATGTTTAATATCTGTGAGTATATCCCTAAGGCCAATCTAGGGAATTTATTAAAGCCTTAGGTAACAGAAAAATAATAGCAGTGTTGCTAATAATAATAGAACTACAGCAGAGTGCTTGGTGATACTTGAGAATGAGATGCGGGGGTGGGGGTGGGGGAGCATGTAGATTGCTTTCCTCTCATATCCATCTTGCTATCTTTCTTCCTTGCCATAACATGATCCTTGGTGAGATGAAAGACCAGGATTCTGAAATTACTTCTTTATTTTTTATATTCCCCAGCTTCACCTCCTATAACCATTTTGTTTACTTCAGGAACTGAACCCAGTGCCACTGGGAACATTCCTCTCTCCTTGTCTCATGTTACATCTCTGTCCTCCACTGGAAATCATGTTTGCAATCCAACAAGTACTTCTAATACTTCTTGCTATTTGAAAAGGCTCTTCTCACCCTGGCTTATGTAGTTCAGTTGGTTGAGCATCATCCTGTGCACTGAGAGGTTTCCAGTTTGATTCTGGTCAGGGCACACGCCCAGGTTGTGGGCTTGATCTCCAGTAGGGGGCGTGCAGGAGGCGGCCAATCAATGTTCTGTTCACACTGATGTTTCTCTTTCTCTCTCCCTCTCCCTCCCCCCCTTTCTCTTAAAAAAAACACAAATATATTTAAAAAAAAAAAAAAAAAGGCCCTGGCCAGTTTGGCTCAGCAGTTAGAGTCAGGGACCAAACAGTCGGGGATTCAATTCCATCCAAGGACACGTGGTCTCAATTGCAGTTTAATCCTTGGCCCGGGTCAGGGTTGTGCCAGAGGCAACTAATTGATGAGTCAGTCTCTCTCTCTCTCTCTCTCTCTCTCTCTCTCTCTCTCTCTCTCTCTCTCTCTCCCCCTCCCTCTTTCCCCATTCTATCTGAAAATCAGTGGGAAAATATCCCTGAACAAAAAAGAGTATCTTCTTCTCTAATGCCAATATTATATTATAATATTAGAAAAATATTTTTTATAGAGAATGAGGAACAGAAATAAAAGCAAAAAATTCAAAACAATTTATTCATTTCAGTCAAAGTCGAACACATGCAGGGATTATTTAAATGTAAGTATTTAGTTGATGATGAATAGACAAGATTTTTAGTAATCAATAAGTTTTTAATGCTAATAAGACTTTGTTTTTTCAAAGCTTATCAATATATAATGAGAAAGACAGTTCACTAAGATAATTTGTCCATAGCAACTAAAGTTATTTTCCTCTCACGTCTAAGGACTTTTAATTCACTCTGTTTTGATCAGTATCATGGATGCTCATAAAATGAATTACGAGAATCTAAATGGTTTCTGCTTTATTGTTTCTAATCTGCTTGCAATGATATCATTGAGGTGATTTTATAAATTCTGTTATGTTGGATTTGTTTGAAGTATACTTGTCTCTTTTACTGAATATACAAAATATATTACATAAAACAGAGACTATCTGCTTAATGGTTGTAAAAAGATAATAGTGAAAATGTATTAGTGTGAGAAACTTTCAGGGGTTAAGTAGCAATAACAACAATTCAAATAAAATTCAGAGGCAACTAACAAAAGGAATGAAGACTATTATATAATTATAAGTAGTAAGCTTTTTTTCTCTCATGGTATGGAGTGAATATATACATGCTTTATATGTTTCCTGCATATTTGTTGAACACCTAAAAGTCATTATAAGGCATTCTGGGAATCCCTTCTTTCAAGAAATAGAAAAATCTAATCAACTATGATGGGTACTTATAAGTTACATTGTTTGTTTAAAAAGACTAAGTAGCATATACGTGTATAGCATGGGAAATGTTTCAATAAATGCTGCCATCATATTTTTATTATTTGAAAGTGGTAACAGAACATAGTTTCAGTGTCAGAATACCTGGGTTCAAAGCACAGCTCTGTCCTGTGGAGCACTGGTCTCATCTGTCTGAGCTCCAGAGCCCTCATCTACAAAAGATGAGTATCATCATAACTACCCAACGTAGCACCTGTCACATAGGCAGTGCTCCATAGATGTCATCTTCTGGCATGAACATCCTATAACATCAATTCAACCTTCCAATTGCTTTTTCAGTGGAAACCTGCATTTGGTTTGTGCATGTTAGAAAATACTGCTTTCCTGAGCAGCTCAGAGTTTCTATATGAGGAATATTAAAACTCATCTCTAGTCACACCAGGATGATTTTTTTTTCCCTCTCTTTTTGTTTGGTAAAGTGATGAAGAACAATATAGTCAAAGGAAATATTCTATGCAAAGACCATTTTACAAACTGTCATTAGGTACAACTGCCCAGGTTTTACTGATTCAAAATTACATTATTCAAATTGTCTTCCCTTCCTCATACTATCATTATCCTGTAATAATAGAATTTATAAAACATTTGCCCAGCCGGTGTGGCTCAGTGGATTGAACGTCAACCCATGGACTGAGAGGTCCTGGTTCAATTCCCAGTCAGGGCACATGCCGGGCTTGCAGGCTCAATCCCCAGTAGGGATCATGCAGGTGGCAACCAATTGATGTTTCTCTCTCACATCGATGTTTCTATCTCTCTCTTCCTTCCTCTCTCTATCTAAAAAAAAAAAAAAAGAGAGAGAGAGAGAGAATTTACAATATATTTTAAGAGATCAATAAAAACCAAGTTCTTAAGGGTAAATTAAAAAAAATTAAACTTAGTTAATATGAGAAACCTACTATTGACTATGAGGTTAATGGTGATTCTTCTGTTCATCAACATATTTATAATGCATACAGCAACTAATGATTATAAAGCATCTGATGATGACAAGCAATTACAATAATTTTGAACTTTCTTTTATGTAGAGAATAGCACTTGGGCTATATAGTAATAAAAGAGAGCTATAATTTAAAGTAATATTTTACATTTTTATGCAGTTGAGAACTGCACTTTTGATTTGAAAAAAGTGCACAAAAGACTCATTTCTATTGGGTTCAGTTTAAATGTGTCTGCTCTATCACACAAATACCACTCCAATGCTCATTTCAAGACAAAAAGATTGGAAACGGCTAAGCACCAGGGCAGACTTATGTTTGCACTTGTGACCTTTGTATACACAATAATATTCAAGCTAGATTAGCTAGTATGCCTGTCTGAAACACTGGGAGGTCCAAAAAGACCACTATGTACACAGACATTATAAAGTGCTCTCCATAGTGCATTTAGGCATTTCTACATTAACCTAATTGAAGTGATGATTCATAGGAAATTTATAAATTAAGCAATCTGCAGAGAAAACACAAGGAAATTGTTACACACTTAGTAAACTATACATTTGGTCATACTATAGATGCATTTTTTAAGGGTATTTGCTTGTGGTTTTTTGTTTTGTTTTTTAAACACAAATTTCTTCTCATGGCTACTGATCAGATCTTTCTAGACAGGAGGCTAACCCCTGACCAGAATAACCATATTCTAAATGTCTTCTTCTAAGTCACCTTCTTGTTTCTGACTTGAGATGCCCTACTTTTTATTCTAAGGGTGGTTTTCACAGTAGAAAAAGCTCTAGAATTCCTTCTGCATTTTTTAATGTCCAGAGTGATTTCCTCCTTTCACAACAGAAGTCCCCTTTCATAGCTTCTACAGCGGCAGGGAAGTACCACAAGTCCCGGACTGCCTGTCTTGACAGTTCGCATCCACCCCGACTTCTTTTCCCCACTCTAAATTAAACACTGTCACTTGTAGCACAGAATCGTGGCATATCTAGCATTGTACCAACTGTAATTGCTGTATGTAGGCAGGTTTCAAATGAAAAGATTTCCAAAAACAAAAAAACCTTCCACTGGCAGCTGACTAAGGAGCTGCTTTGGGGACGTGGAGAACGGGAATGGGGAGAGAGGAGCTGGCTTTGGCAGGTGCCGAGGAGGCAGCTACTGGCTGCTCCTATCTTCACGATGGAACTTTATAACATTCCGGGTAATGTCTACGTTTTCGCCAGAATTCATACTCAGGAAATGCACTGGTTAGAACTTTAAAAAATTTCTCCTTATGTAAGGTTGACATTTAACACGTTCCCCGTCCAGAGTAAAGTATCATCTCTTTGACAAGGAAAGTCATGTTTCTGGGAGACATTTAATTAGCGGAGCCATTTCTCTCTGAACTCTAAATCTGACATCAGCTTGTATTAGACTAGGCAGGGCCAGGAGTATTGATTTTAGATGACTTTTGCAGTTTTTCAGTAACCCCGAAGCCTGATATTTTTTGGTTACTTTAACTTGAGGAAAAAAGACAAAACAGCATATATTTTGGAAGCAAATCTATATTTATTTTATGTTTCTGTGGGACCAAGACATCTACCTGTATTTATAGACTTTGAATATTAGACTATTTTAAGGTGGAGGAGAAAATTACACTAAAAGAGAGCAGGTTAAATGTCTACCAACTAATGGGCTGACTACATTTAATTTCACATGAAATGCCTCTTCATTCCCAACATCTCCTAATTCCCTGAAGGTGAATGCCCACTAAAAATACAAATGCAAATACTTACTTTTGTTTGTTCGTTTGTTTTCTTTGGGTTAAAGAGCCAGTCTCTAAAGAAAATTTGTATATTCAAATGCATTTTTATATTAAAAAATAGTGGTGGGGCCCTGGCCAATTAGAGTGTCAGCCCGCGGACCAGAGAGTCCCAGGCTCAGTTCCTGCTAAGGGCACATACCTAGGTTGCAGTTTGTCCCTGGCCCCGGTTTGGGTCGTGTGGGTGGCAGCGAGTTGATGTGTCTCTCTCACATCGCTGTTTCTCTGTCTCTCTTACATCGCTGTTTCTCTGTCTCTCTTCCCTGTTTCTCCCTCCCGCTCTATCAGAAGATAAATGCAAAAATGTTCTCAGGAAAATAAAAAAAATAATAATTCTGGATGTGACCTTAAGAAATGCCTCCATGTAGGAGAAAAAAATTTTGTGTTTATTTATTCACATTCACTGCTGATCAAGTTACTGTCTTTCTGCTTTAAAACACTGTACAAAGACAGTTAAGAGGAACATTCATGTTATTTACATTACATACATTCATAGAACTATATATAATATATTAAATAATATATCATTACCTAGAACTGATTACAAATAAAGAAAATAATTCCAATGTGTAATCATGACATTTTTCACCTAGGCATGTATCTAAACTGTTAATGCTATAATCACAATAAATAAAATCTTAAGATATGACTGAACTCGTCGTCATGCCGATGGTGTCTACCTGGTGGGTCACAGACCACCTCCCTCAGTCCTCAGAGTTCTTCCACTTGCTCACCCCAGGCCATCAGCGCGGCCTTCTGCACTTGCCACACAGACAGACACGCCCTCTGCCTTGCTTTTGTACTTCCTGTCACTAAACCTGGAGCACCCCCCACCCCCCACACATGTGTTCATATGACTCATAGCCTCACTGGATTCACATCTCTTGTCAAATGTCACTTCCCAGACAGACCCTTCTTGGCCACCTTTTAAAATGTAACACCCGGAGGCGGGTGCGCTGCTGTTGCTTCTGCAGAGGCTGCTGGGGCTGCAGGGCAGTCACAGGCTGGTCAGTCGCGACCTCTGCCTGTGCGGGACCGCTTGTCACTGTGCAGCCGCTCTGCCAGCCTCGGTGCCGGAGGGGACCTCAGGTGTTGCATTTTCTCACAAACTGAAAGCAAAGCCCTCCACCTGCAAAAAGGAGCAGTGGTCTGAAACTGAACCTGCACGATCTCTGAGGCGGGATCCAAAATGGCGGCGGAGTGAGCAGAAGCTGCACAGACCGTCTCCCAGGGCCAAACTGGAATTACAACTATGACACAGACAAATCGACGGGAAAAGCAACAGAAAAACAGCTTGTGAGGACCATATAACCGAGTCAGGGACACTGACTCGATCCTGGTAGGATTGCAAAGGTGTGAAACGGGGGCTGGGAACCCAAGGTCCACAGGTCGGCAGCAGCCTTACCTGGAGCGGTGCCCTCAGGTCACACTCCCAGGCGGCTCAACAGCACAGAGCCTGGACAGAGGCTAAAGAAACCATAGCCACTCACCTTTGGCTCCGGCAGAGGGAGGGCAGACGGGGCTGGAACTATGTGGGGACACTCGGGATTTGGAGGGGGCTCAGAGCTTTTGCTGAGTTGCTGCCACGTAGGACGGTGGCCATATTGCTCCTTCCCAGGGCTCTGAGGAGAGGCAGCAGCCCCTCCCTCAAAGATCCAACCCCACCTTGTGGGCCATTGAAGTGCTAATTGAGGCTCATTAACAACCAGCATCTGCCCCACCCTCGGGAAATCCCCTTGTGCTGAGCACCTGAGGGAGTTTTACAATCAACTGACAACCCAAAACTCTGCAAGTAACCTCGACTGCTAGCCTCCAGGCAAAAAGCTAGAGGATAACAGTACCTTTCCTGGGCTAGCAACTTTAACCAGGAAAGTAAGACTTGTCAATGGTGTTTAACGTGGGTCCTCCCTCGCTCATCTAAACCCAGGAGAGGGAGCCACAAACAGCAGAACACCAATCAATGCCCACAGGGAAAACATGACAGGCTCCAAAGCCCACTGTGAGAGCCAAAATGGTGAAACACAGAAACAGAAGCGAAATGAAAGAACAAGAGACCTCCACAGAAGATGAGATCAATGTGGAGCAGTTAGGCAAGTTACCAGAGTTAGAATTCAGAGCCATGATCTTGAGGAAGCTCAATAGCATAAGTAAGAACAAAGAGATGATGAAAATAAACCATTTGGAAATTAAAAATCACCAAGAAGAGATAAAAAATGACATATCAGAAATGAAAAACACATTGGAAGGTTTAAAAAGCAGAGTAGAGGAAGCTGAGGACTGGATCAGTGAATTAGAAGACAGGGTAGAAAAAATCAACCAATCAGAAAAACAAAAGGAAAAAAACAATTAAAAAACAGAAAGACAGCTTAAGAAAACTGTGGGACAACTGGAAACGTAATAATATTCGCATCATAGGAGTCCACAAAGAAGAAGAAAATGAGCAAGGGTTAGAGAATATATTCAAAGAAATAGTGACAGAAAACTTCTCTAATTTGGTGAAGGAAGAAGGCATTCAAGTTCAAGAAGCACAGAGAGCCCCATGTAAGAAGAACCCAAACAGGCTCACACCAAGACACATAGTAAGTAAAATGCCAAAAATTAAAGACAAAGAGAGAATCCTAAAAGGAGCAAGAGATAAGCAACAGGTTACCTACAAAGGAACCCGCATAAGGCTCTCAGCTGACTTCTCAACAGAAACACTACAGGCCAGAAGAGAATGGCATGAAGTAATCAAGGTCATGAAAAACAAGGATCTGAATCCAAGACTACTCTATCCAGCAAGACTATCATTCAAAATAGAAGGTCAAATAAAGATCTTCCCAGACAAAAAAAGGCTAAGGGAATACATTAGCACCAAACCAGCACTGCAAGAAATGTTAAAACGACTACTGTAATTAGTAGAAGATATAGGAAGAAAAATATAACCACACTAAACAAAAATGGCAATAAACAAGCACATATCAATAATCACCTTAAATGAAAATGGACTGAATGCTCCGATAAAAAGACACAGAGTAGCTGATTGGATAAGAAAGCATGACTCATCTATATGTTGTTTACAAGAGACCCACCCAACAACAAAAGACTCACATAGGTTGAAAGTGAAGGGATGCAAAAAAATCTTCCAAGCAAATGGAAAGCAAAAAAAAAGGTGGGGTAGCAATACTCATATCTGATAAAATAGATTTCAAAGTGAAGGCCATAACTAGAGACAAAGAAGGCCACTTGAAAGTATCTATCCAACAGGAAGATATAACCTTGATAAACATATATGCACCCAATATAGGAGCACCAAAATATATTAAAAATCTTCTGGAGGACTTCCAAGGAGAAATCGACAACAATACAATCATAGCAGGGGACTTCAACACCCCGTTGACAGCACTGGATAGATCCTCTAGGCAAAAAATTAGCAAGGAAACAGAGACTCTCAATGAAGCACTAGACCAAATGGATTTAATAGATATGTACAGAGAATTACACCCCAAAACTACAGAATTCACATTCCTCTCAAGTGCACATGGTGCATACTCAAAGATAGACCACATGATAGGACACAAACTAAATCTCCACAAGTTCAAGAAGATTGAAATCATATCAAGCATCTTCTCAGATCACAATGGCATGAAACTAGAAATCAATTGCACAAAGAACATGCAAAGACATTTGAACACATGGAGGCTAAATAGCATGTCATTAAACAATGAATGGGTCACTCAAGGAAGAAATTAAAAACTTCCTGGAAACCACTGAAAATGAACACACAACAACACAAAATCTATGGGATGCAGCAAAAGCGGTTCTGAGAGGGAAGTTCATAGCACTACAGGCCTACCTCAAGAAACAAGAAACATTTCTAATTGACTGTCCAACCTCACAACTTAAAGAATTAGAAAGCAAACAAAAAGAAAACCCCATAGCAAGTTGAAGGAAGGAAATAGTAAAGATCAGAGCAGAAATAAATGACATAGAGACCAAAAAAACAATTCAAAGGATCAATGAAACAAAGAGCTGGTTTTTCGAAAAGATAAACAAGATTGATGGACCCTTAGCTAGATTCACCAAAAAACAAAGAGAGAGAACCCAAATACACAAAATCAGAAATGAAAGAGGAGAAGTAACAACCAACACCACAGAAATATAAAAGATTCTTAAGAGCTACAATGGCAACAAATTTGACAATCTAAGTGAAATGGACAAATTTCTAGAAACACACAGTCTTTCATAACTGGACCCAGAAGAGATAGAAAACATGAACAGACCAATAACAACTAAGGAAACTGAAGAGGTAATCAAGACTCTCCCAGCAAACAAAAGCCCAGGCACTGATGGCTTCAAGGGGGAATTTTACCGAACATTCCAAAAAGAACTAACACCCATTCTCCTCAAACTATTTCAAAAAATTCAAGAAGAAGGAAGACTTCCAAACTTGTTCTATGAGACCAGCATAATTCTAATTCCAAAACCAGGAAAAGACACTACAAAGAAAGAAAACTACAGGCTATTATCCCTGATGAACATAGACGCCAAAATCCTGAACAAAATACTACCAAATACGATCCAGCAATACATCAAAACAATTATTCATCATGACCAAGTGGGATTCATTCCAGGGATGTAAGGCTGGTACAATATTCTCAAATCAATAAATGTGATACACCACATAAACAAAATGAAGAATAAAAACCATATGATCATATCAATAGATGCTGAAAAAACATTTGACAAAATCCAGCATCCATTTCTGATAAAAACGCTCAGCAATGTGGGAATAGAGGGATCATATCTTGACATAATAAAGGCCATATATGAAAGACCTACAGCCAACATCATACTCAATGGGCAGAAACTAAAAACATTTCCATTAAGAACAGGAACAAGACAGGGATGTCCACTTTCGCATTCTTATTTAACATAGCACTGGAAGTCTTATCCACAGCACTCGAACATGAGGAAAAAATAAATTGGATCCAAATTGGAAAGGAGGAAGTGAAACTGTCCTTATTTGCAGATTACATGATATTATACATAGAAAACCCTAAAGACTCCATCAAAAATCTTCTAGACTTAATAAATGAATTTGGCAAAGTATCAGGACACAAAATTAACATCAAGAAATCAACGGCATTGGTATACACCAATGATGAATTCACAGAAAGAGAAACTGAAAAAACAATCCCATTTACCATCGCGGCAAAAAAATTAAGATATCTAGGAATAAACTTAACCAAAGAAGTAAAGTACCTATTTTCAGAAAACTACAGGACACTGAAAAAAGAAATAGAGTAAGATATAAAAAAGTGGAAGCACATACCTTGTTCATGGATTGGAAGAATAACTTCATTAAAATGTCTATACTACCCAAAGCAATCTATAGATTCAATGCAATCCCCATCAAAATACCAACGACATATTTCACAGAACTAGAACAAATACTTCAGAAGTTCATATGGAACCAAAAAAGACCCCGAATAGCCACAGCAATTTTGAAAAAGAAGGACAAAGTAGGTGGGATCACAATACCAGATATCAGGTTATACTACAGAGCCACTGTAATCAAAACAGCCTGGTACTGGCACAAGAACAGGCATATAGACCAGTGGAACAGAACAGAGACCCCAGAAATGGACCCAAGGCAATATGCTCAATTAATATTTGACAAAGGTGGCAAGAACATACAGTGGAGTAAAGACAGCCTCTTTAATAAATGGTGTTGGGAAAATTGGACAGCTACATGCAAAAAAATGAAACTAGACCATCAACTGACACCATACACAAAAATAAACTCAAAATGGATAAAAAGAGTTAAATGTGACCTGTGAATCCATAAAACTTCTAGAAGAAAATGTAGGCATCAAAATTTCGGACATCGTACCCAGCAGAATTTTCACTGATACATTACCTAAGGCAACAGAAACAAAGGAAAAAATGAACACATCGTACTACATCAAACTAAAAAGTTTCTGCACAGTAAAAGAAACAATCATTAAAATGGAAAGGCAACCCACTGTATGGGAGAACATCTGATATATCAGATAAGGGATTAATTTCCAATATATATATTGGTGCTCATACAACTCCACAAAAGGAAGACAAAGAACCCAATTAAAAAAATGGCAGAGGAACTAAATAGACACCTCTCCAAACAGTACATACAAATGGCCAAGAGACATATGAAGAAATGCTCAACATCACTAATCATCAGAGAGATGCAAATTAAAAAACAACAATGAGGTATCACCTCACACCTGTCAGAATGGCCACCATCAACAAATCATCAAACAATATGTATTGGCGAGGGTGTGGAGAAAAGGGGACTCTACTACACTGTTGGTGGGAATGCAGACTGGTGTAGCCACTATGGAAAACACTATGGTGTTACCTCAAAAAATTAAAAATTGAACTTTCTTTTGACCCAGTGATCCCAGTTCTAGGAATATACCCTAAGAAGCCTGAAACACCAATCAGAAAGAATATATGTACCCCCATGTTCATAGCAGCACTATTTACAATAACTAAGATCTGGAAACAGCCCTAGTGTCCATCAGTAGACGAATGGATGAAAAAACAGTGGTACATATACACAATGGAGTACTATGCAGCTATAAGAAAGAAAGATCTCTTATCCTTTGAGACGACATGGAGGGAACTGAAAAGTATTATCCTAAGTGAAATAAGCCAAGCAGAAAAGGACAAATACCACATGATCTCACTTATATATGGAATATAATGAACATAACAGTCTGAGGAATACGGTAGACCCAGAAACATGGAAGTAGGGCACAGACTGACATCCCTCAGAAGAGGGGGTGGGGAGTGGGAAGAGATAAACCACAGAACTTATATGCATGTATGCATAACCAATGGACATGGACAACAAAGTTGGGGATGGGGTGGGGGGGATCTGGAGGAGAGTGTCAATGGGGTAAAAAAGGAGAAACATCTGTAACAAAAAAAAAATTAAAAATTAAAAATAAATAAAAATAAATAAAATAAAATGTAACACATCATATTTACAGCCACTGCCTTACATTTTGTGCACATTTTATTGCCTTTCTTCTTTGCCTCAATGTCAGGGGAACACAGAGGAGAAACACGAGTTTTGTTTGTACCCACAGCAACAGGAATGGTGCTGACACATGAATCTGCTC
This sequence comes from Molossus molossus, assembly GCF_014108415.1. Classification (NCBI taxonomy): domain Eukaryota; kingdom Metazoa; phylum Chordata; class Mammalia; order Chiroptera; family Molossidae; genus Molossus; species Molossus molossus. Next base: position 23,994,227 of record NW_023425346.1, read on the forward strand.
AGGAAATCTTTGTGGAATGAAAGATAGACTGCAAGCACGGATCGGTGCTTCTTGAATGCTCCCCGGACAGGGATCAAACCTGCACCCTAGGTATGTGCCCTGAGAAGGAATTGAACCCACAACTTTTTAGTGTACAGGACAATGTTCTAACCGACTGAGCCAGCTGGCCAGGGCATATCTTATCTTTTCATAGATTTTTTCTTTCTGAGGTCACAGAGAAACAAAGGAGATAGGGATATAGGGAGGATTACCGACCACCTTGCTCCACCATCCTGGGAGTGGATGAGCGAGCTCAAATGGAGCTTGCCAGCGTGTGTATCAGTCAGTAATCTGCCTTTCCCACTGTTGGAATGTAGATCATGGACTCAAGATCAGTGAAAAGTTTCCAGATGGCTTTCAGAAGTGGTAACATTTGGTCTCAGAGATACTTCTTGAGTTCTCAGTATCCAGCATTTAACCAAAGCACATCCACGCACCTCGCTTATGTCCTTGAAGAAAGATGAAGGCACATTGTTCTAACACGAAAAGAATGACAAACATAAAAACAGAGGTGCTATTTCTACACAAGGGTACTGGAGACTGTGACAGTGTCAACCCTGGGACACAAAGTGGGAGGAATTCTAGCCAAGGTGTCCATGCCGGGGAGGGAAAAGGCCTTTCCATTCTCATTTTTAAAGTCCCCACAACAGTTTTCATCATTCTAAACAAAGGCAATGTATGAAAATGTGTTTTGATGAAAAGTACTAGAAAAGTGTCTAACCATTTCATTATAATATCTCTGAAAATAAGGCTATTTTCTAGTTTACTTTGAAAATGCATGAGCAGCTATCAGAGGTTATTAAAATTTTCACAATGACCCTTATCAAGGTCACTTTTATCTGTTAGTACTGAGACTTCTCATGTTCACCCATGCATTCTCAACATTTCCCCCACATAGTAGAGTGATTACTTTAAAATTTTTACCAAATAAGAGGATTGTTAGTGGAAATGTGAATCCCCACCTCGTTCCACATGGGGTCGTGCCAGCGGCAACAATCGATGCGTCTCTCTCACATCGATGTTTCTCTCTCTCTCCCTCCATCCTTTCCACTCTCTCTAAAAATCAATGGAAAATATCCTCAGGTAAGGATTAACAAAGAGAAAAATAAAATAGGCAAAATAAGTTGATCGGGTGATAAAGAGAACTCATGTTGACAGGAAGGCTAGAGGCTCTCTCTGTCTTTTTGAAATAGATGAGTAACAAATGAGGCTGAGAGGCTCGGACTATAATCAAACATGCTGTAGGCAGGGTCTAATTACTGCAGACCACACCCTGGGCCCTGGTGATGCTCTAAGCAACACCCCCCCACCTCCGGAAAAAATTCAAATATATTTCCTACTTATATGCATTGGTTCCTCAGAAACATTTTCAGATGGGAATATCTAATTGGCCCTGTTTCTATTCTCTGATCATTGGAGACCAGGAAGAGAAAGTATCCAAGCAGGATACACTCTTCTAAAAAGGGGCAGGGGTGTCCTGGAGAAAGGTGGGCAGCAGTCTGGAGGCATGCTTAGCTCCTGAGCCCACACCCCCTGCAGCCCTACACTGGCTTCAGATCTTTGACTTTCAACATACAGTCTAGTTCTGTCAGCCAGCGGAGCCACCTAGAACTGAATTGTGGTGGGGAGTTAATAAAAACAGACAGAATATGCGAGAAATATAGATAATTCTGTATTAAAAAAATAGTTTCAGAAAATTAATCAACACAGAAAACAGAGTGAAAGAGAAACAAAAAAAGAGATACGATAAAAAAAGATAGAGAGACAAAGACAGAGAGAAAGAAAATTTTTAAAATTTTACCCTACTAATCCAAACCAAAGGCAGATTTGAACTGAAAGCAAAGGGATAGTACTTTGTAATGTGTTCATATGACATCTGGTGGAAAACTCATCCAAGGCTAGGGTTCTATCAGTGAGTAAACTCCAAAAATGTTCATGTGGCTTAAACCAGTACTGGGGCTGATATCTCAAACTCTCCCTCTCCAATTACAAATGCAAAAAAGGAATATGTTACCCCATATGCCACTAAAATTGTCTCCGGGTTCATTTATATCTGGAGGTATGTATCTAACTCTGAGAAGACAGAATGAGAGAATTGAGCTTCTGAAACTCATTTCCATAGTTTTGTTTTCAACCTCAAAGCTAATGGTCTTTTAATGCAGATTGTATCTGTGAATTCTATTTATTATAAGTGGTCATTAACATTTGCTAGCTAAAGTATTCATTTATTCATGTTAGGAAATAAAAATGCAGAATGTGTGTTGGATTCTTTGATTAGCAGCAGATAGCTCAATCACATTGTAAGAATAATGTTGCCCGCAAACTTTTAAATTGATAATAGACTATTGTGTACACAAAATGCTATTTAAAAAATGCTCTTTTTTTTTCCCCCTGAACAAAGCAATAGGTATAGGTCAGTAATAAGATAATATAAATTAATAAATGTCAACTCTTCTTATGGGTTTGTTAGCTAAATATAAACCATCAATCTTTAAAGCTGGGAGAAATCATGTTTATTTCCAAGAAAATATGTAATTTTTGATTGTTTGACTCTCTAAAATATCATTGGACATGTCAGGATTAATTAAACATGTGAAAGGTCCAACAGTCAGATGAAAACCATGATCCACTGTAGTACTAATTAAAAAGGAAAAAAACAACAACAAAAAAATCAATGACAAAGGAGACTACCACAGGTCGTCCCAAATAATAAAACATTCATTGTTTGTAGTCTCCATAACTCATTATTCACATGGTCCTGCAGTTCCGCCTGCGTTAACATTTCTGGGGAAGCATTTCTGATTCCTGGCTGAATTTTCTCTTTATCTAATCATTCCCATCTCTTGCTCACTTCCCTAAAGGATACCTCCTTGAGACATTTATACCACTGATTACTGTCAAGATATCCCTTTCTGCATTAAACATTTCACCCAAGGGGGAGTCAGCTTCACAAACACTCAAGATTAAAGTACTGCTGAAACTCAGCAGGTTTTTCTCCAAAAAAAAAAAACACATTTGGGTCACAGTTATGGATTAGATCCTTTGAATAGCCTTCCATCAGAGTAGTATGTAGGTCTGTTAGTTTAATTTGGCCCCCTCTGTGTTTAGGTCAACATTTTAAAAATTTCACAGTTTATGGTAAATATAGGCTCCAAAGGCCTTCCAGTATGAATAGATTCCACCAATACCACATGGAGGACTTCTCTTGCTGTGTAGACCTAGCGCCTGGGTCCCTTTCCCAAGTGCTCATCTCAGATAATCTCCATGGGTGAATTTAAAGTGTAAAAACCTTCCTTGTTACTTTGAGAAATGGAGTATAAACTACATATATACATGTAAGCCAAATCAACTACATGGTAGAGCACAATACCATCACTTCTCTTGGTCATGCATCTCGAGTAGATCCTTACCAATTCTAATCTGCCCTGTCCCCAGTCAGCAGTTACATCCTGCTCAAATTATTTTAGTTTTGTTACAGGCAGTTAGACAGACATGAGCAGAGCAAGGACAATGCAGAACAGATATTTACCAGAACAGAAAGCCTCAGATGCTTAGCAAGGGGCAAAATTGGGAAAACAAAAACCTCCCCCCAGGGTAACCTTTCCCCCCTCAGTATATTGTTGGTCACGTGGTTTAGACCCCTGACCTCTTTTTCCCTGAAGATAACATCTAGGCCTCAGTTGTATTTCAGCTCCAGGCTCAGAAAAGCAGCAAAACTAGACAAGTGATTCCATGGCTGCCTCAGGACCAGCTGCATTGATAAACAACCCCTGCCCTGGCACTGACCAGTTCCTGAAGACCACACCCTGAAAGACTACACCTGATGAATATTCTACTAAGACCCTCCCCTGAGACAGACCCTAAGAGTCCCACCTGCCAGAGAGAGATAAATACCCTCAATACAAAGAACCCAGTTTGAGCTTTTCCAGGGAGCAATCCATGCCATTCCCTTCCCCCTTCTTCCTTCTAAGGGACCCCACAGACTTGCAACCAGGGGAGCAGTGGCAGCTGCAGCTTGTCCTGGGCTACCCCCTGGACCTGTCTCCAAAGCCCCCTTTTCTCCGACTCCCCAGTGAGCCAAAGCAGCCCAGCCCAGGCTCTCCTGTTGCTTCTTCGGTGCCCTTCCTCGTCCCACTGTCCTACGTGTGCTTTTGCCGCGGCTAATACGTTCTTGCTTGCTTTGCTGCACTTTGTCTCTTGATCGAAATCTTTCCTTCAAGAAGATAAGAATTGAGGTCTCATTGTCATACCGGTAATAGTTTCTCAGTTTCTCTGTATTTGCAGTTATCATCAGGACAAGTTTTATAGGCTAAAATATAGCACACAGTGTGTAGTTGACACTAATCAATGCACTTCATACATATTTACTGAGCTGAACACTTATAGTAAGTTACATAAAGTAACTGTTGTTCTTCTAGTGGCTACTGAAACTTCTGATTTGCTTATGCTTCATTATGTCTGTGTAGAAGACTGACACTTAGCAACTGTGAGCAGCCAAAGCTCTTGATAAGCCATTTCCCTACACTACAAAGGCCCCAGGACTTTTCCCACTGGTGAGGGAAATACAAAAACCAATGCCAGTATTATCTTTCATTATATGTTCCTTATTTTTCCAATGCCTTAGACCAGTGATTTTTAACCGTTTTTATCTTATGGCATATGTAAACTAATTACTAAAATTCTGCGGCACACTAAAAAATATATTTTTTGCCGATCTGACCAAAAAATAGTGTAATTCCGGACAGCTATTCTGTTGGTTGTTGCCATTTTTCTAGTTGACAGTCTAAGGGAAGAGAGGTCAGTGTCCCTGACTAAACAGTCAGGTATTGCATGTTTCAAGATTCTTGCAGCACACCAGTTGAAAACCACTGCCTTAGACTGTATCTTGTGTTACTGCTAAGTATAAGGCAATGTCATAAATACGTGTTACGATGGTATGTGAAACATGGCTCTTGCTCTTTGCAGTATATCTCTGAAGTTGCTCTTACTATAGTTTTCTTCATTGATTGCTTTAAAACTCACCATCTGACTTGGCTGGGTTAAGAAGATGTTACCATTATTATGCAAACGAAGTCTTAAAATGTGCTTTTATGATGGGCATTCCTCTTGTGCTATGAGAAGAACATGTTTCAGATAGACAAAGGAGCAGATCACCGCCCACTGCCAAACCGAAGTAGAAACACCCCAATTGAACTAGTATCTATTAGAAACAAATGCTCATTATTTTTTGTCACCAAGAGTTCTGAGGCTATTTGTTATGTAACAAATAATAGACTGCTGACTAACAGAGACAGCAGATCTGGCCTGTCTCTGAGTTTATTGTAGACCTTTGTGTAAGTCTGTGTTGCAGGCATTTTGTCTTTCTTTCATGTCTATGAACACACTACATTTATTCTGACTTCGTAACTCTTGGATAAGCTGTCCACTTTCCCTGGACACTTCTTTCCCAAGGATTGCCTTGCAGCTCCTGGTCATCTTCCAGGCATCTGCTTAACTGTTACCCACTCAGTGAGACATTCTCAAACCACACCTTCTAAATATAGGCCGCCCTCCCCTTTACTCTGTAAGACTCCATCACATACATTCTTTTGCTTTTCACAATGCATAAGTATCTGCTTTGTCATTCATTGTCTTTATAGCTAGTCTCTCGAGAGCAAAGCATATGTAGTATTTTTCTTCAATACAAGTAGAGTGAGCCCCAAAGTGACTGTTCAATGAAAGACTATCTGAGTGACCCAACTCTCAGGAGTGGTTGCACCCATTTATCATACTCAAACTCACCCAGGAAATCACAAGAACTCCACACACAGTTAACAGACTCACAGATAATAAAATATGTCCTGTTTAAATAGAGACATTTTTTTCTTTTCTTTTTTTGAACACTCTAAAACTTTAATTTTTAAAGTTCAATATATAAAATAAACATGTCTGATATGCTGATAATTCCAGTTAGAGCTCTGAAGGGCAGTCAGATTTTCTTTTTTAATCTTTTTTTTTTTCTTTATTGATTTTTAGAGAGAGAGGTAGGGAGAGGGAGAGATAGAAACATCCATGAGAGAGAACATCAATTGGCTGTCTCCTGCATGCCCCCCACCGAAGAGGAGGCCCACAACCTGGTCATGTGCCCTGAACAGGAATGGAACTGGCAACCTCTTGTTGCCTGGGTGGATGCTCAACCACTGAGCCACACTGGCTGGGCAGATTTTTTTGTTTTGTTTTGTTTTTCCCACCACACTCTTAGTAGAACCTACAATTTTAGTGTTTTCTAGGTCACTGATTAAAAAAATAAAGATTTCATCGTGGGAATATATTCATAGTCACTAAATTCTGGTTACAACTGCTACATTCAAGCACCAGTTTCGCTTTTTTCCAACATGGCACTCCACTCTACGGCTGTCTGATGTAACTGGCAGCAAACGTCATTCTCTGGTTTATTTCTTCCAAACCGTTTGGCTTTAATAGTACATTCAAAAAGTGCAGGAAAAGACTGTTATCTTTTTCTTTCACATTTTTCTTTGTCAATATAAAGCTATTTTCTAAATTATTGCTAGATATGAGCATGGTTCTTATAAAATATATAGATGTATGAATATATATAACATCTACATTTATTTTATAGCATAACAAAGAATTCTACTTAAAGATCAGCCAGTTTTTATACATTTCTCATCAGCCCTACTCTATTAAAAGCACTAAGTATGTTATTTTACATCTGGAAATTTTAGGAGTTATTTTCTTTTTGAATCAGCTTCTATAAGAAAGAAAATAAGCTCTAACATTTAAATTATAAAATGACACATACTACACAATAACAACTATGCATTAGTTATTCTGTAATATATATTCAGAACTGGAAGGTAATTTGCAAACACCTCATAAAAAATTCTGAGCTAAAAGGAAAGTTTGTCAAATTTTTCTCACATTTTTTCTGTGGTATACAGATGTTCATATTTAAATTTGTCACATTTTTATAGTTTTTTTATACTGCTTTCTTTTTTTGATTTTTCCCAAAATATAGAACAAAAATAAAAAAAATTAAAATTCATAGTTATGAAATAAATTTTCCAAAGATATTATTTATTTTCTCCCTTTTTTTTACCTCTCCCAAAGTTCTGCTTCGCAATTAATACATTTTTAAAACAAGTTCAGTTTATCTTGAAATGACTAAACATTAGAAACATTGTAAATTCCAACTTATCTCCTACGATTCAGTACCACCCTTTCTGCCACTATCTGACATTCTTTTCAGACATTCAAATTCACCATATTCCAAATCAAACTAAGAACCACCCTCCAAACAACTCTATATTTAAGTTTTGTATTTCTGCCAGAGATATATCAATGTGTCCAGAGGCAGAATTATACATTTTTTGAGTCATGCAAACTCTACATGCCCATCACCGACTGGGTCCTTTGGGTTATCGTTATCATACATGTTGCTATGACTCTATTTTGTTAACTATTGCAATAGCTTTTTCTCTCTCCAATCTTTAAGATTTATTCTGTATCTGCCACATGGTTTAGCTTTATAAAGACCAATTCCACTCATATTGTTTAAAAACTCCTAAGAGCTCCCTATTTTGCATAAGTCAGGCACAAATTGGCAGTCAGTTAACAATTCAATTTGGCACTCAAGGCTCCCAGACTCCTAACCTATTTTGTGTCTTTCAAAAACCCCCTTCATGAAATCATCCCTTCTCCCTCCACCATATTGCAAATGTGAGCAATAGGCTTAAATAGTTTCTTCTACCTTAAATATTTTTCTTCCTTTTTTTTTTTTTTTAATTCACCTGGAGATATTCAATCCATGTTTTTAGGATACCTCACACTCCTGTAATTTCAGTGAAGTAATTACTGATTACCTCTAGTCATGAACTCTCTAGGACATCATGTTTTGACCTCTTGCATGATACTTGCTAACAAACTATTTCGACTGTAGATCTAACTATATCATAGTCAGTAGAAAGGGGAATATGTTAATAGTGGTAATACTGCAGATGGCCCTGAGCCAGTTGGAAGCTGAGAATTCCACGTGTGTGTGTGTGTGTGTGTGTGTGTGTGTGTGTAGTATACCATACCCACACATGCTGATTGAATTGTACATCAGGGATATCGTTAATTAGAAAAGAAAAGATCTGTACTTTTTTTTTTTTTTTTTTTTTCTTTATTGATTTTAGAGAGAGAGGAAGGGAAAGTGAAAGAGATAGAAACATCGTTGAGAGCATCAATTTGGCGCCTCCAGCATGCCCCCCACTGGGGATTTGGTCCACAACCTGGGCATATGTCCTGACCGGGAATCGAACTAGAACTTTTTGGTTCATGGGTCGATGCTCAACCACTGAGCTGCACCGGCCGGGCAAACATCTGTGCTTATTAATATAATGGATAGAAAAATAAAAAGACCAAAGTTTCTGTCCTCTGCACTGGAAGTGCTAGAACAAGAGAGGCATGCACCAAGCATGTTACTTGGACTTAACTGTGACTGGCTATACTTGTCCAGGCAGTGACATTTTAGACCATTCTGAATAACACTGGGTATATCGGTGAGTTTATTCTACATAACAAACCACTTTAACACTTTGTGTCTTAACACAACAACCATTCATTTAGCTCATAACTCTGTGGGATGGCAATTTGAACTGGGCTCAGCTCGGTAGTTCAGGTCAGCTCTGGGTAGACCTGTCTCAGCATGTGTGAATTTGGGTGGTATCTGACTGATGCAGGGAGCTTCAGCTAGTGATTTATCTCTAATCCACAGGTCTCCCATCTTTTACCAAGTTCAACCAGGTCCTCTGCCAATGGCTGATGAGAATGTGCAATGCTTCCTAAGGCCTGGAATCACGATTGATACACTATTGCTCCGACCTCACGCTATTGACAAGAGGAGCTGTAATCACACCGCAAGCGGTGTGGCTACCACACAGGGTCCTCAAATTCGATTTTTTTCAATTACTCTAAACAAACAAGAGGTTGCTTTCCACGCTCCAGCTCCCTGACTGGGCTCAGGCTTCTCACAGAGCATCCCTGGTTCAACCCAGACTGCTCTTTCTGGGGCGTCTCCTTCAGGGTTTTTATATCAGAAGCATAGAAGAATTGCATTGTCTACTCCTTACACTTGTCCAGGGAGATGGAATGAACCATGTAGTTTATCTGGTTTATGGGGAAATTTTTAAAGAAAGAAAACAAAACATTTAATGACGAGTTTAAAGTTTCTTTACCTTATCTAATCAAATAATTAACTAACACAGATTTAATATAATTTTTATAAATATAACCCAGGGGAACATGCAGGTAATTAGGAGCCAAGAAGGGGAGTGAGAGTTTCAGATCACATATAAAAGTAAAAAGGGGGAACATCTCTAACACTTTCAACAATAAAGATAACAATTTTAAAAAGTGTATAGGCCAATGAAAGGTGGTACAGAACAAGGTTCCAGTCCAGGGGTTAGGTGAGGAGATGTCCTGAGGAAAGAAGGTCAGTGAAGGTCTTTGTGCCAACAGTCTGGGCACATCCATTTTTAGAGGAATAGAAATAATTCTGGAAGATTGTACTAATAACTGATCAGGATAAAAGAAAAGAATATGGAAGCACTGTCCTGTGATTTGCAGAGCTACATAGAAACCCAGAGCTGATCATTTAAGTGCACAGAGATGGTTCTGATTGACAGCAATGTCGGTTGATAAAGACTTTAGTGGACGAGATTGGACACAGGGAACAGTGTAGGAGAGATTATTTTATTTATTTGTGTATATATTCCAGTTAAATAAATAATGATAAATTCTTATGTATATTGAACATGTTTTAGCAATTTTTGTTTCATTCACAAAGTACAGATACTGTTTTGCCTACCAGATGTTTAATAAATATCTAACGAATGCCAAAAATATTATTGCGCCAGAAATGGAGATACGTAACCCAGATACTACTTCAAGAAAGGACTCCCTGCCCCGCTGTGAGAAGTATGGTTAGATGAAAGCCTCCAGCTGTCGGTCGGCCTCAGTTTTTGAGCCAAGATGAAGCTTCTCTAGAGAAGCCAGCCAATGACGGAGCAAGGCGGTAATGCCAGAGCCTAACCGTTTCTGCCCGATATGGGGCTCATCTAAGAAATAATCTTGGTTCGGTAACTCTGCAGAAGATGTCGAACTTTGTGAATCACCATGTGGCTTATTTCCTTAGATCCAATTGGTTATAGATATTTAACTAGTATTTATGATATGGATTCTTCACGGTAGAGAGGCAGCTAAATTGGTCTCTTTATGGTATAGGAAAATAAAAACAAAGGTAAAGGTTGAAAAACCATGGTAAGAGTTCATTTTTATCAACCCTTGATTAATAGTAATAACAAAAAAAATGTAACTATTGAAATTTAAAGATGATCCAAATCTTTATTTGTTCCCAAATCCCATTTTCCCGTTGTTTACTGTTTCCTAGCCATGTATTGAAACTTCTCCTCTTTTTATTATTTTTTCAGTTTATGAGCACATTACTACCCTAATAGAGCAAATAAATGAAAACTCGAAAGAGAGATAATATGAGTGAGTGCTAAATAACTAAAAAGATACTACTACAAAGTATTGGTATAATCCCTGAATAAAATAGAGTGGTGTGACTGTTCATTGACGATGATAGTATGTTGGGGTAGAAAGCAAAGAAAGGAAAGAGGTAGTAGACATTAAGACATGTGGAAAGCAAATATTCAGATTAAAGTGTGAAATTCACAAGAGCTGACAAGAATCAGGATTACATCTATTTTTTGCTATTCATAAAAAGCGAATTTTCACTAAAAGTGATGCTGTTACTATAAGTGTTATCTCTCAGTTTGATAGACACTGACACTTTTTAACCTTATCCTCCTCCAATAGCTATATATACTTGCACAAGACAGGGATAAAATCCTAACTTTCATTATGTGATCTAATACACATGATTGAATAAATCTAGGAAATATTACTTCACAGCATTCTCACATAAATAAGATTTTACTCACCCAGCCTGTATAACAGGGAAAACTATTTATTCATCCATTTACTCTTCCATCCGTCTTTCCATCCAGCCATCCATTCATCCACCCATCCAATCTCATCTGCACATATTTGAAATCATTATTAAGTTCCAGCATATCTCAGGTTTTGTGTACTTGAGGGTTCTTCACGTAACTTAAAAGGTATCATATATTTTCAGTAATGCATCTAAATCTTAATCTGCCCAAAGGAACTGGCCATATACGTGATTTTAATGTCAACATAAAATTATTCTAGGATTTACTAAGCTTCTTAGAAACCAAAGCAATATTGTAATTATTTTGGGTCTCTTCTAAGAAAATACAGAAATCTGAACGGATTTATAAACAAGGAAGATTTTATAAACTTCCACTGGAATATATTGTAAGAAATCTCAGACTAAATACAACTAAAATAATTTTTCATAGATGTTATTTGAAAAGAGGAGATAAGGTGTCCTGTCATTCACACCTTTCTTTCTTCCATTGATATTTCTTCTGATTTTTAGAGAGAGTGGAAAGGAGGGAGGGAGGGAGAGGGAGAGAGAGAGAAAGAGAGAAACATCGATGTTGAGAGAGAAACATCACCTCATTGCCGCCCACACCCACACCAGCTGGGGCTGGGGACTGAGCCTACAACCCAGGTATGTGCCCTTGACTGGGACCATCCAACCAGTGAACCACACTGGGCAGGACACACCCACCTTTGTTGATAAGATCCTAAGGCAACAATTTTTAAACAATGTGCGGTGGAAGACTGGTGTGCTGTAAGAATTTTTAAAACACACAATACCTATTTAGTCCCAGGGGCACTGACCTGTTTTCCCTTGTCAAATTAAAAAAAAAAAAAGACTCAGCCAACACAACAATAGCCATCTGGTGTGAATGAATCAAAATTACTTAATCAGAATTATATCAAAATGAATAAAAAAATTTTTTGAGTCAGCTCACCACAGAATTTTTGTAATTAGTTTATGTATGTTGTGAGATGAAAAAGGTTGAAAATAGCTGCCGTAGAGAAAAAGGTGTCCTGTGACACACAACTTTCTTTCTTTCATCTCTTTTGAAAACCATCATAGGTTAGGCCTCATTTCAATGTCAGGAGATGAACTGGGTACACCGGACATCCCTTCTGAAATTTGGAACATTAAACCTCTAATGTGTTCCTGAATATATCAAAATACTGAAATCTTGAAACAGTTTCCTGGATACTTGAAAATAGCTATTTTAACTAACACACAGTTTATATATGTTTATATATATGTTTCTTGAATGAAATGAAAACCATGACATAAGTTACTCTGAGAGTTTTTATAGGTTAAAACACATATAAAAACTAAAATTGCTATCAGAAGCACTGTGTTTGAGCATGGCTCTTCTGATGGGATGGGTTGAGTTTAGGACAAGCAACTGTCACGTTTGTCCATCAGATGTTCAATGCCACCTTCAAAGACAAAATTAAGATTTCAAACAATCACTGAACTGAAGCTCTATGACTTTAGATTCATGATTTTATCCCCAAACACAGTTACATTATATATGTCATAAATATAGCTCAATATTAATACAAAATGCAAAAAAATATAAGAGTAGATGTAAGGTGCATCCCATACAGAGAATACTTTAAAAACAAAACTGTTAATCTCCATTTATCATTAATTATAGTTACTTGAATGTGTAATTCAAAGTGATAGAGAAAACAAGGGTTGTGTCTTTATTGTCAACAGATGTTGTTAGCTTAATGAATGAGCCTTGTTCAGTTATAAAGGCTGAAAGTCTGAAGTTTTTTTTTTTCTTTTTGTGCAGTTTGGATATGCAGAGTACATATACTTTTAAAATGTAAATACAGGTTGCCAGATATTTCTGTTGTTGAGTTTATACAAAACGTAATTCTTTGGTTGAAATCTATACTAGAAGATGAATCATAGTTGGCCCTTCCCTCTTGCCACAGTAAAGTGGACACATCAATACCATGCCCTTCTCTGCCAGAAAGCCTGTGATAGGAAGCAGGCACATCATAAATCCAGTTGCATGAAACTGCTTTTTGTAAAGAAGAGGTGACACACATTTAACCAGGTCCCATTGCAATCTTTAAGCTGTCATCTCTATTTCAGATAGAGCCATCAACGGGAGCTGAGTGGCCCTGTTGTTCTCTATTTGTGTTCTAATAATACCACAGAAATATGCAGAAAATTTAGCATTTTAGGTGTAGGCCTTTTTATCAATGTCTCTTCAATTTATGACTTAATGCATGAATACCTTGTTGAAATTTAACTAGTGAGGTTAAATAAAATTATCCTACACTTTAAGAATAGAAACTAAATAAGTAAGGAAACCATATTATACACACACACATACATGTGTGTATATATATCTGTGTGTGTGTAATGGTTTTTTTTTCTAAGGCTCAACGGGCTTATTCGTTAATGTAAGAAAACAGCCTACTTTGGAAGTCATAAAAATTACAGTTATCTAATTAAAAATGCATTTTGGGTTCAAAAAACAATAATAGAAGTAAAAGTGATGTAATTATGCTAATAGTCTATTAAAGAATTCAGTCAGAAAGGGAGGATACAATTTGGGAAGCTTATTAATCTTTTTTTTTTCTTTTGGAGCTGAATGAGTTGTAAGCTTCTCTGTTGGGTTAACCCAATTAGAAGTACTCACAGATACCATAAATCTCTTTACTTTAAGTGCATTGTTAATTTTATGACAAAATTAACCGAACACCATCAAATCAACGGGCAAATCTTGACAGCTATTTTTTTTTTTTAGACCGCTCTACTTGACATTTGATGGGGTTCACAAACAATTTTAACAGTTCACTAGGTTTTAACCTTGAACCTACTGTAACTGATGGGATCCTAGGATCAGAAATGACATGATCATTGCTATTGCCCTGTGGGTAGAGCCAATAAACAACATAGTTCACTGAGAAACGTGAAACCTTTCCTTACCACGAGAACCATCCCTGATGGTTTGAACAGGGGAAGATTACATTCAGCTTCCTGCTTGCAGTGTTCTAATAACCTTGCATATTTAATTGTAATTGAGAGTCAAGTGACTTCTGCACAGTATGCATTTTAATTAGCTATCAAATGAATAGGGAGGTTGTTTGTCTAAATTTTCTTTCTTTGTACTAATTAATTGGGAGTCAAGGGTCAGGATCTTGTCTTGCAAAGTCCATTGAAGTAATTAATTTCAAATATTTATATACATCTGCTTACAAGCATGAGATTCAGAGTTCATTTTACCTTCTAATACAGGCCAAAAGGATGCATTTATATGAGTGTGCAGGCATCATGCTGGAAGTAATAACGATGGTAAGGTAAATATTCACAAAGATTTATGTTTTCCATTGCAATCTTTAAGGTAAATTGTTATTTTTAAAATCATTAAGCAGGCAGGAGAAAAATCTGTAGGCAATAATTGTATGTTAACTGAACTTGGGAGTTAATTATATTAAAAATTATGTTAAAAATAAAGGGCAAGTAACTCAAGATTTGATGTTTTGTAGAAAATAAATGGAATGTAGAATGGGGGCAGTGTTCTAAATATTTCCTAATACTTTTGTGTTCAATTATTTAAAATAAAAACACTTAGGCAAAAGCTATTTCAGTTCTAAATGATGCCTTGTTCCTGAAGTAACAGCACCACCAAAATAGCTGGATACAAACATTAGTCTCGTGAATAATTTTAAAATTGATAAAACTATTAATATTTCATTACTCTGTGAATTTTGTATTTGCCATATCTATGTTTCCTAAACATATAGTGATCGTCCCAATGACACAGGGTGGTTCTGCAAAGATGATCATGTTCCTAAAAGAGGTGAATGTAGTCATGAGGCCCACAGTGAATGTATGTTGCTGTTCTTCATCATAAAAGAATACTTTTGATCCCTCTTCCGACGGGGATCACAAAGAATGCATTTGCCAGATCAATAGCTGCAAACTAAATGTCACAATCTATGTAGACACATTTCTGTAATGATATCACATCTGGCAAAGTATCATACTTGGGACTACAAGTTAGTTAAGTTTATAGTTGTCCATTGTCATCTGTCACCATACATTTATTTATCTTTTTTTTTTTTCATCAAATAGTTTAAGATGGGAACCACCACTACCACATTCTTTAAGCTTTGATTATGCCATTAACTTCTGCAATTCCTCAGAGAATTTGTTCTTGCTTCTGATTTACTGTTTTGATCAGAGGGTAGTGTGTAGTTCCAGGAACTTCCTATTAACTCTTATTTTAATCACTTTTCCTCTCCACATCAGAGTGTGTATATCAGAGTGTTACCAAATTCTCAGTATGTGCATTGCAACTGTGTTTTAAGGGGCTAGGGAATAACTACTGGGTGGGTCCTTGATGCACTAGATCTACTCTAAAATAAAATTGGGCCAGAGCTTTATTCATTGCTTGGCCTCTATAGGCTCCCAGTCAATGAGAAACATGAGGGTTGTTATCCTCATCAATTTGTATACATATCCAAAAGTTCGTTTTTCCATTGTAAGGTTAAGCCTGGTAATTGGCACAGAACACTTTGGAAACAGGTTGAAGGAATATTTATTCTTTCTCTAGGGCATTTGGTTTTCCTTTCAACTATTGGGTTCTGGGTCTGTGAACTGGCTTAGATTTTGAAACTGCAACAGCAATCGTGATTTTTTTCACTGCTATGGAGGATGTAAATCTTGTACTTGCTAACCTCAAAATGTCTTTTGGTTGAAGAGTCAAGTATCATGCAAGTTGGTTGTCCATTTATCTTGCTACCATAAGCTCCTTATAGTATCAGCCATTGCCACAGATCCAAGGCACCCTGGTTGCCACCTCAACCTTGCTACCATAACAGTGAATATTTCTACCTTCCTTCTATTGAGTAAGTGCTGCCATTTAAATTCTGTCATTCTGAAATTGTGTCATTCCCACTGAAATTAGAGAGCCGTTTCAGAAAACATCTCTGCTATCAAACACTATCTACAGAAGTGTTCATTTGCTCTCTACCAGTGAATCATTTATTATCTTGTTAAAAGAGCGTCTTATTGGGCTTCAGAGAAGATATGATTGATCCATACATTAAATCTTAATATGCAATAGATCTGATCCAGCATTCCTACCCACCTCCTTGAGCCTTCTGACCAGGATGCTCTGTTAACACTGTTTAGCACCTCTACCTCATTTATTGAGGACCACCATTTTTCAATTTTTTTTTTTACCATGATTTAAAGATTCATCTCAGTAGTACAAATAACTAGTTACAGATGCTCTTACCGTGATGTTAAACAAAGTATCCCCTTATATTCTCCCTGCTGGTCTAGAATCTTCATAATCCATTCCTAAATAAGCCCCTTTCATATTAATCAGGTCTTTCAATTCTTTCTGAAACAGAGACTGTGTTTCTCTATTTAAGCTGGCTAAACCTGGATATTGGTCTGAAGACAACGAGATGGGGACAAACTGTGGAGAGGCCATGTATCACCTTGCAAAACATCAGCCTCAGCTCAGGTATTTACAGCCTCCAGGCAAAGTCAGGTGGCTTTCCCTTAGCAGGTGGGAAAAGGTTCCTCTTGTTAATCTAGATATTTCAGAGACATTTGTAGGTTAGAAATTATCATACTTGTCTACCCAAATATCCCCAATTATCTTTCTGTGAGATCACTGATCTTAGGTATGAGGTAAGTCAAGTCTATACCAGAGTACCTTCTTTGTAGCTCTGTTTCATTTGAAATAAAATCTGGGCTTAATGTTCAGTATAGTCTGTCTGAAGCTATAGAAGGTAAAGGTCTCTTTAACTGTTTCCATTTTGGCCTTCTGACCTATACAGTGCACTTTGAGTTTACTGTTCATTAACTTGAACCAATTGTTTTCTACTTTAAGGCTTAACTAAATCATTCAACAATACAATACTGGTAATTACTATTGTGCTCAGAAATTTTGAGGGCCACAGCTACCATATAATCCAAAGCTTCATCTTCTACCCATAACTCATCCAACTAGTGAGACTCTTAGAAGTAGTGATGTTACAGAATGCCAGAGTAATCTTCACCCCACTTTTCACCAAAAATTAAATCCTTATTATATCTGACTGGTGGGGGTGTTTAGTTTATAATTCCTTCTTGATGTTTTACTTTGAAAGGCCACTTCTTATTTCCCAAAGTAGAGCCTGAGACAAAGGCTTTATATAAGCAGTTCACAATGGGTAGTGGTCAGGAGAATAGGTGTGGAAAACGGGGAATAGTGGAAAAGTCATACATGTAGCTGTTATCAAATGTATTACTGTTACGGTAATCTTGGGCTTATTTCTCAGAGACCTCTAAAAGAAGGAAGCAAAGGATTAGCTAAGAGATGGAATGGGCATTTTGTATTGGTTAATGGTTGCTCCGTTGTGCGTGAACACTTTTACATCTCCAGGCTGCACGTGTCTGAATACCAGCTGGGTTCCTGTAGGGGTCCTTGTCTCCCCCATGTCTGTCCTCCTATCATTTGTTTTCAGACAAATAATCAAGTCAATTAAGAGTACAGTTTGAGAAAGGAAGATTTTTAAGACCTGGCTGATATGAAGACACCACATTCAAGAGTGGATCATGGAGATGTTTAATATCATAGAAAGGGCATCTAGAGCTAGTCCTTTTGTACTAGCTCAGAGGTGCCCAGGGCAGTACCAAGCATGCACCACAGGTCAAATAAGAATCCTCTGCACCAAAGATGTGTCCTGATTCCAGAAGTTCATATATATGTTACCTTATATGACAAAAGGGTTATAGACCTTAAAATAAGGAGATTGTCTTGTATTATAAGGTTATAGACCTTAAAATAAGGAGAACATCCTGTATTATCCAGATTGGTCCAATCTTATCACATGTCCCCTTAAACACAAAGGTCTTTCTGTAGCTAGAGGCAGAAGAGATCAGAGGAAGGGTAACTCGAGGAGATTACAAGCATATGGGAGATACCATAATGGCTCTGAGATATATGGGCCAACATACTAGGACCAGAGAGATACAACTAGGAGCTAAGGAAGGACCCCTAGCTGACAGCCAGTAAGAAAACTGGAACCTCACCCCTACAACTACAAGAAACTGGATGCTGCCATTAGCTTGAATGAAGTTGGGAACTGATTCTTCCCAGAGCTTCCTGATAAGAGCTCAAGTAGTGAACACCACAATTTCAGCCTTGTGAAACCTGGAGCAAAGAATCTAGTCAAGCCATCCCGGACTTCTGACCTGGAGAACCATTAGAGGAAATGCATGTATTATCTAAAGAAGCTAAATTTGTGGAAATGTGTTACAGCAGCAATAAAAATGGTGTTCCAGAGAGACAGTAAGTACAGTGGAGGCCACGTGTTCTCAGGTTGCACTTGTGTAAAGCTAAGAGCTACAGCAAGGCTAGAAAGAGAGGGGGGGAGTGAGGATGCATGGTGGGAAGCAAGAAGTGTCTAACGCACCTTTAAAAGACAACATCTGGAGTTAAGAGATAGGGCTACTAACCCCTGTGGATAAGTTCTAAGTACTGGGAATTGGCTGTGGAGCGGGATGAGTAAGCAATGCTCTGGGGTATTGCATAAAGAGTATTAGTAAGAGTTAAGGAGAAAACTAGATGTTTTAAAAGGCATCTGACAAGAAGCTATTGACTCAGTTATTTCAAATTTTTTTGAAATAGCTCAGGAAAGACCCAAACTTTGATAAATCAGTGCAACACACAAGCCTTTGGAAGTTTTTAGGTGAAATGGAGCTAAGTAAATCAAACAGACAAACAAACAAAAACCACTGGTAACCTACTAGTGTTTTCTCTGATGAAACTGAGATTCTGTTGGAAGAAAGAAAGAAGGAAGGAAGGAAGGAAGGAAGGAAGGAAGGAAGGAAGGAAGGAAGGAAGGAAGGAAAGAAATTGTGTTTCCCCCATGTTCTGTATCAAGATGCAAAGCCCTGCCATCCATATAAGACAGTGAACGGCATAGGCGTCCTTTGCCCAAACAGTCAGTGCATCTTGAGGTGAAAGAATGTGCTGCTAGGAAATAGGACAGACATCTGGGACTGTTTTCAAGAGGGCAAGGGATACTGGATCACTAAAGAAGCTTAGTGCTCTCTTAATTAACACATGGAGGGCTAAGGCACAACACAGGACCGAGTATTTAGGGGGTGCAGGTGAGTGTGGAATATGGGAAGAACCCCAGTTCTATAGCATAGACGAGCAATGACATTTTATGCACTTCTTTATTTTATTGTTAAAGTAAGTAAAGATACATAAGAATGAGAGTAATCATACCACACTCTAGAAGAGACCCACTAGGAGATACAAGGGAGAAATGGATCAGAAGTTATAGGCCTAAGAAAGATGTTTAGAGGCATAGAGTTGATGGATGAGGGGGCAAATAAATATTGTATCCCTTATCTGTTGGACAGCACTGGAAGTAAAGTGTTTTCTCTGTAATTAAGCATTGGTAAATGGGAAAAAATAAATAACAAAGGACCTTGGATGCTATTTTTTAAAATTCCATAGGACAAGGACATGAGGACATCATTCTCTAGATGTACAGAATTGTTGCAAAAAGAGAACTTTAAAAAATTAGTTGGTATTGTGAGTAGAAAACAGAAATATGGCATATGTATGCACAAACACACACACACACACACACACACACGTGCAAACTCAACTGGAAAGAAAAAAGAAATATTTAGCCTAAGCACTGTAGGTGTTTCTGTATATTAAATGAAAACAATTGGGCAGAAGTAATAAAGATATCTGAAGAAACTAATCCCTGCTGAAACATTGTAGTAAGTAGAAAAAGTAATAAAAAGATGTGGGCATATTTAGTGTAACAAATTGTAATAGGCAGTTAGACAGGCATGAGCAGAGTAGGAACGATAGGCCAGGTGCAGAGGGTCACCAGGGCTGAGATTCCCGAGCACATAGCAACAGGCAAAACTATAATCCCTTGCAAGACCCCTCCCTTAAGCACTGACCACTGGAGATGGCATCCGGGCCTCAGCTGGGCTTCAGCTCCAAGCCTAGAGAAGCAGGAGCAACACCATGGCTGACATCAGGACCAGCTTCAATGACTAGTGATCCCCTGCCCTGGTACTGACCAATCGGTGGAGTTCATAACCCCAAGAGACACACCTGGAAAGCTGATGAATATTCTATTGATATCCTCCCCTGAGACCCCCAGATAAAAGCCCTTAGATGGAGGACTCAGTGTGGCTCTTTCTATGGAGCACACCTGTGCCTCCCCCACCTTCGCCAAGGCATTTTCTTCGCCTCTCTCTTCCTCCCCAGCTCCAAGGGTCTTTCTTTCCTCTCTGACTTGTTTCCTGAGCCCATTTCTTCTATGGCTCACTTCTATCTCTGTGACCTTCTAAATAAATTTTTTTCTTACAGTTTGAGTCTTAGCTCTGAAATCTTTCTTATGCAGAACTCAAGTACGAAAGTGGCTGAACTGAAGTTTAACACCTGATGCTGTTTCAGTGCCAACAGAGGGTAGATAAAATTAATAAAAACATGTGGGTATATTTACTATAATATTTAAATTATATGATTAGGTTTTTATTTTATTTTTATTTATTTTTTAATTGGGGAGAAATGTTACAAAGAAATAAAAATATGGTCCTGCTGTTGTGGATCACTGGTTGAGTATCAACCCATGTACCAAGAAGTCACCGTTCAATGCCCAGTCAGGACATGTGCCCAGGTTGTGGGCCAAATTCCCCATGGGGGGCATGCAGGAGGCAGCCAACAGATGTTCTCTCTCATCGATGTTTCTATCTCTCTCCCTCTCCATTCCTCTCTCTCTAAAATCAATAAAGGGAAAAAAAATATGTTTGGTCTCAGACTTATCCTTAAAACATTAAATACCCAAAGAGACTGTGAGACAGTTTCAATTAAATTTTGGAGAAAAAGGAAAAGCCTCAGAAATGTATATCTAGTTTAGTTTACATTCATACTTGAATGTCTTAGAGAAATAATTGTAATATATGCAAGAGCTCAGCAAATATACCATAGATGAATACTTTTCATAAATATGCTTGATGAAATAGACCAATAAAATAAGACCTCAATCAAAATTAAAAAGAAAAAGAAATGGAAAAATTATACAGTGAAAGCAATGATGAGTTTTAAAAAGAGAATAAAAAAGAGAAATGTTAAATGTAAAAGTAGTTGAAAAATATTCCAAATAATTAATGAAGAGGAATAAAAATAATTCTGCAGTTAAAATATTGACAAACTAGAATCACAAAATATATCATTAAAGACAATGAGGTTGAGTTAGATTAGGGGAATCTAGGAATGTTAAACTTCTCATCTTAGAGGGGGGGGAAAAGAAATTTTAAATTCTGGATTTAATTATTGGAGTATTTTTCAAAGTTGAAAGTATTTACCAATAGAATAAATAATAAAATATCTTTCAAATGAAAAAAGAAAAATATTGTCTATATACAAAAAAAGAAAGAAAGAAACTGAATAAAAAGAGTAACTAGTTAAAAACCACTGAAAGACATAAACCAAATATTTTAGTATTACAATTTTATATTTTAATTTTTTTCTCCAATTTTTATTAATTAATTTTGTTAAAGATGTTTCTTCCTCCCAGACCCCCTCCCCACCCAAAAAAAATCCTAGCATTGTTGTCTATAATTTTATATTGTAAAAGCAGGATAGAAACATTACATTTAAGCATGATTATAAAACAGTTGAAGAAAATTCTCTAAAATGATAACTGGGTCTCTCTAGTTTCTTAAGTTAGTGGCAATTTTCCTTTCTTTTTAATATTTATTTTCTAAGTTTTATAAAAGTACTCTATTTTATAGTAAAAATCATCAATATAGCTATGGCAAAATAGTGAAAGAGGAATACTGGCTTCCTATAATGTCACAGGGAGAAGAAAAGAAAAAGCAGATGGGAAGAGATATAATGATTTTATATAAAGAAATAAAAACTAGAGATAAATTACCACTTGGATAAGGGTAGTGATTTCTGAAATTATAAGCCAGAGAAGCTAAACACAATTGAATTTCAGGTAAAATAAAAGAGAAATGCCATCTTCACAATCAGCGAGTCACCTAAACCAGTGTGTGAGGACATGTGAGTGTGTGTGCCTTGTTGTGTGTTTATACACATTTCCACAACCACACTACTGACTTACAGACTTCGGGATGGAAGTCACTCCAGTCTGAATGTTATCCAGTCATTTCCTTCCTACCTAACGTTGACATCGTTCATTGAGAAATGTATCTCATCAGTCCAGTCATTCTACCCTTTGACTCCATATATATATTTTTAAGTATCTTCATAAACAGCCATATATTTCAAGCTCTTAAGTTTTATTCTCAACTATATTTTACAGTTTATTAGTTGTGTAAAAAATAATTTCTAATTTATAAATGTTTATATTCTGAATAAGATGCATATGGCTTCATCGTGGACATTCTATTTTGAAAGGCTGAAAGACATATTATTGGCTTGCCAAGCCACTACAGCATAAATAAGCAGGAAATCACGTTGCATCAGGAGGCTCATAATTTATGTATTAAAACTGCAAAAGAAACTACAGATGAAAAATTATCTTGGAGTGAACAGACGACTAAAGTATCAGGATTGCATTGCTTAAGTTCACCAATATCTTACACACCACATGCAGGGCTGAATATCCATTGGAGAGAATAAACACATTTTAAGCATAGAATTTATCAAACAGGCCATCTTTAGTATCAATTTTTCTTTTGATTTTAGATGACTTTAGATACAAAAAAGAAAGAAAGATGGGATTCACTAGAAACTGCTTCTCAGAATAAATTGCAGTCACTCATGTATATTATCTACTTGAAAAAGTTAAACCAGAGAACTCATTTTATTTATTTCTCTCTCTCTTCTTTTCTTTAGACTAGATGCATGCATGGTATGGAATCAAGTGTGTATTCCTGAACCTTTTGGATATGATGACATCAAAACTCAGTGTTTTTCTGAATAAAACTGCTTTTGTATAGCTTTAGTTATCTTTATCTTTTTCTGGATGTGTTAATGTTCTGGAAATGTTAAGTTAGCAGTTGATTTGGCAGCTGAACTGCCAAGTGAAACATGAGTCACTTTGGGCTCTTCTTGTTATTGTTCTAACATTCAAAATATGTGAAAATATTTTTTTGTGAGCTATATTACCTGGTGGTCATCTTCACAAAGATGTCCTTGACTCTTTTTTCCCACAAGTTACAATTTAAGGCTTCTTGTTTAAATACTGACTGTACTCTACATTGATTTTAAATATGTCATCTGACATTGAGAAAGTCACCCTTAAATAAACTGACAAAATTTAGAATGGGGTACAAAGTAAAGAAAGCTGCTTTCAAAACGTGTTTAGCTTTGTTTTTCTCAACTCTGCCGGATTCTTAGTCTTTTACATTTTAATCTTTTAAGAAATAGTTGAATCTGTAAATGGTGTTATAATGTACTTTTAGAGAGAAGTACGATTTTATATCCCAAGTATCTGTATGAAGATATGGAGATGACAGAGGATAAAGAAAAATTAGCAAAATATGTGTTTCTATTTTATCACAAATACTATTATTCCCTGTTAGGGATTTGGAAATTATGGGTATTTTGGATACTATATTAGTTCATTATAATAGCCGTAACTTACATTGAATATTGAACATCTTTATATCTGAATCATTATAAAAATGGAAAGTAATATTCCTAGAAGAAAACTAAAAGCTTAAATTTCAACCTCAAGGACCAACAAAACAAGCATGTATACTGTAGACTCAAACATAAAACATTATTATGACATGAAATGGTCACGAATAAAACACAATTATATAAATGAAAAGGGCCCAATTTACATAAAACTGTATCCGTTTCTAAATGAAACATTTTCCTGTAGTAATAATTGTTTTTTATTATATAGGCACTTCACTATTATCAAATTCCCATATAACTTATGCATCATCAGCATCAAAGAATTAAAATTAAACCTTGGAATGTCGTGAGTTTGATGATGGGGGAGGGGAAAGCTCTTTTTTGACTCAGCTGCTCCAGCTGATTGGCATTTAACAGTGTAAGATGGTACCCAATCCTAGATCAGCAGTTCTTAGCAGCATCAATTTGCTCTCAAGAAGACATTTGACAATGTCTATGGATAGTTTTGGTTGTCGCAACTCTGGGTGGTGCTAGCAGTAACTAATGGATAGAGGCAAGGGATCCTGGTAAGTATTCTACCCTCTAAAGGACAACAAATAATTACCTACCTGGTTAATAATGTTAAAAGATTGATGAGCCCTCCTTTGAATGAAAAGGCATTTGGTAAGGAGGAGAGTTTACAAGGAAACATTCATTTTTAGAAAATATGTCCCTCGAAGCTTAAAGGAATATTTTATTGAGTATTTTGGTGATGGCATTTATACAGGATGGTCACTATGGAGAATTATGTACCTGAATTTCTAGCATTTATATAAGTTTTTGAAAAAGAACTTGGAAATAGAAAGAGCCAGAGCAATAGAAATAAATTAAGTAGTTGAAAAACATCTTTATCTTATAAAGACTAAATGCAAAGCAACCGAGAAAAGAGACCATGGACTCTGATGTGGACTTAAATGAACCAACCTGAGGTGGTGAAGGTAGAAAGAAGGACCATAAAAATGTAAATAGGTCCTGGGGTTAAAAGCGCATCCTGAGATTTCCTAACTGTGGCCTTGACCAGTTCCCTAGTGAGAATAACATTGATACCAGACTCTGAGTCTTGTTGTTGTTGTTGTATATATATACAATTTGCTAGATATATATGCTAATGTTACTTGTATCGAGGTTCTTTCCAATGTGTAGTCTCTGTTTCTTTCAAATAATAATTTCAGTCATAGTCATCAAACTCTTATGTAAAAAGACCCCTTCAGATATCATAACCCAGTGATAGTACCAGTAAATCAGACCTTTGTGTGCATCTCAAGTCTGAGACTCCAAGTAGGTATACCAATACTATCCACTTACAAATCACTGTCTAAACAACATCTAATGGAATCTGGGTGGTCCATAAAGTGCACTTTTGAGAATGGAAAGGGGCACAAAGAGCTGTGGCTTATTTCAACATAGTTGTCATCGACTGTGTATATAACCTGTCTTTCTTTTTATCACCGCATGGAGTCCATGATGAGCAATGTAAGGCAGGGGAAGAGAACAAAGTAAGGAAATGTTTCTGATTTCAAGAAGAGAAAAAATGCCTTCTCTATTGTGCTTTTAAAAATGATGTAATAACATTAATCCTACCCCAGAGAAGCTGTTTTAAGAATGTAACAAGAATTACGTCTCATGTTTACTAAAACAGTTTTCTAGGGCCGGCGTGGCTCAGTTGTCTGAGTGTCATTTCATGCACCAGGAGGTCATGGGTTCAAGTCCCT
Organism: Molossus molossus; assembly: GCF_014108415.1. NCBI lineage: Eukaryota > Metazoa > Chordata > Mammalia > Chiroptera > Molossidae > Molossus > Molossus molossus. The sequence goes on from NW_023425346.1 coordinate 24,019,647, forward strand.
GTCAGGGCACATGCCTGGTTTGCTGCCTCGGTTCCCAGTGGGGGGCGTGCAGGATGCAGCTGATGGATGTTTCTCTCTCTCTTTCTCCCTCTCCCTTCCTCTCTCCTAAATCAATAAAAACATATTTAAAAAAATAGTTTGTTAGGAATATTAACCTCCATAAAGATAGGAATTGTCTTATTTTTAAAAACTACCCAACACAAGTACTTAAATATGTAGAATTTCATTTAAATAAGTCAGTCAACAATTTTTTATAAAGTATTTAACACTTCATTGTAGAAACATAGGCAAAATGACTATTATAACCCAAATGAAAAATACTGTTCAATTTAAAAAATGTACTTAAACAAGAACCTGAAAAAGTTTATGATATGCATAACATTGTTCAAGCAAAATTGCACTAGTATTACATAAATCAATAGTTTATAAAGGCCTCAATATGGCAAAGTTTAGAAATAGGTAGTATGCATGCACAATAGTACAACAAAAAGTCTCTTTATAAAACAGCAGTTTTTGTTTAATGCTTGTACAAAGGGATAAAGAGCAACCACAAACATATTTCATCTGTTAGGTTAATACATTATGACAGCTAAAAGTCAGTCATGTCTATCAGAGGAACAAAAAGCCCTCCATACCTTGTGAATAAATTTTTTGTGCCTTTAAAGATATTTGTATAAAAATGCTATCCTTTTTTTTTTTATACAACTTAAATAAATCGTACTTGTTTCAATTAAAAATTGAAAACAAACAAGCAAATGGGGTCCATGTGTTTTACATAACAAAAAGAATCCAGAGTACCAGGGTAACTGGTCAGCATTTACACTCTCCACCTTCGATTATGGGCAGATAATTGTTCTACAACTGGGGAAGTACTTTAAGAATATATTTTTGAAAGGGAAAATAATGAACTAGTCATATTGTATGTTGAAAATATTTACCAATTACTATGCCATAATGGATGTTTTGCTTCTTCTTTCTGACCTAGTGAAGAAAATGCATTCACATAATTGAAATTCTGTCATCAATTTGTGTGCTTATATAGTATTCTTTAGTGTTCTGTGTGGTAAGGGGTTGGGTTAATCTTCCACAAAACGCGCATGATTGGGAAGAAACTTTGAAGACGTGAGTATCCAAAGCCCTGTTGTGCTCTAGGCTGGCTATTTACTTCAGGACTGAGGGAGAAAAAAAGGTCTCATTCCATAGCAATGTGGTTTTTCCACCTTTGGCTATATTTTTGCTATGTTCTACCACCTAAATATAACTATTGTTTGCAGGGTGTATAATGTTTAATATATCACATACAGTTCACTAAATTTTGGAAAATGTAGTCATATGTGTTCATGCAAATTATTCATTTTATATATTTTTAAAGACTTTCCTCAAAATTCTCACCTATTAATCTAAGGCTAATTTTAAAGCAGGAGATGTTGAACTTGTGAGGTTATATATTTTCAGCAGTCTGAATCAATCTTCATTGGTGCAAAGAAGAGAGTTGACCATTCAGTCGTTCTTTCGCCAATTTAAACATAAAAGTAAAATAACACTATAAGTACAGCGTTCAGACTGTATAATGAAAAAGTGCGGAGATTTTCTTTGTTGAATAGTAGAACCAAAAAAGTTCATATAAAATAGATTGCTCATATTCACACTACAAAGGAATATGTTGTTTTTAATTTTAACAAATTCAAAGGGGTGTCATATCAGCAGCATTGTTGTAAATTCTACTGTAGTGCAGTTCTTTTTCGTAAAAATACCATACAAATGGTCAATCAATAGTCATCAGCAAAAATTAAAACTCAGAAAACAATTAACCAGGGAAAAGATAAAGAAAGAGGTAATGCTGATGCCAAAACAAGTATAATACTGTTGGAACATACAAAAGTAATCCTTATATTTTATACATTTTTACAGTATATAAAAGGGATCACTGATTATGCCACTGTCTCTCTTATTCCAATTTCTATTTTCTTTGGAAGCAGTTCTTTCCTTTCATCAACACTTCCTAAGGAGTTTCGACAGTTCTGCCCATCCATGTATAATTTTGCATATACTGGATTGGAGTAATTTGTTGGCTGAAGGAGAAAAAAATAAATACATACAATTTTATTATAAGTTTTCATCACATTGATTATTTTCTAGCACATCTATGGTTTAATGCTAAAACATTTATATGCAACACGTTTGATAGACTAAATAGTAATGGTTCAAATGTAATTTAAATTGTGTTCAGAGGCTTTAGTTGACTTTAGCATAGTATTAGAAAAAACCATAATGAAACGAATGTGCTATTTCCAGTCTATACGTTTTTCTTCCTTATTGTTATTGCAGTGTCAGGAAAAATGTGTTTACAAAAAGTCATCCAGTTGATCAGAGTTTGTAATTCTTCAATGTGAAGTTAAAAGCAAGAAAACAACAACAACAACAACAACAACAAAAATACACTGGTGGGGTTGATTTTAAAATAAAGACAATATTTTTGCTTCGAATAATTTCTGTGTACTTATCACTGGACATATTTTGGGATCCTTCCAAAGAATTGTGGAGTACCCAGTCATCTAAGGTTGCTTAGAGATTTACAGCATTTTGAAGTAGAATTACACATGCAGAAATGATCTCTTTCATTTGAAAAAAATATATACAAGTGTTCATTATTTTACTAATTGCAACTTAACCCAAGATTTCATTGCTTAGTTTTTGTTATTGGTTCTTTTGTCTTTCCAAAAGAAGAACATTCTTAGTCACAACACAGAAACATTATAATTTGAAGCATGCAATTGAGACAATCATGATAAAATGATAATGAAAAACAGTTGATGGGAAACTTGACACCCTTATTTTATCTTCTAATATGAACCATGTAACTTTACAAAGAGTACTTTTCTCTAGAAGCTAGTCACTTAATTAAAAAAAATTAAAAATGGTTTCATTAGACCATTTCTAATTTCTCAATATGAGACTTCATTTGTAGTATATTTTTATTTAACTGGATATCCAATTTGTATATATTATATAAAGTATCTTAATAGGAAATATATTTAAAAAACAAATTTAAGTTTAAATTAATTCAGTTTAAGTTTCTGGCCAGAGATTTCTAAGAATAGTAAAGAGTCATGTTTATTGTTAAAGTGCTATAACATGTTCAAACTCAGCAGAAGAAATATTTCTACTTGATAGCTTGCCTGAAATGATAACATCTTACATGTAATCTTTCGCAGGCAGGATTAATAGCGTACATTCCAATTTTAATGCTGTTTCCAAATCTCTTGTTAATTGAAAGCTCAATTAGGGGCAAGCCCCTACCTAAATCTAGCAATCATCTGACTGTGAGGGGTTCTGTGATGGAATGGATATGAAATAATGATTTTTCTTCTCTCACCCCAGCAGTTAGTGGTCCTTTCAAATCAGAGTTTAGGTAGATGGGCGGCGCTGTATGTGGGAGCTTGAAAGCACTGGACACGCCCCCTATATACCTGGCCTGTAGCAAACAGAGAATTTTAGTTTCTGGTCTAATGTGGAACTCTTTTAATTGACATAAACTCCTGTTAAATCATAAAATAACATAGAAAATACTCTTTAGTCCAGGGGCACGAACAATGTGTTCTTAGTAGCTTTAACAACTTAACAACTATTGATATGAAATATTTGCTTCATAGGTTGACATTTCTATTATGTTCAGGTTAATTTAACTATCCTCCACAAGAAAATCTTATCTCTGCTAACAGCATTGAGAAAAACACACCAGACTCCCCGACTTTATGTTTGGTCACTTGGAAAATTTCTAACAGTAGCCTATTCTGGACACTCAAACATCTGACAGCTTTTAATTAAAGATTCATCACTGGTCTATACTTTTATGGGGAAAATTCTAAATTTAATATACCATAGAACAAACGTCTGTATTTTGGAAATCTGACTCTCTAGACTAAAACAGATTAACTAGTCATTAAATTGGCTCACTAAGTTTGTATGCAAGGGTATTGATTTTAGATTTTTTGAGGGCTAAGGGGCGGAATTAGCCAATCTGGTACACTCATATTCATAATATTTATCTGTGACCCACAAGGAAAACAATTTGATGAAAATTTGGATAGGAAAATTTTAATGAATGTACATATTTAAAAATCTTAACTAATGAATGATCACAAAATGTGGGACAAGATCAAGGGTCTCAGGAAAACATTTTAAACATAACATTAGGTCAATACTGCCTTTTTATTCCCCCTGACAAAGGTCTCATTTGGAAGATAATTAAAACAATCTATGTAAGGATTGAGATGAATTTAGGGATAAAACCAGTGAATATTAATTTCCCTTTTTTGAACTCTTCAAACTATTCTGTGATTGCCTCCATAGACAGAATCTTTTAAAATTAACTTTATAAACAATTTCATTTCTTTTGATTATAAGTATTCTTGCAGTAGAAATCTTATTCATTTTAAAACAATAAAAATGACTGTTCTACAAAAACCTTTCTGTGTAATGAAACATAAATATTTGGTCCCATCAGAATAGATCAAACCACTGTAACAGTGAACATGCTATGAAAAACATTTCGTTAAGGTTGCTTCAGTGTGACTCTCTGCTTTTCAAAATTGCTTCTACTCATTAGGACTGCCTGTGTTATCTGAAGTTACTTCTTAGGCAACAATTCAGATTTACATTTCAACCATCTAGTCACATTTAATATAATTTTGGTCAGTCAGCAAATCGGTAAATACATATTTATTGAGTGTTATGTGCTACGAACAATAAAAATATATTTGAGCGGCACTAGGCCATAGTTTTATCTTCCTGGAGTAAATGTGGAAACATTTTTAAGTGGAGTACTAAAAACTAGTCCTTTTAAGTGTCCGAAATTGGCTTCATTCTATCATGAGAAATAAATATGAAGGGGAAAATAAGAAGTCTCCTTCTTAAAAATGTGTGCTTTAATATGTCCTCATTGGTTCATGTTACACTTACAGGTACAGTAGTTTGTGTGTATGTGCATGTGCATTTTTTTACATTATTGACAGTATTACAGATGTCTCCCATTTTCCCCTTTACCCACCTCCACCTAGCCCCTTCCCTCCCCAGGCCTTCCCCACACTACTGTCTGTGTCCATGGGTTATACATATATACATACATGTTCTTTGGCTAATTTCTTCCCATCCCCCTCCCAACCTCCCCCTCTGAGATCTGTCAGTCTGTCCCATGCATCCATGCCTCTGGAGCTATTTTGTTCATCAGTTTATTTTGTTCATTAGATTCCACATATAAGTGAAATGTGATATGTGTCCCCTAACTGGCTTATTTAGTTTAGCATAATAATCTCCAGGTCCATCCATGCTATCGCAAAGTGTAAGAGATCCTTCTTTTTTACCACCGCATAGTTGTGTAAATGTTGTGTTCCACTGTGTACATGTACCATTGCTTTTTTATCCATTCATCTACTGATGGGAACTTGGGCTGTTTCCAGAGCTTAGCTATTGTAAATAATGCTGCTATGAATATAGGGGTGCATATATTTATTCTGATTCGTGTTTCAGGATTCTTAGAATATATTCACAGCAGTGAGATTGCTGGGGCCCAACTGTATTTTTATTCCTAAGAAAAACTCAAAGAATAAGAAAAGTCTACTATTTAAGAAGTCTTTCTCTTTCATAGGTATATGATCAAATATCAATGTGCTCAGTATATACACTCTTTAAATTTCAAGTAGAAAACAGTGAAACAGATTATAAATATTTATTTTATGAACAATTTCAAATGTAGGAGTTGATTATTGAATTCATAATTAATACTAATTATAAAATAATTTATAATTATGAAAATAACTATAATATCCTCTGATAGTGAAAAGAACATATCCATGCGATAATGATTTCTTTTTATAGAAATGAATGCCTAATCATCAGGTTCAGCCTTAGAAGTCTTACTATGGGTTCACAGCTAGATTACATATATGGGACCGAATTCAACTTCTTTGAAAGCAGCTGTTGCTGTGAGTGCAAAACCATTTGGACATAGATTGGGCACAGTGATTATTTGTAACATAAAGGTATACTTCGGACATAGTACTTTAATATGTCAGAAAATAAATATATAATCAATAAATTAATAAATAAGCTAAAACATAACCATAGTATCAAACCGATGCTCTTAATTCATAGTAAAATATTCTGTAATTATTATACAAAATATTCAGATAACACAATGAAGTGAATCTTCGCAAGTTTATCTAGATATTGTATCAGTCATTTCTCTTAAAAGGTGCTAATGTGAGCATACGGTAATAAGATCTAACAGAAACTTCTTTAAAAAGCTATAGCCTTTTAGGCTATATGTATTAATGACCTATCTCAAAGCAATAGTAACTATATTACCACACTAGAACAATATTTTTCCAAAATGATTTGATTACAAAGAAATCCATAAGCCCAGCTTAATTGACTCCTCAGTGAAACACCATTGGAAATAATGTCTTTATTTTTAAAATAAAGTACTATAATCTTTTCTTATTAAAATATTTCAGATAGTAGTTGTACACTAGGCTGAATATTTAGTTGTTCTGGTATCTTGACACATTTGAATAAAAGATATTATTTTAAGTCAATTATATATGTTTATAAATTCAGTGCATAAATAAATATATATCTTCCAAAACATGTTGTATTAACTTCATACTTCAGGTGAGTGCAGTCCATAATTTTATTTTTTATCTAGAATAGACAGTAACATTCAATACATCCTAAAGTTTTTTTACTATGACTTCAGGGAAAAGAAATGCTGATGAAATTCAGAACCATATTGCAGAGATATGACTCAAGAATGTTGGTGGTCATTGCCCATCATTTTACCTTTGTTGGATCTATCATAAACCCAGGATCTGAAAGCCCTCCATCATTGTGATCATGATCCACCTCGTACATGCTGTACGATGGGTTGCCAATTTCCACACTGATTCCTCCATTGATGATAGGTTGTCTTCTAATAGTTTTTGTCCTAGAAGATGTGAACAATATTTAATATGAGTTTAAATATCAGTCATGTTATATGAAACTATCACATTTGTAGATTTATTGATTTGTTTTAATATAACTAATAGTAAGTTTATAAATAAAAGGCATTCAAAAACAAGTCACAGAGGAGCAAAAATATCTTAATACGATATTATTTTCCAAATTATTTAGATTATTATTTTTTTATTAGCTTGAACAATAAAAAATGCCCTTGGAACATATTCCTCCTAAATACCTAATTCCACATTAATTAAAACTGACTATTTAATTACCTGTTTTTTAAAACTCGATTTTTCCTCTTTTTAAATGAAAACCTTCCCTAAAAAAACTTTGAAATAGATTATTTTCAACCCCCAAGTCACATGGCTAAAATTCTCTTTTACATAATTCAAAAACTGACTCACACACTTTTGGTTTTGGATGATAACCAGACAACCACTCCTTTTGGAGATATATATATATATATATATATATATATATTCATATAAAGTGAAATAATGAAATTTCCAATAATATATGAAATAAGCAAATGCACAATTTGTTAGTGAAATGCACAATTTCTGATATATATAATACATATTCTGTATCATTGCATTTATATTACCTATCTTACACATTAATATAATAAGGTCCCTTTCAGAGACTGTTTCAAGGAAAAACTAACACATATGTAAAATCTACTAACATTTTAATTAATATTTCCCCTTGTAGTTTTGTTAGAATATATGAATGGAGACATTTCATCAATATTACATGGAGGAAGGATTATCTGAATTATAATCACTCAAAATGGAATAGAAGGAAGAAATGGTTTGAGAACAGAATTTTAGTTAAAATAACTCTGTTTTAAGAAATTTAAAACAATATCTATGTTTCTGTAACTATTGGTGTAATGTATTTATTAACGGCCAGTCTGGAACTTTGAATCTCACCTTCTTTTTCTTTTACAAAGCACTAATCCAATCACTAAGGTGGTGATCAAAGTCACCAAGAGGACAAGAGGCACAATGATGGCAATGCTTCCTGAAAAAGAAAGAAATGAACAGACAAATGCATAAATAAAATGAAGACTGATATAATTCAACACTTCATTACACCAAATCATTTGACTATTGATATAATAAAAGTAATGCTTCAGCCAAATATCTGCCATTCCTAATTTAGAAGTACATCACCGAAACATCACTCTCCTATTACATGCTTGGTCTGCTGGACGTGCTTCTTCAGAGATAGTTCACTCATTTACGGCAGTTGAATGCCTTGAGGTGAGAAATGCTGACTGTTTGTCAGCCTGAGTCTGATTCTCTCTCTCTCTCTCTCTCTCTCTCTCTCTCTCTCTCACACACACACACACACACACACACACACACACACACACACACACACATTTACTTGCAATGTTGTAAGTACATGCTGGTAACTCCTTGTAAATCAACTGTGACTGAGCACTCATCCACACAATCTCACTGGCCATATTCCTCCTTTAGTGTTGTTCCTCTAGCTATAAATACTCCAGGAGTGCACGTGACAAGTTAGATGGCAGCCTGGCAAAACAAAAGGGACATCCGTGTTGAATTTATATGGACATAGACCTAAATATCAGTTTCTCAATTTCTGTGACATGAGACCTTAAATACGTAATTTAAAATTTGAGGGTGGACACGTTGAATATTATTTAGCCTTTGAAATATTAAATGGTACGTAAAAGTATTTTTAAATATATTAAATAAGTAAATTTTTAAAACGGAAAAAATGTTGTTTTTGAGGCTCATGCTCTTCATTAACGAAACAGAGAGAAGAAGAGCTACCATACAGGGCTGTTAGCTTAATGCAACAAAATAGGGGTGCAAAGGGGATTCTATTCTTCAAGTCCCAGTTCCAGAATAGTTTCAATGAAACATATCTGGGGGATTTGGCTTATGCCCCTCTTTTTTTTTTATGTACTTACAAGAATATTTTTAAGTTGCATCACCTATGCTTAAAATGGAATAAAAGATCTATGAAATAGATCTTTAAAAGTTGTCAGAGAAACTTAGTATTGTTTTTATGTATCTGAGCACAGGGGAGAAGCAAAACTGAGAACCTCTGCCCTCTATTTCTAGGTTAGCAATGAAAGCAATCAATTTTTTCTTTTTTACCAAGAAGGAGTCAATACTTCATGATACTATGATCCACAAGAGGGTACACCTGGGGTTATATGTCATTAATGCGGGGAAAAAAAACAAATGCAAGTGTTGCTGATAACAGGAGAGTATTTAGTAGCTTTATCAAGTACCTAATGTTAACTGTTTCAACAGACAAATACCTAGTGCCCATGAGACAAAGGCTCTGTTTATTTGGAATAAGCATCTGGTTGATTCGGTCAAGTCAGCCTAATCACTGGTTAAACTAAGAAAAAAAACAACACAAAAGCTAATTGACATTTAATGTGAGAATCTTGAATGGTTCAGGAATAAAACCTTTAAGAAGTATTAAATATTTGCAAGTACATGTGCAAGCAAAAATACTGTGGCAGAAATGAATGGTAATACTAAAGCAACTGCGTTGGGACTTTAAAATAGGAATACAGATGAGTTTTAATAGCCATAGACAGAAAGTATCTGTGTGACATGGTCCATAATGGAGATTGTTTACCAAAATAACAAAAGGCTTCATTAAGAAAATGTTATGTATAACATAATATTTCCATTTGAAACTTCAAAAATAACTTGTCTAAAATAACCAAATAACTCTCTTCCATGCAAAACAAACAAAGAAATATGGCTTGCATTCTTTAGAAGTTTATAAAATGCAAAACAATTTAGTGAGTTTGATATCATATGGTTTTGGGAAAGTAAACTTGGTTTTGGGAAAGTGAACTTCATTTGAATGTGTAACATTAGTAATTAGTAAACGTAGAAAATCTGGCACATTGGATAGCAATTAACATTTGTTCACAAATTTTAAATATCAGTGAACAGCTGGCTTCTTCATAAACAATGACTTTTAACTGATTGATCATGACTTTATAAATATCCTTACTTCATTACTCATCTTTTTTGTTCTGCTAAAATTTGTAATTAATTAAACATCATTTGCTTTAAGGTATATAAAGTTACTTCCCCTCAGTGCAATTGAAAATTATTTAGAAAACTAAATTTTATCTGTCTACATAGGGTCTTTTATTCCTTGAAGGTAGAAATGTTGTTAATTATGCATGCAAGAAAACAAAGAGTTTTTTCTTCTTTCTCCCATCACAGATGGCAGTTCCAATCCCTTACATTATAGTACTTTATTTAAGAGCCTAGATTTCTAATAAATTTATATAACCAATCAAGGTAACTGCAATAGTGCTTAATGTAGCCAATAAATAATGCAGGATAGCAGTTTGGCAACTTATAAAACATATCAAATAGTTGATATTGATGGAAACAGTCGGCAACCACATATATTTTTGGACTCATAAATAGGTATTCATCAAAATATGTATATTTCTTAAGTAGAATATATAGCAGTAAATATCATATTGCAACATATGGCAATCACATTTCAGAATTTTTTTTAAGTACATGCTTGGTTGTTTTTTCTACAATGATTTTAAAAAGTGCATTCTATACTTAAGAGTTGAGAGGACATCTCAAAGACCTTCTCATGTGAAATAGAGCAAGTCTTTCTTGGCCATAATGTTCTGATGTTTCATCATACAATAATGTTTCAATAGAGAAGGAACCGCATTAGTACATTATGTTGTTGAAACACCTGCAATGAGAGAGGTAGCGGCAGCATAGCAGCTGGGAAAATAAACTCTGGAACCAGGCTACCCCTGGTCAAAGCTCGGATGACGAACATGTCCTTGAGAAGAGTATTTATCTTTGTCTCAGTTTACACACATATAAAACGAGTGTCATCGTTAACACCTACCTCATAGTCCTGTACATAGGATTATGTCTATTACATACGGGTGCTACACACAGGTTCATTAATTCATTAAAAATATATATTGCTCAAGCACTCTGTGTCTGACTCTCTTTTACACTTTTCACAATATATTGTAGAAATCCATTTATTTATAATTTTAGTGTGTAAACTGTTTCTCTCTCTGTTTTGCAGATAGCACAGCTCCTAGGCTACCATAGACACTGCACATTCAACTCTTATTTAGCAAATACATTTTAAATGTTGCTATGGCCCACACACTCAGCATGTACTTTACTTTGTACTGGGGACCAAATGTCCCTGCTCTCACATTGGTTGATGTATATTAGAAGATGACAAAGAAATGGGCTTATTTAACATGATGTGACAAGCGCTTCCCTGGGGAAAGCATGCATCGCTCTGGGAACACAAGGGCATCCAGCTGTTTCTGGGACGGAGGACTGGTGTGTTTCTGTGACCTGAGCGTGAGTCCTCTTTAGTCTCCGGAAAGGGAATGCAGATCAAGGGGAGGAGGAAATATTGAATTAATAAAGGAAGAGAAATGCGAAGGCCTGGAGGAGAAAGATTATAGAACAAGTGTGGCTGAAGTGCAGAAGAGACAGTGGAAGAAGACGCAGCCATAAGGACAGCAAAGGGGCTGCCTGAAGGGCTGTGTGAGCCGTGCCGATGTGCTGCATTGTGCGATTTTGAAAATAAGGGCGAGGTTGAAGAAAATTTAGGAACTAATATCTACTGGATATATTGTTTGACTTGAGAGAGAAGAAACATTAACATTTTTTTTCTTTATTGATTTTAGAGAGAGAGAAAGAAACATCAATTGGCTGCCTCCTGCATGGACCCCACTGAGGATTTGGTCCACAACCTGGGCATGTGCCCTGACCGGGAATCAAACCAGCACCTCTTGGTGCATGGGTCGATGCTCAACTGCTTAGCCACACTGGCCAGGCGAGAGAAGAAGCATTAAGAGCAACATTTAAGTGCTGTTTGAGTAACCAGATAGATTTTTTTTGCTATCTGTATACATAGGAAGACAAAACAAGGTGCACGAAATTGGATGGTTGAGTGGAAGAAGGTGATGAGATCATTTGGGATATGTTGAGTCTGAAATTCCTGTGGAAAATAGGTATAGACAGATGATATAGATTATATATAGACACACAAACACACACACACACACATGCATACTCATGCACATATACAGCAATGTGCAGTAGGGGATGTCTCAAATTTAGGAAAGAAAGCAGGACTGAGGATAGTAATTTAGGGGTAATAAGCACAGAGTTGATAACTGAGTTAGGAATTACTGATTAGTGGTAAGTCAAGAGTGAGTTAACCAGAAGGAGAGAGAAAAAGCATCTCACTAAGAAGACATTGCTGTCCTGGCAGGTTTGGCTCAGTGGTGAGAGTGTCGGCCTGCGGTCCAGAGAGACCTGGGTTTGGTTCCCGCTAAGGGCACGTACCTTGGTTGCAGTTTGTCCCCGGCCCTGGTTGGGTCATGTGGGTGGCAGCCACTCGATGTGTCCCTTTCACGTTGATGTTTCTCTCTCTCTCCCTCTCACTCTATCTCCACTCTATCTGAACAAAATATCGAAAAATGTCCTCAGGTGAGGATAAAAAAAAAGAAGATATTGCTGCTTCAAGAGAGGTAGGAGGGAAAGCAGAAGAGTTGAGTTATGGAGGTCAGAAGAGAACCTTTGTTTATTGGTCAAATTTATTGTAGAAAGTGTAAATGTAAGTGATACCATTAAACTCACCCCTTTTGACATGTGTTGTATATTCCCTTAAGTTTATGTTTACATATATGTATAAATGTGAGTAAATATATTTTTATGATTATGATGCTTTTTCCATAAGCGCTTTAATAAATTGTAATGTTTGAATTATAGAGAAGTTCTTCTTTTGGCTACATATATACTAAAAAAAAAAAAAAAAAAAAATTATGAAGAAAATCTCACGTTCCAAACTTGGTAAAGGCGATCCTCCCAGTGACCTTCAAGAGGCTGCCCATCATCTTGCTCCTGTATATTCTGCTTCATATTGTACCACTGTCCCTCTTGTCCCCTTGGCAGCCCTCCATCAGTACCCGGAATGTGTTTCTCCCCTGGTCCAGGGCTTTTGAACCCACTATTCCATTTGCTCGAACACCCCGACCCTCTCTTCCTCATTGTCATCTTCCAAGTCTCAGCTTAAGTATCATCACCTCTGAGAAATGACTCCTGACCCTGCTTCACTTCTCCCTTGCCACCCTCTGTCTTGGCCTCTTTGAGGCTGGCTTCCCCCAGTCAATCAAAACTCACAATTATTTCATAAATGTGCATGTTCACTTATTTGTTTCCTTCTGTGTTTTATGGCTGTTTACCCTCCAGAATAGATCCTCAGTTTCATGAGAAGAGGCACTGTCTCTTACTCACTGACCTACCTCGGAATCTAGTATAGCATTTGGCTTGATAAATATTTGCTTTGGAAGAATTAGGACAAAAGCATTATTTGGTTGCATATTTTGGTTCTCTCTCTCTATTTCTATTTTATTATTCCTTGGTATAATATCATTTCTTTTCTATTTTAAAACATGATGGCATAAAAGAGACAAGGCCAGCCTGGCCGGAGTGGCTCAGTGGGTTGAGCGTTGTCCCATGGACTGGGAGGCCCCGGATCTATTCTGGTCAGGGCACATGCCCAACTTTTGGGCTCGATCCCCAGTAGGGTGCGTGCAGGAGACAACTGATCAATGTTTCTCTCTTACGTAGATGTTTCTATCTCTCTCTCCTTTACTCTCTCTCTAAAAAAATCAATAAAAAACATATTTAAAAAGAACGAGAGGACAAAGTAGGAAAAGAGGTGTTACAATCCCTAATAAATATATCTGTTATCACCTTAGTAAAATACAACATCTTTACTGCCCCACAAATGCCGAGTACATTTTTATCCTCCTTAATTTCAGCATATACAAATAGCATAATTCATACAACGAGTATCTTACTCCTTTCAAACTTATAAAATTAAAATAGGGATATATAATAAATATTTTATCATCCTAGTTCAAATTCTTCAAAATAACTTCAGAAGAGTCAGATAGGTTTTTCAAGAGGAACCTAAGCAGTCATGGGATAATGGACCTGCTTAATTCCATGAGCTGAGTTTTGGATACTTGAAACGGTAAAGGTCAGAAAGCATCAGTATTACTACTCAGAGGTGATCAAGTGAGCTGTGCATCAATCATTTAGAAAGATAGATTTGTATGCCAGTTGGCAGTGGGTAGGCAGACAGAGTCAGTGTATTCTCAATTACTTCAAGATTCAATGCCTGTGAAATGCTTTACTATAAGCAGACATACAGATTTAAAAACACATCCAAAAGTATCCACCTTTCTTATTGTGCAAATGACTCTTGCCTGAGTTCAGGAAACATTTCACAGCCACTCAAAACCGCTGCAATTCACTACAGAATAAAAATGACCCTCCTCCCTTAGGAAATGAGTTTAACTGTCTTTTCAGACTTACTGAGGCACGTTTCTCTAAGTATAAATGTCTGATGATAAGTACCTTCTAATAGAGTTATTATTTGGTCAACTTTGCTTATATCTGAGATAATACCACATTTACATAGCGGATAGCCCTTTCAATGTGCACTGATATTTCCATTACACCTAATGACTTTATGTAGTCAAGGAAGGAAGAGAATGAGAATCTTTGGAAAAAGGGTTACAAGTTCTTGCAACTCTTGGACCCATTTGATGTTCCCTGTTTTAGAACTGTTGCATGTAATAGAGCCACAGGGAGCTGATTGCCCATGAAAACAGTTGGAGACATCACTCCTCCAGTGAAAAAACACCTGGCATACCCCTTCATTTTCCAAACACCAAACTTTTCTGTTTGGGTGTACTTTATATAAAAATTGAAAATTAAGTTAACATTATATTCTCTTCCTTTCTTTTCAGAGAGTTTTACCAAATTTATTATTATTATTATTCTACTTTAAAAGGTTTTGCATCTCATTTATCTTAGATACTTGAGAAATTGCCATGAATGAAATGCTGAAGTACCTTGTCTTCATAATTTTCAACTTACAAATCCAGTGTGTTCTACAGATTGGTAATTTAAAATGCATTTTTTATTTAAAAATGCTCTTAATAATGGTTGAGTTTTGCAATTAGGTCACAAAGTCATTTGTCAATTAGTATGCCCCCAGCATTGTTTGAGTAACACTAGCATGAGCCCCAGATCCTGGGAAAAGAGAGGAAGTTTCGTTTTTTCTTTTCATATATTTTGCAATAACAAATTAGGCAGGCAAGGTGTATTTTGCTACCTACACTACCTTTTACAAAGCAATTCCCCAAATCCTAGTGTTCTATTCCTATAATTTTGCGCCCATAGCTTTTTTAATGTCTTCTCCCTTCCCCATTCTAAGGACAATACACAAATTCTAGGGTGAACTCAAAATGCTTCATAACCAAAAATCAGTTACCTCATTTCTACAGATTCAAATACGCATGCCTAAATTATTTATTCTAGACCTATGTGCCATTTTTCAAAGATGCTCATGCTAGTTAACCCAAAATAATCTCTAAATGCTGTTTATGAACAATGTTCCTTCAATCCTGCTCTAGGGTATTAAAATCTGTATACTTTTTACTTTGATAGTATCTTTCCTTTTTCACAAACTCCAGAGTAAATTTTTTGATTGTTTGCACCAGAGCTTTCTCATCAGCAGTGAAGGACTAGAGGAAAATTGCTAACATAAGCATTTGTCAATCAGTGATGTTATTTTTCCTCATCAAGAATATATTTACTCAATTGATGGATATTATAGATTTTTTCAAAAGCTTTCTACTCATGTTCAAATTAATACCAATATGTGTGAACTAAGAAACTTTATTTCATACTTTTATTTTGAAAATATTTATAAAGTAATTTAAAGTTGTTGAAAAACAGATGTACAATGATAATGTAGATGGACTTCCATATCAGACAAAAGTCTTAAGACCAGAGCGACATAAGAAAGAGTTGTAAAAAGTTATGCTACATTTTCATACACTTCTAAACCAGCATTTTAAAGACAAGCAATAAGCCAGCTATAATTCTTATTAAGAATTGCTTGTTAATATACTTCTCTTTAAGACTAACCAATCGAGTCTGTTTTTCCACAACACACTGGAAAGCATTTTAAGAAAATACAGTTTGCTCTAATTACAACATGAAATTATGTTTCTTCCTTGAGTATTTTCATGTTCATTGTGATACATGAAGCCTTTGTAGCTGAAGTATATTTGCTAAGAAAAGCTTAGACTAGATTTTCAGATGTGCGTTAAGAAAAGTGCCAAGTTTGAGATGAACTCCCTCTGCCTAAAGGAGAACATAATGCTGGATCCTGTCATGGGGTGAGAGCTCAGAGCTTCATCTTCCAAAAAACACTGGGATTGCAGGGGATCTCTTGCAAACTTTAATAAAGGAGATTATTTCCAGACTCTACTCCCTTAACATTGGCATTAATGAAAAAAAATATTTTTTAAAAGATTTCTATAACAAAACATCCAAGGTATAAATCTGAGGAACTTACTTGTGCTGATATGATCAGACTTGCTGCTCTTTGGGGCTGGCCTCTCACACTGTGTGCCTGACCAATTGGTGGAGCATCTAGAAATATTAAAGAAAAAAAATCAATGAATAACAACCTACAATTCTGCTAACGTAGTAACTTCAACCAAATGAAATGGAGGAGGCAGCCACCATAGGTTAATGAATATTAGGTAGAGATATCTGCTAATTTCTTGTATATTGTCAGTATGCTGAAGGTAACTTCAGTTGGACTTCACTGGTTTAAATACTTTTTAAAGTTTCATTTTACAGTCATTTTTCTTTATTCTGTGCCAACCTAAAAATTGGCATATTTTATAGAAAAAGTGAAAATCTTAATTAAGAATTGGGAATTCATTTGAGAAGTACTGAAAGTTATAAGTAGCCAATATAAAAATAGAGTTTGCCTGTCAAGCCAAACTTCCTTTATTAAGTTTCTGTGATTGAAAAAAAAAGAAAACTTCTGGTTGTTCTGAGTCCAAAATGGAACTAGCTACCAACTAGCAAATAGTCATGGCTCATAGTGTAAACCACAGAATGTTTACTCTCTTAAGCAGAGAGAGGAAAAGAGTGTGTTTTCCCATTTAAAATCTTGCTTCTTTTACTATGGAATCAAAAAAATGTGCCCATGTTTTATTGGGAAGAGCTGTCATCCTTATCTATGCATCCTGGTACTATGATGAGAAGTCTAGCAGAGGATTAAAATAATAGATAGGATTAAAATCCATTATTTAAATATAAATCATAACCATATAATTAGCTGGTTGCATCAAATAACTGCTGGAATACTTTTAATTATTTTGAGCATTGCTTGTTGACTAAGATGTACAAAATGTCTCTGTGCATTTGTCAGAGGAAATGACCACTTAATTGGCTTCAGTTCTTATTTACAATGACTATCAAAACCTCCATATCAATGATTGTTGTACACAATAAAAAAGCAGCTTCCAGACCATTCTAAGTATATTTTCTGGACATTTTGGTCAATATAAATAACTACAATTTCAATGTCTCTGCCAATTTTGTCATAGCTGATTTAGATAGCTGGAACTATTTTCAGAACTAGGCTTCTGTGATGTCATGTGCATTATTTGGGATATTCATGAAGACAGCATTGGCTGCTCCAAACAAGGGCAACATGTCATAAAATCATTATTGCTGACACACTCAAATCATGACAATAAACATTTGTTTCATAAACACATATATTAACTTCAGCATAATTAACAATATTAATACTATTAAAACACAATTATTTGATTAATAATGATATCGTAAAACTATGAGTATGGAGCATGATTTAAATGAAAGTTAATAGCATTATATTTTGATTAGGCTATCACATACATTTATCCTAACTTTAGTTCAAACTTTTTATAAAAAGCTTATATATATTTTTCTCTACACATCACATTTATTATATACCATACTACAAGTGAATCATTAAAGTAGATAAATAAATTTTAAGGCCAAACCTATGACTCTTTCCATATCACTAAAGTGAGGTAATAGAATGAGTACATTATTTAAATAATTATAATGAAGTGGAAACTCAATAAAAATATTGCTTTTTTTAAAAAAGTAATTTTTTTCTTCCTCATTTGTGGTTTTGCAAATGAATGATCTAGAAATTTGTTCCAGTTCTTCACAGTTTTTATTCTTGACACAGTCCACAGATAATTTACAATATAATGTTTTGTAAGACTTTGCAAATATGTTGTTAGAGCAAATTCTGATCATTGAAAAATTCTTTTTGTTTTAGATAGCATTAGATTTGTCAGATCTTCCTAACAAATCACTGAGAATGTTTTACATACTCCAATGAAAGGAATAATGCTGACTGCTTTCGTAATTTTATTATATTGTTGGTGTGTACAAGACTATTTTTATGCAATTATCTTGAATTACTGATTAAAATATCAAAATTTGCTCTTTACATTACCTTCTCTGATTTAAGAAACCTAAATCAGGGTTGATGTTTAGTAAGAGGAATGACCTGAGATACGCTTTATGTTACTAGAGAAAAGACTCCTGGGGTTCATCATTACACTGAGACACTTGAAAGTCAGAAAATGAAAATGCTCAGGAATTGGAAGATTAAATGCTAATTGACCGGATTCTGATCTGATATAACCATCATGTGTTTTATGTACTTGAGGAAGTTATAAAACATATGACTTTGGAACTTCAAAAGAGCAGAGAGATTTTTTTTTTAATCAAAAAAGGTAAGAATAGTGTAATTCTTACTCCAAACTCTGGAATCATTTAAGTAGGGCAGGTGGTATTTTTTAATAGTGTTGATTAATTTCCTATTTTATCCATAGCTTGGAACCCAGTGTCCATAACAGATAAAAGAAATAACTTTTTAGTGGTCATAATGCTCTTCTCTTTCAAATAGAGGTCCATTTAAATTCCTAATCTTCAGGAAATATTTTACTCGTGACATATTGAAAATAACTCTCAAAGACTGTGCTGAAGAAATCATTAATTTTTATAGTTATACATTTTAATCAGCTGATGATCCCCTTGTAGTGTTCCCTATATTCCTATTAAATTATGCTTTATGGCCAAAGATAAAATAAGATACATTCCACTGTTCTATATTTGTTCCAGTCTTAAAAATACTCTTTTTAGATATTAAATCACACTGATACCATTATTCTTGTTGCCTACCTTACAAAATTACTACTTAAGGTATTTGCTGCTCCACAAGTTCTTCTTTCAATGGATGATTTAAGTTTAAGTATTTTTACCATTTTTATAGAAATGTATAAATCTTCACACTCTGAGCAGACTACAATGATCAAAGCCATTAATAGCAGAGCATTTAAGTATTGGAATGTGCGTGGATCGTCAAAATTTCCCGTCCAATTCCCCACTGAATTATTTGCATAATTATGCTGACTATAGTATCTTGGGCATCTGTCCCCTTTTCATTATTCCTCAAACAAAATCCATAGTCCACACCCTGGATATCTTTCATCTGTACTACTCCTTGCTATTCATCCTCAGACAATTATTTTCAAATTCGTCCTGCATGGTCCTCCCAGGAAACCATTTTTTTCTCTTCTTAATAAATACCTGTATATTATTCTTTTTAAACTTATTCTACAGCTGTTTCCACTGCCCTAAACCTTAGGACAATGAAAATTAGCTTCTTGTTATGTGTTGATCATCTTATTGTTGACCATCTGAATTATTTAACCTTTAAAACTATTTTATGAGTTTTAACTATTGTTGGATCATGGAAACATAGTTGAATAGATAAATTCTTATTTTTATTATTTTTTTAAATTATTGTTTGTCCTCTTTCTTCAGATCATTAAATGAAGATATTACTCTTGGTGGTTTCTTGAAATCATAGTACCTGGTAAAGTGTTATTGATTTTTAAAAATATATATATTTTATTGATTTTACAAAGAGAGGAAGAGAAAAAGGGGAAAGAGAAACATTAATTTGAGAGAGAAAATTAAACCCATAACCTGAGTATGTGCCTTGACCAGGAATCAACCCCTAAAACTTTTGGTACATGGGAGGACACTCAACCAACTGAGCCACACTGGCCAGGGCAAGCATTATTGACTTAACATTCTTTTTGACTTTTTCCCTTCGCTCCTAGGCCATTAAAAAGAAAGACCACTTACTGTTACCTTGTTTTCTTAAATATATTCTTCCACTCCATTATAGCCATATGTATAATAAATTCTTAGTTATATTTTATGACATTTCCTTTATGTTCTAGATTAGACTAATAATTAACAAGCTGAAAAAAATTATTAAAATTCAAATTCTGAAATCCCATATACCAGACATTTTCATTTAGCAGGTTGGAGTTGTGGCCAGAAATATGCATTCTAACCAAGTGCCTGTGATGCAAGCAATTCACAAACCACATTTCAAGAAATATTTGAGATAAATTCTTTTTTATTTCCACAGACATTGTTCTTATAGCAAATATTATTCAATCTCTTTTTTTTCCAATTTTTAGGATGGTAATAATGATATTCATACCCAGCATGATTGTTCAAAACAGTAACATCGGGTAGATGTTCCTTACATACTACCTAAAAAACTGAGTGGATTTTTATTTTAGGTAACTAATCCTCATCTGAATGCTACTATGTGAAATTCATCATTAGTTTATTTATTATGTCCTTTAGCAGTTTGTGAAATTATAGTAGAGTTATAATATTATGTTTCAATTGTAATTTTCTGCGGCAAAGGGAAAT
Organism: Molossus molossus; assembly: GCF_014108415.1. Classification (NCBI taxonomy): domain Eukaryota; kingdom Metazoa; phylum Chordata; class Mammalia; order Chiroptera; family Molossidae; genus Molossus; species Molossus molossus. The sequence goes on from NW_023425346.1 coordinate 24,040,367, forward strand.
ATCTGTGCAAAGGCAATTGTGCAACACATATTACTAGGAAGCACAATAAACATTTTTAGAAATCCAAAATACATTTGGCATATATAAATAGGCACAATCTTTACAAAGAAAGAATTTTTACATTTAACTGCAGAAAATATAAGACATATAATTAAACTGTCTGAAATAATGATAGCTCTGAAAGAGTGATTGGTACAAGAAGAACTGAAATCATGTATAAAATACTGAAGATGTATTAAAATCTTAGGTATTGTCTTTCAATGTAGTGATGATCAACTTACTCGGATATATACACATGTCATTTTGTAGAAACGTGGTCTAGAGTCATCTGCTTTAGAAAGATTTCAAAATAAAATAATGAGATTAATATTTGGTCCCCCTTTTCATCAAATACAAAGGTCAGGAAACTCTTCTAACCAAAGTAAAATTCAAAAATGAACCTGGAAGCAAATTGAAAGTGCATTTATCCTCTTATATATATGTGCTAGGCTGCCCTTTTTAACCATGATGATGAAGACATTTGGAAGAAAAAATTTTAATACATCCTTTCCTTTCTACACAGAGAGAAAAAAGTGACGTACAGGAATGAAAGAATCCTTAGAAAACTTACGCATAGTACTACAAATTTTGGTGCTCCAAAAATCTCATTCCGTAAAAATAAAAATATGATTATGTTTTGTGCACCAGATTTATACAGTAGCATATTCATATACTAGATGAAGAAAATTAGAAAATTAAAAGTCACTTGCAAAATTTTTTTTTTTTATTAATTCTGAAAATTTTACTCTTTTGGCGTTGAGTCATGAGGTCTGTTTGTGCAAAAGACCTAATTTTGAAGACCTACACTTGAGGTAGCCCCCAGCACCTGTCTTGCCCCCTCTCCTGGCAGAGAGTCGTATTGTAAAATGCAAAAATAAAAATATAACAGTCATCATATTCTAAATAGATATTTGGATATGTATTCATCTGTTCATTAATGTTACTTTAAAACATGATTTCACCTGCTGTTGTTTCACCTTTTGAGATAAAAATTATTCCAAATATAGTAATTCATAATTTTTTGTAACACGTTTCAAAAATTTTCTAACCTTAACTTTGATGGAAATTTTGCATACAGTTCAAGTTGTATGTGCTGAATTTTGTGCCAGATCCTATGATAGGTATTTTATATGAAAAATAATCTCATTCAACTTTTATAATAATATATGAGTTGTAATTATTCACCATGTGAAATGAAGAAATGCATATTCAAATGGTTTTTCCGAAAAGGCATAGCTTATAAGTGGTAGAAATAAAATAAGGTTATTATTTTATCCTCATTGTCTGTGGCAATGCCATGTCCTAATTCAACACAGGAGTTGGAAGAAGTTATTTTTCTTACTCTCTCATGCTGCAAAGAGTACCATTCTCTTAATAAGAAAGACAAAATATAGTCTGAACAAGAGAAAGTAAATATATATATACATATATTTTTTTAAGTAGTAAAGTTGTAAGAATCACCACATTGGCTCAGACCTGTGGTCAGTAATGTGTAGTATTCTGTCTCCAGCAATGACAGGAGTAAGTCATCTAAGGGTGTTAATATTCTTCTTGATATCAACTTTACATTTTTGTATTGGTTCCAAATCCATCATTATTTAATACAATTTTGAACTCCCACAACAATGTACTCTATATTTAATTTGGTATTTTTTATATACAACATTATACTGAAACTTCTATTTGTTCAGTACTATTCTTTATTCAAGTTACACTGTTACTTGTTACATTGCAATGACTAGGCATAACCTTGCTTTGTTCTCTTAAAAATAAACAAAAACACTTAGAATAGTATCTTAAATTTGTGTTTGTTGTCATAAATACACTGGATTCAACTCTGTAATAACATCATGCCTGCTTTAAAAATGTTACATTAAATCATTTTGCTATCTATTACTGATAACACTAGTAAGACAAAACTAATCTTATTTTAATATTGAGAGAGTTTGGTCAGAAAGAGTTTTTTTATTTTTGAGAAAAACGTTAATGGGTGAAATTAAAAAGAGAGAGAGAGAGACGTTCAATTAACTCTGACCGACAATTACTTTAGGAAAAGTAAAAATTAATGAGAAATTTCAATTGAAATGGTGGCCATGAATGAAATAAAATTAATAAAATGGGTTGTTTAAAGTAATTTATTTAAGAGCTAAGGAGAAGTATAAAAGAAAAGATGAAATCTAGTTTGCCAAGAAATTATCCATAAAAGGAAGTTTGTTAAAATTGGGTGATTTAGTTAGAAATGTTTAAACATAAAACTCTGTGCAGGCCACTTGAGCATAAATGGCCACTGACGTGTGAAATGATGACTGAATAAATATAAAAAAATGAAATCTCTAGTAATGGAAAACTTTTACCATCTAGATATTCTCCAGGAAATTTTATTGAAAGCAGATCTGAAAGGCATAAATGTTTTTTAGAGTGAGTAGAAAATCCCTACTTAACTCAATGCATTATATGCATCAACCGAAAGGGGAAAGAAACAATCAAAAAATTAATATTAAGTAATCTGGTGGATGCAATTGAAGACATAAGAGTAGGCTATTACACTAGAAACAGCGGTTACAACTTCATAGTTAAAGGTGGGAAGAAAAACTGAATGTCCGCTGCAATGCCAGTAGAAAGCTCTATCTACATGCCAAGATGAAAGGCCAATTCCAAAGTTGGCTTAAAAACATACTGAACCATGGTGGGAGGGGGGTGCTGAAAATCTCCATGCTTAGTGCCAGACGAGTAACTGCTTTGCTACCTACATATTTTATGTTTTAGCACAAAATAGGAGTAAACAATAAATAATTCGAAAGCTTTTTTTAATTCTTAGGGCTTCTGTGGTGCAGGGTGGTGAAATCTAAAACATATTATGAAGGGGATATCTGGCATATCCAGCTGCAGTTATTAAGTATTGTTCAAGGTATATGAACCTTATATAAATTGGGGTAAATGGTAGCAATACCAGGAAGTGTTATTACAAGGTTTTGAGCAGGCAAATGTCTTTATAAACATACAATATAATTTTAATTCTCTAAAGATCTTTAATTTACTTTCAGTTGTAGTGCTTATGTGCTGATATATTGATGCTAGCCACTTCCATCAAAAAATTATTCTGATATATAAATGGCCATCTCCTTTCTGGTATTTCTGCTGCCAAGGGTAGAGGGGACCAGATGCCTCCAATACTTGTGGGCAGGAGGGTCTTATGCTATCTTTAGAAAATGAATTTTCCAAGACTCACACAGGAGAATGGGTAGTTTTTATTGGCATGGAATTACTTTTCTGGGGTTGTAAAGTCCCACGTCCCTTTTTCCAGTTCTGGAAGAGGGACAGTAATGGATTCAATAAGGCTAGAAATAAGGCTGAAGTCCAGAGTGTCCGTTCCATAGTGCAGCTGTGTCCAGATTAGGATTAGTCCATATTCAGTCCATTACTGTTGCATGGATCCCACATGGCTGTGAACCACATGGCAGGTGCAGGGCATGGGAGCCCCGTAAGCCAAGAGTCTGGCTTGAGCAGCAAGAGAGAGCTGGAAAGGCAGCTTTCCTTTGTCTAGGAGATTAACTCTTCAGGTTTCTTGCACTTGCCTTGGCCACACCTATTTTGGCCACTGACTCACTCCCAGATGTGACAGACAGGTAGACACCTCTCAAGTCAGGTAGGCATCTCCCAGGTCACTCAGACCTTACTGGGCATGCGTCTAAACTACCTTTGTTCAAGCCCTCCCTCCACTAATCAGTGAGGAATAGACCTGGATGTTAAATTAGCTATTTTGCCTTTTACTCCTTTCCTGTTAAATAATAACGGGGCTATTGCACCAATGACATTTAATCATAGCCTTTGTTCTAGTTAGAAGATTACTACATATCCACCAAAAGGTAACACCAAAGCTTTCTAAACCTAACACATGATTTATAAAGGAAATTTGTATTAGTATCACTATCAACTTCTCAGTTAATTACTACCATTCAGCCTTCTTCAAAAGCTAGGACCTACACTTTCAAATGATTTTTGAAAAATGTAATTGTTTAAGAACAAAACAACAAATAAAAAAGAGTAAATGAGAATGAGAATTGTTTGATAAAGACAAGCTTCATTAGTCATTAACAAATTTGTCTATTCTGCATAAATGTTAGTCATAGAACACTCACCAATTTGTTTAACATGTATAGGAACATGTTGAAGACAAATATCCGAAACTTTATTATAAAGACGCCCAGTAATGCACATTTCTTTTCTAATCTAAGTGTAAGGTTACTTTTCTTGTTCAAGGTTATGAGATTTATATAGACAGTGGTCTAAAAATTAACTTACTAAATAGGGACAAATGTCATCAATAACTAAAAAATGCTATAAAAATAATACCTTAGTTGTATTAAGTTTTTGTGTAGTCTTTTTGTTCTCTATTTCATTGAATTCTGCTCTAATTTTTACTATTTCCTCTCTTTTCCTGACTTTCGGTTTGCTTTTGTTCTTCTTTTTCTAGTTCTTCAAGATGTGATGTTAGGTTGTTTACTTAAAATTTTTCTTGTTTGTTGAGATAGGCCTGTAATGATATAAACTTCCCTCTTATTACTGCTTTTGTTGCATCCCAGAAGTGTTGATATCACATTATCATTCTCATTTGTCTCTATATATCTTTTGATCTTATCTTTTATTTTTTTCATTGACTCAGTCATTTTTTAGTCGTATGTTGTTTAATCTCCCTATAGTTGTGGGTTTCTTTGCTTCCTTTTTGCAGTTGATTTCTAATTTCAAAGCATTGTGGTCAGAGAATATGCTTGGTATAATTTAAATCTTCTTGGATTTTTGAGGCTAATTTGGTGATCCAACAAACATATGGTCTATCTTTGAGAATGTTCCATGTGCATTGGAGAATAATGTACAATATATAACCTTCCTAGACTGAGTCATGAAGAAATGGAAAATCTAAACAGACCAATAAACACTGAGGAAACAACTATCAAAAACCTCCCCAAAAATATAAGTCCAGGACAGATGATTTTGTAAGTTAATTCTACAAACGTTCAAAGAATATTTGATTCCTATTCTTCTCAAGCTCTTCCAAAAAACTGAAGAAGAGGCAATACTTCGTAACAGATTTTATGAGGCCAACAGAACCCTGACACCAAAACCTCACAAGGATAACACTAGAAAAGGAAATTATAGACCAATGTCTCTGGTGAATACAGATTAAAAAATCCTAAACAAAATACTAGCAAATCAAATACAACAATACATTAAAAGAGTGATAGTCTGGCTGGTGTGACTCAGTGGTTGAGCATTGACCCATGCACCAAGAGGTCTCTGGTTCAATTCCTGGTCAGGGCACATGCCCAGGTTGTAGGCCCAATCCCCAGTATGGGGCATGCAGGAGGCAGCCAATAGATGTTTTCTCTCATTGATGTTTCTATCTCTCTCCCTCTTCCTTCCTCTCTCTATACTCAATAAAGAAAAAAAAATTAAAAAATAATAATAATATACTGCATCAAGTGGTGTTCATTTTCAGGGGCACAAGGATGGTTCAATATACACAAATCGATCAATGTAATATACCACATTAACAAAACAAAGGATAAGGTAATATAATCTTATCAATACATGTAGAAAAAGCATTTGATAAGATATGACATCCATTTATGATTAAAACACTCAATAAAATGGGTATAGAAGGAAAGTACCTCAACATAATAAAAGGCATATATGACCCTCAGCCAATATCATACTCAATGCTGACAAAATGAAAGCTTTTCCTCTAAAATCAGGAACAAGGATGCCCACTCTCACAATTCTTATTTAACATAGTTCTATAAGTCCTAGCCAGAGCAATCAGGCAAGAGAAAGAAATAAAAGGCATCCAAATTGGGAAGAAAGAAATAAAGTATCCCATATGATTCTGTATATAGAACACTCTAAAGACTCCTCCAAGAATCTATCAGAAAAAATAAACAAATACAGTAAAGCTATAGGATACAATATCAATGTACAAAATTCCACCATTTTTCTATATACTAACAATGAATCTTCAGGAAAGAAAATTTAAAAAATCATTTTGTAATTGTAACTAAAAGAATAAAATCTAGGTATAAACTTAGCAAAGGATGTGAAGAACCTATATACTGAAAGTGACAAAGCATTATTAAAAGAGATTTAAAAAAATACAATAAAATGAAAAAAGATTCCATGTTCATGGATTTGAGGAACCAACATAGTCAAAATGGCCATATTACCCAAAGCAATATACAGATTTAATGCAATCCCATCAAAATCCCAATGTCATCTTTTACAGAAATAGAGCCCCAAATTGTCAAATTTGTATGGAACCACAAAAGACTCTAAATAGACCGAGCAATCCTCAGAAAAAAGAACAAAGCTGGAGGTGCCACACTACCTGACTTCAAATAATACTACAGAGCTATGATCATCAAAATAGCATGGTATTGGCAGAAAAACAGATTCACAAAGCAATGGAACAGAACTGAGAACCCAAAAATGAAACTACAGGTATATGAGCAGATAATTTTTGACAAAGGAGACAAAAACACACAATGTAGAAAAGAAAGCCTCTTCAATAAATGGTTCTGGGAGAATTGGAAAGCCACATGCAAAAGAATGAAACTAGATTATAACTTGTCCCGTGTATAAAAATTATTTCAAAATAAATCAAAACTAAATATATGATCTAAAACAATACAGTACATAGAAGAAAATATAGATACTAAAATTCTGGACCCTGATCATGGAGAACATTTTATGAATTTGACCGCAAAGCTAAGGGAAGTAAAGACAAAAATAAATGAACGTAACTATATCAAACTAAAAAAATTCTGCACGGTAAAAGAAACCAACAACAAACTAAAAAGGCAACCAATAAAATGGGGCATATTTGTAAACCACAGCTTTGGCAAAGGGTTAATATCCAAAATATGTAAAGAACTCATACAACTCCACACCAAACAAACAAACAATCCAATTAAAAAATGGTCAGAGGACCTGAACAGACAGCTCATCCAAGAAGACATACAAACTGCAAACAGATATGTGAAACAATGTCCCACTTCACTATTAGGGAAATGCAAATCAAAACCACAATGAGATACCACCTCACACCTGTTAGAATGGCTGTTATCAACAAGACAGGTAATGAGTGTTAGAGAGGCTGAGGAGAAAAGGAATCCTCAGTCACTGCCGATGAGAATGTAGACTGATACAGCCACTGTGGAAAACAGTATGGTGGTTCCTCAAATAATTAGAGAATAGAGTTACCATATGACCCAGCAACCCTTCTTCTGGGTATCTATCCGAAAAACTCAAAAACATTTTTTTGCAAAGATATATGCATCCACATGTTTATTGCAGCATTATTTACAGTGGTCAAGACGTGGAGACAGCCAAAGTGTCCGTCTATGGAGGGATGGATAAAGAAGGTATGGTACATGTATACAATGGAATACTATTGAGCCACAAGAAAAAATGAAATACTGCCATTTCCCACAACATGGATAGAGCTTGCAAATATTATGTTAAGCAAAATAAGTCAGTAAGAAAAAAGCTAAGAAACACCTGATTTCACTCATATGTGGGATATAAAACTGAAACTCATAGACACAGATGACAGCATGGTGGTTACCAGAGGAAAGGGGTGAGGGGGCAGTAAAAGGTAAAGGGGGCCAAATATATGGTGAGGGGAGATGACCTGACTCTGGGTGGTCAATAAACACAATGCAATGTACAGGTCATGTATCATAGAAATGCATACTTGAAACATATATGACCCTATAATCCAATGTCACCTCAATAAATGTAATTTAAAAAATATGAGAAAGTAGTTTACTAGAGGGAAAACAATTTAAATTGCTAAAGAAATAACAATTACACAACTGAAAATAATATGTATTTATAGTGTGTTTGGTTTCTTTGGTTATTCTGATTTACTGCTTAAAAGTCAAGAACATGTCCCAAAATCAAGGCGAAACAATGTGAATATATCAAAGCTTCACAATAATAGCCACCCAAAATATAACTATGTGATAACTGTTCTTTGTTACCCAGTGTCACTTATACTTCCAAAGCACAAAATGGACTTAAAACTTGTGCAGGGAAAATGTAGTATCTATATTTTGATTTTTCCCCATGGCACGACTAGCGTGGTGAAAGCTAGAACAAGCTACAACTTGTTCCCTGGGATCATAAAGGACAGTTATTGATGTGACAGCTTTTCTTGGCCTTTACTGCTCCAAAAGAGATGCACATTTCATATTTTGTGCTTTGAAAATATGTCAAGGGGCAGAAAACAAATAAGGGATATGCAATGACCTGACTCTTGAAATGTGGACAACAGGCTGCTAAAGTTGAATTGCTCTACACCCCCGCTGGAAAGCTGTGATCTGTTTAAAATCACTCAGGACACTTCCTTGGGCTCCTTGCAAATATTTTCTGCGGGGCGACAAGGTCGCTGGTCCATATGCAGGAGCGCCGCTCAGCCTGGCAGCGGGACCAGAGGAAAGCGAACCGCCCCATTTCCGTTCTGCAAGACCAATATTGTGAGAAGCCATGGCCTTAATTAGCTGTTTTAATATAGGAGAATAATTTCTACCTTTTAAAAACTTGTGACAGAAACAGAACCCATTATCTCCCCAGGAGCTCTGACAAAGGCTTCTGTAGTTAGTACCTGTACATTTCCTCATGTGTTTCTCACCCAAAGGACTTAGAAAATAATGCTGAACTTTTAATAAAATAATTAGATTGGAACGATCACAAAACCAAGGAAAATAACAAAATGCCTAACCCAGATCCCTCTCTTAATAAATGTCCCTTTGGTACTTATATATTCACCTTGCATCCTTCTGCATTTAAAAAATCTGCTTTGGAAATGTTTAAAAAGTGAATTCCTCTGTGTTTTCCAGGGTAACACAGCCCGTTCTTTCTGTGTTATCTCTCACAGGACTGGAACTGGGCTTATTGTAGCTCTCTTCCCAGTCACCATGACTGTCACTATCATTATACTACTAATCTTTTACTTATACCATGTTTTACCTTATTTTTATTAACAAGCACTTTAAAAATCCACACTACATTTTTCTTCTTCAAATTCCCAGACACCAAATTATACCAGATTCTTAGCACTGGTCCACTACAAGGCCCTTAAGATGTTACTTCTTTTTTTTTTTTTTTTTTCTTCAGTGTTTACCATGTTAAAGACAATACTTTATGTTCTGTACTTATGTTATAATTCTTCATCCTCAAAACAATCTTAGGAAGTAGATGCTATTAGTATTTCCACATTAAGATGAGAAAAGAGGCGAAAGAAGAAGAACTAAACAAACAAAACAGACTGTAATCCCAAGATACAATTTCCTCTGTCACTTGGCTCATCTTTGTGCCCTGTTTACCAACAAACAACTTTTAAAGAGCCGATTTTTTTAATTAAAAAGTAAACCAACAAGCGCTAGCTGGTTTGGCTCAGTGGTTAGAGCATCCGCCTGTGGTCCACAGAGACCCGGGTTCGGTTCCCGCTAAGGGCATGTACCTTGGCTGCAGTTTGTCCCCAGCCCTGGTTGGGTCGCGCGGGTGGCGGCCTCTCTATGTGTTGCTTTCACATCAATGTTTCTCTCTCTCTCTCTCTCTCTCTCTCCCTCCTGCCTTATCTGAATAGAAAATGGAAAAATGTCCTCCGATGAGGATAAAAAAAAAAAAAGTGAACTGACAAAATATTTTTCTTTTTTATGTTGCACATTGGGATTCATTTAAAGACTGACTTTTTCAAACACATGGCTTTTGTTCCATCAGCATGCCACGTCACCCAGACCTTTCTAAAACCTTCATATGCCTGTGATACTTCATCTTTCAGAGTTATCAGTGGCCTTCTACTGCTTAAGAATAAGTTTCAATGTCCGAGCTAAGCATTTCATGCTCCCCGGAATTATTTCACTGCCCAGCACTCTTGCACAAGGACCATGTATCCCCACCACTCCCTCCCCAGGACTCCTTCGTACTCATTCCTGCTCACCTGTGACTCAAAGACCCTCAAGGGCAGGGGCTATACCTTACTTTCCTATCCATTTTTCAGATAGAATTTCACAGTAAAATCAACAAATAAACAAAAGGCAAGGAGAAGCAATAAAAATGATAAAATGGCCCTGGCCAGTTTGGCTCAGCAGTAGAGCATCGGCCTGCGGTCCACAGAGATCCAGGTTCGGTTCCCGCTAAGGGCATGTGCCTGGGTTGCAGTTTGTCCCCAGCCCTGGGTGGGTCGTGCAGGTGGCAACCACTCGATGTGTCCCTGTCACGTCGATGTTTCTCTCTCTCTCTCCCTCCCACTCTATCTGAACAAAAAATGGAAAAATGTCCTCAGGTGAGGATAAAAAAAAAAAAAAAAAAGATAAAATGAGGTGTTCCTAACAAGTAAACATGGTAAATTAAGCCTATTTAGTTCATTAGAGAGAGCGTTTACCTAAGTTTTTGAACATTCGGGAAACACCGTGTGTTAGTTTTAGAAGGTATCATAAAGATGAGATAACCAAAAATTATAGAATGAATCCCCGTTCAGTGTTTTCTGACTTGCAGTGTTTGGAAACGAATAGAGTAAGATGTGGTATGACGGCGCTGACAGAGACATGACCACATCACAGGCTGCCAGGTCCTGAAACTCAAGACAGGCACCAAGATGTTAATTTTTAGCAACATTAGTTAAGAGCATATTGCATGCAGGATCCATGTTAGCTGTTGGGGTAAAATACATAAATCGGACATAATGTCTCACTTGAAAGAATTTACAATTGGATCAAAAAGAAACAGACATATGAGTTTAAAGGAGTAAGACAGTCAGCACTCCTAGGCCAATTTTACAAAAATACATTTTATGTCCAAAGGCCACACACGGATGTGAGGTCAATTCCAACCATAAAATATCAAATATAATACAGTAGTATGAAAAATATAAACATGTATACAGCACAGGGATGATCAGAGAAAAGAGATAATTTTGTAGAAACCCATTTCCTCCCCCAAATAAACAAAAGACAGATCCCCATAAAATCTAATCAAAAGAAAAAGAAAAATAATAGATTGAGGAAAATTACAGCAAGTTATTTTTAGCTTTTGCTTGAAATTAAGAAGTAAAACATGTGCCCGGCCAGTGTGGCTCAATGGTTGAGCATCGATGCATGTACCAAAAGCACCGGTCTGGTTCCTGGTCAGGGCACATACCCAAGTTGTGGGACCAGTCCCCATTGGGAGGCATGCAGGAAGTGGCCAACTGATGTGATCTCTCATCAATGTTTCTATCTCCCCCTCTCCTTTCCCCTCTCTTTAAAAAGAAAGAAAGAAAGAAAGAAAAAAATGTTATATTAAAATAAATAAAACATAAAGACAAACGCTCTCTTGATTTTGACCACTTAAGGATTGTTCTTATGATGGGCTAGAAGCGATAATAGATACTATAAAAAATGTCTTGGAATTTTGCCATGTTGCCATTTGCAAAGCAGTAAGTGCTTAAATTGATATGATTTCAGAAACAATGTAATATCAGAGTTAGATCTTTTTGATTCTCCCTTTTCAGATGATTTAAATGACCTTAAAAACTTGCTTTTTTTCTTCTCTCTTTAAAAGGAATGTTAATTATACAGAAAACTCTTTTCAAAAAGTACTACCCAGATTTCACCAATAAGAGAGATCATTAAACTTTGAGCTACACAAGTCAAATATTTGTGTGTTTTGTTCACTGATTTCTTCAGTACCTAGAATGTTGTCTGGTATATAATGTTCAATAAATATTTTTCATGAATAAATATGAGGATACTGGCAGTATGTTTTTTATCTAAAAGAGAAAAGTATGAGCAAATCAAGGTACAGACACCTGGAATTCTAGTTCTTACAGAATATAGACATATTAAACAGGAGTTATAATAAGAAATAGGTTGATTATCTTTCCTGAAGATAGGTACAACTAGGCTGCTTGCATACCTAGATATACCCTGGTATATTATTTTGAAGCATAAAGTACATACATCGTAAAAGCGCAGATAAAAATTAAACATAAATATTTGTCAGCCAAGAATTTCATGTTAGCTCCTTAGTTACTGCATAGTGTTAACACTGGATTTTCTGTTAGTCTTAATTTTGTGGCTAATGGGAATCTTAATTTTCTGTGTCTTCATAGGTATTTTAGAGGGTTTGGGCAAATGCGTATTTGGGGTTGTGAATCTAAACCAGTTTCTAAACAAAATTTAATTGGGATGCAGATATAAATACATTGTGCCTTACAGGCTTGTGTTAGTGAACAGTTATCCTAAACTCATTACTTTACAGACAAGAAAAATGTGATACAAAGAGATAATGTAACTTGCCCAAAATCATAACTAGTTTGATTCATAAGGCCTCAATTCTTGGATACAATATTACTACTTCTGGGTGTTAATCCTAGAAAACTAATGTGAAAAGTACAAAGATATTTACATAAATAAGTTTTAGCCTTTGGGGAAAAAATAGTTTATGAAAGAAAAGAAAAATCAGAAAACACATACCTCATTATTGAATGACATATGGTTAATTAAATAAAGCAAGGAAAATACAAACAATAAAACAATGCACAACCATTAAAAACAAAGCTATACATTGACATGGAGTGATGTTTATAATGTATTACAAAGTAAATAAACATAAAAGAGTATTTATCATATGAGCTCATTTTAGTGTACAGTACTCTGCAAATGTGTATTTGCATAAAGAAACTGAATGCATAGAAACCAAATATTTAATAATGACTATTACTTAGAAATGTGAGTATTTGAAAAATTATCAGAATTATTAATTTTTTTATTTCTAAAATAATTATCGATAGCCTAAAACAATAATACCTTGAGGGAAATGTATTTAATATTGGCACTGAGGAGTTATTTTATTCTAATCTCAGAAGGAATGCTTTAGATCATTCCCTACAAAAGCTTGTCCAATTAAATTGTTGACTTAGTTGACTTTAGGAGAATAAAGAACCCTGAATGGTTTCTCAAAGGAAAAAAAAAAATGTATTGTGAAGAAAAGTCATATAAAAAATTCAGTGTACAAAAACAATATGGAGTTTTCAAATCTTTGCTACTCTAACTACAATGCAAGAATCTCAGCCAAGAGCTGCTTGCCAAAGACAGGAGCTAGTGTTTGGGATATCCAAGAAAACTTCAGCAACTTACCTAAGATATAATCATATGCAAAGTTTTATACCACCAAGATTGAAAAGTAAAAGCTGGTTGAAAGTCTGGAGCCATAGTTATGGTTTAGAAAAATCTATGCAGAAGTAAAGGACATGGTGGCTAGCTCTAAACATGGGTTTTCAGACTAATCTTTTATTTTTATTTTTTAATGTGTTTTTATTGATTTTAGAGGGAGAGGAAGGTAAAGGGCAAGAGAGACAGAAACACCAGTGAGAGAAGCATCAACATTGGCTGGCTGCCTCCTGCACACCCCTCACTGGGGATGGAGCCCACAACCCAGGCATATGCCCTGACCAGGGATCAAACCGGCAACCTCTTGGTGCATGGGTCAACGCTCAACCACTGAGCCACACTGGCAAGCCAGACTAATCTTATGTGTGCTCATATAACATTTCTTTACTATGGAAAATTTTATTTGTATGTATTAGAATCATCTTATGAAAGAAGAAACATCTAAGGTTTAGAGAGACCAATAGGCTACACCAAAATAATTAGAGGAGTGAGTATAAGAATCCAGAAAACTTGATGCTGAAACCCATGCCGTTTGCACATACTGTGTCTAGTAGAATCAACAGAACTTCCTTACTATCTGTCTCACTCACTTTGATGTGATGATACCAGCCAATAAATGAACCCCTCTGGTACTGTCAATGTAGGACACCCATGTGAGCAGAATTTGGATTTGAATCTTCATTCAAAAACCAGACAATAGAAGCAAAGTTCTACAAGGAGGAATGCTAGATTTCCTCATTGTCTTCTGTTATATTTTTTGTGAGTCCTTAAGCACTAGTGGCTTATGCTCAGAAGTTTATTAGTATGCGTGTGCCTAAGTAAATTAGTATATGTGGGTTAAAGGGTGTGCAGATATCTGGTAAAGCATTAATTTTGGGTGTGTCTGTAAAACATGTCCCTGGAAGAGATCAGCACTTGTATCTGTAGGCTGAGCAAAGATCACCTTCACCCCGAGAGTAGATATCACACAATCCAATGAAAGTCTGAATAGAGGACAAAGGCAGAGGAAGGGCATGCTCGCTCATTCAGCTTGAGCTGAGACCTATCTTCCTCTGCCTCACACCTCAACACTGCTGGGTTTGGGGCCACTGGACTCAGACTTACACTACCAGTTCCCTTAGTTCTCAAGCTGTCAGATTTGAACTGAATTCTCCAGCTTGCAGACAGCAGATTGATGGACATTTTGGCCTCTATAATTGTATGAGCCAATTTCCATTATAAATCCATCTGTCCCTCTCTCTCTCTCTCTCTTTTATATATATATATATATATATATATATATATATATATATATATATATATCTTTTTGGTAGTGTTTGTCTGGAGAACCCCGACTACTATAACATATAAAATAATATCTAAATATATATATATATAATATTATATATATTATAAAATATATTTTTCTCGCAAAAATATGATTATTCTCTTTTGAAAAAACTTTAGATAAGTTGAAGTCAATTAATATTTACTATTCACTTGCCACATGCCACATACACAGAGATAATAATCCCTGAGTTGAGACTAGTGGGATAATAAGAGTCAAATAGAAAAAAAGTTAGAGGCGTTTGGGTTCAGTGAACTCCTTGATTACAGACGCCTAGCTGTGGAACGGCCCCGTGGCTATGTGGCAAGGCTCTGTGTGAGCATGGTAATAGTGTTAGGACACACAGGGTGGACACAAATATCCTTTACTAGAGGGTGAAATACTGTGAATATTGCTGGGAAATAATGCTGTTAAGGTAGTTCTACACTTAAAAGAAACTTAAATCCAATATAAATGAAAGTCTGACCCTAAGGAGAAATCTTAGAAGTAGGAAGACAGAGTTAACTTGCTACTGAGTTCAACAGCACTTCACAGTATTAATAATTTCTATGCCTCACAACAAAAACTATTGAACAATATAAATATTGCCAAATAACACATATTAAACTTTGAAAAATTTACTTTTAACATTATTCAATATATCTACCTTAATAAATGGCAAAATTCTCTCCAAATAAACATGAAAAAATAAAATCTAGATTTTTCTCCCCAGGCTATCCTTTGGAGTTTTCTTTTTGTTACACACACAGTAGAAGTGGAAATAGCCACCAAAACACAAAAGTAAAGGCTTTCAAAGAACAAACATATTCCTTAATTTGAAGGATACAGTCATAAAATTTCTACATGCAAAGAAAAACTATCACGTTCATAGATCTGAATACTTTATAAGCTATCCAAATGTGTACAAGTCCTGCACAATTTAAATAGTTTTATACTCTAGGAAGAAAAGAAAAAAAATTGTGAACAACAAAACTAAATAAAAAACTATATCATATATCTTAAAGAAATTTCTGTTTCCTGTAAAGGTTTCAGATACAATAGTACATACTAGCTTTTCACTAAAGATGTATGTCCATTACCAATTGAAATCTGAGGATCAAATCGTTTTCCAAACCTCTCCATTATGAGAATCACTCATGAGAAAGACATTCTGAGGGCTTAGTATACTCTAAATAAATGATTTTTTTTTATATTGTACCTGATCATAGACACTTTATATGAAATTTTATTTTTACCTATTTATATTTTCATACTAGATGAATTTGAAATATCTAGGTAAAGTTAGAAAATTTTTCATATTCTTGAAATTTCAACTCTAAAAAACATAAATACAAAATCTGTATCTGAACCATTTCTGCATCTTTTATAGTCCTTTAACAGCGGGCCCTTAATAAATAGGGAAAGAACAGTCCTCTTGAATACCTGTTTCCTTGTTATGAAACTATTTCCCCCCAGATCCCACTTTTCCTTGAAGCTACCATTATTTTTCCTGCATTTAATTCATAACCAAACATTCAGAAACAAATCTACAGTCTCTATTGCCTTACTTTTCACTTAACCACTTATAGTCTGGTTTTTGTCATCTAGGGCTTTCAAGACATCTCCCAAAATGGCCATTTAACTGCAATCTAATAAGCCATGTATAATTGTTATTCTCTTTATTGTCTGGAGTTAATTCTTTGACACTCTCTACTCCTTTCACACAGAGGAATCTACTCTTTGACCTAGTACCTGACTGTACTAGTCCTCTTTCGAGAAATGGGTTCAGTAATTACCCACTATAAAACTACTACACATTATGTTTTCCAAAATACTGTGAAAATTCATCTGTTAAGCCTTTTTTCTATTACTAGTAATCATCATTCGATCTCTATTCAGTTGTTTTCCTGTAACACTTTGGTTACATATCGATTAGAAAAATTGTCAAGTGGTATTTCAATTTCTAAAAAATCCATTTATCTAACCAAAAGGAATACTGAGTTCTTCAAAAGTAAAATCCACTTCAGGATCAATACAGAATAAAGAAGGCAATACAACGTAAGAGTTATAACCCAGGCACGACTTTGGAATCAAGCAGGAGTCTCAGGCATCTACCACTTCCTAGTATGTAACCTCAGTGTTATTATCAATGAAATGAAGATAACAATTAGATAATGATAGTAATTACATAATATTCTAACTTTATACATAAAATGTGCAAAGTGCTTAACATAGTGCTTTCCCAAAGTCTTTGCTAAGCCAGTTTAACTGTTAATCATTATTCTTTCAAACTTACGCAGGTCTTGAACATCACAGGTTACCAATAAATATTTGGTGAATGAATTAATGAGTAAATGATGACAGAATGTAATGATGCTTTTTATGCTTTACGTTGATTTGAGGAACCCAGTAAGCTTTACTCCTGCTATCAAACTAATTTTAGGGCACATAAAACCAAAGCACAGACAAAACTTTCCTAAAGCCAAGTGCAGATAGAAATGTAGACAAAGATATACAAAAGTAAGAGGTGTTTGTTCCAAATCCCTCCAGCTGATCTATTTTACTGGCCGTGTTTATCAAATAGGCTGCTTATCACCTTAAAAGGTCAGGTGCCCCTGAAGAAACTTGGTAAAAAGTGAAAGAGAACATTATTGTGGCCACTCTGCCCATGAGAGATACATTTCGGTGACATGGGCATTCTCTGAACAGGCCATGGTCCTGAGACCCATTTGTGGGGAGAAGGCAGGGTGAACGAGAGGGACAGGATAAAAGACAACTGGACCCCAGAGCAGTCATTGCCAGTGTCCCCAAAATGAAGTAATGAAAGTACCTACATCAATGTTTGGCCAAGGATCACCCTGGATTTACTCCCTCTGAGACATTCATGAATCAATCTACTGTCCCTTCTATTCTTCCCTCTAGTTGCACTTCCCAGGTTCACCACTGTCATCTGAAGAATTGCCAAACCTTGTAATATGTGGTCTCAGCAGCTGATCTCTGGGGCTTTCCTCCTCCTGCCAACAACTCGTGACCAAATTCCTTCAGCTCCAGCCTCTGCCTCAGATCTCTTTGGTTATTCATTCTTTTCAGAGTCCTATAGGATACCTTAATTTTGACATTAATTGGATTCCAGTTGCTCTTTCTAGTTTTATCACCTCCTCGCCTCGCCCCGCCAACTTCACAGTCACCCTTCATTCTAGCTATATGGAACCAGTCCTAGCTCCTGAGAGAGGCCCTCGAGTCTCATATTCGTGTCTTTGCTTATCCTCTCTTTTCAGAGTGTCCTTCCCAACCTCACTGAACTGCATCAATCACCTGAACCACAGAAGGTTGCTTCCTGTAAAGTCTTCCATGTTCCATTTCCCATTTTGAATGAATCAGTTGCCCCATTAAGATTCCACTGCCTTTTGCTCCTGTGTTCACACTTACATTATTATGGGTTAATTAGTTCTTATAAATGTCTAACCCCACTAATTAGTGACTTCCTCAATGTTGAGGGTTTAATTTCATTCATCTCCACGTGTCTAAGATGTAGCACACATTCAGGGTCTTATAAATACTTGTTGAAAAACTAGAGCAATTTAGGATAGATGCAGGGCAAAGGTATGTCTCTGTCTCCAATTGCACAAGGTACTAAACTCGAGTATGAACTGAGGAATTAACCAATTCCTTGAACTATTTTATATACATGCTACAGACTAAAATTTAAAGTGGTATTTATGGATGTATTTTATCTAAAAATACTAATTTAACATATTCAGATATCTTCCAGAAAAAAAGAATATCAATTTTTCCTATGCAATTATTTTAATCACTTCCCATATTTTTGCAACTATTGTATAAAGAATCACATTTTCTTGAATAAAAAGTATATCATTATGAATAAAACTGCAGAGTTTTGGTAATGAAACATCTGAATTTTAATGCAATTGTGCTTTAAAACCATTATTAAGTACTTTGAGACACCACCACAGGGCTATTTTCGGGGTGCCTATCTGGGTTTCTTTTTACAACATTGGATATTAAGGATTATGGTAGATATGACCAATCTCTAAAACTCAAATAAAAGATTAAAAAATAACTTGCACTATAATGAAGGTTGATAATTTCCCCAAAGATGGTCCCTGAAATTTCTCAGAGGAAATGAGTGTTATGAACAAACTGAATTGAGAAAGACTGATTTCAACTATTCAGACATAAAATTTCTGGAATTTTTATCTTGTACATTTTTTTTTCCCCTGTAAAGGAGTATTATTAAGGTAAGACTGTAAAGGAGTATTATTAAGGTAAGACCATTTTCAGTAAAATTTTGGGAAACAAAATAATGTATTCTTTTATCTTGAAGTGAAAGTCAGTTACTAAATAAAAACTACCATTCCAAATATAATATATAGTAATAGAGTCTACAAACACCTGCTTCTAGACTTCTCTAATTAAAAGCACTAGTCTAATTAACATATTTTCAGTAGAAATTTTTATGAGCTTTTTCATTCCCTCTGTTACATTTCTAGACTTTCTCACTAAGGTGCATACAATTGTCGGTGAGCAAAGCAAAGGTTAAGTGTGTGCAACACAGATGAGCCCTGCATTAAGTATACACTGCGAAATGCATGTGGATGTTCATGATTTAAGCCAATGAACTGTGGCCTGAAATGATGTCACACAAAGTGGAGTGGTAAGTGGAAGGTTAAACCTACTTGCATCTCGGCTCATTAAACGCAGTTAAAGTGCAAATCCCCTCATTCTGACAGTAGTGATCACAAGGGTTCTCTTTCTGGTCACAGCGCTGACTTTTAAACCCCACAGAGCATCTGCAGAATTTCAGTAAAATACAGCCAAATAAAGCATTTGACTTTGTATTTTTTGCCAATATGTTTCAAATTTATTTCATACAGAGATAGTGATATGTGAATAAAACTGTTCTCAGGTACGCTCACTTCTCTCTCACACACACTCATTGCATGCTACTCTGGTGAGGTACAGAACATAGACATGGACCATATGTGGCCATCATATTTCCGGTCAAGCAATGATAAAGGAAAATTCAAAATAGAGAACACATAAGTTGAATAGTTTTATTTCAAGTTGTCCATTCTGGGCAATTAGATATTTGGGAGGAGGAAATATTAAATTCCAGATTTTCTCAAAGTAGAGAATCGTCAGTACTTTCTAAACATTTAGGAACCCAGATTTGAGTTAATGGACTCCCAAGGAGCAAGGCTTAATAAGTTTGCATAATACAACACTCTTAAACCTGATACAAACCATCAAATAGCATTATATACTTGAAACTATACCTAAAATTCTTTTGAAAAGAATGGCCTTAAGTACCAAAGTATTCATAAAGATGATTACGTCTGTGTTTCACATATCTGAATAAGGTCAAATAAAATAAGAACAATTTTCCCCAACACTTTCAAGTTCAAATATTTATAATGTCTGAAATGGGTATGATGCTAAGATTTAAATGAGTTCTCCTTATGAAATCACTAGCAAATTGATGAAGGAGGAGATTCTGTAGCACATGAGCCAATGAGGGACAATACCTGATCAAAGACGGCCATGAAACATTTATTTAAAATGCATTATTCCCCAGGAAAGGAGAATAATAGAGTGGGGATTCCATATACATACAAAGTCATACATTGAAAGCCCACGGTGTTGTAAAGTACTCACAGACACACAGGTACATTTGTCTCAGGGTCCAGCTGGCACGTGCCCCCATTGTAACAGTAGCCATCACATAACTGACAGCTAGAGGCGATCTTCCCATTAGTGCAGCTGTGGCAACAAAGAAAAAGAAATGTCAGCATTACTGGTATCATTATTGTTTAAAGCTGACACAAACTCTGCAAACGATAATATTCATCATAGAGGAACAATGCAGTGGCTGGCTGAACATAAGTTTTCAGAAAGGCAGATTTGTTACAGACAAATATTTTTAAAACAAAATAATGACAAAACTTTTGGTAATTTTCAAAATTTTCAATCCATTTGCTTAATATAAAAATTAAATTTAGTCTGGCCGGTGTGGCTCAGTGTTTGAGCATCAACCCATGCACCAAGAGGTCTCCAGTTTGATTCTTGGTGAGGACACATGCCCAGGTTGTGGGCCTGATCCCCAGTGGGGAGCATGCAGGAGGCAGCCAATCGATGTTCTCTCTCATCGATGTTTCTCTCTCTCTCCCTCTCCCTTCTCTCCTTCCTCTCTCTCTAAAATCAATAAAGGGAAAAAATTTTTTTTAAAATTTAATTTAGATAGTTCTATGTGTGAAGAACATACCCTAATATCTATCACTCACACTTCAGGGAGGCATTAGCATCAATATCTTATTCCTTTTCATATAAGTAGAATTTTGTGACATCAGTGTGAATTATAAACCACATGATCATACACTTTGGAAGCAAACGCCTCAGCTATTCCTTCTAACCTCAAAATCTGGTCCAAAGAATTGTGACGAGTTTTAGTTTTCGTATTTTCTAAGACAGTATAGGATTATCCTATAGTCACATGCATGCCACTGCTTCTCTTTGCATCTGTACTATAATCGGTGTCAAAATTTTATTCTAACGACAACAACAACAACAACAACTCCATGGAGCAGTCCATTGAAAACATAAACTACTGTCCTAAGAATACTATGCAATATAGCAACAAAGTAGTGAGGTGGGCTTACATGGAATACTTATGGAAATGGACGCAGTGTGCAGAATATTGCCATGCCTGAGGTAAGACGAAATGATGCCTATTGCCACAGAGGAAAACCAAGCATAATAATAACAGGAAAAAAACAAATTTCTTATTTGCCCTATTATATTTAAAAATAAATAAATAAATACTATTAGATTATACCGTAAAAATAAAAAATGTTGGGGATCTCTATTTTTCCCCCTCAATCCCTGCACTCTTTCCCCTCTCCACTGAGAGAACTCATGGACGTGGACAACAGTGTGGTGATTGCAGGGGTGGGAGGGGACAGGTGGACGTGGAAGTGGAAAAAGACACAGAGTGAGTAAATGAAAAAAATAAAATTATATTAAAAAATGTTGGGGAAACAAAGAAAAATACATTTACATTGCAAATCATCAAAGGACCTCTTCTATAAGAAGTATGGTAATAGAACCATACGAGCCTCAGACCATATAAGAATTACAGCAGATCCTGCCAATATTTTGATTGTGGGATCACGTTAGTACTAGGTGCTGTGCAGCAGTCAATGGTATCACAATAAATCTGGACATAACCTTGACAAAGAAATCAGTCTGCAATATCATTGATTGATCACTTTGATCCTTTCCATAATGAACATCTATTACAGTACATCCATCAAAGGGTGATTGCTAGGATAGGTTGGTGATCTTGTAGTTCATTTCTTTTGTGCATATTTACTTGACCTCATGTCGGTAATGGGGCTGCTAGAAATGGACTAAACTGCTTATAACTTTCCCAGGTCTTTAATTTAAAGATATTTTTAAGGACCTGAATTTTATTTATTTTTTATTTTTTGTCCTCACCTGAGGACACTTTTGCATTTATATTCAGATAGAGCAGGCGAGAGGGAGAGAGGGAGGAAGAGAGAGAGAAACATCTATGTGAGAGAGACACATCCCAGACAACCCCAAGCGGGGCCGGGACAAACAGCAACCAAGGTATGTGCCCTTAGTGGGAACCAAACCCGGGACTCTCTGGTCCACGGGCCCACGCTCCAACTGCTGAGACAAACCGGCCAGGGCAAGGACCTGAATTTTAAAATCACATTTATTTTGAAGATGAGTAGAAGAAACGAGTGAACTGTGTACTAGATGTGAAATGAAGATAGGTGAAAATGGAACCAAACATGGGGGGAGAGGAAGTGGTTTAGAGTTTCCAAGATTTAACAGAGATTACATCTAAATGCAAATGGAACAGGAGCCAAGTAGGCATTTGGTGGCATAGGCGTCTGATACGGTAGGTGGACTGTGGGACTTTTCCTTGCCCTCCAGGCCTAGTCTTAACAATCAAAGAACAGAAAGGTCGTTTCCTGTTCTGTGAAAGGTACAAAATCAAAGAAAAATGAGCTCATTATACATTAAAAGATTTCCCACAAGAAAGATAACTATACACCAAATATCAGCTTTTAAAAGGTAAAAAAGAAATATTTGTTAATGGTTCTTAAACTTCTGCTTTCACGAGTAATAAAAGATGTTGCCTCTTGCTCCTAAAGGCTGTGTCTGAATTCTAAGTTGAAGACAGAAATTTGTACATATTTCAAATGTGAAACACAAATTATCCACGTCATTTGTTATGTATCAGAGTACAATTCATATTTTAATGCATTTTCATCATAATTTTGTTTATTAGAAACACATCAGACACACACTTACACACACACACACACACACACACACACAGAGTTTGTGATATATCATTTCTCAAAAGTTAATTAACAGTTGTCCAGTACATGAAAAGAATTCCATAATAATCAACATCAGAAAGGCATTATTTAGGCTACTCAAAATTACGATGAACTCTTTCTTCATCAATATTTACTTAGATTTCCAGAAGAGAGAAAAAAAAACAAAACTATTCAATTAGCTCCATGTCATTATACTTGACTGAGTATCTATTCTAGTTGACAGCTCATAGGTTGTGCATTAGAAACACACCTATTTGGAATCACAAGTATCCATAGCAGCTTGAATTTTCCTATGTAAAAGATTTACTTTAGTCCAGTTGTGATTTTGTTTTAGTATCAGGTCTTAACCTACAGAACAAATTCCAGTATTTCTGCAAACGTCATTTATGACTAAGATGAAATCTATCATAGAAATGAAAAGAAACTTCTCCAATAGGTTTCGGAATACCCAGAGTCCAGTTTGTATTGTATGTTTTATAGCATATTCGATAAATCAAGTGTTATACTCGAATCTTTAAACTTCCACTGTTCACTCATTGTTAGCAACTACTATGTATCTATTTTTACATATATTTTCCAAAAAGGTCTTTTAAGAGTCGAGAACTATAATGTTGAACCTCGACAGCTTGCTCGGGTTATAGGGTTCTGGTGTTTTTACTTTGTACAGCTGGCAGCGCTGATGCCCTAGTCCTGCCCTCTCTTCCTCCCACTAACGTCCCCATGTAACAGAAACAGAACGTGTCTCTGCCTGAGATTTCCTAAGGTCAATGAGGGCAGAGACTGGCTCACAGCCCACCTGGTGATGACAGTGCATGATGCCCTGAGCGAATGAAATGGGTTGTGAGGGGCCTTCCGCAGCACATTCCTGAGATGGTAGCCTGGGCAGGAAGAAACACTGTGCCCACTAATTCAAATCAAGTCCTGTCAACACAAAGAACTGACGAGCTTCCTAAGGAAACATGATTCTGGCAGTTTATATGAAAATGCATTTTGCTTTTATGTACTCCCTCAAAGGCACATATTTGTAATTAGTCATATTTTCAATTACGGAGGAAAAAAAAAACAAAACAAGGTACTTTCAAATGAACCAATTACGGGGTTTGAGTAAATGCCATTCATGGTGATAACACAAATCATATTTAGAGGAAATTCGAAAGTGAGAGTAAATAAAAAAGAAAAAATGTTGATGCTGTATGTAATAAAATTTTAATGGGCCTTGTTCGGAGAGCAGCATAACTCCGGGCTGGGCTCGGCTCGCACAGCTGTGGCCGCGGAAGCTGGGCCCGAACACCTTGTGGAAGCTGTTCTGTCTTCTATTACCATTTATTAGGCTCCTAAGCAAGGCAAGTGGTAGAGTCCAGTCCTTTGTAAGTCCTTCTTTTAAAAGGTCGTTGAAAGAAGTTGGGAGTGAGGATTGATCTCTAACCTCAGTGGCATAAACTCGTCTCATGCTAGAGACTGAATGACATTACCCTTCAACTATGATGATCTGTTTTCCATTCACTTGACCTTGAAGCCAAACGGCAAAAAGACAAAGGAACCAAAGTGTAACTCGGATAGTTTTGTTTTAGTTACTTTTTAGGAAACATTATTCCTTTTCCTTGTTTTTAACCATAATATTCAAAATCAAATTTTAAAAAAACTGAAAGTGTTTCTGTTAGATCCTTTGCTTCTCCCCCAAAGGATCGTTTCGTAGCAACAGAAAAGTAAATTTTACTCAATGTCAATAATAATAATGAAACAATGAAAAGCCTGAGCTATTCTAATTTAGGAATATCACATATAGTGTTCTGAAGGTATGTTGCATTTCTCTATTTCTTGCTTACCGTGAGATATATTCTGTATAGGGGATGCTCTGACTATATCATTACATGATGGATGGACTTCTATGTTCCCCAGATGTACATAATAGGTGTTGAATAAGTTTGGACTTAATTTAAATAAACTGAACTTTATCTCCAGTCCCCAAAAAAGGATGAAATAGTCACCATATTTTAGAATACAAATAATTAACATGGTTTTTACATGGTTTTTTTGTTTGTTTGTTTGTTTTTCGTTGGACTGCTAAACCCTTTGGGTTCAAATGTTTTTATAAATTAAGCTGATGTCCACTTACTTGCAAGATATATCATCGCTGTCTTTATTTATAATGCAGTGTCCCCCGTGGCACCTTATACATTTGTCAACCTCACATTTTGGTCCTTCATAGCGTGTTGGGCAGACACAGTCAACGCTCCCATCATCCCCAATGGTACAGGATTCAGAATTCACACAGTAGTGATGACACACATCTAGGATGAACGCACAACAGAAAAATAAAATTATGTTACAAGATACTTTTCTTCAATCACAATCAATGGTTCCATCTCAATTGACATGTAAAGATGGTCAATCAAGAGGTAGATTCATTTACAAAAGCAGCATGCATTACATGTAACTAGAATTCTCTAATAATGTTATTGATTTGATTCCTCTTGTTGCCTGAGTTGGGCATCATTTCATCTGACTAAGAGGAAATGGGCTATATTGCTATAATGCAAGCTGACAAATTCTTTAGTTTCTGAATTTTAAAGTTTAAATCAACAAGCTATTACTTAGCTTTTGTTCTAGTGAGTAATATTACCATTATTCTGAAGTGAGTAGAAATGTTCAAGATTGCTTTAGATGTACCCCTTTTTACCTAGAGAACAAGATGGTGTATGCTGAATAGGGGACTCCCACCTCTGCACCAGGCCTGGGTGTGATAGAAAGAAGCCTCCCTCTACATGTGCCAGAACAGGTCCAAGTATTTCCAAACACCTGGGCAGGTGGGCAGACAAGAGGCATGCCTCTAACGAAGCTCTAAGGGAAAAGTAGACTATGAAACTCACTGATCCATCGTGGGAGGAAAATGATAGCATGAGTCTAAACTATTGTACCCTCCTAGGTGAGTGCCTGACCTTCCCATCAGTCAAGGGAAAACCTCCCTGTAGTCTGAGCCCTCTGTTTTTTGTTGTTTTTTTTTAATCCTCACCCGAGGACATTTTTCCATATTTTGTTCAGATAGAGTGGGAGGGAGAGAGAGGAAGAGAGAGAGAGAAACATCGACGTGAAAGGGACACATCGAGTGGCCGCCACCCGCACGACCTGACCAGGGCCGGGGACAAACTGCAGCCGAGGTACATGCCCTTAGCGGGAACCGAACCCGGGTCTCTGTAGACCGCAGGCCGATGCTCTAACCGCTGAGCCAAACCGGCCAGGGTCTGAGCCCTTTGTTTTGAAAGAGGTTTCTTACTGAGTATTACAGACAATTTTCTCAACTGCACAGGAAGACTTCCTCGATTACATAGTTCTACACCTCCTTTATAATGCCTCTTGAACATGAGCAATAAAAACAAAGATCATTTAATATAATAACTACACTAATTCTGTAATTAGACATTTAGTGTCAGTCTTTTGAAAAGCAGACATATCTATACATATGTTTATTTATGAATATAGTATAATTTACCACATTTGAAAGGTTGAAATTCTCAATACAAATAATCTTAAGCAAAATAAATAATTAAATTTGTTTTGGATTTAGAAGCTGCAATTTCCTTTTACCTATCTAACTGTGAAGCAAGATTAAATGAGATTAGCTGAGATGACAATCACAATTTATAAACTTTAACCTGCTGCAAGACAATGATAGTGGAATGGGCAAATTAAAACATAATTTATTATTCTCATGTTTGTATATTTACTTAGCCCAGTATTAAATCAGACATAAATTAAATTTATTGACAGACTTGCTTCATATTTATGGAAATTTATTTCACACAATCTCATACTTTCTGTTGCATTATGCCAAGTACCCACATTGGTATTCAGTGCTTGAGTCTATTAATATGGGTTTAGCTATACTTAAGAAAAGTAACACATTCAAAAGTGAAAGATCTCAAGATCTAAAAGTTAAGTCTCAGTATCTGTACATAACATATACTCTGTTTTTATTTATAAAGAATGTATTAGCAACAACTTATATGATCATCTAGTGCCATCTTTTATCCAATGCAGAAATCTCTAAAGAACAACTTTCATTAGTCAGATTGCTAGATAGCTCTTATTTAGAAGGAACTCTTTCAATACCCCCCTCTAGTTGCTTTGCATTTCATTCTTTGGTCCTGGTTCAGCTTCTAAAGGAACATAGAAGTGGTCTGATGTACTATCCAAGCCTTCACATCATGTGCTTATTCAGAGGTTTCCATGGTGGCATTTCATCAGAATCACGTAGGGGACTTACTTGCAAATGCAAATTCCATCACCTTTCCCTGTCTCCCGCCACCACCCATCCCTAGATTCCAATTATAAATCTGAAATGGGGCCCAGGTAATTTCCATGGGGCTGATGGGGGAATGAGAATTTGGAAACCAGATAGTGTAAGAAAGGACAATCTGGACATAAGATTTCTGATTAGTACAGGAGCTATAATCTCGAATAGTTGTAAATGATTTGAATTTGACTGAAATAGATGATTTGCTGACTAACTTTGTGAGCCTTATTAAATGTATTTTTAAATCTAAAACCACCGAATCTCTGTTTTAATCACCACTTTGCTGAAAAGAGCCAAGGGGCACTCTGAGAGTTGATGATCCCCACACTGTAGCAAGGAATAGTTTGCACTTACCTGGAGTGCTCGAGGTCAAAGTTAGAAACTTACCTACAATTTATGAATTATAAGTAATTTTAATGCATAAATTAAACCTGTTTTAGAGTAAGCTTAAAAAAGATGTGAGAATATACACAATTCAAGTAATCAAGGAAAGAAAAATTAACACCCCCCCAAAAAAACAACAACAACAACAAAAAACCCACCATTGCACACCCACCAAATTGACCACAAATAGCAGAAACTCTCATATATTGTTAGTGGGAGTAAAAATCAGTTCAACCAATGTGGAAAACAATTGGCAATATTTATTAAATTTGAACATGCCCACACCTTATGACCTAGCATTTCTACACTTAATACACAGCAAACAGAAAAATATACATGTCAAAAACTTGTACATAATGTGCACAAAAATCTGTTTAGAAATAGGCAAAAACTGAGAATAATTCAAATGTTCATCCCAAGAAGGATGGATACACTGTAATTCACTCATACAATGGAATATAAAGGTGATAGCTAGCTAGCTAAATGATAGATAGATGATGATAGATAGATAGATAGATAGATAGATAGATAGATAGATAGATGATAGATAGATGAAAAATTAAACATGGGTGAAAAACACAAAAATAATATTGAGAAAGAAAAATACACAAAAAACTACTTTTTATTTATATAAATTTCAAGAGGTGAACTAACCTATGGTTTTAGAAATCAAAAAGGAGATAAATTGGGAAGAAGAAAGGGCAAGTGATGAACAGCAGGGAACATCTTGGGTACCAATAATGTTTAGTTGGTTAGAGCTGACTGTCGGTTACATTGTTGTGTAAACCTGGTGATAATTAATGGTGTGTACACTTGCGATTTGAAACTTTTCTGAGCGGAACAAGCCAAACAGAGAAACAAGTATCATATGATCTCACTTATTTGTGGAATATAATGAACATAACAGTCTGAGGAATGGGGTAGTCCCAGAGATGTGGAAGTGAGGTACAGACTGACAATCCCCAGAAGAGGGGGTGGGAGGGAGAGATAAACCACAGAACTTATATGCAGGCAGGCATGAACAATGGACAGGGACAGCAAAGCTGGGGACAGGGTGAGGGGGGAGGGGGAAATCAGTGGGGGAAACAGGAGAATCATCTATAACAAAAATAAATTAATTAATTTTAAAAAATAAATAAAAACTTGGTTTCACATAAAAAATTTTTCAACAGTATGCTTTAATAGAATTTTTTTATAACCCAATTTCATATAAGCTACAATTAGAAGATTTTAGAAATTCTGGTTAATTTTCTAACTCAATGTAACAGTTCTTCTCTTTACAGACACAATTTCAAAAGAAATTCATGGTCTACTACTTATGCTTTAAAGGCAATTCTCCACCCTTTAATGCTTTCAATATTTTTTCATAGAATGTCAGATGCACATAATTCAATGTAGTTGGTTGGACTTATGGCATAAAAGTGGAAACCAATGCATGTTAAAGAAATGTTTGCTTGAGATAAAATGGTAAAATAAGCAGATATTAGAATTTACACTTTAATAATTAATTCTAAATTGCATGCTGCTAAGCCATGCCATTTTTCCCTTAAAAAAAGAAAAAGGCAATATCATTGGAGGCTCAGAGACTTTTCTATACTGACATTCAAGTGGAAGACATTTCATTTCTCTCAGCTTACATGCATAGTAGTACTCTGCCAGGTTGAAGCTCAGGGACAGAGTTGCTCACTGTATTCCAGTCCTGCCAGAGCAGTTTCCCAGCATCGTTCTTATCCAAGAGCCCTGAAAATGTTATCACTATGACTATCAACTGTTTGTATAACTTTCTTTTGCAGAAGTTATACAGCCTCTGCTTTTTATCATATTTCAGCTTTGTTCAAGTAAACTGTTACTGATTATGAAGCAGTAGACTAATCTATATAAAAAAAAAGTAATTCCTTCCAAAGAAAAGAGCTGGTGATGTTGGTGGTTGGTTAACACTGGGATTTGCTGCAAAGGATTGTCTTCTTTTCCTGATGCGCGCGCACACACACACACACACGCATGCATGCGTGCGCATACACACACACCCATCCCCCCACAGAACCATCTTTCATGTCTTCAAATTTTAAAATTCACCGAATAGTTATTAGAACTGAAAGGAAGTAAAAAGAGTTGCAAAATAAATAAAAATAGCTTAGAAGTAAATAATAGGTGATAGGAGACTTTTTGTTGGAGGGGATGGAATGGGGAAGGGACTGAAGATAGAAGAGAGGAATTAAAGGCTGAAGATAAAGGAGTCTAGCTAGACTGGCCAGTAAGCATTCAGCAGGAACAGGCTAAATTTATAGAAAGAAAAGCTGGTGGAAGAACATGGTTGATTCTCATTTTGAACAACACGAGTAGTTTCACCATGAGAATAGCATGGAGATGTTGGATTCACAACTGGTTATTTACTGGGGATATGCATGTGCTTAACTTGTATACTGAGAGCTACGGGGAGAGTCCAAAAGTACAAGACAGGACATGAGCACTCAGAGGGCAGATTTCCCAAATGAAAGGTTAAGACAAGAAAAAAAGAGAAAGGAACCAAAATTGATCTGAATAACGTCCACTGTGGCAAGGACCTACATATATTACTCCCAAGAGAATCTTTATTCTTGTGGAACATTCCACTTCATAAATTTTGAGCATCATTCGGCTCTGAATAGCATAACAATTGAGATTGTCTACACATGACAAAAAAGAGCCATAATAAAATGTAATTAATCTGTCCTAAAAAAGTAGAGATTACCATTAAATTATATAATAGCACTTTATAGTCACAATATAAAAATTGTTATAACCTCTATAGGATAATTACACTAAAAACTGCATACATAGTAGCAACAAACACAATCATGTAATCTAAAAGACAACAATGGATATATAATTACAGAGTATTCACATGGTAATTAGGTAGATAGTAACTGGAGAATAAGTCAATGGCAATTTTCTGCAACAGAAATTAAGCACTTTTCAAGGGAGATTATCACTGCACTCTGTCTCTCTTTTGTTTATCTTTTTTTCTTTCATTCCTTTTCAAGCAACCAGACATGCAAAGGCATACTCCTTTCTTCAATCTTTTAACAGTATGTTAATAGACTGCATCTTAATGGATTGCATAAAAATACATGCAAATATGAGTATACATACAGATTTATGAATATTCATAGGAAGCCAGATGTCTATAAAATCTCTGGCTGCATTTAACATCTTTCCCAATATTTCTTTTTATTGAAAAGTAATTGCTAAGACTTTTTAGCTATGAACTTGTATTTGCAACTGGATCATTCACATTGTAATAGTTAGTGAAGTGTGAAATTTATTTAAAGGGAAGAAAACCTAACTAAAATAATACCACCTAAACAGGAACTGAAGATACTCATAAGAATAATGGGGAGCCCAGCCCCGGCCAGTGTGGCTCAGTGGTTGAGCATTAACCCACGCATCAAGAGGTTGCTGGCTTGATTCCCAATCAGGGCACACACCCAGGTTGTGGGCCTGATCCCCAGTGGGGGCATGCAGGAGGTGGCCAGTCGATGTTCTGATGTTCTCCCTCATTGATGTTTCTATCTCTCTCTCCCTTTTCCCCTTCCTTTCTCTCTAAAATAAATTTATTTATTTATTTTTATCCTCACCCATTTTTTGTTCAGGTAGAGTGGGAGGGAGAGAGAGAGAAACATCGATGTGAAAGGAACACATCGAGTGGCTGCCACCCGCACAACCAACCAGGGCCGGGGACAAACTGCAACCTAGGTACGCGCCCTTAGCGGGAACCGAACCCGGGTCTCTCAGGACCGCAGGCCGACGCTCTAACCGCTGAACCAAACCGGCCAGGGCTCTAAAATAAATTTAAAAAAATGTTTTTAAAAATTAAGAAAAGAATAATGGGGAACCTGGAGATTCTTTCATTGGTAATACAGAATGGTTATACAGGGGAGACTACTACAGTGACATGTGTGCACATCAGTTGTTCTACTTCAGTGAATTTCGACCTGGCCTTAAAAAAAGGGAAGTTCTGTAAATTGGCTTTAAGATTAATAATTTAAACAAGCACTTGATAACGTAGGACTGCACACACTACAAAAACAACAGTAAACTAAAAGCAGAGCCAGACTGCTTTCCCAAAGAAGACGAGGTGAACGCCACAGCACATATCCCCAGACAGTCTGGAACCAAACTCCAGACTCGGTACAGTGCCCACTCCAGGCGCCACCGCTGCTGGGCTGTGTGCCAGGAGCGACATGTCTGAGTTCTGCTCATCTTCCTGCAGGGAGGCTCACGGTCGCTTTCATGTGTGTGTGAAAGGTAGAGGAATTTCCAGGTCAGCCAGCAGTAGTACTTTATAAACTGTTGATGAATACTTATACCAGGGTGACATAATAGGAAAAAAAACAAAAAACCTTGGTCAGAGTATGAGGGATTTGGAGGTTAAATTCAGTCCTCTTTCTGGCTAATGATGCGATCTCATGTGAATGACTTGACTAGTTTCTCCAGGACACACTTTGGTCATCTTTGAACGGAGGCCGTGTTACTAAGCTGCCTAAGACTATGCCTGGACTTCCTCTCCACTCACCCAGTCTCCGTGATGCCCTTTATCATCAAGCCAACCTGAAGCCCATCTGAGTAAGGTGACAGAACTGATGATGACGATATTCCAGACATTTTACAGATGACTAGACGAAGGCACAGAGAGATTAAGCAACTTGCCGAAGATCAGACAAGAATAAGTGAAAGATCTGAAATTCAAACCCAAGTAAGCCTGACTGTAAAAAATAAACTCTTATTTTTCTTTTTTGATAATTTGTACATTTGTTTAGGAAAACATCTTGAAAATAATTTTGAATCTCCTTGGTGTTCTCTTTCCTTTATGTGTATCGAAAACAGATGTGCCGTCAACAGCACAGACATCTGAGGGTGTCACCGCAGTCTGAATGTCAAAGGGCCCTGCAGCAGCCAGAGCACCAGGCCCGGGGAGCCCACCTGATGCCATCACCACCTGCAGTGACAGAGCACGGGAACTCCAGCCGGACTCCTCCCCTCACCTACATTTCACATCGTTCTCAGCCTCCCAATCTAAGCCAAGTTGAGTATTTGTCTCTTCAGCCCCTGATAATTGGTTACAGCACTGGATTCTCTTTCCTGAAGGGAGTGCCTAACCATTCATGTAATCTACTCATTATTCTCATTATTCGACAGAATCAGGTCTGGGTCTCTCCAGAACAATGAGACCATGTTAGCAGGTAACACATCACAAAGTAAATCATGCCTGAAGGTTCACCATTCACTGACATCTATTTGGAAAGTTTTCCGGAAGAGTTCTAAGATTCTTAAATATGTTAATAAGAGTGATTGTGGTGATTCCTTCTCTAGAGTCCATCTTTAATCTAGCTTAATGTAAGAGGGTAAAGAAATATAGCAACTTATATAAATTTGCCTAGAATTTTATTATTGTCCTTGAAGGATTATATAAGGAAACAGAAAAAAACATTTAAGAAATATGAGAATTTATTCTTATTTACATTCCTCAAGTGTTTTACACAACTTAAGGTATTTTAATAATTAAACTTATTGCATAGTCCTAAATATATCTTCCCATTTCAAACCCGAGTTTAATAAAGTAAGCAAATATTTAATCCAGGTGCTAATTAAATATTCACTAGGGAAATAAATGTGTGCAAAACTCTGATTAGAGCTGATAAATTTTCATCAGGAAAACATGTCTGAGAAAATTAACATTTTCTAATTTGTTACTAAAAATAGAAATATATCGCAAATGTTTCTACAGAGAAAACTGAAAATTTTAAAGAAATAAAATTGATTCTTAGCAAACAGTGCCATCTCTGAATGTTCAGGTAGAAAAAAAATGTAAAATTCAGAAAGCCAGTTCATTACACTAGGAGACTAGGAGGCCATCCTAGAGAAATTCACATAGATCCTGGTACATAATCATTCTCTCTCTCTCTCTCTCTCTCTCTTTCTCTCTCTTCATCCTTCTATCCTTACTTTCTTCATTCTTCCAAATTACTCCAAATCTAAATGTAAAAGTAATGATACACCTTACTTCTAGTCTTTCTTCAATATGTTACCTTGCAAAATACATAATATATATGTATTTGTATTGATCAATTGATACATAGAGAGAAGCTTCTACACTGGTGTAATAGCAAGAAGAAGAATAGCAGATTATATAGAAGTAATTACTATTTAATGGGAGTTCATTAAAACACTGAGAAAGTGACCTTGAAAATGTCAACTGACAGAATAAAATGAAACAAACTGGTCAAATGTACAAGTTTCCATTTAGTTAGATGTATATAGATAAGATAGATTACTGATCTATAATAATAAACTTTCCACTTTACCAAGACATTTTTTCCCAATAATCCAAAGGTTACAGAGAATCACTTTAGTCTTATTATTTGTTAGCAGCATTTAACCTTCACTATGACTAGAAATATGCATTACATTACTACAACAGATAAATAAAATATTTTAATCCAAGATATTTTTTTATTTAGAAAGATAATTGTCCTTAAAAAACCCTTATAAACTGTTTTAACCTTAAGGTGATGAGGTCATTTGTCTTTTATTCACGCTAGGTACAAAAAGATTCTATAGCAAAAACCTCTGATATGGTAACTAATATGTTTTTGTTTCTGTATCCTCTGACCCTTCTCTCCATCCAAACAGCAGTTCTGTTCTTAACTTACCCTCGTTTCATTTCTCACCACCTGACATCTAGCGTGTTTGTGCATTATTTATAAATACTAAAAGGTACCATGAGAGCAGTTTTGTTTTATTCATGACTGAATTCCAAGCCACAGTGGCTGGACATATTAGATGCTGCATCGATGTTTGCTGAATTAATGACTGAGCACTGCCCTTTGTAAAGCCGAGCACTTCAGAAGGCACAGAGCAGGAGTCAGGCTGGTTTTTTAGTTTTAAAATCCCAAAGGCAGTTATAAATTTACATAAAATGTGAGATCATCTAGGCTAATTTTACCTACTCCTGAAACCACCTGAAGTTGGCCAGCAGGTGTCTGTGTGTGTTCGGAGGGAGAGGAAAGCAGGAGTGAGAAGATGGAAATCAGAAGGGAAGTGAAGACGGGTGCTGTGAAGTCTGGATGAAAGAGCCCTTGGACATCTGGTGCCCGCACACAATAGACACTCAGCTGCTGGATCAATGAACCAACTAGCAGGCATTCCAGGCAACCATGTGAATAAAAGATGTGGCGTGCTAAATTCCCAGAAATGGGGCATTACATTGCATTAGACTAAACTTTTTAGCTTCTAATAGGTTTGACTGTAGTTATAGTCCAACCTGAGTGTGGAATTAAAACTAGTGAAGAAACTATTTTCTTTTGTGGCTTGATCTGATTACTTTGAGACTCAATATAGAATTCCATTTGAAATTCATGGATCGCTTCAGAGATTATTTTTAAAAAGCATCTCAGACTATATTCATGAATGCTATAAAATTACTAAATTCATTTTTATTATCCAAATTAAATATTATGTAAATTATATATTATAATACATATTATAAATGATAGGTAGTCAAAATATCTATTAAAATAAAAATATAAAAGTATTGTATTTTATTTTGAAATTTACAAAGGACCTTTCTTATAGATTATCTCACTTGAAACTCCCAACTCCAAAAAGCATATAGTTATAATAAATTTTATTATTGTTATTTTTTAAAATCATGTCATTTTCACCTGTGATAATGAAAATAATTTGGAAATCCAAAGTTGTAGAATACTATTTGTTAATCTACAAAATTTTCCTTTATAAAATTCTAAATAATTTTGAAAGAACGTTTAATTCCATATCATCACCTCTAAAACTCAAAATTTCTTCTGCAAATCTGGATTCAAGTTTGACCAATTCCAGAAGAGTAAGCTTAGAACGTATGTTCAATGAAGTTCCAGAAACCCACTGAAATGATATGCAAAACATTCTTTGCATTTGTTTCATTTAGATAAGAGAATCTTAAAAAGATCAGAAGCCTACTTTACCTTTCAGTTGAAGGAGTATTAAAATGAGTTGAAGCATTCCAGCTTAATTTCAGTTTTTCATGGTCTGGAGCTACCCAGGGAAGTGACCTAAATTTTTGGCCTCAGATGATAACTGAGTAGTCAGTTAAATAATGTTCCATTCATTACATGGTCATATGCACATCAACGTGTTTGTTTTGCCTCTATGTTGATTATTTATATCTGCTGATTTTCAAGGCAAGCTTGCTCTCAGATTGCTATATATATAGCTTTAAAACTAATAAAGAACAAATTATTCATCAAAATGAAAATTATATCACAGTACTACCATGGCTTTAATTGTGGATCTTCAAGTGGTAATGAAGATCTACAAATTCAAATTTAACTACTTGACCTATGGATTAATTGCCTAGTTGTATTCTGAAACATGTAACTTTTTCATCCTTTAAAAATTTTGTTTTATTTAAAAATAAAATAAATTTATTGGAGTGACATTTGTTAATAAGATTGTATAGGTTTGAAGTGTATATTTTTGTGATACATGATCTGTACATTGCACTGCAGTGTGCAGTGTGCCCATCACTGCAAATCAAATTGTCTTTTGTTAACGTATGTTTGGCCTCCTTTACCCTTCACTTTCCTCCGGTAACCACCACAGTGCAGTCTGAGTCTATGAGTTTCAGTTTTATAACCCATGTATGAGTGAAAGCATATGGTTCTTAGCTTTTTCTATGTGACTTTCTACTTTTCAGTGTGCTATACTTAAGATATATATTTTTTTCTTTATTGATTTTAAAGAGAGAGGAAGGAAGAGTGAGAGAGAGAGACAGAAACATTGATGAGAGAGAACATTGATTGGCCGCCTCCTGCATGCCCCCCACTGGGCATTTGGCCCACAACCTGGACATGTGCTCTGACTGGGAATTGAACCAGCAACCTCTTGGTGCATGTGTTGACGCTCAACCACTGAACCACACTGGCCAGGCTGATATATTTCATTCTTTGATGGCAACCCCTTTTAAATATTTTTTTTTCTCCTAACAGTTCATTTTTATATAATTAATCATCTATGTTGTGACAAATTATTGCCTATCTCTTTTTTTATTTAGTATTTGCCCTTTTTAGTTAACTTCAGTTGTTGGAAAATGATGGGTTTTAAAATATATTTATTTACTTAAATTAAACTTATAGTTATATATTTACATTCATGAGAATGAAACTGAACAAATACATACAATTATGAATACACTGTCTGATTTAAGCAGCGATCTGCTTAACCATAGGATACATTATAAATAGAATTCCTGCTTATCTTTAGTCTTTTGCTCTGAGGCTCAGAAGCTCTGAATTTAAGATTTGAAGATTTTTATTTTTATGACTCTATAGCTGATGATGATGCACTAACTCTCTTGCCATTTGTATCACCAATCAGGATAAATACCAAATAATTTCTAGCCAAAGATGAACTACCAAAAGAGGTTCTATTTTTTTTTTCCCATAAAACAGAATAATCATACCGGTTTGGGCTGATGAAATATTTACTAGTTAAACATGAAGGTTATCATATTAACTATAACATAGGAATCTCATTTTCTTTTCTTCCATTTAAAGATTCCTGACTGATGGCATTTCCTCAAAACATGTCTGTTGACATTCCAAATCTGAATAAAGAAGTGTGTTTTAGTTGCTCTTAAATTTACATTTAAATTATTTCTTTTCTAAAAATGATGTTGGCAGATGCATTTAAGTAGAAACAAGTTGCTTGGTTTGAGGTAAGCTTGCAGTAAATATTTCTGTTCAATCTGTGTGTCTCTTTTTGCATAATTTATGTACTATATTGTTTTCAAATACCCAATTCTCTTTGTAGATAATTATTTATGAACCCATTTAATTTACTTAACACCAAGCACAGCAGAATTACAATCATGGGTGGTTTTTATTCATGCAAAGCCTTGCTTTTTATTTATTTATTTGTTTTTGCTAAGGGCTTCCAACTGAGCCTGCTCAGTTTATTTTTATACAAATCCCTCTTTTCTAACCACGACTTGTGTGATAGGTTATTTTCTGCCTTCAGTTAAACAGTTTTCAAGCTGTCTTTCTTTGTCTTTCATATTATTTGTATATTTGCTCGTCCCTAAGTTGCAAAAAGTAGGCTATATACCTGTTGGCATCAAGTAGAAGATTGTACCATCTCACCTTGTCATAATTTACGGTGAAGCACTG
The DNA here is from genome assembly GCF_014108415.1 of Molossus molossus. NCBI lineage: Eukaryota > Metazoa > Chordata > Mammalia > Chiroptera > Molossidae > Molossus > Molossus molossus. Next base: position 24,078,199 of record NW_023425346.1, read on the forward strand.
TTTCAGGAGTGTTTTGAGAGTAGGTTATCTCAAAATCAAGTAAAACTGGAATTTTAAAAAAAGTTGCTGCTATGATGTCAGCAAGATTAATAAAATTTTCTTGAAAGTTATTTTTTCAATAACACTTACTGAAATTACTGAACATAATTCCTAAAATTCCAAGTATAAGTTACATGACAGAGATAAAAGTTCATCCATAGTTAACTTTATAAGCATGTCACTGAAATTTGAAAATTAATTGCATAAAAAATGTTACACTTCTAAATAGAATGGAATAAAGTTCATTTCTAATCTTTGACAGGTGATTTCTCATTATTCATCTCTAAGTTGCAGCTTTGTCTGATCTTTCATTGGAAAAGATATGGCATTTGTTTTTTTATTCACCAAAAATTATGTGGGCAACTGTCTTCAAAGAGCTTTTATAGTAATGGTTATACCAATACCTAGACTAATAAATAATATCCATGTGTTATATATATATACACACACATACACACATATATCTATATATGTATAACAATTGAATAAATTAATATAATACTTAATATATATACTTTGAATCACATCTGACAACTATCTGCCTGATTTATTAAAGTTTCCAATAAATTCTATTTTAAATGCACAGTTTGCCTAAATCTTTTGCCTCATTATTATTTTTACATTTCCTTTAAAGGAAGGTATAACATACAGTAAAAATTTATTTTTACTAATGGGTCAAATTATCTTCAACAATATTTTCACAAGCATGAAAATTTCCTCTCAACCATCTAGAATAAAATGATAAAATTATTACATTATCTTACTCTTAGGTCACTATTCTATATTATGGTCACATGAATGCATTTATTTTTCTTCACATGCATTAATTTAAACCCAGTTCTATTTTTACACTTTTTTTTTTTTTTTTCAAACTGAAAACACAAGCACAAAATTTTTCATGGAGTGTGGATCTCAATGAGCTGTTAAGTAAAGATGGCCCAGAACTCAAGCACTGCCTTTTGAGTGAGATCTTATCAGAGCACAGAAGAAACCTAGACCTAGCTGGCTGAAAACAGGATCCTTCTGCTTTGTTGACAATCACTCACATACTTAATACTATCTACTAAACCCAGGCACTGAGTTAACTCCCATGACTGATGAGATATGCAAAACACCATGGCTTGTTTCATGGGTAGAGAGTCAAGAACATGAAGGATGAAATTAATACAGTATAAAAGTACATATCCTGGAGCAAAGGAAATTTAAGAAGACAAAGTAAGGACATTAGAAGACATGAAGAATTCCATGTGTAAAGAAAAAGAGCTATGAACAATTAAAGGGGATACACTTTGGAGACAATGAATGAGTTGTTTCCCAGGTTGGAAGAAAGAGCACATAAGGAACCGTGCTGTAGTAATTCAGGCAAGAGATAATGAGAGCCTTCATGAAGGTTCTCACCAAGAGAAGAAGAACTGGGGACACTCAGTAGCCAGGGCTCCAAATGCTGTGTCACTCTAAACGTGGATATTCTAAGAATCCTGAATACATAAGAAAGAGCTAGTCTTGGATAACAATTTAACTTTTCATGTCAGGATCTTTTCTTGGAGTTTGAACTAAATGGCCTTCATAGTAACAGTAGCACTGAAAAGATTCTAGTCTATTTTCCTTTCATTATTACAATCATTTGGTTTCTTCTGCTTGGGTCTTACAGAGGCTTAATTAGGCCATGATTAAAATTCTTATTAATGATTGTTTTCAGCAGGGTAGAAACTTGCAATGACCAGGTTGAGCCGGGATGCCACCTGAGCTTTGAGCATTCTCCTAATAAGTCTAAAAAATGGAGCAGAACCCTACATTTGGATTCAGACCCACAGGCCTACAAATTATGACTCATATTCTCTAACATGGCAGATAGAAGAATGGCTTAATCTTACTTTTTGGCACTTGTAAAGTTGGACTCATCATACTAATGTCATAGGGTTGCATGAGCATTTGTTAGAACATCATATATCAGATAAATATAACAACACATATGTGAGCTACCAATACATTATACATGTTCAGTTATTTTCTTTGCCAGACCTCCCCTGGAAAAATTTAATGGAAACAGAAAAAATGACTTTCAAAAGATTTCCCTTCTGAGTCTTTGCAGATGCTCTTCCATTTACTCTTTCCCCTTTTCACCTGCTTAGCTTCTGCTTCTGGTCTCAGCTTGGATTTCACTTTCTTCAAGAAGTCTTTCCAATAGGCTGAATTCGATGTTCTTTTCTGGGTACCGGTATCCTCTGTGTTTAACTAAACTGTCACATGATAACTTCCTTCATTTTCAGAATCATGCATTAGACTGCCCTTTGAGGGCAGGAACTATCTCTGACACTACTGCTTCCTTGGTGTCTAACATAGTGGCAGACTTAGTGTAAACACCCAAGTATGTCCACTGACGGACTGACTAAGGCAATAAAATTGCCCAGGAAGGCAAATGGTAAAAATAGTCCATCACAGCATCACCGATGATAGGCTCACATCTATATTTCATAAATTTTAAAAGCTACTTGATAGACTATGGTTCTCATACCAGTAACAAAAATTATGTTTGGATTACTTACTGTCAGGTAGTCCTAATTTTATAGACTTGAGATTCCACTTCCTCTCTGCACTTATTGGCACCAGTGGGAGTAAGCCACACAGGTGCATTTCTAATAACCTGAGTTCTAATTGAAAGCACACTGGTTTCCCGAGCAGGTCACCAGAGGACTTTGAAAATATCAGTGACGGAACAGATTGCCATTTGATTTGAATACCTGGCTCTCAGATGCAGATTGAGTTGGTCCTCATTGTCCCTGTTGTCCTAATGTCATCATTATTTAATTACAAATAACTCCAGATATTGTTGACTTTATAGTGAACTTCCAGATTTAAATGTGAAATGCCAAACTTATTTTTTTTCTTTGTACTAAGAATCCTTAATAGCATGAAATGGAGCTATACTTGCTCTTGAACACCTTAAAGAATACTTCATTTTACTTTTACCATTCTTTATCTCTGTCTCTCCTCCCTGGGAGCTGCTGTGAAAATTAATTTGCATTTCAGACCTCCAGATTTTATATTGTCGTTAGGGTTGTGAAATGTTTTTACTCAGCACAACTAAGAACTGATGTTTTCCCTCCCACTAATCGACCTTTAATTAGGCACTGTAATGAACCATTCTGTCACTCCTTCCTTTAGAGAGAGGTTTTGTATATGCAAGATACAATTTTGACAGAACACCAGGTCCATTGAACCTTGCCAGCTCACATCTAATAGATCCTCAATTTATTAGGCTTTTGTCAGCCATTGGCTTTATCATTTTAATGACACTGTCCACAGACTTATTTTGCTGGCAAAGAACGGGTATCACCAGACTGCAGGAATGTTTGTCGACATCTTGATCAACAACTCCTGGGGCCCAGTTCTGACTATAATATCACTACTTTGGGACCTTGAGCAAGTTATTTAACCTCTGTCTAAGGATTAATTGGTTAATTTTAATAAGTGCTTTGCAGTGAAAGGTGGGAAGTGCTATGACTGCTAATAGTGATAATAAAATTATAATGTAGGCTTTTATAATGCATTAAGGTACTTCAGACTGTAATTCTATTAAGTTGCCAATTAAAATATAAGCTGCTCATTTTTTTTTAAAGAATTCAAATAGCTCTGATGATGGCCATTCAGTATTTTTTAAACTTATTAAAAAAAAAAAAAAAAAAGGCAAGAATGCTGTATCCTGGTTAAATATTGCTCTTGTACATTGATTGATTGTTCTTTCATTATCTTATCTCCAAACACCTCTCATTTATCTATGAGTATTTATTTTTTTCATTTGTTTATTTGACAAATGCCACTATTGAGGGTAGTCTCAAAGAGGTCATCCAAGACAAGTAAGAAGAATGCACACAAATCACAATAATACCAGGTAAAAGTGAATAGAGACAGAAAGAGATAAAAGATGGGTGACTTGAACAATGGAAGGAAAAGAGTTTAATTCAAACTGAGGGTAAATGTCACAACTTCTAAAAGGAAATGGTGTTTAAGCTGGGAAGAGACATATAGGGTTTGGCATAGAAGGATGAAGGTGAGGAGGAATCCAAAGAAAGTGCATTTCAGAGGAAGAAGATAGTATGAGAAAGTCACTATGCCAAAGAAGTTGACATATAAAGAAGCATGATCAGTGTGGTTTTACTAGAATAAAAAAGAGGCTGCAAAAATAATTTGCATATTAATGACCATTTGCATTATGTGGGATAATAGTTGGTACTGATCCCATTCAGAGTTGTAAGAATGATGGAGCAAAAAAGCACTCACCAGTTTGTTCAGTGGTTAGAGCATTGGTCCAAGGACTAAGGGATAGAGGGTTCTATTCCTGGTCAAGGGTGTATACCTGGGTTGCAGATTTGATCCCCGCCCTGGTCAGCAACCAATCAATGTGTCTCTCTCACATTGATGTTTCTCTCTCTCTCTCTCCCTCTCCCTCTCTCCTTTCCTCTCTATCTAAAATTAATGGAGCCCAGCCAGTGTGGCTCAGTGGTTGAGTGTCGACCCATGCACCAAGAGGTTGCCAGTTCAATTCCCCAGTCAGGGCACACACCCAGGTTGTGGGTCAAACCCTCAGTAGGGGGCTGGTAGGAGGTGGCCAGTTGATATTCTCTCTCATTGATGTTTCTATCTCTCTTTCCCTCTCCCTTTCTCTCTCTCTAGAAATAAATAAAGAAATAAAATAAAATATTAAAATCAATCAAAAATATCCTCAGGTGAGGATTAACAAAAGAAAGAAAAAAAGGAAGGAAGGAAGGAAGGAAGGAAGGAAGGAAGGAAGGAAGGAAGGAGGGAGGGAGGGAGGGAGGGAGGGAGGGAGGGAGGGAGGGAGGGAGGGAGGGAGGAAGGAAGAAAGAAAGAAAGAAAGAAAGAAAGAAAGAAAGAAAGAAAGAAAGAAAGAAAGAAAGAAAGAAAACAACCATGAGTTAGTACATGGAAGTTGTGTTGAAATACTGTGCTAGGTTGAGAGGAGAGAAAGGAGAGAGTCATGAGCACTGAGCAACATGTGAGTAGGGTTACATGCATACATATAGATTGTATTTGCTGACTAAATTCTGATGGCCTGTGATGCATATCATTTAAGAGGTAAGTTGGGCAAGCAACATGAAAAATGACTGATGGGTATAAAAACATGAATAACATTAAAAAAATAATTAACTTGATTTTGATAAAAGATGTTTCAGTAGAATAGTGAAGATAAAAACCTGACAGACAGAGATGTAGTCAAAGAAAAAACAGAAAGAGGAATTAAAGAATGTAACAACTCTTTAGAACACTGCTACCGCGTAAGTTAATAAAGTTATATAGCTAGAAAGAAATGTGGGCACAAGGTAAGTTTTAAAGAAAAAATGAGGTAGAGGGAAAAGTATTGATAAAGCAGGAGAAAGTTGGAACAGTTGTAAGAGATATATGTCCATGAATAGCTAAAGGTAAATAGTGTATGAATGAATAGCATCCATTAGACGGAGCATGAACCTCCTAGCCATGAGAAGGAAGACAGTGTATGGGTATAGGATACAGTAGGTTGAGGGGCGTAGAGGCAGGAACTGGTGGCAGTTCACTCTTTCTCTTTTAAAATTATTTTTAAAATATATTTTTTTATTGATTTTAGAGAGAGAGGAAAGAAGAGTGAATGAGAAAAACATCGATGAGAGAGAATATTGACTGGCTGCCTCTTGCATGACCCCGACCAGGGATCAAGCCCACAACTCAGGCATGTGCCCTGACTGGGAGTTGAACTGGTTACCTCCTGGTGCATGGGTCGATACTCAACCAGTGAGTTACACCAGCCGGGCTGGTGGCAGTTTTCTTTAGATAGCTTTATTCAGCTGATAATAAAGGTGGGGAGCAGGTACTGGAGTTTTGAGGAGAAAATTGGACATCGACATTTAGGCGAGTTAATTGACTAGTGAAATACAGTCGATGCCACAGTAAGTGCCCTTTGAGATTAGTGATAAAAACTCAGGTGAGTCCAGTCTATATTATTGTGTATTTTCCTTCAATCACATTTAGCAATGGGGCACCAGTTCAGGACAGATGGAACATTGGACTTAATCATGGTTATGTTTTTCCAGGAAAGAATAATAAAAGGGAGGAGGGAACAAGGGATTGAGAGTGTATACAAGGGAGTGATTGCAGTGATAGACCATGGGATCTAAGCTACAGAAGGACGACACATAGAATCTTTAGACTAAGAGAGGAATAAAGAACAATGTGAAGAATTGTTGGAGATGGAGTGACATAGGGGTGCAACTGTGGCTGAAAATGAGAAAATTTAGGGAACATACATACAGACAATAAGAAAACTTCTTAATGTAAACATTAAAGCTTGCTGTCGGACTGACTTGCGGGCGATGCTTTCACTTACAGTCCTGACATCTGTCCCCCGTGTGTTCCGGCTGGCAGTGGCAGTACGGCTGGTTCCCAGCAGTCACACTGCAGGTCCCTTCGTTTTGACAAAAATCCTCACAGACTGTTTTACCACAGTTTGGTCCAGTGAACCCCAGAGCACAGCGGCAGGTGGGTCTCCCTATTGGAAAAATGTAATAAAAAAATTACTCAACTAAAATGGTTTATTTTCATGGAGTCTTCACTACAATTAGAAACCAGAGTTCTGGCCAAAGTTGGTCTGTTACTTAATATGTGACTTCAGGCAGGAGTGTGACCTTTTTGGGTCTTAGTTTCCCAGTGTTCCAGCAATGCCTAGATTCGATGATAACTCAGGTTCACAGCTGGTAAAACTAGCTGAGCTCAGTTTATACATAATTATACATACATAGAAGTATTTTATTTTTAAAGTGCTTACATTATTCTCTGTATTTCTCTTTCCTTGCCCATTTTGCTTTTTCAATAATTTTTGCTTTACTCATGTGGTATTGCAGATTGGATTGGCCATTCAAATATAAAATAGAGAAAATTATACTTCCCAGTGTTTAATCATGTACCAACCACTGCTAAATCTACACAAAGTGGAGCTTAGACTTATTACAAAATATTTTAATAAGTTTAAAGTGGACATGTCATCTATAATATTTATGAATGTTGTCTTATTTGATTTAAATACACATACTGCATTTATATATAGGCACTTACAAGTCCTATTTTATTTCACTTCGCTATTTTTCTTCCTGGTAAGGACTGTCACTTGTAGTCTAGCAAGATGATTTAGAAGTCTAATGTTAACAGCACACAATAGCAAATCTGATGGATCATCTTTAGATATTTTTCTTTATTTGCTCTGTGGGAACTAACATCACAATGAAAGCTGAATGATCCTTTAAGGTGTTTGGAACATAACAGTTAACTGTTATATCAGGAATGAGTCTCTCTAAATGCCCAGACTGTCAAGAACGGAGCAGAAAATTGAGTACAGAACTAGCGCTGTAGAAATGGTGAACAAAAACAAAACGAAATTAATGGCGATCATTTGTAGAGGGAAAGAATGAGTTTTAGAGATTGTACAAATATAAAGCAATAACATCAAATAGCACAGGAAAGAAAGTCAGTTATACATCTCAATGAACTAGAACTCAGGAAATGACGCTCAGTTGCTAACATCAGAGAACATTCAGCCATCTCCTCTCACCTTTGTAGACATGAAGCATAGTTAGAATGGTCAGAAAAAGGCGTGAGTGTAACAATTAAGGCTTGAAGTGTGAAAGTGATATGTTTTCTCTGCTGCCGTAGATTCTACCTCTGAAGGACAAGTCTACATTTCTACATTCTTATTTATTTTTGAAAAACATAAGTGAATAAAATGTCTCCAAAGAAAAAACCTACCTGCATTTCCAAAAGAATGACTAGATTGAAGTTTCATTATTTATTTATTTATTTTACTTTGAAAGGGCTCCACATGCTTGAACATGCTACAAATTATTGCTTCCCATTGAAGAAAATGATATACATTTTTTAATGTTGAGTAGCACTGCTTTAAATTTTATTTATAAATGATATTAGTTTCTTGGCCAGATAAATGCCTATTAATAGGTTGATAAACAAGGTAAAGTTTATATATATATTAAAAACTGATTAACCTCATATTTTCCATGACCAGAAAATGGCTTTAAAACTTTTAGATATTTTTCTTATAATGGTAGTGAACTTTCTAGCTTTTGATTACATACTGAGAAAATATCTTTACTCAAACACAAATAACAAAGGCACAAACAATAGAATAAATGGTGGTAGGAAGATAAAAAAATGATAGTTGTTGGAACAAAATTCCCAAGGAAAACAAAAACCCTGAACAAAAAAAAAGTGTTCCTCTTCATCTACAAGGACCAGTGAATGACGTACAGAGAAATAAAAGATACGAACAAGAACACAAATGGATTGGAGCTGAATGTGAAACTCACGGTACAGAAAATACAGACGAAACCCGGTTGCCTCAGAACAAGGGCCACAGAGAGGTAAGGCTGAAACACCGCAGATTTAAGCTTCTCTGCATTATTTTCCAGGTTTATTTTTCCTTCTTTTTAAAAAATTAGGAGCGAAAAAAGTAAAATGATAGACATTTCAAAGAAATCCACACAACCCGCTGCGAAGGCCCTTGAAAATACCTCTGTCTCAGTCTCTCAGAGACACACAGCTGTTTGAAACCAGGGCACAGTGACTAGGTTGTTCCCCCGCTGGCATATGCTTTGCATCCTTTAGATTCTGGCTGAATTGTTTTTAAAACCTCCTGTTTCTCTTCCTTTGAAGAGATGATTTATTTTTGATGAGTTAGAAATGTCTTTATATGTAGGGGAATATTATCCAACTTGCAAGAAACTGGGTGATGCTGGTACAAGATCTTTTGTTTGCTGATGAGAAATCTGTTGCAGAATTAAATTTTTTTTTTAATCCTCACCTGAGGACTTTTTTTTTTTCTTTGCATTTATCTTCAGATAGAGCAGGAGGGAGAAAGAGAGAGAAACATCAATGTGAGAGAGACACATCGAGTGGCTGCCACCCACACAACACCAACTGGGGCCAGGGACAAACTGCAACCGAGGTCCGTGCCCTTAGCGGAAACCGAACCCAGGACTCTCTGGTCCACGGGCTGACATTTTAACTGCTGAGCCAAAGTGGCCAGGACTGTTGCAGAATTTTATAATGGGTTCCATCTAATTTTTGCTTAAGACGTTCTTTGGGTACACCCTGACAAGTGGCATTGGATTAATTTATAAGGATTTTTCAGGTACCTGAATTTGATTTTGACATTTGAAAAGGAAACAGCAGTGTTACAGTGTCTAGAGTATCGCAATGATGCGCCCAGGAGCTGGAGCACTGACAGCCTACAAGGGCAGTGCAATCAGGAGGAGCATCAATTGACCTGAGCAAGGAGAGGGAGGAACAGCTTGAAGGCTCTAATCATTCTAGTTTCTACAGCACTTAGCTCAGACCTTAAGAGTGTTGGTTGTCTGATTGTCCAAATTTATAAACTATTTGTGCCAACTGCTGGTTGTGAGACCAGGGGAAATATCACCTCTCCGCTTATTTCCTTGTGTGTATAAAGGGTGTAGGAATAGTATCTACCTCATGGGTTATTGTGTAGAATTACATAGAGCAAAAGATAATACATGCAAAACATTTCTAACTGTGCTAGGCACGTAGAAAGTATTACATTTTAGTTCTGATTATTCTTATTTCTACTGAGTGACATTCACCATTTATAGGCATGTCTTACTCTGTCTACAAAGGCACTGTAGCCGTCTAGGAAAATCATTCTGAAAATAGTCTTAAGTTCCACATTTTATATCCATTATTTTTTAAAGATAAAATTATATTTAAATATATTTGCATGGCAGTGATGGGATAGAGCGGAAATTCTCCATTAACTTGACTCTCACACTGCAATATGTCAAACTTTTAAGGATGGGTCCTTTTTTTTACCTTCTAGAGATGCTTAATCCTACCCATTAAAAGGCATTGGCCTGAGGACCAATGAGTCGTGGGTTCGATTCCAGTTGGGGTTGTACGGGAGGCCAACAGTCGATGTGTCCCTCTCATGTTGATGTTTCTCTCTTTTCTCCCTTTCTCTTCCTCTCGCTCTCTCCCACTTATTTGAAGATTAATAGAAAAATATCCTCAGGAGAGGATTAAAAAAAAAAAGAACACACAATATAGTACACACATAAACAAACAAGCAAACCTAACACTTGTCATGTACAGCTACTTGTTTAACTTCAAATTTTGGTACATCCTTAAACTTTTTCAAAAGGAATCGATACTCACTGCTTCTAATTCTACCAATATATGACAGTAAAATCTTTGGTTGTCATATGCCAATTCCTCATTGGGTTTATGGTTTTAATATACAAAATAATGTGTCTGAATCTATTATTTCTCTTTGTTTCCTCAGTAGAGAAGTCAGATTTTTTTCAACATTGTATGTATTGCTCAAGTAAATTAACTGTGATTCCCTGGTGGTAAGAAAGGTTTAGAAATGAAGAAGTTAACGTGTACTATTGTTTTTACTGTATATTTATGTACCATTGCACAGCTTACTCTAACCGCTAAATTCACTAATGACTTCTAAAATATTATTGTCCTAAAATTTTCTTCATAATTTTACATGTATTAATGTCTACTCTGGAAAATTCTACTCACCTGGTCTCTAAGACACAAGTATTGTTGATTTCCCTTCTTTTTGTTTGTTGTTGTTGTATTTATTATTTATTTATTTTTACCAATTATCTTTATGTTTACTCTTTCTGTCTCTCAAAAATGTTCTTACTGTTCTTATGAACTCTCTCTAGTGATATTATTTAATCTCATGGCTTCAATAATTATCCATCTATCTGAATGCTTCTGTCCCAATTTTCTGACTATGGGCTCTCTCTCCTTACGACGGACCATCGTTTTCACTCCTTGTTGTGTATCTCTGGCTGCTCATTAGGTTCAACTCCTCCCCCGCCCCCCAAGATAGAAAAATCTTCTCATAAACATTGTTCTCAGGGGCATGCATGACCTTAGTATTCTAGGACATTCACTTTTCATATATGCTATATTTTATATATTAACTTTTTGAATTCAATTTTTATCTCCAGTGTATATGATAAATAATACTATATTGAACATTTTTATATCTAAATATTATGTAATCTTTGAGATATGTTTCTAATGTGACATTATTAAGTTAAAAAACATAAAAATTTTATAAAGCTCTCTCTATTTCAAAATGGCTTCTGGCGCCCTGGCCGGTTTGGCTCAGCGGTTAGAGCATCAGCCTGCGGTCCGGAGAGACCCGGGTTCGGTTCCCGCTAAGGGCATGTACCTCGGTTGCAGTTTGTCCCCGGCCCTGGTTGGTCATGCGGGTGGCAGCCACTCGATGTGTCTCTTTCACATCAATGTTTCTCTCTCCCTCTCTCTTCCTCTCTCTCCCCCTCCCACTCTATCTGTGCAAAAAATGGAAAAATGTCCTCAGGTGAGGATAAAAAATAAAATAAAATAAAATGTCTTCTGGTGGGGCTTATACCATGAACATTTTGTTCTGATAGTGATTTAAGAATCCTGGTGTCATCTGTGTCTGACTAGGCTCCTCCTCACGTTCCTCCTCCCATGATTTTTTCTCCCTTTCCCTCTTTTCTTTTTTATATGTCTGTGTGCACATATATGCAAGAATATTTTTCTACTATTAGCTCATTATACTCCTTGCTTTTTTTTTTTTCTACTTGATTTATCATAGCTATTTATTCCTTTGTTATTTGGTTAAATAAAATTTTATTTTCAATTACACTTGACATTCAGTATTAGTTTATATTAGTTTCAGGTGTACAGCATAATGGATAAACAATCATATAAATGTGATTATAAAAGTAATCCCCTCGATGTTTCAAGTACCCACCTGGCACCACACATAGTTATTACAGTATTATTAACTATATTCCCTATGCTGTACTTTGCATCCCCGTGACTGTTTTGTGACTAGCAATTTGTAGTTCTTAATTCTTTCAACTTTTTCACTCAGCTCCTCAACCTCCTTCCCCTCTGGCAATCATCAGTTTATTTTCTGTATCTATGAGTCTATTTCTGTTTTGTTTGTTTATTTTTTCTTTAGATTCAGCATATAAGTGAAATCTGTGGTATATGTCTTTCTCTGTCTGACTTATTTCACTTAGCATAATGCCTTCTAGATCCACCCATGCAGCTGCAAATGGTAAGATTTTATTGCACTGTCCATTCTTTACCTAGCCATATCTACTTTTATATATTGCCAAACTTCCCAAATTAAAATTTCCCTCCTTTTTATATAACTTCAAACTTTATGAGTGGGAGTATTTTCTTATATTGTCCCAAATTTACCAACACTCCTCTACATTTCTCAAACTCAACTGTTAGAAAACCTGATGTATTTTGATATAAATATTAAATGTCTAAATAACAGACCTATAAGATTAAGAAAGATTTCAAACAGTATGAACATATTTTAAAGAATACATATTCATAAAAATAAAGATTAATTGTAAATATGGTTAATTACATAAATATCCAAAATGCTATCAATAATAAAAAAATTCACAAATAATTTTCTATTTTTTAATCAAATAACTTAATATTTAAATGCTTTAGTCTCATTTCTAAAATGTTGCCCAAGGCAAGCTTTATCTTAAATCTATCCTTCTATGAGCAGGGCATAAAAATTAACTACATTGACACTTATTGATATAATCGATAGCAACCTCATTAATTTTGTATTTTCCTATATGAATACAGATTACATCCATATTTTATTTTTAGTTTTCTGTATTTAAAAATCTTAAGGAATGAGGGAAAAACTCATTTCTACATGCAAAATTTTAATTATGCCTCTCAGATGTATGATTTTAATTAACTGCTGACATTTCTTTGTTCAAATATTACAGTCTTACACAACTGTCGTAAACTTATAAATTTTAATTAAGACTGTCCCAAACCCTAGTTATATAGTGTCCACGTAGGAATTTGCCAAAAGGCTTAACTATAAGTAAACTAACAATGAATAAAGCCATGAATTGCCCAATGGGATTTGTTTAACAAATTAACATTTGTGTGGAGATAATGAGGTTCTACACTCTATCATATCAGAGAATGTTTTATAAAACCACATTTTTACAAGTGAAAATGCTTTGTAGATGACTTAATTTTATGTTATTATTATTATTAGATATAAGACAATAAACCATATTAACACATATCAATTTTAATTCATATGACAACTTATTTATATTACTAATTTGAAATATAATTTTATGTGAACATATTTTCTATGTAAATCAAAATCTAATAATCCAGATGTATAGATAAAATTGATATAGATTTGAAGAATGCAGCAAAGTATGGATAAATGATTTGAAAACAACATTAAAAGTTGTGCTGTGTCTATATATAGTTCAGGATACATTAATAGGACAGCAAAAATGAGTCTTGAGATGTGTCCCTGTTGTGCTGTTGCAGATTGAATAGTGGCCATAGATTGGAATGACAAACTCTTTAGTTGGCTTAAATATTTCCATGAATAAATATAAGAAAGCGGTGGTGTAATAGGTAGTTAGATGGGCATGAGACAAGGAGGAACTACAGGCCAGGTACCAAGAAAGACCCAGGTGCCTTGCAATGAGTAAAACTGGGAAAACAAAGTCCTCACTCTTAGGGTGACCTGTCCTCCCCTGGCATATCACTGGTTATGAGGGTTAGAACCCCTGCCCTTTCACACTGATGGTCATGTGGTAGACTCTTTTAGAGGAGGAACAAGGGGGTCAGAGAATAGTCTCATATAACTCCCACACAAGGCCTTGTGTGACCATTCCTGTAAGCAATAAGCCCTGAAAACAATGAGATTCTGACCCTTATTAAATAATCTTTGGAATAAAGCTTTGAGTTCTGTTGACCAGTCTCAGCCAGAACTCTAGTACTGAGGTTGCTGAACTGAGGTCTGTCTAATCACCAGTAACATTCTGGTGCCCTTTAAAAGCTAACAATTGTAACCCAATGATTTTATAATTTTAATAAGAAAATTAAGTTAACAATTAAATAATTAAATCCTTAAAAACTCATCTGCACAAGAAAAGTTTCTTTTCTGAGGAAAATGGTATCTGTGTTACTAAAATAAAATTACAGGCCATAGTCTTTCAGAGCACATTTATTGGATTTTTATTTGCATATTCAATGAAGGTCCAAGTATTACAATTTCTCCTGAAGAAATAGAATATACACTACTGCATGGATTAACTTCCCTTAGGCAGAATGAAACTATATAATAAGGATCTTAGTGCCTTTTTATTTCAGCCAACCTGCTGAATATTATTTTTCAGAATTCAATTAAGCAGTTAGAATAGCTTAATTATTAATTAATCCCATGTCAAAAATATTTATAGACATAAAACTATCAAACTTAAAGAAATAGTAATACTTTTACTATTAGAATGCAAATCAGAAACAGCTTGGGTCCTCTGAACTCCATTGAAAATATTTCTTAATGTGAGCCTTTCAGTTAGCATTATGTTAAATAGTTGAAAGAATAGCAGAAGAAATAGAGGCAGTGAGAACTCCCAGTAAGACAGAAATTAACCATGTAGGGGATGTAAAGATAATACGGATTGATTTTCCATTTGACTAAATAAATTTGTATGTATGTAGTAGAATTAAATGTGCACAGATTGCACTCTAGTAGTTGCATGATGTCCTCTGCACGTAACATTGTGATCTGCAAATTATATTTTGATTATGCTTTGGGGTTAATTTATTTCCATTTAAACATACCTTAAATTTAATAGAAGTTAGTGAAAATATGTTTCAATGTTCACTTGTGTGTTTTAGAAGACACTTTGTGCAAACATAGCTGTTGCGTAAATTAATAAGAATCTCCAATATATCCTAACATGCAATAACCTGATATATATATATGTATGTATATATATATTTTTTTGTTGTTGTTTAGCGAAATATTTTTCTCCTTATTGATTTGAGAAAGAGAGAGAAAAAAACATCAATCAGCCGCCTCCTGCATGCCCCCAACTGGGGATTGGACCTACAACCTGGCCATGTGCCCTGACTGGGAATCAAACTGGTGACCTCTTGGTGCATGGGTCAGCACTCAACCACTGAGCCATACTGGCTAGGTTAACCTGATATTGTCAAAGCATATTATACACTACCTGCCAACAGAGTACTTATGATTTCAAATGGGAACTCCCATGGTGTCAGATGTACTGATATCATATATTTACATTAATTATTTTGTATTTTTTTTAAGGTTTGGATGAATATTTTGGTTAATGTGAGGAGTAGTGTTTATACAATGACTGTTTTGGTTTAAGGTTTGGTTTGAGTTCCATTAAAGTTAAGTGTGTGGTACAGTTACTGGGGATACTTGAAATGAGTGTTTGGTATGAAGTTAGCATAAGGTTAGCATTAAGTTTCTTTTTCTTTTTTATCCTCACCCGAGGACATTTTTTTTCATTTTTTGTTCAGATAGAGTGGGAGGGAGAGAGAGGAAGAGAGTGAGAAAGAAACATCCAGCCACGTGAAAGGTACACATCGAGTGGCTGCCACCCGCACGACCCAACCAGGGCCAGGGACAAACTGCAACCTCAGCGGGAACCCAAACCAGGTCTCTCTGGACCGCAGTTCGATGCTCTAACCGCTGAGCCAAACTGGCCAGGGCTGCATTACGGTTCTTAAGTAGTCACTTGCAGTGGACTTCAACACTGTGTTATTCAATGACTGATGTATGTAATAAATAGTTTTTAAACGAGCTACTTGCAAACTGTGTTTGCTACCATGCTGCCCCAGTAAATGGTATTATATTATAATGATATTTAAAAGAAGCATTCTTTCAAATAGTAAAATATATTTGAACTAATATATTTACATTTAAAATGAATCTAATTTTCAATATCAAATGATTTTCAGCATTAGGCAAACTATTCAATTTAAAAACAAATAAACAGAAAATCGAGTCGAAGCAAACATATCAGGCTTGTAAAACTCATTTCACTTAATCATTCTAGTCATTCTGAGTCAGAATCCATAAGCACTTCACTCTGGTATATGGCACTCTCTCAACATGTGATCATGTCATTGCTATTATTCACTTAGATGGCTTGAATGTTGTTATACTAAATTTAGAACAAATGCTATTGATTATGTTAAATTAATTATGAAATTTAATTTGTGTCAATGTATTCTTTATTAAGGTACCAGAAATTATATTTGTAACTCTTTAAAAAATATTTTTCATGTATAAGAAAAATTGCAAGTGATTGGAATATACAGTGAAACTCAAATGTTTACCCAGAGCTGATGGTATACAAGTTCCTCCATTTTGACAGTAGTTGCTACAGTGGTTCACTTCACATCTGTCTCCTGAATAACTAGGCCAACAGTGACACCTCAAATCACTCTTCTCATTTAAAATGCATCTTCCTCCATTTTCACAAGTCAATTTGCATGAATCATCTGGTTATAAAAGAAAATGTATGAATTAGCATGCCATTTAGTGGATGGTAGAATAAGACTAGTTTACATAAATAAAATAAATAAATACTAGGATTTACTTTTATTAAAAATTTCAAAAATAAGTACTAATATAAAAGGAGAAATACAATCATCTGCAAACAGAGAAATAGATTTAACCATTGTTGAACGGTAAATACAAATCTTGAATTAACTTTTATTTTTCTATAAGCTTAAAACATTATTAGCTTTTTCTTATATTTGTTAAAACAGTAAACAATAAAAACAACTGGAACTTTCTAAAAATAAAATATTTTCAACCAACAAGCATTTTTTATAACATGGGCGATCATGGCATTTTTTGGAAGTGTTTAATGTCAAACCAAACTGAAATATCTAAGATTATATTATATATACACACACACATTCATACATATATCTTTATGTGGTATAAATATATTGAATATATAATAAATAGCATATATTACATTATATATACACAGACATAATTATCATATTGGGAAATTTTTAAATAAAATATATTCTTTGATGTACATATTTATTAACCATATATAAACATTCAAAACTAAAAATCACTTATAATTGGTATAAGATGATGATAGAACAGTGTCAGAAACATTTCCTCATGTAAAATTTTCATACGTAAAATGAATAAACACAATCTGCCTATACTATATAGTTTGAGAATAAGAAAAGATGGTCATTCCTTAGAATGGCAAAATTATTTTTTAAAAATATAATGTCTATAATATAATAAAGATAGGGTCCTGGCCGGTTTGGCTCAGCGGTTAGAGCGTGGCCCACAGACCAAAGACCAATGAGTCCTGTGTGCCATTCTGCGCAAGGGTTGGGATTCGACCCCAGCCCTGTTTGGGGTCATGCGGGAGACAGCCACTTGATGTTTCTCTCTCTCTCTCTCTCTCTCTCTCTCTCTCTCTCTCTCTCTCTTCCTCTGTCTCCCTCCCACTCTGTCTGAACAGAAATAGAAAAAATGTCCAAGGAAAAGGATAAAAATAAAATAATAATAATAATAATAATAATAAAGATGGGCTTGGTATCATCTTCCAGGCCATTTACCAATGTGTGTTGACATAACCTTGCTCCATTAGAAATACTGCTTTACTTAAAGCAAGACACAATGTCCAATGAAACAAAAATGATTGAGAATATTGTAAGAAGCATTTTATTTTAGAATATGCCTTCTAATAAAGAAGTCCTGCCTATTTTATAGCAAAATAAGGTAAAATCAAAATACCCTATATTCCTTCTTCAAGATACTGAGGCCCATACATAGAAGATACTTGAATATATATCACTGCAATAATCACAAGAGCATCTTAAAGAGCCCCAGTGACTTCAAATGATACAGTGATTTAAGTATCATAACCACTGTCATAAATAGAGTCTGTCAACAGTACTAGACAATTCTGAGACTTGCTCAATTGCAGGGGAAAGTTTACAATACTTTGCTATGTTGGCACTACTGAAGTCTGCATTTGTAAGATGAAGGGCTCTCTCATGAAGCGCTACATATGCATAGTATAAAGAAAATGACCATTGATGTAATGAGACATGTGTTTAGTTCCTGATTCTGCCACTTACTAGACATGCAAGTTAACCTATCTGAGCCTCATTTACTTTAACATGGTCTTATTGACAAATGTACATCTTAACTTACAGATGTCTTTATAAATGTCAAATTAAATAAGAAGTTTAAAGAAAAAGTTAAATCATAAAACTTTGTAAATATGAAGTATATAAGTATATACCATATACACATGCACCCAAAAGAGAACCTGACTTACAGCCCATACCTACCACATCCAGAATAGTAAAGGAAGGAAGAGTTGAGATCTGGGTTTAAAGGTGTTTTGTTAAATTTCAACAGGAAATAAAGTCATTTATTTTGTAATTTACCATGTACTATCAGCATTATTTACTGAGTACTCATAAAGTACACTAAGAATGCACCTTTTTACATTCACATGGAAGAACATCTATGAATGCCAGAAGGTGAATATGGGAGGTACTGAATGGAAGTCACTGTCACTGAACCTGGATTAGAGAATGTCAAGGAAGTTATAGGACAGAAAAGTGAGTTTGAAGACATAAGCAGAGTCGTAGGAGATCCTTGGATTTTGGACTTTGCCCCAAAACCAATGTTGAGTCTTTGAAGAGGCCAAGTCTAAGGATAACTATTCCAGGCTGGGGCTAAACTGAATGCAGCAAGACTGTTCAGACTCTGTTTAAATCATGCCGACTACATCACATGATGGCCCCAAATACAGTAATGTGGGATGGATACATGTGGATACACTAAAGGTACCTGAAAGGTAAAAATCACATTGATGATGTATAAAGAGGGCAAAAAAAATTAAGGATAATTTGTTGGTTTTTGACACAAGGGCAATAGGGATTGAAATGGTGATTTAGCTTTGGACATACTGTACTGAATTGGAAACAACTATGTAATTGCAAGTGGCAATCTCCAGTAAAGAGTTAAATACAGAGGTCAGATTCTCAAGAAAGATCGCGAGAAGAAATATGCTAGCTTCATTTAAAATTCACCAGAACATGTTCAACTCACTCAGCATGACATATCCTAATTGGAGTTGCAAATGTGAACAGTGACGATGAATATTTAAGGCATTATGATCACAATTAAGATTATCGGAGAGATTATTTCCACCAGTGTATGTTCCATATAAGCCACATAGGTATTCAAAATCTCTGTGTGTTAAGGCATGTGCATTGCTATAATGTATCTTATTAGGTGCCAGAAATTTAAAAATATACTGCCTGATGAAATGTAAGTGGAGTTATATTCTTTCAAAACCTACTGTAATAATTTTATAATGAAAATAAGGCTGCTTTTGTCAATAACTAAATCACCCCCAGAAGCCAAGCTCCAGTAATTCTAATCAACTATAGGAAAAAGCAGGTGAATACTTCCCCAAGAATCAGTAACATTAGAATTTCAAATTTTGTACATGCAGATTAAAAATATTCAGCATGCTCCTCATTTAATAATAGTAGCTAGAGAAAGGCAAGTAATTATAAAGAGCTAAACATTTGGGTATATCAAATGTTAATGTCAGAAAAAAATTAATTTGAACTTATCTATACCAATCAATAATTCTGAAATCCACTTATTTATATTCCTAATTGAAGTGGTCCAAGCTGTCTATTACCAAGGCTAATATGTGCAGAGGACAATATGAATATTTTTTTCAAGACTGTTTATGTGAAATATAACATTTTTTTTTAAGATACAAGATGAATTTTGAGAAGGTTTCTGTAATCATGCCTTTCAATCAGGGTTGAAATGGTAAAGTTGAAATCTCTAAAAAAGTGTTAGATCTTGCATAAGTGTGCATTAAACACGCTTTCTCATTTCAAACACAAAACTACTTGCCTCATTTCCTTACCTACTTCATGACAGATGTATCTGAGGGTACTGTGTGTCTGTTTCCTGCGAGGCATTGTGCTAGCACTTTATGGGTGTTACTTGTCATGACTGGACATGAGTGATGTGGGTGGTAAGGAGGCACTGAGATATATTGTGTGATGGGTTGGCATGTGCAATGCCTAGGTTCCCCCAGCCACCATCTCATTAAGTAATGTTAGATATTCAGTTGAGCCTTTTGATGCTTCAATGTTCTTTTACCAGTAAAAATAGGGGTATTAAGAGCATAGTATCATTGGGATTTTGTGATTATTAAATGAAATAATATACATATAACATACTTACAAAATGATTTGCTCATAAATCTTCAAAATATTTATTATTGTTACCAGTAGTAGTAGTATTTATGGTGAATGCACTTTTATACAGAAGAAAATGAGACTAAGGGAACACAGGGTCAGTTTGGTTAAGAGGCAGATAGATCCGTAACCCTAATCCAGCTCCTGTTAACCCAGCCCCAAGCCAAGTTCTTCCTGCGCATTTGAGTTTGGATGACTGGATAAATAATTTTCACCAATCAAAGCAGAAACAAGGAGGGTTTTACGTAAAACAGAAAGTAATGTCCAGTTATAAAGGAAAAACAATAAAAATTGTCTGCAACTTGATCATAAAAACACATAATATGTGAGCCAACATAAAAGTCACTGGGGTAATAGCAGTAGTGTGCTTAGAATCCTAATCTCTCTCATAGGGGTCTCTCCCGCCCAGGCAGCAGTATGAGTACATATGATACACAGGAAGCACCTGTGCAAATGCGAGTAATGGGGGTGTGGAACTGGTAAAAATGTGGTATGTCTTCTCCAAGAATTTTTTTTTATCGGTACGTGCCCCTAGCGGGAACCGAACTCGGGACTCTCTGGTCCGCAGGCCCACGTTCCAACCACTGAGCAAATGGTCCAGGGCTTCTCCAAGAATTTGATGACATTTTCTTTCTTGTTTTTAAGGATAATACAAAAGATATGTATATTTTTTTTTAATGTAGTATTCTCATATTCTGATGGATCATGCCTCTCCCCATGTTGGTTACGTGCATGCCATTTTTTTTTAAAGTATTTCAATTACAGTTGTCATTCAATATTATTTTATATTAGTTCCAGGTACAACTGAAACAGATACAGGCTCATAGATACAGAGAACAAACCGACTGTTGCCAGATAAGAGTTGGTATGGGGGCTGGGTAAAACAGGTGAAGGGATTAAGAAGTACAAATTGGTAGTTACAGAATAGTTACAGGGATTTAAAGTACAGCGTAGGGAATGTAGTTAATAATATTGTAATAACTATGTATGGTACCAGTTGGGTACTAAAATTTTCAGGAAGATCACTTCATAAATTGTTGACATTTCCAAGAATCTGTATGGGGGAAGTTAAGTAGAATATGTGGCCATACACAGTTCAGCTATATGAACATGTCAGAGGAGCAAGTGAATAACGTACTTGGTAATGGCTGAAATGTCCATTTAATTATCTTATTCTACCATTGCAATTGAGATCACAGATACTCTGCTTGGAAAGATATGGGGTAAAGAAAAAGGATGTATCCTAACACCAGGGAAAGCTTCCCTTTTCAAGAACTGGCTATAAAGTACCCCTCCAAAACACCAACCATGATTCACATTTAACTTTCTTAAGAACTCCCCAATCTTGCTACCCACAACAGTGTGACACACATCCTACACACCACCTGGAGTAAACAACTCATTATTTACTTTGTATGTCATGGTTTTATGCCTTTTCAAATAATGTTTTCTGTTTCAATGCTCTGTTCCCTCATTCCCATTTAATCTAAATACAATTTGTCCTTACAGATTTTGTTCTAAGGTCATATTCTATAGAAAATTATAATTAATTCTCTAATTGAATAATCATTTGAATCTTCATGACAATTTTCACTCTGTTTCTTCTGTGGCTTGTATTACTAGCTACATAAATATCTATTTATTAGCATTTTTGTCATTCATCATTTTATCTTTGTAATCTCTTCAGCTTTGCATAGCTATTGCTTAAGGAATTCAGCTATCTTAAAATTGTTATGATGGTTTTAGATATTTAGTGTCTTGGAAAAGCAAAAATCTTCCAGTTGCATGTAACCCCAGCAGAGAACAATGAGCAGTGATATGGGGTGAAGATGCTGACTGGGGGTAAAGATACAGGGTTCATGTGGGGTGTTCATTCTAACAGAAAGAAAAACAGCAGGTAGGATATCTTGCTTGGCAGAGATCCTAAGTGTGTACTCACTGGATAATGTTTGCGTTGATCCTCAAGGATTTGGGGGCATGTGTTTTTGTCTGTAATATAAAATTTAGTGCTGATTTTCTTAATAGTAATTTTATTTTCCAATATGGCTAATGTCTTACATATAAGGGATCACACTGTGTGTGTGTGTGTGTGTTTGCTTTTCAATACTTATCAGCATCTGAAGTGATATTTCAATTAATTTTAATGTTTGTTTCAACCTCTAGCTTCTAAATTATCCAGTTCATGAGTGAATATATTTTGGAGGTTTTATTTCTGAACTAGTCCTTGGTTTCTAAATTAGTGTTATGCTTTGTTCATAAGCCCTCAAAACATTTATTAGCAGTAGTGGTAATACTTATTGTTAATCAAATTTTACATGGAAGAAACTAAGTTTCTAAATTAATCCTCAGTTTCTAAATTAGTATTGGCACACAGAAGTTGTTCAATGTAAACTTGTTGAATGAATAAAGGAATTTTGGGATTGAGTTTAAACTAATGGCAGAATGGTATGTTCAGAAATATTATCTTCACTGATATATGAGCTATGTAAAAATATATTTTGATTTTGTGTGTAACCTCAGTGTTCTTAACCTACTCTTTTTTTCCCCTCTTTTATTACTTATTAATTTTAGAGAGAGAAAAAGGAAGAAGGAGAGAGAGATAGAAAGATAGATGAGAGAGAACATCTACTGGCTGCCTCCTGCATGCCCCCCACTGGGAATCTGGCCCACAACCTGAGCATATGCTCTGACCGGGAATCCAATCGGTGATCTCTTGGTACATGAGTCGATGCTCAACCACTGAACCACACTGTCTGGGCATTTAACCTACTTTTTTTTTAAATTTTATTTTTGTTACAGATGTTTCTTCTTTTTTACCCCATTGACACCCTCCTCCCCATCCCCCCCCCATCCCATCCCTGGCTTTGTTGTCCATGTCTATTGGTTATGCGTACATGCATATAAATTCTGTTGTTTATCTTTTTAAATGCATAGTGAGTGCTTAATGCAGCTTCGTGAATAAATGTAGAATGAATTAACCTAAAGTTATCAGAAGAACAGTTTATGCAGGCATTCAAGAAGCAATGATATTAAGGCAAATACACTGATGATTAAGTAGCTAATTCTGCTCAGTGTCAAGAATTGTAAAAATTTATTGTACAGATGAGTTCATTATTTACAGATATAATGAAGTTTACCTACCTAACAGGCTGTCATCATTGCAGGTGCCATTAATCAAATATTTTCCTTCTGGGCACACACAGGTGGCCCCAGAAGGATTCAGCAAACAGAGGAATTCACACGCTAAATCCAAGCATGGATTGGGTACTGATGAAAACAAAACAAAAGATAACAAAGAAAATAGGTTAATTATAAATACAATAGGTTTCAAAAACATAAAATTCAATAATAAATCATATCAAATTTCTGCTGGAAGAATCTCATTTCAATTTTACCAGTCGCCTCTATAGGTGAAGAGATATTACTAACCTTGGAACCATGCATGTCAGATGATTGGTAAAGTACAGCTAAACTTGAGATAGATTTTAGGAATTTTTAGGGGATTATATGTTGTTTTAATGTTTCCAACACTGGCTTAGATAAATACCAATTGTTACCTTTCCTGATCATTGCACCAAATGTGATGCAATCCCTTTCTATTTCCAATAAGGATTAATTATAAATAAATCTTAAACAATTTCTTAAAGGATGAACTCATACATAGAGACAGGTCATTGGAATTTCAGCCATATTTTTACTTTGGCCGTCAATATGTTTAATAGTTGTGTTTAAAATATACCTTTCAAGAAAATAATGTCACTTATTTACCAATTCCTTCTAGGGGTAAAAGTAACAATAAAAAATCACAAACAATCAGAAAAAACACAATCCTCGAGAACAGTTCTCCTCAGATATTAAGGATGGTATGTCAATGATATAATCGTTACTTGGCTATCAGTAAGAAAAGAAAAAATGACTAATGATGAATTTCCTTACTTGTTGATAGACTCACAAGGTTTAAGGAAGAATTTTACATGAACAGAATCACAGACATTTTTTAAAAGAACAATGTCAAGTCTAATTCCAAGAAAACACAGCAAGTACAAAAATTTTCATATTTGTGATGACAGAAATAAAAACTTTTGTAATATTTACATCTTGATTTTGGTAACTTAAAGTCTGATGATCTCAAAATTAAGATTATTTAATTTACTGGAATTAAGACATTGAAATAGTTAAGACAGTATTAAAAATACTTTATATTGAGAGTCATAAGGAAGAAAATTTGCCAATATAGGCAACTGTGTAAAAATATTATACTTACAGTCTAGTTGCTTATTGTGATGAGATATTAAAACGCTTTTTGTTTTACCAACATCTAACGCTAGGTACTCCACTGAACCATGGCCAAATTTCTGTACCCGAAATACACCATTTTTAGGTCCTGCTCCATAGATATAATCTTCAAAGACATCAATCCGATGTGGATGTAGCAAGCCTAGAAATTTTGGAAGGCGGGGTTATAAAAGTTGTAATGTAAATTCTCAAACTTAAGAAAACTAAGTTTATCTAAAATGTTATAGAAAACCTTATTACTCTTCTTTAAGAAAAATGTTTTAGAATTAGAATATTTTTAACATTATCTGTAAAGTTATTAGAATTAATTTCTTTGCCTTGGGAATATGTGAGATACTAAATATGTCACCCAGAACATAAAAACCATTTTCATCACCACTTTAATCATCTTCTCCACCACGAAGGAAGCATTTGCTGCAGTGTGTTTATTAATGCAGTGTTTTTATCTGCTTTTCAATCTTCTGCCAAAAGAAAAACCTATAGGCCAATCTTATCCTTTACACAAAAACAGACAGTTTATAAAATTCTCAAATTGGCCCTGGCCGATTTGGTTCAGTGGTAAAAGCATTGGCCTGCGGTCCAGAGAGACCTGGGTTCGGTTTCCACTAAGGGCATGTACCTCGGTTGCAGTTTGTCCCCGGCCCCGGTTGGGGTTGACTGGGTGGCAACCAGTTGGTGTGTCTCTCTCATGTTGACCTTTCTCTCTCTCTCTCCCTCCCTTTCTCCCTCCTGCTCTATCTGAAGATAAGTGCAAAAAAAAAAATAAAAAAAAAATCCTTGGGTGAGGATTAAAAAAAATTCACAAATTGTGTTCTGGATCAAATTAATGATCAAAATAGGTTACTTGAATGACAAATTTATCAGGCAATTCTGAGTTGATTTTACAGAGTTTCTATTGTCTGTTTTGCAAATAGGATAAGAAAAAAAAACACACACACAAAACAAACTGGCAAATGGTAATCACACATTTGACTTGTTTGTTTAAGAATAATAGAGACCATCATTTTTCCCATTTTTAGAAATGACTTATTTTAAGAAATTTTACAAAAAGAATAATTAAACATTTGGTACTGAAATTGAAAGCAAGTATCATGACAACATATATACAGGGCTAGGCAAAAATAGGTTTACAGTTATTTATATGGGAAATAATAAAATCATAAATAATAAAAGTATAAACTCTGTTTCATTTATTCACAACTGTAAACCTACTTCTGCCCATCCTGTATTTTTACCTATTATCTAGAGTTTGTAGAACAAAAAATGTGTTTTAAACATATATTTTTCATCAATGTTTTTTCTTAAAAATATGTTTGTTTGTTTTTTTAATCCTCACCCAAGGACATTTTTGTATTTATCTTCAGATAGAGAGGGAGGAACAGAGAGAGAGAAACATCAACGCGAGAGAGACACATTGAGTGGCCGCCACCTACACAACCCCAACAGGGCTGGGGACGAACTGTGTCCGAGGTAACCGCTGAGCCAAATCGGCCAGGGCTTAAAAATATGTTTTTATTGTTTTGTTTTGTTTTGTTTTGTTTTGCCAGACAAAGGAAGGGAGAAAGAGATAGAAACATTGATGTGAAAGAGAACCACTGATCGGCTGCCTCCTGCACTCCCTTTACTGCAGTCTGAGCCCGCATGTGCTTTGACAGAGAATCAAACCAGGACCTCTCAGATCCATGGGACGTCGCTCAACCCACGGAGCCACACCGGCCAGGCCTTCATTGTTTTTTGAAATAGTAAAATATATGCTTACATTGAAACAGGTTAACATTTTTTAATCAATTACAGAATGTGGAATTTTTTTTTTTTTTTCCCATCCATGGTCACCATACAAAAAAAATTGACTTTAGGAAAAGGCACAATGAAAGTTCAATTTAATTTAATTATTTTTCTTTCAACATCTCTGCTTTTGTTTTTGTTTTTTTTTAAATGGGAAGCAAAACTATGTTCATTAAATATAACTATAAAAACTTCATGTACATATTATGAACAATCTGTGGTAAAGGAAGATGTGATAAAAAAAAAAAAAAAAGGAGGTGGGGACCAAGAAGGGAAACAAATTAGATTGACAGAAAGAACTGAGGTTGCCAGGCTAGGAAAGTGTGGGCACAGAAGGGGGCTGGAAACTGAGAGAGTGAAAGATAGGAGGCGGGCACGAGGCGGAGATGAGAGCGAAGAGCACAGTCAGATTCTGAAGTCACTGATGCCAGAGGTAAGTTGTCATTTTCACACACTGCTTTTCCCTTGTCTAAAACTATACACAATAACTTCTTTCCTGCTTACCACTGCGATATGAAATAAAAATTTGTTCTCACAGACCCTAATCTTTACTTGGTGTGTTCTGCTTAGAATGGAATATCCTCAGAGGCAACCCAGTGGGCATTTTCTGAATCTAGTATTTTCTGAATCTAGTCGTCATGGGCCATGTTTGTCCTAGAGTCAAGAAGTTATCTTGGCTTGACATCTTTGTTATTCTAGTAGGAATGGAAATTGTAATCAACAGTAAGAGCTACAAGTTAAAAGAAGAAAGAAGTCGAGGAAGCCCAAAATATAAAGCTTTCATACTTATATTTACATACCATTATTTAATTCTCTCAATAATAATTAAAATAAATAACAAAGCCCTTCACACACCTTGTCTGCTGCTGACAGAGACCACTGAGTTGGAGCCATCATACAGAACACTGCCAATAAGGGACAGCTCGAGGTCAGCCCAGTATATCCGTCCACTGAAATGATCCACAGCCAGCCCTGCACAATCAACACACGAAGAACAGAAATAAGTTTGCTATTATTTAAAATTAAGCTTTTGCTTTTCAATGTATAATTATGATGGACGTTTGTCTTTAAGCATCACAGAAATTACGTAGTCTATATCATTGTACTGTACAAATTAGAAAACAAATAAAATAACTCAATTCTTATCTGGAATACATGTGTATAGATTGCATAGAATTTATTTGATAAGGTATAGCAAAAATCTTATTTCGCATAGGAAAAGCTAACCTAAGTATCCTTCCTTTACACATTTAACTGATTTCTTTGTTATGGCTATTGTCTAAAACACTTTTCCTTGATATTTCAGTTTTTATCTTTGTAGTGTACACATAATTAACTCATCGGTTAATAACTTATAAAACCTTTAAAATTATTCAGTATAATTATATTTGCAATTTCTTTATGAGGTGCATTTTTCAGTGTAGAAATGGTTTGTGGGCTTAACTGTAAGATATTTTCACCCTTCTGGAGTTGGCCTATATTGAGGTGAGACATCTGTGTACATGCTGAAGTTTAAATAGACGATGAGTTGATGCTTATAGTGGAGAAGAATGAATGGCAACTTCCTTAAGGTTCTAGTTGTACTTAAATTTTTATCTCTAATTTTTTTTTCTATAATCATTACTTTGCTCTGAGATGGCTCGTCTTCATTTTTATCATCAGTATCTGTTAGTGATTAACAATGGACTAAAATAATATGTGGTAAAAATATTTTCTATTTATTCAATTTTAATTTCTGTTTTATTTTATTATGTGATTAAAGTCAGGCCATTATCTTCTTGCAAAAATATTATCAACACAGAATATTTTAAGTAATGTTCCTTCTTCAATACAGAAGAGTAAAATCTATGACACATGGATTCTATAATAAATCTTCATTGCTGTTGATATTTAACTTTTGTGACATAATTAGTCTTTAGATATGAGATAGTACATACTGTGACAATAAAATGCAAGTAAAACGCCTTTGGCATATGAATGTTAAAAAGCTTTTCTAATCAGAACATTCAATAAACAATATTGGTAATTAAGTTGTATTATACACCATTGTTTTTGTTTTTCTACCATTAAGAATTTTATATTTTTAAATATAAAGACCAATTTTGTTGGGCACAGATTTTATTTTACCTACTTCTTTGTTGTATTACTTAAGTAAAAGAGAAAGAAAAGTGTTTTTATTCCTTCTTAGACAACTATTTTGAAAAATAATGGCATCAGCAGTAAAAAGTTCTCAAAAGGTTATATATTGCATTGTTAATATAGGCTTGTCTAAAACATATCAACCTTTATCAGTTCTGGTCATATACTTTATAATCAAATGAAATTACATCTAGATAAAATATTATATGATAAAGCATTTAGATGGGTGAGATTTATATTTCAAAAATTCTACAAATCAGTGATGTTTATTTTTTCTTAAGCCCTCTAATAAAAGAATAGTCTTTTAAATTAAAAACTTAATAAAAAAAAATAAACTAACTTTTCTCGTTATAGAGATGAGAGTCAAGTTTATATAAAAAAACTAGTGCATTTCTGTCCTTAAAACAGCACATCTTTTTGTCATAAAGAACCAATAATAAAACAGCGGGGAAATCAATGTAAAAGAAAAGCATTCTTATCTAAAATGAGATAATGAATATGTGAAATCAAGTCAATACATAAAATTTAAAATAAAATGCCATACTTGTTCTAAAAAAAACATAATGGAATCACAGTTTGGAGGGTTTGTAGAAGATAAAGATACAGACTCACTAAATTTTAGGAATGCATGATAAATACCTTAATCATGTAGTCATTTACTTAACATCTCCCCCCAGCGACTACTACAATACAAAGACTACTATTGTGTGTTAGGATTTTTGAATTTCACTTTGGTGGAACTCAATTAAAATATTCAAAGGTTATCCTCCCACTAGTTTTCCTATTTTTACCAATGTCTTAAAAAAAAATAGGAAAAAACAAAATCTTATCAGAAAGACAAGTATCATATGATTTCACTAAAATATGTAATTTAATGAACAAACTAAACTACCAAGCAAACTAGAGACAAACTCGTGAGATAGAGAGCAGGCAGAAAGCTCTGGTGTGGGGGTGGGGGGAGAGTGGAGGGATTGAGCAAACATGGAAAGAAAAGAGAGAGAGAACTCATGGACATGGACAACAGTGTGGAGATTGGGGGCGGGTAGAGGTGGAAGAGGGCATAGAGGAAATAAATGGTGATGGAAAAAATTAAATTAAATTTTAAAAAATCTTAGAGAAATTGCCATAGTACCAATGTAATATTTAACAGAAAATATTTTGAGAGAGCAACACGTTATAATTGGTGTGTTTTCAGAAATAGAGAAAAAGATTATATACATTTTGTGTTAAAGAAAAGCCAAGATTTTAAAGATAGTAATAACCAGCAAATGTGGACTACCATATTATTGATTTAAGAGATGATAAGAAAGGTCCAAAAAATTAAAAATACTAACCACTATATCAAATTTATTTTCAAAAATTGTTAAAGTTTAAGAAAGAGTGCCTACTTGGAGTCTCAGATTCCAAACTACATTAAAATTATTTCTCCATGTATATATATGCATACACATATTTATTTTTGAATGTTAGTAAAATAAATGCATCAAAAAATTCCAAAATAGTCCTTAAGTTTTATCCATTTTATTTAATTAGAGACCTTTGGTTGGTCAAGGACAATAAACACGCTGAAAGAATAAAAAAAATTAAGACTAGTTCCAAGGGCCAATGTGTAATTCTTTATTCTCTCAAAAATTGCCACAATTTTGGGGAGCAAAAAGCAACATAAACAAGCTTCTATAAATCAAATAATATGGTACTTAAATCAAATTTATGTAATCTTGCATATCCGTCTACTGGAGGGAAAACTGGAATGTGTCCTTAGCTGACACAACATTCATTAACACAATTTATATTCACAAAGCACCTTCCTAGCAATCTGCTTTGCCAAGTACTAGGCATGGGACATAGGATGAAACAGATCACATTCCCATTCTCATGGAGCATATTCTCCAACCACCCCACAATTGATTGCAGCAGAATATAAATTAGGGTTCTTATTATTAATATAGTTTCTAGTAAAAAAAAACACAAGTGTGCCATTTGTTAAAATAATCCTTACAATCATATGGGTTAAAATGTTATAAATTGTAGGTATTCATCTCTTCATTCAATCAATACATAATTATTATTTTTTGAAATGTGTTTTCATAGATTTTTTAGAGAGAGATGAAGTGAGAAACATTGGTGGACTGCCTGCTGCCCGCCCCCTGTTGGGGATCCAGCCCGCAACCCCAGCATGTGCCCTGACTGGGAATTGAACCAGAACCTCTCAGTCCATGGGATGATGCTCAATCCACTGAGCCATACTTGCCAGGCAATTCAGTACATAATTATTTTTAAGCACACTAATTACAGGTAAGGTAAGTATTATCAATACGTTTTGCAGATGAGAAATTTAACACTCAAAAGTGTATGCAGGTTGCTCAATTTAGCGCCCGTATAAATGGAAGGCTGTGCTCTTTCCACTACTCCTTCTGTCCTGTGTGTAAGGCCCTATGCTAGGTTCAATGTGTATACCACCTTCCTATAGAAACTGCCTTCAGCGGTGATGACGTGGAATCCTGTTGCTTGCCTCCTGTTGCTCAGACACTTCGCAGACCTCAGTTTTGATCTTTACTCTTCTAAATATGAGCATCTCACAAAATTTAACCCTAAGAAGCGTGCTTGTTTTACCTTACCTTGTCTGTCGTCAAACCTCCGGCCTCTTTAAATATCAGTTTTCTGTTGCTAAGTCTCCAAACTAAATTGCTACTTCTGCTTTGCTCTCCAGAACTAAATGTGCAGTTATCTGTGAGATATTGCCCTCTGACTGGCTCAGCTTGGGTTTCTTTTTTTTCTCCTTTTTAAAATCTTTATTGTTAGATGTAAAATGTATTACAGATGTTCCACATTTTTCCCCCATTGACCCCCTCCTCCCCACTCCCGCCCCCCTCCCACCTTTTCCCACACTATTGTCTGTGTCCATTGGTTACGCATATAAGTTCTTTGGTTTATTTCTTCCCACCCCCCAACCCCTTTCCCTTTGAGGTTTGTCAGTCTAGCAATGAATTTGTACTTCTTAATCCCTTCACCTTTTTCACCCATTCCCCCAACCCCGCTCCCAACTGGCAACCAACAAAATGTTCTCTGTATCTATGACAATGTTTCTGTTCTACCTGTTCATTTTGTTTGTAGATTCCATTGTTGATAGATATGTATTCATTGCCATTTTGTTTGTTTATACATTTTATCTTTTTCTTCAAAAAGACCCTTCATCATTTCATATAATAACGGTTTGGTAGTGATGAACTCCTTTAACTTTTTCTTGTCTGGGAAAGTTTTTATATGTCCATCGATTCTAAATGACAGCTTTGCAGGATAGAGTAATCTTGGCTGTAGGTTCTTGCTTTTCATCACTCTGAATATTTCTTGCCACTCCCTTCTGGCCTGCAAAGTTTCTTTTGAGAAATCAGCTGACAGCCTAATTCATCCACACCTGCAACATCTGCCTGTGGTTGAGTGACAGCATCACACAATTTGGGCTCAAGAGTCTCCTCAAATTTCCACTCTAATGACTTAAAAATGTTATACTGCAAACTAACCCCCGCTCCATTCCTGGTCTTTTTACTACTCTACTTTCATTCTTTTCTCAAAGCACCAAATACCTCACAACTTATTGATTTACTTTTTAATACTATATTTTTACCGTCAGCACCTCGGCTCATGTACTCGACTAGTATGTAAGTACTAGGATAACCGTGTGTTCACTCCTATGTTCCAAGTGTTTAGAATCATGCCTGACATATGCCAGGCTTACAGTAACTATTAGTTGAAATAGTAACTAAATGGCTTCCAAGAGACTACTCCAATAAGTTGGGCAGAAGTTTCAGAACACAGTTGCTGAGAAGAAAACTCATATATGCCCACTAGCAAGGGATTAGAGAGCCTCACACCAACTACCTTCTTGACATGTCCTTTTGGATGTCTGAGCAGATCCTGTCACCAGCTTAACACGAGTCAATGGTACTTTCCACGGTCTCCGAGACCCTGCATAGGCTGGCCCAGTGTGCCTCTCTGAGCCTTGTCTCACCCACTTTGCAATTTGATGACTATGCGCTATGGCTTTCCTTCAATTCCGTTTCCTACCTCAAAGCCTTCTGACCTGTTCTTTATTTTGTTTTGTAACATCATTTTACACCTCATCTTTGCACATCATTTAGCAATTATTCTTAACAATCAATTATCTTAAAAAAGCTTTCCTCCCACTATTGTCAAAGCACCCACTCTTCTCTGTCAGAGCCATTTACACACACGTGCCTGTGTGTGCACACACACGTTTTTGGTTTTATTTTTAGAGTCACCCCACATTAGACTACAATGCCCATGAGTCCAGGGATCCGTAGTTCAGATGATGAATAGGGCCTGGCATATAGTGAGCAATGATATGTTTTGAATGGGAGGAGAGATGAATAAAGAAAGAATACAAGAAGATGCTTATATGAATAACTTGAATGTATCAGAGATATTTTCTATCTCTTCCTCTATTGTCACATACATTCGATAAATTCTCCTACTCCCACATACACCCTCTTGTTTTTATCTCAGTTTCTGTTCTAGTTGTGCTATTCTCCACTCTCAGTGGGACACTTCAATGACTTGTTCACTGGTCTTCTAGTCTCTGTATCTATTCATTCCGCTGGCACAGTACTACCCCTGCAACTTGCCTGGAGATCTACATTATTCACATCACACTTTGAATCAAAATTGTTCAGTGGTTCATTATTGACTAAAAAACCATGTCTAAATACCTCAGCATTTAAAGTCCTCTATTCTCAGCTCATGGCACATTACCTACCCTGCCCCTTCCACGTGCACCATGACTCCTGCCATCATGGGACATGCCATGTGTTCCTCGTTCAGCCCCTTTAAGAGTGTTATGTCATGTGACACAGTCAGTGATATTTTGAATTCGTTATTATTACCCCTTGGTTTGTTAATGATAAAATCAAACAGTGAAGATAATAAGTTCATTTTTTTTTTTTTTTTTGCGATCTCACAGCTAATAAGTGATCCTCTGGAATTAAAAAACAAAAACAGATGTATATGACTCCGAAGAAAACCTTTATATACACTGTGTCATGATAGATTATCTGCTCACTCGTCACATGTCTACCCATTCTTCAAGCATTATTTCAAGGGACACCTTTCGCATAGCTTGTCTTTTCATACTGGAGATCATCGTTCTTGACTCTGAATTTCCATAAAGGTATGCAACAATTCTCACATTTTGCCCAAACTCTAGTTACTTCTGTTCATGCTTCAGGTTTTTTCCTTTTCTTTTCAAATGTAACTCTGTGAGAAAAGGGACTGTGCTGTGTTCATCATTAAATCACTGTTAGTGCTGAACAGAATGGTGAGCACACAGAAGATGTCCAATACATGCACCTTCATTTAGCCCACTGTGGGAGACACTGTGGGACCCAGCCCAGATTCCCTTACTAGGCAGGGTGCCTATTTCCCAGTTACTGCTTCAGCAGCTAAGGCCTCACACTTGTCCCCCTTCTGTAGGGGGTGTGCTCAACCGCCTGCAGCAGCCTACCTGGGAAGCCAGGGCCAAAGGCCAAGTGGTGACCATGGGAAAGACAAAAAGATGATCCCCTTGCCTGTCATGGAATTTATGCTCCAAAGCACATCTCCTGTGGCTCAAGCTGAGAGTGGACTTTACCCGAAGTACAGTCTTTCTGGGCTTTTTCCCTTTCTCCACTTTTTATAGGTTTCTCCTGAATTCCACTCCCTTCATAAATAACCTTTTTCAAGAATTCCTGTCTCAGGCTGCCTTCAAAGCTCCCTCCTCTGTGCCCTTCTATAAATAGCTGCTGCATCATTCTTTATAGTGACAATGTTACATATACTGTGATTATATAAAATGTAAATATTAGAGAACTTTGGAAGTAATTTTGCAACTCTTTCATAAGTCCAAAATTAGTGAAAAATAATGTTAAGAAAAAAACTACACAGGTCTTTAAACAAGGAAAATCATGTCTAGGCAGATATACCACTCTCCTTCCCAGTCCTCGCCAATAATGGAATCCAGGGCTCATCAGTGTGTTCCAGGTTCTAGATGATCTGCCCTGGCCAGTGGGTCACCCCCATCTCTACCACTCTCATATGCTTATAGGCATACAAACATTCTGGCTATTTTTTGATACATGCTAAGCTCATTCCTAACTTAGAGCTTGCTGTTCCCTCCACTTGAAAAGCTCCTCACATATGCACATGACTTGCTCTTTTTCATTCAGTTATATTTTCAAATATTACCTTTCTTTCTCTAGATACTCATAACTAAAATGGTATTCCCCATTACTGCCCATCCCTTAGCATGTTTTTTTTTTTTTTTTTTTTTTTTTTTTTATATAGCATTTATAACAATCTGACATGATGCATAATATATGTTCTCTTCCCTACAGAAAGCTGTTTCATGGGAGTCGGGCTCTTTCACAAGGGTAGAAAATTATTGCTTCAGCATCTGGAACAATTTCTGGCACCAGGTGGGTGTTCAATTAGTATTTGTTAAATCACTGAATGGAGACACACTTATACAAATGAACTAAATCCCAAAGACTGCTCATTCCCATAAAGAGTAAAAACAATCTAGTTGGAGAAAAAGGCATGGAGCACATTAAAAGTTAATAAGAATGTAAGTGCCAAATATAAATTTTCAACGACAAAAGCTATTACAAAGCGTAGCTGTTAAATAATAGGAGCTATAGAGAACGTATTCTGTCCTTCTGATGGGGAAGCAGCCGGCCGGTGGGGGGCACAAGATCCCGAGACCCCAGTGGTCTGGACGTTTTGTTGAGGAAGGAGTGGTAAAGTTGGATTTTACAGAATGAGTCAGCTACAGCTGAATATACAAAAAAGTCAGAAGGGCATTCTAGATGGAAGGCTGGGAGGAAAATGGACTGAAAGAGAGAGCGGGGACACACACACACACACACACACACACACACACACACACACACACACAGCCTGAGCTTCTGAGCAGTCCTGGGGGCAGGAAGAGTGTGGAGTGGCTGTGCAGATGGCTGGAGGCAGAGCAAAGCCAGATTGAAAGCTGAGAATTAACAAGCAAGGCATCATCAAACCCGTCTTTCACAAAAAGTATCTGTTTTCCCAGCTCTTTGTCCACTTGTTTCTCATCCTCTAATAATATTACCATCTACCCCAACATCATTAACATTTATCTGAAAAAATACCCTAATACATTGCTATGAACTGCCAAATCGTCATGCATATGAAATCCTACTAACGGCCTTAAAACTTAGGCAATTTTCAAATAATATCCCCATAATATCACTGGCAGTATGATAAGAATCTGACTTTCAAGCTGGAAAAATACAACATGAAATGTTAATGGCTTTCATAATGTCATACTATAAATTATTTTATTTGCTTGTAAAAATGATTATCTTGCCAACAAAACTAAAGAATTGTAACACTAATATGCTTAGCATACTGCTACAATTTTAAACTATGTCAGAAACACATCATACCTGTGGGTCTCTGTAAATTCTTTTGTACTAAAATTCTTCTCAGAGTACCGTCCATAGCTGCTTCTTCTATGTGGGAGTGGTCCCCCACAACAGTCCAATACATCATCCTGAAAAGAGAGGTCAAGTGGTTAGCCTGGTGATGGGGCTGATATAAACCAACTCTATTGCAAACAGTGTTTTTTCAGATCATGGGCACCAGGATCACCCCCGAGTGTCCGAAAAAGCAGATTTCTAGACCAACTCTAAAGCTATAGAATGGGAACCTCCAATAGAGGGTCCCAGGAATCCATATTTAGAACAGTCTTAACTATGCTCTAACATTGGGGAGCCACTGTTTAATAATATGCACTTTATTATTTGATATTAAAAGTTCAATTTTAAAAAAAGGCATTAATATTTTAAAAGAAAGTATTTCTATCACTTAGAACTATCCTCTCATTGTGAAAGAATATTCATTTTATTATGAATACTGCATCAATATGCTCTATTTATTTATTTTTGATAAAGTACTTTCTCAGAGATCATTCTTGGTTTAGAAGACACCACACTGTATAATTTTGCTAAATAAATAGCATTGGTGTATTTTTGCTCAGCATCCAATGACCCACTTTATGGGTGATCAGGAGTTCTTTTTAACATTTCTCGACTGACTTTTTGTTCACTGTTTATAAATGAAAAAGAGTAAAGAAAGAAAAAATTCAAACAAAAGAAAGTAAATTGTTGTTTTAAATGTTTATACATAATGTGCTTTCATCTTTTATTGTCACAGTAGCTAAAACCACTAATACTCTACACTTAATATGTTTAAGATCATGTTTAATGTTAAAAAATTCAGCATTAGATGCACCATAGTGGTTGTGTGTTTATCACATTCATTTCATTATTCTGAAATGCATACATCACACACACACACACACACACCTGAATGTATAATTTTGCAAACTTTCAGTAAAAAATAAATATTTGCTCTTCAATTTAGTATAAAAATAACATGGACATGCTTTTGTACAAGAGAAGTAGAGGGTTTTTCAGAAGGTTTGTGAATCTATTGTGTGTTGAACACTCATCACAGAAACAGAACTGCAGAGCACAGTGGAACAATACTCATGTCAGGAAATATGAATAACCCAGTCATCAGCTTACCCTCTCTTAGGATTTACAGCAATAGCATAGGGTTCTCCAGCCATATTTGTTAAGAGTCTGGTGCAGTTGGGGCCATTCAGCTGCCCTACGTTGATAGAATACCTTAGACTGGTCCAGTGAGTGGTGTAGTAACTGAACCAGTGCATTCTAGAATGATCAGTCCAGTAAATATTTCCTGCTATCCAGTCAACTGCAATGTCCCTGGGTCTTTTAAATTCAGGACACTACAAGCAAACAAAATGACAAACCACAGTATTTTCAACAACAATTTGGTGAATTTTTCTGTACTATACATTGGTGTATGAAAATCATAATAACAAGGTCAAGTGTTAATTGTTATATTGATTTTAAATATACCAGATAACTAGTCCTAATATTTAATAGATGT
Source organism: Molossus molossus (assembly GCF_014108415.1). Taxonomy (NCBI): domain Eukaryota; kingdom Metazoa; phylum Chordata; class Mammalia; order Chiroptera; family Molossidae; genus Molossus; species Molossus molossus. The sequence goes on from NW_023425346.1 coordinate 24,115,675, forward strand.
ACAATTTCATAGTCCTTAAGTGTACAGTTCATCGGAGTTTTACCAATATCACTGACCCTGTTTATCTATCACTCTGGTAGAATATTTACAGAATTATATAAGGTTAGCCTGTGATGTTTCCCAGTTAGTATTCTTCTGAGAGTAACAATAATTCTGATGTCTAAAACCATAGATTATCTTAAACAAATCCATATGAACACAATCATAATCTTCTATTCATGACTTCTTTACTCAATATTATGTATGTGAAATTCATATTGTTGTTCATGCTGGTTATTGATACTATTTTATTTATTTTTATGAATATAGCACAATTTGTTTACCATTTTACTAGTGACGTCCATCTGGCTTGTTTATAGTTTTAGACTATTATTACTAAAGTCATAAATACTATTCTTATACATGTCTTTTGGTGGACACAAACACTCATTTCTATTGAGTATCTAGCAAGAAATGGAAGTGTTGGGTCTAATGTATACATATGTTCAGCTTGAATAGATACTGTTAGAAATATTTTTCAAAGAGTTTTCCAATATATACCCTTTTTAGGAATTTAAAAAAGTTCCAGTTGGCCTGTATCCTCACCACGTATAATATAATTTAAAAATGGAAAAAATTATTAAAGATAGACACACTTAGAGAAATACTGCCTGTAAACATCTTTTGAAGAAAGTTACAATCTCTGTCATTCATAATTAAATCTGCTAGCTTGGGTTTTCCGCTTAATATTGTATTACTGAATTATTGTGAGACAAAGGTACAAGAAGTCATTGGGAATGGACAGCACGGAAAATAATATATGCTCTGTGCCTTTCAATTAACTTGATCATTTTGAGCAGGAACTAGTGTAGTAATTAATTTTACATGGCCAGATTTATTGTGCATAACCAAAAGTGAGAGATTTTCAGGGGCATTATATCAAGAATGGAAACAACTATTTGAAGGTGATTATAACTGGACATGGAGGCAACGTGTAAGAACATAATTAGGACTTGGCAACCAGTGAAAATATGGGGTTTTGACACATGAATATTTCTCATGTGGTTTGCTAATGAACACATTTGTTAAGAAGTAGACTTGGATTAAAAGAAAAGAAACTAAACTTCTCAAAAAACAATCAAACAAACAAAACCTCGAGATACCAAGAAACATGAATTGCGAGTCACGATCTGCTATGTGATTATTGGGATCTCAAGAGAAAAAATATGGCTTGACCTAAACTCAGAACCCTAACAATTTCTAACAACTTTATATCAGTCTTTTCACCTGTTGATGTAAAACCTGAAATTATGAAATTTTATGGTATTCTACTTCTGAACGCTGACAATCAATATTATCCATCTACCCAGTAATGTCTCATAGTTAACTGAGGTTAAATTAAAAAACACTGCAGTCACACTCTGGAAATAACATATAAATAATATACATAGATGGAGATATAAATATTTCTCTCAGTCAAATCACAAAATTATTTTTATATGTTCTAGTATCATTTAAATGTACTGTTTCTTTCTTTCTGTCTTTATTTTTTTCCCTAATTTAAAATTTATTATATCAAGCAATGACATGGACATGTTACATAGTGTAAGTCATAATATTTATAAATATGAGAGAGAATTAAAAAAATAACCTTATAAACTGTTTAGAGTCTATTGGAGTATATTTATCATTTTCTAACTCAAATAGAACAAATATTAAGTATGCAGAAAAATATTTGTTGTCCGGCATGAACAGAGAAAAATATCCATTTTCCCTTTATTTTTAATTATTATTATTTTTATTAATTAACTATTTTTGTTACAGATGTTTCTCCTTTTCCCCCCATTTACACCCTTCTCTCTGCTCCCGCCCCCCACCTCACCCTTCACAGTATCACTGTCTATGTCCATGGTTACGCATATATGCATATAAATTCTTTGGTTTATCTCTTCCCACCCCTCCCACTTCCTCTGAGGTTTGTCTGTCTGATCCTTACTTCTATGCCTCTGTGTCTATTTGTTCATCAGCTTATTTTGTTCATTATATTCTACAAATAAGTGAGATCATGTGGTATTTGTCTTTCTCTGACTGGCTTATTTCGCTCAGCATGATACTCTCCAGGACCCTCCATGTGCCTTTAGAAATAAATATACACATGGCTTTTTACCTTAATGGTATCCTGAATCAAATAGGACATACTTAATAAAAAGTTTCACAGTCTCTTTAATTTAGGATTTTCACTTTATTTTACTCACACTCAAAAAGTCTGATTGTCTTCCCATTCTATACTGCTATACATACCTGGACGGCTGACAGTTAAGAACCCGAATTCTTAATGTTAATAGAGGATTCAGAAGTTTGATTTTGTGATACTTTTTCAGGTGAAGATTCTACTAGTGAATTATAGAAGAATAAATCAAATTTAAGTCACACTGCTAGGGAAAGAATACTGCTTAGAGAAAAAAAAATCTGATGTTTCAATGCTAATTAGAAGGGATACTAATGAGTTACAAGCTCATTTAAACTTATACATTTATTCTCTGGTATCTCGATCAAGGAATTCCTAATGTCATTTCAATATCAAGTAAGTAATTAGAATAAAGGATGGTCACACCTAATAAATTCAACCTGAAGTCATGAATCATCAGTGACAAGATGACTCTCGTAGATTAAAAGCAGCAGGGTGAGAGGTTAGCAGGTGTTCATCCTCGGTGACGCAAACATACTGAATGCACGATGATTTTCAACACTCAAGAGAAGGACTGAACAGAAGAGGAAAGAACAGCAAGAAGACAGCAAAAGGATGATCATATTGTCAAGGAAACTCTGGCCAAATTAGGAAATCACCCTTTACAGTGAGTTCCATTATAATGAAGTAATTCCTCTTTATTGCTCACAGTTAGACCAGAACTTTGAATACCATAAGCCACTTATAAGGAACTCAGATTGGTATTGACTGGATAATGGAAGGCAGAAATTCTGCTGGATCTTGATATAATGAACAATTTATGACGTGGTTGAAAATCAATCAGGTAAACACAAAAAGGGGAAAATATAGGAAAAGTAAATAGGTTTTAGGAGTAGAATGGGTCTGACATGGAAAAACAGAAACAAGAAAGCTGAAATCATAGCTAAATCATTTGCCTCCAAAGAGGCTGAAAGCAAAACAAAATAGACACATAAAATTAAAAAGAAAATATGAAACTCTCATTTGCCCTGTTGGCTAGCTCATTAGACACATAAGCCAAGGAACCAGAATACTAATGAAATATGTGCTGTTTAAGAGACTGCAGAGGCATGTGGTTGCCTTGACAACAAAAGGCATTGCTCAGTTGCAAAAGTAGAAGACACATTTTGACTTCTTTCTCCAGAAAGATAGATGATTTCTTTCCTAATAAGCCTTCCAAATACACAGGCTAAGTTTTGAGGCCTGAGGCATTTTTTTTTTTTTTTTTTTGTAGCGAAATATTAGTCAAATGAATGAAACACTTAAATCTTACAGAAGAAAATGGTTAGCTTGACTGTAACAAAATTAGAGGTTACTACTTTAAACAATAAATCCTTCATAGCTGTGGACTATCTGTCGTAACCCCAGCTTCAATAAACCTATGATATAAGTCACTGGGGACTTTTTTTTAAATCAAGGAGTGAGAAAAAAACTATGAAAGAGGAGTTTAAGCATCTGAGCCATGCAAATATTACCTTCTTTTAAACAAAATTCTTATAGTTAGCAATATATTTTAAGAAAATATAGTCAACACAGGATAGATTGAGGTAGTCACATATTTTATTTTTTAATGATTTTCTTCATTTTTGTGTAAATCTAAGAAAAGAAAATTCATTCATTTTACTAAAGTTAATTGTCTCCTAATATAATGCTATTAAAACACTCTAAGAACTCTGTGTGTGTGTGTGTGTGTGTGTGTGTGTGTGTAGTGTAGCGTATATCACACTATTTACATTTTTGGTCCACAAAATATGATTCAATAAAACCTTTTATTTAGAGCTAAAATGTGTCAGAGGTCCAAAACCACTTCAGGGATGAAATCCCTGGCTTCTATCTACATTTTTTCTTGAAGAAGAGATTATTTCAACTGAGTAATTTTAAAGCTGTATTTATCTGTATAGGAGCATGTTAATATGGAAGAAACTCCTTCTAAGGGAGAAAGAAACCAAATAAATCTCAAAAAAATGTTCAAAAAACACAAAATTTGCCTTTGGGTTAGAGATTCAATATTTTCTATGTGATTTTATTTATTTTATTTTTTACCATGTTCAGTGTTTTATTAACTTATTTCTTATGATTTCCCACCCTTGCTCCATAAAAATCAAAACTGGCTTTTAAAACTTTCATTTACATTATTAGGTAAACAAAAATATCATGGAAGATTAAAAAGCTCACTAAATTTGAAGTCAGGAACTGGGTTTAAGACCAATTTCTTGTTTCTCTATAAATTATTCAGTGTATAAAATGAAGGCTTTGGATTAGATTATCTATAAAAGTCTTTATTGTCTAAATATTAAATTATGTAGCAATTAAAACATTATACATTCTATATAAGTTTGCATTTTAGATAGCCTTAAGGGTGTATCTAATGCTAATTATGAATTGTCATGCATTAGTAAGTTAAAAATGTGTTGGCATTTAAGGTGATAATTTGGATATCATCTCCCTATTGAGTGACCTGGAACTAAGGAAATCAAGTTGCCTTCTGACATTTACAGTTTAAATAAATGTAACACTTGAGATGTACTGCAGAGATATCTGAAAACAGAGATTGTAAAATGAGAGGTGGATGACTAAATTTAACTTAAAGTTAAAAAAAAAAGCACTTTAGATTCTGACTTGATATTAAAGCTGTATCATTTAAAAAATTTAAACATTTGTCTATGTGAAAATTAATGATATATAAAACAGTGTATCAAAAGAAAAGTTGGCATTCAAGCATAGCAGTCAATCAGCTGCTGCCCCCTGGTTTAATGGGACATGTGTTCAGCTTGCCCCTCACCTGGGTGCCTAGTCTATGTGCAATTTGTTTCACACGTTTATCTTACCTATTTAGTTGACTTGAAAGCCATACCTTAAAAAGTCAAAAGAAGTCAACTTCAATGGATAAATCATGCATCTATAAGAAAGGTGGTTAAGACACAATATGCAATAGAAAAAAAGAGTCAAAGAAGCAAATGTTGATATTGTGTCTCCAGAATCATTGGGTAAGCATCTTGCAGACGAACAGTAATACTTAGTTTGTGTAGCAGTCCTATATATGTGTATGTATATATATCTGTATTATGAACACATATAATTTTATAATTATAGGGCTTTTATAATTCAGTGTCTCTTATCCATCAAATTTGTTAGGTTTGTGAATTATGTGTGTATACATAATGCTGAATTTTATATATAGTTTTCTTGCCAGCTTCATCAAAATTTGCTTCATTCTCTCTTTTTACTCCCAAACTAATAACCCAATTTCCAAGTCTAAACAGAACTTGGAATAGTAATGAGTTCACCTCACAGGCTACTTTCTGAGCATAAAATTGACATTCTTCAGATAATGGTTGATCTTTCTATGATCCTGTCCTCCAAACAGTAAAGTTCAATTCGGCCTTTGGAAGACCTGAACATGTCCTGGTAGGCTGAGATCTCTAGTGCCCAAACCAGACCCAGACAGATCTCAATGAAGACAATCGTAATGAAAGTAGTGCCTCTTAGTAAAGCAGCTTTGGCTCATTAGGATAATTAAAGGAGGCAGAGGAAATACGATTTATGAAAATTCTGAAGTGAAGTTGTGTTCTTGGAAATAAACTATGGTTTATTTATGGCTAGAAAAAATACGTGTCTGTGGGTGTATATGGGTATGTTTGCAGGAGTGTGAGGATATGAGAAGGGTGTGGTGGAAGATGAGGCTGATTATCATGAAAAGGCTTGTAAACCAATGATTTTCCAATGGAAACACATTAAAAAGATTTAAGTAGGGAGATACAGTGATTAGATTAAGGCTTTGAGATTATTGTGGCTATGGTTTGGAGAATGGGTTGACTGGAACCAAAAGTAGATGCAGGAAAGTCACAGGAGGCTTACACAATGGACTCCAGAAGGAAGAATGTAGAAGCTTCATCTAGGTTTTTGTGAGACAGAAGTGGATAAAATGTATCTAAAGCTAAAAGTATTTAAACTTGCAATTAATCGATTATTGAGGAAGAGAAGAATAACTTGTAAAAGATGATACATTTTGATATCTTACTGCTTTGTATATAAAATATTTTCAATTAATTTATTGCTTCTAATTTAAAAATCTATGTACCTACTTTATGACACACTGTGTCCTAGATGTTAGGGTTACAGTAGAAACCAAACCAGCAAAAATACCTGCGTGGGGAATTTATTTATAGCAACATGAAATAGACAATAGATCGTAAACATAATAGATGAGCAAATTATATGGCAGGTTAGTGAGGATCCTAGGTTAGGAATGGGGCAATAGATTGCAATTTTCAGTAAGTTATGATTCAGAAGATTATATTTGAGCAAAAACTTGAAAGCGTTCAGGAATTGAGTCATTGGATGAAAAGTATTTTGTGCCAAGAGAACATTTCAGGAAAGGTCTTATATTAGTAGGTGGTAATGAGCTTTATAAATAGCAATGCTTCCCTGGAGATGACTGAGCAAGAGGGAAAGTAGTATATGATGAAGCCAGAAAAATAACAGGAGACTAGAATTTTTAAACCCTTATAAAACATGATGAGAAATTTGTCTATTGCAGTGAGGAACCACTGGATATTTTTGATCAAATATATGATGTGATCTGAGTTATGTTTTAGAAGGAGCTCCTGGCAACCATGTTGAATGAAGGGGAGCAAGAAGATCAGTTAGGGGGGTTTTGCACTAACTGAGAAGAAATTTGCTGAAGATTAGAAATTAGGTCCTTTCAGTCACGCTGTCAAGCAGTCAGCTCCTAAACATTCCTTAAAGGTAGATTAAATAGTATTGTCTGAATTTGAAGTTATGAGAGAAAAGGGTTGATGATGGCTCCTCGACTTTTACTTTGAGCATCTGGAAATGGAGTTGCCATTAAATGAGATTAGGAAAGCAGATTTTGTGGATCAAATGTGAATTTTATGTTTTGATGTGCTACTTTGGGTTTTTTTTAAAAACATCCAAAGGAAAAGCAAAGTAAGCAATTAGACATAGCCTAGTATCTACTAGGTAACTGTTAGTTTATGGATATTTACCAAACCATAAACCTATATAAGCTCTACATGGAAGTGAGGAAAGATAGAAATAAGATGATCAACATCTGAGCCGGCGGTGGGGAGACATTTTATTATTAAGGGGGAAGGAGAAAAATTCTTGCAAAAGAGAGTGAGCAGGTAAGAGGGAAATCAAGAGAGTAATAAAAGAATAAATATATCAGTGATTGATTTTAGAACCATTTTGTATTTCAGGGTTATTACTGCATAAAATGATGAAACAAACAAAAAGATCTACTCAAATCTTGATTGGAGAGACTGATATTTTTACTCTGTAGGGAAAGGGTTCTCAACTCTGACGCTATCAACATTTTGGTCAAGATAAATCCTTGTTGTGAGGGTTCAGCTTATGCGTTGTAAGGCGTTCAGCAGCCATCCTGGCCTCTCCTCACTGGATGCCAGCAGCACGTCCCAGTGGTGACAATCAGACATGTCTCCATGCGTTACCAGGTGTCCCCAGGTGGAGGGAATCCCCAGCTGAGAACCACTATATGGAACACCGAGTGTTCTGTCAGGTCCGTTTCCTTGATTACTGTAAGCATTTGTCAAGATGTTCACTGACTAAATTTATTGAACACTTCTTTGTCCTAATTCTCAAACTCTTTCTCAAAATACAGACTTCTTTTAGTTTCTGTGATTCTACATTCTCTTGTTTTCTCCTAATGCACTGGCCACACTTGTCATCATTTTAATCTGGTCTAAGAGCTTGGTTCCATTTCTTCCTTAGTTCCCCTGTGCTCTCTCCCAGATAGTCGAACCGAGCTTCAGAGTTTAAGATCTCTCAGCTCCTCTTCTATTTCTAGTCCAGAGGTTTAAGACCAAGCCTTGAACACCCCACTGACTACTTGGCATTGCACTTGAATCTCATATAGCCATCTCAGACTTAACAAACTAAACTGAACCCAAAGCTTATCACCCTCGGAATTCCTCAGGTTGTAGAATTGAGAAATCTAGGTATATGTCTTGAGTCCTTCCCAGTCTCATTTTCTACATTCATTTTCTTCGCAAACATTTTTAGTTAAATTTCCACACACTACCTTCATTTCCATTGAGACAACAGTAGTGTGACCTACCACTATTTCTAACTTGGAACACAATACTCTTTAGTGGTCTATGTGTATTCAAACTTTTCCTCCACCAAAATACATTCTCTACATAAATAGCTAATTAGCTGTCTTAAATATAAATAACATGTCATTACTTTCTCTTAGGCCTATCTCAAATCTCCTCTCTTTGAATGAGCCTTTACTGATCACCATATCCAAAAGAATACTTAAAAAATCTGAGTGCTTCTTTCTTAATTCATTATTTATTTCCCTCAATATGCTTTTTAAAATGATCATTTTTTAGTATTTATTTATTTATGAATGTACTTAACTTTGTCTTTGTTCCCCAGAATCTAAACTTCATGAGAACATGACTCTAATCATTATTGTATCCCCAAAACCCATTACCAAACCTAATAAACAGAAATCTTTAAATAAAACTTTGGAAATGAATGAATAAAACTTGACTGGTTCTCCTTAAAATGCTACGTAGTCTGATCAACAATTTCTTCAGGATTATTAATTTTAGAATCATATATCTTATATAGCTATATAAAATTTATGCTCATAACTGTTACAGAACAATTTAACCTTAATCAGTATGAATCGTTGAATGCCTGTCTTATGCCATCAACACTACCAAATCACAATAATATAATGATCTAATAGTTTTAGATTTCTTCCAAAGTAATCATAACAAATGATTATAGTTATGGACTGGTTTGAATAAACTCAGATGGTTTTAAAAGTATTCTTGCTATGCAAGTATAGACAGTTTCAATTTAGAATTATAATGGCTACAATTAATTTATAATAATAAAAAATAATGATAAAAGAAACTATCATTTTTTACTAGTGCCTAAATGTCCTAAAATAAGACTGAAGATTTTGCTACACACACACACACCCACACACATGCTTAAGTGTGGGTACATATGCACATCTACACACTCAACTGCATGTGTGTGTGTATTTGTAATATACATCCAGACCCATATATTGGGTGTGAGGTTTATAGCTAGGACTCCAATTAAAAATTGAAACCTGATAAAGATAACTTAACTGGATATTTTGTTAAAATATTTTTAGGAAAACAAAATTAACTTTTTGAAGAAAAAATAAGATTGTTAAATAGATAAATTTATAAGCATGTATATTCTGAACATTCTCTTTTGAATAATAGAAAATATGCCAAAAATAGTATCTCATATTCACTTCACAAAATCAGGTAGATCAGATGAACCATCTGTTTTGCTTAGGAATATTTAGTTCTTTAATGGTAAAAATCTAATCTGTATTTTTTGTCATTTGCATTTTTACAAGCATTGACCTACTTTATAGTGCTTGTCATCATGTACTTTGCTGCACAGCATTTCACACTAAGAATGATAAATCGTCAGGAAGTATGTTCAATTATTGCATAGTTATCATATTCTGTTCCTACTACTAAAATTCAAATTTAAAAATCTCATTATGTTTTACATATAGATTGAATCATCTTAGTTCTTTACATTTTAAATTATTTAATTTTCTTAAAGAAAAAAATTCATCCATTTCATATAGCCCTGGGGATTATAAAAGCATAAGCATTTCTATATATAAATAACAGGCTACATTTAAAATTTAAATTTGTAATTATAATTAATATTGCAAACATTTTCAGAGATTACAGAAGACTATTCACTCATGACTTTCAAAAAAAACATATTTAATATTATCTTTCTTTGGAATGGACTTCAGCAAACATTTGTTTGAGCAATCTTTCCCTGATATCTGATATAAGATACTTACTATCCTTTACATGGATGGAAATATTCCAATATTTTCACTATCTGTGAATACGCTTTCAAGACCTTCTGCTATCACATGGCTAACTCCTCTGATTTGGTCAACCAATAAATTGGATTATAAGTATAGTATGCATAGTTTGATTTGTGTGTTTTCTTGTTTTTTTCTTTCACCTACTTAAGAAAAATCCATCAATATTCCATATTCAGCTTAGGAAAAAAAATCTTTATTTTTATTTTCCAAGGTGTAGAAAATTCTCAGGTCAGTATCATTTAATATATGTGTCAAAACTTAGGTGAAATAGATCACATGGTCACTAAACTAATGGATGACTAGCTGGTGACCATGAAAGAGCAAATATAATATGTGGCAGAGTAAATTTGTAAGAGAAGAAAATCAATTATATATACACAAGATAGATTTTAGAGGAACAAATACAAATTGTCTAGGTGATCACTTATTAGACATAACTATGTCACACCTCTTTTGGTAATTGTATATATTTACTTTCCGGGAGGGACTTTAGAAATTGTGTACTCCAATGCTATAGTTATTTGTCAGATGAGTAAGTTGAAACTTAAAGATGTAACAAGTCTCTCAATGTAAAGTCTAAATTTGGTCACATTATAGTTACATGGCCATAGGTAACCCATTTATCGACTCTGGAATGCAAATTGCTAATTAAATTAGGGTGATAAGTATGGCTTAATTCCATATTTATAATATTGAGATATAAGAACTTCAAAAAGATTTAGAAACAAAAGTTAAACAATTGCTTTCATTAATGTAGCCTTAAGTATTGTTTTAAAAATAATGCATAGGTTGAAATTTCTATGAAATGCTTAATGGCTTAGAACATGGTGCTAAAACTTAGGGTTTATAGTCATGACATTTAAGTTCACTCTAATGGGGTTCCAGAAAATGTACTCTACTGTTACCTGATTTTATTCTTAGTGAATACTGTTAGTCATGTGTAGGTCTAAGAAGAGAAAGAAAAAACAAACAGAAAGTCTAGTTGATACAACACAAATAATCACTGCCATTAAAAAACTAAATAAAGTTTCATATCCTTTTGGAAAAATACTAACAATAGCTTTGCCAATGGTTACAAAAGATTGTATACCAGCCCTGGCCAGTTTGGCTCAATGGCTAGAGCATCGGCCTAGGGTCCAGAGAGACCGGGGTTCGGTTCCCGCTAAGGGCACGTACCTCAGTTGCAGTTTGTCCCCGGCCCTGGTTGGGTCGTGCGGGTGGCAACCCCTCAATGTGTCCCTTTCATGTCAATGTTTCTCTCTCTCTCTCTCTCTCTTCCTCCCACTCTATCTGACCAAAATATGGAAAAATGTCCTTGAGTGAGGATTAAAAAAAAAAAAAAAAAAAAGATTTTATACCACAATATTAAAGATTAAAATATGTAAAATATATTCATGTAAATAAGTATACAATAAGTATATTTGTAAGTACTCATGTAGATAAGTACCAATAAAATATATACATTTATATTTGTGTGTATAAAAATAAAAACTTAGTTACTGAACAGTAAACAAATTTGGTCTCTACCTATAATAAAGTCTGTTCACTAGAGGACACTGATTATATATCATCTCTCCAAGTCCAAAACCAAAACAATTTTCAAATAATTTGTATTGAAAATTCATATTAAAATTAATTATAGATGTATTTTTCACAACTAAAGAATTCAGACAAGAGTAAGTTATGAATAACTTTTAATGTGATAATATGTCATAGAGAATACCTTGCCAGTTACTGTCATCAAAAACATCATGATCACCATCATCATCATTATCCTTTTAATGGCAAGCATCTAGATAGTATTCACTGTCTGCCAAAGACTGTTAACAATAATACACATATAATACGTATTCCTCACTAAACTTTATGAGACTAGAGAGAAGCCAAAAGGCTAGTCAGCAATAGGAACAAAATTAAAACCCAGTCAGTGTAGCTCCATGGTATAAACCCTTTATCACTTCATTAATAACAGATAAAATGGTACCATAGGAGGAATGTTTTTGCAAAGCAGACTTTTGTTTTAGAGATAAAAATAAACTAAAGCTAGCCAAGACTCTTAGTCTTCCTTTTGGTCTTAAAGGGGAAGTAGATAATATGTGAGAGATGGAGGGCAGAGTGATCTACCTAACCTCTTGGTTCTGTCTGAGAAATGTTCTTAATGGAACTAAAACTATAATATACCATTATGTTTGGGGAAAGAAGAATTGAAAATAAAACTCTGATATATATGTATTTTCAGTCGCAGTTAATCTCACCTTAGTTCTATAGCTACTACTGCTTCATTTAAAACCAGCTTATTGCTGTCTACAATAGATAAAAACATGTTTCAGAGTTCTATCAAATGGTACGTATGTAGTTCAAATCTATGGTAGATACCACTGTGAAAGGTAGTGAGGACTTCCAGATAGGTACTTCTGATTCTTTTGAAATACAAAGGTTCAGTTACATCCTACTGAGATAGCACATGACCTTTTGGTTGTATGACAATTGGCCAGGCCCCATAAAAATAAGTATTTACCTTTCATTTTTCTCCAAGTTACTAAATATATATATATATATATATATATATATATATATATATATATATATGTGTGTGTGTGTGTGTATGTGTGTGTGTATACACACACATATACACACACACACACACACACACAAAATAAACTGACATACCCTAAAACAAAAAGAGGATAGTCTACAACCAAAAATCTAACCAAATGTTCTAGTTTATTTTCCTCAGAAGGAATAACCATGATAATCAATATGCCCATCATTTCTAGTAAGCTATATTACTCTGTTTTGGAGGTTTCCTGAAACAGAGTTTTCAAATGTCAGAAGAAATGCTTTCACCATGGAGTTGATCTCTTGCCCTAGAATACAAGTATATTTCTCATTGTGCTAAAACTCAAATGATTTTCCCTGCATATTATGACAGTTTATTTTCTAATAAAAATAAAATGATGGTTCTAATCTCATCTCATGATGAAAAACACCTCATGTTCATAATATATTGATAAACACTATAAAATATAAAACTTTGTATTATTGTTTGGTATTATTTGTTACCATCCTTATATAACTAATCAAATACATTAAAAGAAAAGCATAATATCATACAATTAAAATAAATTTGTATGCAACTATGAGAATAAATGAATAGAGAAATATTTTATTTCTATGTAGGAAAAATCATGGAAGGAATCATAAAATATATTAATTACCTCCTATAATCAGATATTGTGATTGATAGATTAAAATAACACAGGGAGATGGGAAGGTATAAGCTTTCAAATATTCAGTGTTGTTTACTTACAATCAAGCCACTGTTTGCTTGCCTTTTTTCTCTGTCATGTATCCTTTTGTAGAAAATCCCGCCTGGATTAAACTGAGTACTCCAAATAATCATATCTCTTTGATAATATACATCCATCCCTGTTATCCTTGAATTATGTTCAACATGAGAAATTTGTTGATGATCGCCACTGTAGTTGAATGGATATATAAAACCCAGGATATCAGTGTCATTAGCAATGTAGAGAACTTGATCTTCAGAGCCTGGAGATTATTATAATAAAATACAAAAATAAAGTAAATTTCAACTAATGTAAAAGCAATTATTATACTATTAAATAATCTTGAATTGTTATTTTTAAAACAGTTTCTTGCTCAATAAAACCAACCAACATTATACTGTGTTTGAATCTTCATGACTTGTGTTTAATAGAACATTTCTATGAGTTATTAATGTAGGTTTTCCTAGGGCAAAACTTACCTTATGGCTATAGATTAGGTATTTGTAATACCTATCACTTGTATAAAGAGGAATTTCTTTTGGTACATCACAATATATTATGTTCTAATGCTTTTTAAATATTCAGATACTATACTGTATACTCATTAAACTTCAAACATTTCTGAGCACTTAGCTTATGCACCTGAGTGATCGCTTCCTTAGGCTAAGAAATGATAATCAAAACATAAAGAATCTTCTTCTTCTAATATTCTTGTATTTAAATATTTTATTTTTATTATACAAGATATCAGCATTTACTACATTAAAGTGACATCATCTCAATATTACCTAGACTCCTGCTAAGTGGAACTTTCCAGCCTGAAGTTTTGATACCTATAATACTATACTATTGTCATGTATATCCTGAGATAAGTAAAACCCTAATGTAAACCCTGGAAATATTAATTAAAGTATTCATTAAGCCATAAAGTAAGATTAAATGGCATATACAATATCTGCAAATTTACAATGTAATTATACATGTGGCACAGTTTAGCTGCTCTCACTTAGTGAAAGTATACTATGTGGCAAGCACTATGTTAAGCCCTTCACAATTTTTCTACTCTTCTTACAATAACAATGAAAAGTAAGCATTAGTATTCCTATTTTACAGGTAAGAAACTGAGGTTCAGAGTCAAACAGGCCACACAGTCAGCTAAGTACATATAACTCCATAGCACATCCTCGATCCACTACATCACATTGTCTTTATCTTGTAAAAACTACCTTATTAGCACTGTCCAGTCTCACCCTGTAGCTAAGAATATTTAAGATACAATTATTTAATAAAAGCATATGAGCTTTAAAATTCATACCTAAAAAAGCAAAAAGATCTGTAACTTTCATTTAATTGAAAAAAATGATATTACTAAGTAGAGGCAATCTGAATTTGAAAGCACGATTTTATTGTAAAACCTTATAAATTCTTACTCAAAATTCCATTGTCCTCATATAGCTAAGCTTTAACCTATTATTTTCATCCCAAAGGTGCAATAATTTCTCAATACTCTGAGAGTAGACCAAAAAGAAAGACACTTTCTTATTTTGTTACATTGCTTTTAAACTTTTACATCTCCTGACAAATTGATTAAAACACAAAAGTGATTTTAACAGTAGCCATGTATTTGTTATTTCTATAAACCTCCAAAGTTAAATTAATTAAGAATAATAAATCAACTGGCCAAATTAATTAGCATTAAAAAGGGGCTTATTGCTAAATTACAACATGAACTTTTATTTCCCCATAAGATAATTGTAGCAAAATTATGCTAGCATTTGAAATAATGGTTGTAACCTCACCTCTTGCTATGCAGGTGCTGTTTCTTTCTTGAAAATTCTGGTCACATACACACTTATACGATCCTTCCATATTTATACATTTGTGGGAACAAGTGCCAAAGACCAAACATTCATTAATGTCTGAAAAGAAGAGCTCAAAATAGCATCATCATACCCCCAGTTAGCACTTCTGTTCTACATTTCAAAACAGCAAATTTATTTTTTCTCATTTCTATTTCTTTCATTGTCCTTTCAAACCCCTTCCTGAGACCTGTGTAATATTTTTAGGCCATGATGTTATTTCACAATAGTTTTACTATAATAATTTATCAGTTGTTTGTACATGGCTTTTAATCCACTTAAAACATTGAAATATCCATTTGCAGCTCCCCTATTGTTGGCATTTACTCAAATAAATAGATCTTGAGGTTTTCTTGTAAGCCTGTTTCTGATGACCTACTCCATCCTTTGTACTGCTCTTTTTTTTTTTCTTTTTATTAATTTTAGAGAGAGAGGAAGGGAGAGGGAGAGAGAGACAGAAACATCAATTGGCCGCCTCCTGCACGCCCCTCATTGGAGACTGGGCCCACAACCTGGGCATGTGCTCTGACTGGGAATTGAACCGGCGACCCCTTGGTTTATGAGCCACACCAGCCTGGCTGTACTGTTTTGTTGTTGTTGTTGTCGTTCTAGAATGTCCTTTCCCACTTTTATGCAAATAATTTCTAGTCATTTCTCAATATCCAACTGATGTAAGGCCTCCCTCTGTCTCCATCAATGTACACTACTGACCATTCATCCCATAGTTTCGATGTTGTGCTGTTTGGATAGTTTTCTCTTACAGCATTGCCCATACTATATTTCAGATATGTTGTTACATATTTATATCCTCTACTTGACTTTCAGTCTCTTCAGGGCATAAATTATGATTTATTCATTTTTTATTGCCAACATTTTGCATAATGCCTGACAGAGAATGAAGATCTGGATATATCTCTAATACAGTTCTGGTTTCATATATATGAAGTGATTATGTAACAAGAAGGACTATGCAAAATAAACAAGTAAACATTGGATGCCCATAAAATAAATATATATAAATTATAAATAGTAGATCAATCAATCACAGTAATATTCTGTGGTTTGGCACCTGCCTCTAATTTTAATGGCTTGAACAGGTGATTCTGCTGAATTATCTACTTTGTCTTTTCCTTCTCTTCTTCTTCTTAGGATATTTTTGCATTGATTTTTAGATAGAGTGGAGGAAGAGAGGGACAGGGAGTGAGAGAGAAAAACATCAATGTGAGAGAAACATATCAATTGATTGTCTCCTGCACTATCCTGACCAGGGCCAGAGATTGAACCTGCAGGTATGTGCCCTTGACTAGGAATCAAACCCACAACCCTTGGGTCTGAGGACTGATGCTCTAACTGTTGAGCCAATCCATCCAGAGCTCTTCTGTTGCTTTCAATCAGTATAATTTCTCGGCCCCTTATATCACTTATAGTTGCCCTAATTATGTAATAAATCTGTGATGTAAGTTCTTCTCTTGAATTAGAGAATTTAAGTATCATCACAGTAATAATTCTCTTTTGTTGGGTACCCAACCGTGTCCCAAAGGCTCATGATAGAGATAAGGACTTTCCTGGTGACACCTGTAAATGACAGTGTCAAGTCTGACACTTGGACTTTCTGATTCTGTTGTCTCTACTGTGCTGCTTTGCCGGAGCAGAACTTAAGCACTGTCAGGACAATGCATTTCTATGTTTGAAATGTAGGGTAGTGAGATAAAGAAAAATATATTTACTTATTTTAATGAATATTACACCAGGGATTGAGTAAAATACATGTTATCAGCATTTAATCACCAAAGACAATGATGACAAATATTTTTATTTGTTTGGCTCCTGTAATTTTAAACAGTAAGATATTTGACACTATGTCCCTATTATAGGAAATAAAATAAGCAAAAATGTGCTTTATTTAATAAAACCTGTGTTCCTTCACATGGCCCTGACATGACCGCCATCAGCATTTCTCCTCATCTCTGCAGTAACGCCTATTTGATGAGCGTTGGAAGCAGGCAGAGGAATCCCACAGGTGGCCGATACCTACAACAGTCTCTGCACGTGGCCACCACCCTCGCTTCCTGCTGTTCTATTCCCGTCATTGCTTTCCTTCAGACATTACCGGTAAAGACTTTTAGCTTTGACACGAAATACTTTCTTAAGTTACTGTTTTGGAGCTATATAAAAGAAGAGCACTCATTTAAGTTATTTTGATGAAAAACCATGGTAATGTCTATCCCTTCCTTCACACCAAGTCAAACCTGCTTTTCCTTATGTTAAACGTTCATTTATTAAATAAAGATGAAGCTCTCATTGGAGCTCAAAAGTTACTCATCTGCCCAACCAAAGTTTCAGTGGATCCACAGCAATTTAAACCAGACTGTAACTTGCAGGTTATATTTGCCGTGAAAGACTACTAAAAATAAAGAAAATTTTGAAAATAAGATTTCTAAATTTGTGTTGATATAGGATACAGAGCCCACTATTCACAAATAAATATGAGGTAATTAATGTTATTTGAAATTAAAATCTTGAAGAGACTTTGTGTGTGTAGTGAGTGTAGTATGTGTGTGCTTATATACAATCGACAGTTTTCTGGGAAGCAAGAAATACTCTAGTCTTAAGAAATAATTTGCTTTCTTATTAAATTTTTTTTTAAAAAGCCGGTTGCCAGTTTTCAGTGTTCCATGTTTAATGGGGAAATAAAATATCATGAATAATCCAAACAAGCATATAACTCAAAATGTACATAAATATGACATGAATATACTTGCTTCCATTTTGGCTGAGTATAATTAATTTATTTAAATAATTCCATTTTGATTGACATTTTGCAACCCCCCTCTGCTTTTTCTAACCCAAAAATAACATAAAGAGACAGTAGTATAGTAAGCTGGTAGGTGAAAGCATTTTAAGACTTGAATGTGTCTTGGGTAAGCCAGACAGATGATTGAAATGTGGCTCTCATCACAACAATATCAATTTTAATGAAGAAACTTGCGGAAAGTGCACATGGTTAGTTCACAACTCTACAGTTACAGTCGTGATTTAAATTATATTTACATATGACTTATTGTGAGATTCTGCCTATCCTACACGCTCAGTGTTTAAAATGATCTCAAGTAAGCTGGCAGAGATTTATTTAGATCCTGTCTTTGAATTTGAAAAGACAGGTCTTGGCAATACAAAGCATCCTTTAAGACATGGTGTTAGGACACAAGCCCACGATGCTTTAAAAGTGAACTGCCCATTGCATTACTACAAATGCTACACCTCCAGAGAAATGGGTCGTCACAAACATGCCCTTTCATGAAGTGCCTCTAATTCTCCATCGGTTCCTGAACCAGCAATTTCATTACTTGCATTTCAAAACAGAATTGTAACAATACTATTGAAATTCCAGGAGTTCTGAATCAGCTGCAGAAAAGGCTCTGTAGCCACAGTGATGGTTAGCTCAGCAGTACCAACAAACAGGCTCTCTTGACCCCAGAGGTTTTCACTCTCATAAGTAAACAGATAACCCGTTGATACACATTATTTTGATAAAATCAATCCCCCTGTCATCTCACAACTTAGCAGCTTTGAGAGACTTTTATAACCTAAAGATTTAAGAGCAAGCTGTTGAGGGAAAATGTACCTTCACACTGTCTGTTTTTTATGTTTCTCTGAAATCCAGGCTTACAGCGACAGAAAACAGATGTTTTTATTTGATTACAATATGCATCATCTCCACATGGATTCACATTATCTTCACAGGTATATTCACTGGGATCTGGGATTTAAAGATATGATCAAAACGATTATAATTCTTACTCCAGAAGTGGGAGTTTACTTTTGATCTTAATTTAAAATTATATGTATTTTACCATAGATGACTCTTTTTGAATTTATAAAATTAAGGTGTTCTCTCCATATAAGCCTTCTTTTCTTATAGAGGTATAGAAGCAGATAGAACATGAACTCATTTACATTGAATATCGATTAGGCCAAACTGCCTCCAACTGATATTTATAGCTGTTATCAAGCTATACTACTTTCTAAAAGAAAGTCAATAATCAATGATTCTAATGACAAACTCTCTTACAACATTAAGATATATGAATATTGATCCTTCTCTAAGAACCAAAGCATCTCCTAGAAACTACCCAGAGATGTGGCCATTTAGTGTTAAACTAAACTCAGTATTCAGCAACACAATCATGGGAACTACCATGTTACCTGAGCAGGTAGGCACAATCAGCAGTTCTTACACTTTTATAGCCTAGACACACATATGGGGATTGAGTGTGTACCATGTTCCAATGGTCAAGTACTACAACACAGGTTAGGATGCACTTTGAGTTACATGTAACTCCTGTCATACTGGTTATAATTTCATTGCTTCATCTCCCATTCAGGAAAACAATTTAGAATGCAATTGAATGAGGAGAAAATATTATAGGGGTAATATTAAATTATCTCAATTTTACCTAAACAAATCAAGTTATTGAGAAATATGAGAACTTTAAGTATCAGAATTGTAACTATTATTAATTGCCACTAACTCTTGAATATTTTATAATTATTACATGTGCACTGATAGCTTCATGAACAAGTGAGGAACAACTTAGATACATAAATAAGAAAAAAAAAAGACTCAAAAGTAGGGAGTATTTTATGTCTTTTACAAGTAACCTTACTTTAGTTAGGGTCATAAGTTCAACTATTTTCTGAATATAAAAATCAAATATGAAACATCATCTAAACAAAACATTTAGTCAAGGTCTAACAACTCAAGTACAATAGCACTCTGTGTAAAATAATGATTTCTTTAAGAATGATTTAGCAATAGTTTAAAATTTAAAACACTGAAAAATTATTAAGACCTTAATCATCATTTAACAAATTTCAATATTTATAAAATTCAAAAATATTAAAATTATATTTCATACACAAAAATATTAAGTGATATAGATTTTATTGCTGACATCACAGTCTGCATTTGCATTTATCTTCATGTAGAGTGGGAGGGAGGGAGGAAGAGAGGGAAACATCGACACAAGAGAGACACATTGAGTGGCTGCCACCCACACAACCCCAACCGGGGCCGGGGACAAACTGCAACCGAGGTATGTGCCCTTAGCGGAAACCGAACATGGGACTCTCTGGTCCGTGGGCCAACGCTCTAACCGTTGAGCCAAACCGGCCAGGGCTGCACATGGATATTAAGTTCTCAGCTTCAGCTCTAACAGGGTTACTCATAGCAAAATCAGCCTTGCCCACCTCACACTTTCTGACATTAATTTCAGTGATGTTCAAGTTTGCTTTGGGAAAAGGTTAAAAAATGGTATTACTCAACCAGATTTTGAAGAGTATTTTTTTTTCTCTCACAGTAGTAAAAATGTTGATTATAACGAAGCAAAAATTAGACTTGTGTGTCATTGTACTTTAACTGAAAACAAACTCACGTATTCTGCAGCCTTGTTCATCTGAACCATCTCCACAGTCATCAAGTTGATCACACTGGAGGTCCATGGGTATACACTTTTTATTACTGCAAGCAAAGTCATCTTTTTTGCAAGGTCTTGCTTTATATGTAAGCTTACCTACAGAGTCATTAAAAAATAATTAGTATTTCATCATCAAAACAAATGTATTGAGCATATAACAAGTCCAAGATTTTACTAAATGCTATACAAAACACGAATCCACAATCGTTTCTTAAAAGTTCTTGGGGCCAAATTTTAAAAATGCTGAAATGTTTTTGATTTTTATAAAATAGCAATGTATTTACCTTACAGTAAACACCACCTTACTGCCCCAGGAAAATGTGTGAATATAACCCTAAGTGGGATTTTTTAAAGTAATATAAACTGCCTCAGACCAGTTCAAATTGGTATTTGTCACCAATTGTGCCACATACTTTAATAAAGCCTTTGATTTAAGAGTTCTTTTCATTTCAGAATTGTGAAAAAGGGATGGGGTACACATCCAACCCAATGAGCTATTTAACAGAACATTCTTAAACCACTATGTTGTTTCTCTTTTTAAAAAGTGCCTATAAAGAGATTTATGGACTAGCAGAGATCCTGGATTAAGTTGCACAGCTCTGCTATGCAAAGAAAATGTGAGCAGATGACTTTCACATTCTGTCAGAAAATCAAGTGCCTAAAAAACCACCCTGAGACATACACATAAAATATCTTTTTAAATTTTTGAGCTATAAAATCATTATAGTGTCTTATAGCTGTCACCGACTCAATTATTTTACATTAAGTGGATTTACCACCACACTGGTCTTCATCCGAGTTGTCCCCGCATTCATCAATCCCGTTGCACATTTGTTCAGGCTGCAGGCATATCCTGTTATTTCTGCATCTGTGAGGTCTTGTGGGTGGGCAAAGGAATTGGACTGAAAAAAGAAAAAGAAAACACAAAGCTGCTCCTTTGGGTACACTGACTTATGCAGGACCATTCTTCTTTAGGCTTTCTTTTTTTCTTTCTTTTCAAATCCGTAATGTAGCTTTCCTGAATATCTTTTGTTATGGAAATTGCCTACATGTAGATAGTAGAAAAATGTGTGATAATAGAAGCTTATGATCCTAGTTATTTATATTAACTTCAGAGAAGAGTGCACAGCTGAAATGTTGAATGAAATAAGAAAAAGAGGCAAATTTCATGGTCTCATTTCCAGATGCCTTATCTTAGCCTCCTTCACTTGATGTACCAAATTAATTTATGCCTTCAGTTTATACAACATGGCAGGACACTCAGTTATCTGAAAGAGCAATTTCACACCAAATGGAGCTTCAGCAAGTATATGTTACAGGCCCCAAACTGAAAATAGGCCATTCAGTGGAAAAAATATCTAAACAATACTATACCAGGGTTTCTTACTCTGTCTCTCTAAACAAATGTGTAGCTATGTATTTGAGGCACATAAATTGATTTTAGTTTGTTCATTTTTACTGTGTGTGTGTGTGTGTGTGTGTGTGTGTGTGTGAGAGAGAGAGAGAGAGAGAGAGAGAGACTTAAAGAGATACCAATGTAAGCCAGGAAATTCTATTATTTTCCTTTCTATCACTATCTCATGAAAAGACTTCCACCTTGCCCAGCTGGTGTGGCTTCGTGGATTGAGTACCCTGTCCCATGGATTGAGAGGTCCTGGTTTGATTCCCGTCAGGGCACATGTTGTCCAAGTTGTGGGTTTGATCCCCAGTAGGGGGCGTTCAGGAGGCAGCTGATTGATGTTTCTCTCTCACATCAATGTTTCTATCTCTTCCTCCCTTCCCCTCTCTCTAAAATATCAATAAAAACATATTTAATAAATAAGTAAGTAAATAAATAAATAAATAAATAAATAAATAAAGACTTCCATCCATTAGGTAGGAAACATTTATAATGACCCTTCATCCTCAGAGTTAGAATAGTGCAGGGTTCTCTCCTTGGTCCCCTCATGTTCTCTCACTCTTGAATTCTCTGCTAAGACATTCTCATGGATTTACTTGACTCCATACCCTCCAGACTTTCAACTAACCATCTAATGATCACATCTCACAATTAATTATAGAACATTCCCACAGGAATTTTAAATTCAACAAGTTTAAAACTCAATCCCTTATCATCTTTCCTCAATTGCCAGCTCTCCAAACATAAGATTTGTGTTATTTCCATAGTTGTTAGTGGCCTGTCATAGCCACATATCTGGGATTATTCTAAATACATTCTTCTCATTGACCTTCACCTGTGGTTAGTCAACAAGTTCAGATAATATTGTCCCCAAACTTCCTCTCTCTTTCTCATGCATACCAGTTACTATCACAATAGCTCAGTTTTTTATTATCTCTTACAAATCAGATTAGTAGAATCCTAAATGTCTCAGTTTTACTGCTCAACCTAAGATTCTCCAAAAGCCACCAGAACAATCCAACTAACACATTAAACTGGTTATCTATCACTTTCAGAATATAATTTGAGATACTTTACAAGGCACAATAGACTTATCATTACCTTGTCTGTCCATGCTACTCCTAAAGACTCATCCTTTGTCACTCTTAATCTGGCAATGCTACTTTATTAGCTCCTTAAATATGCCATACTCTTATTTACAGACCTCCTTGTTTTAATTGCAATGTGTTTGTTACTCTACATTAAGAGTTTTAGGAATATCTCTTAAATTGCTCAAACCTCATATTATCTTGTGTTTGAGGATATCCTAGTTTTCTACTACAACTTCCAAAACTTTGTTGTCATATCTTCACATAAACTAAAACCAACAACTGCTATCTCGAGGGTCAAGCATTTGATTATACCTCTCTCTTATTGCTATTTTCTTATCAGCTTCATAAACATCATTCCCTACTGAATTCACTAAAGATTATAGCACCTACCCTCATGGTTATTTCTCTTCATCCAAATTTATTCCATCATCCTAGATTATTTCAACATCCAAATTAGCAAACCAACCAATAAGTGACCCTCTTAGCTCTCTAAGTTTATGATACCAAATGTCATTTTTCTTTAATCCATCTAGGCCACCAACTCCCCTGGTGGGTTTCAACAACCTTTTTTATTAAATTCATCCAATGATAATTCTGTTGCTTGCAGATAGGAACACTATTACACATGGGTGTAGTTGGGTTTGCTATTTTCTCCTATTTCATTTACAAAACCACTAATTTGAATGCTCCAAATTCTGGTAACATTCTTCTTTTCCAACTTTTTAATTCAAGCAGTCTCATTAAGACACTTCTTCAGCCTTAGCTGAGACCACAAGCTGGAACCTTAGCCTTAGCATATTGATACATCTACCATTTCCCTATTTCCAATGCCTCCTTTTGCCTTTACTTCCCTCTCTGTTGACATTAGCTTACATGTTTCATCTCTTAATATACTCACTTGATAAATACAGGGTGTCCCCAAAAATGTATATAGGGTGTATGTAAATTCTATTGCATTTTAAAAATAAAGTGTATTTTAATAAAAACTGGCTTCATAATAATTCAAAGTAGTGTATACATTTTTGGAGCACCTCCCTGTATTTATTGGTAATCTATTATATGCTGGACACTCTTCCAACCACTCATTTAGAAACTCATTTGTTCAAATAATCTGAATTTTCTGACCCTGTTCTCTTTTTCATCCTAGTTATCTAAGAACCCACCAACTTAGATGAATAAACCATATGCTATCCCAATATCTGCATCTGGGAAGTTCAGGGATAGTGCAGATGATCATATCACAAAGCTAACTGATACTACAGATATTAATGTGTATCAATGCCAGATGGGCCCTGAATACTACTTGAAAATCCTACACATATATCTAGCCATGTCATTCTCTTACACGTTGCTCTGATGATTCAAAAACATTCTATATGTGAATATGCTTCTTACTGCACACGTTAAAAAGAAGTAGACATAAAGAGATGGAAAATGTGTTAGCACCTTAATAAATGACTGCACACTTACACAGAGTCTATCAATTCATTCAACTCATTTCAACATTTTTTAATAGGGGTCTCGACTCCTATCCAAAACTAATTTTGTCACCTGTCCTAAAACTCCTTTTCCCTGACTCTTCAGTAACCATGCCACCTTTCTGAGGACCTTTTGTTACCTTGGTATTTCTTTTGCTGCACTATTTTCTTTTTTCCTAATCCTTTTGTGGTCACTCATCTGAGTTTTTTCTGGCCACTCATATTTATTTAGATGTTTGGTATCCCTCTACATTCTTCTCTAATCCCCATCTTTTCTGCTGTTTTACTCCTTCCTAGCCTAAATCTCACAGATTTCATATTACCACATTTTATGCCAATTCTCATGACCAACACTTTAAGTTCTAGAACCAAACAGCTAGCACCTACTTGTAATCTCGCCTTGAGTGGTTCCTCAGCGGCATCTCAAACTAGGCTTTTAACCTTACATGAAAAACTATTTCTCCTCCTACGTTCCCCAGGCATTCAAACATGCAAGCAAAAACACCTATAAATTATACTTGGCAGCTTCCTCCTCCTCGCCCCCTATTTCCAATCCACAATGCAATCCAGTTTATTTTTCCTTTTAAATAGCCTTCTGATCTGTGTGTACTTAGCTATCATGTGCTAACAGCAGCTTTCCTACAGCACTGCACTTGTCTTAACTAGCCTTGCTTTTTTCTATCTGGTATTGGTAGAAATATAAATATGACCATATGTCTCTTTTGCTTAAAATCTTTAGTATCTTTAATTGCTTTTAGAGCACATCTAAAAATCCCTACCAAGACTCACAAGGTTTCGCGTATCTGTCCTGTCTCTTCAGTGTTATCCCAAACCAATATCTCCCTTGCTCTGTGCTCCCCAGGCACACAGATCTTTCAGTTCCTCTGGTGAGCTCTGGTTTGCTCTGCCTCAGGGCCTTTCTACATCTTGCTTCCTTTGCTTACAGCACTGTGTCATCCACCTCACCCTATGCCTTTTACCTACTCAGCAGCTATGCATCTCTCAGACTCAGACTCAAGTGTTTTATTTCTCAAAACTCAAGATTGAATAAAATTCCTCTGTTCTATATTTCATAATTTACTATACTTTTCTTTCAGCACATGAATCACGGTCTGTACCTGTATATTTTTGTGATCATCAACATCTCTCTTCCACCAGATACTCAGCCGTGAAGTCAGGGTCCAAGTCTGTTTCTCTCATTGTTTTATCACCCAAAATAATCACAGTCTCTAGCTTAGCAAATATATATTTAATGAATAAATAACTTTCCTCTATGCTGTTCACTATGCCGGTGCTGCCTTTTAGTAGAGACCCTTCAAAATTCTAGCTTTCTGAGTCCCCTGTAGGCAGAGTTCATCTTATTCTCGTTGCCTTACCTATACCCTTTACTTTGTTCTACCATTGCCTGAAATATAATGTATGGGAAATATTATTTAACCAGAATAATACCTTCTGGTAAAAAAGAACCATGTGCTGTCCATGTTTTTAAATCCCAATTTCTTAGCACAGTCTCCAGCACAGAGCAGTTTGACTCAATGTTGACACCAATGACTAAATGAATGCAAAAATATTCAGAGGATCAAGCTAGATGTATTTTACAAGTTTTTCAGCAGCTGTGTGGCCTGTCATTGAGAAGCATTTTCTGGCCCTGGAATGATCCAAGGGGGTGTGACTTTTTAGCTCCCCATGGTTAATTAGTTACCAGACATTTTCTTCCCACCCACTAATTTTGTACTATAGTGACATAGAGAATAAAAGGAAAAAATAAAATAAAACTAAGAACATAATAGGTTCTGGCTTGATTTTGGCAGGTACATTTATTTTTTGTTTATGTATTATGATTCAGAAACAATGTAATTCCCAGTGATTCTATAGAGCCCATTCTGTGAGACTGTGTAAAAAAAAAAAATGAAATGGAAATTAACTGTATCTCTCATCAAGTGTACCTACAGAGAACACTCTCCAAGTTTTAAATGCTTTAAAAAATAATGTTGCCTGCTTATTTTGGAGTTTGTATTCAACTGTAGCTTTAGTCATCAATGTCATCAATGCCATCATTTATCAAAATATTCTGGTCTAACTTGATGCACCAAATAGAACAAAGGAATTAAGCACATACACTCATGCTGTGTATTCTTCAACTTGCCTAATGTGTGATTAAAGTCTATCTGAAGTAGTAGTTTCTTTAAATTAGAGATTAAATTACCTTTCTTGATGAGATTAGACACAAAGTATGAAAAGAGGGGCCAGAAATGTTTTTCAAATCTAATAAAACCTTTATGTTAAAGATCTGAAATTGTACACTGGTAGTTTCAGGTGGCGTAAACACTCTTCTGACAAAGAGCAGTCAAGAGTAACCTGAATTTGAAGAATCACTAACATTTTGAAAGATTTTTAGATTAAATATTAAATAGTTCCTATTTTATTTATCTGCATAACATTTATATTCTATGTCTATATGGAGATATCTTTATACCCTCATAGATATCCCCTCATAGGTATAAATATAGATAGAGATATACTTATAGATATAGATCTTCTTTCTCTCAACATTCTCAGCCTCAACAGAGGGTGATATGTGAAACTAAGTAATTTTATTATTCACATTTTTTTCATGTACTTAACTGTCGCCAAAAAAAAAAAAAAAAAAGTTTTAGACTAAAGTACCAATTTGATAGGAAGCCAAAGCCCTTCTATGAACCTCATTCAATTCAAAAGGTCAACTACTCTAAATCCTCTCAGACATTCTATAATCTGTCTTTTGAACTGTGTTGACATGTGAAAGTTCAGATTTAGGAGGGCTCTCTATAAAGTCATAAACTTTGAACAGGGTAATCTCTTGTTACCTGAACAAAAGCTGTTATCTGTGGTTATACTTTATCTACCTAACCCCAGGACAGCAGGATTTTACCACTTCCCTAATTCACGTCAGTGCATTAGATCGGGAGATGAGAGAGTCCTCTAGAACAGTGTGAAAGGCCATACCACACATGTCAGGGGCTTCATCAGAGTTGTCTCCACAGTCGTCCTCTCCATCACACACCCAGAAATGGAGTTTGCAAAGGGAATTATTGCAAAGGAACTCATCTGCTCTACATATATTTCCTCCTTTATTAAAAGAAAAAAGACATAGAGATATAGCACAATTAAAGCTAGTCAGCATGACACATATTCCTCTAATTCTTAGCACAGATTTGGGTTTTTTAGTTCTTTATTTTTTTTTATATAATACTAAGTGACCAAGCTTTCTTTTTTTTTTTTTTTTTTTAAGTATTCATGGTTGACATTTCAAGACAATCTGGTATCACCCCCATGTATATCATATTTCTTTAAAACATACTAATAAGATGGTAAAAGAAAGTTTTCTCAAATCAAAATTATCTTTCTTTTCACATATTTTTATGTTGCTGAGTGTAAGGAAATATATTTTAAATGGTATTAATTATTAATAATAAAAACTGCATTATTCTGAAAAGAAAAGTCACACAAAAATTAGATAATTCAGCTGTATCTAGAAATGGACACATTGAATCACTGAAAACAGATTTACCAGTAAAAATTTTTATAGTCACAGAAAAATAATATTATAGTAGAAATAAAAAATTAGCAATGTGATGAAATATTAGAGTTATCCTTATAATAATTGTGCAGTAAAGAACCCTATTGTTTTATTTTTAAATGTTTACATATTTTCCTTTTTGCAATTAAATAGAAAGCATCGAGGCTACAGGGATATTCTAACTTAAAAGTAGGTACATTTACCACATACAAAGGACCCAAAGTACTAATAAATTTTAGTTATATGTCTATGTATGTAGCAATATATATTGGAACTGTAATGGTTGGGGAGTTAGGAACTTGCTTTGTTTTACTTTGGAAAAGTCTATTAAACTCTCTGGGACTCAATGTCTTCATATGTTACAAAAGAGGTGTGGTTAAAGTGATTTATAAGGTCATATTTGCAGGCTGTACGTGGGGAAACAACACAAAGATGCTTGATAGGAATTTAGAATTAAGATTAATAAGATTTCTCTCAGAGAATTTATTTACCTACTTAAATCTCATGCATGGCTTATACATTGACTATATTTGATTATTAAATGTATTAACATATTTTAAAAGGAAATGTTCATTTAAACATGGAACTGGGGAGTAATAGTGCCCATCTTTGCAAGCCTAGGAAATACCTAGGAAGAAGCTTTGCTCAATCTGTAGATGCTCTTTGGAGTGAATGCTGAGTTTAGGCTTGTGAGGGTCAAATAGTTCTTGTCTGAGTTTTGACTCATACACAAATCTCTAATAATTCACTCTAGGTAGCAAAGATTTAAGTAAGGAAATGACAGAATCAGATTTGAATTTTAGAATAATTCTAGCTACAGTGTGGAGACTTGGAAACCAAAACAGTGAGGGTTAAAGCCAAGACTGGAGAAAATAATTTTGAAGAGGGGTCGCAGTAACCCAGAAAAGAACTGATGGTAACTTGACTTGGAGTAGCTACATTTGAGAGCTCTTCAAGAGGTAGAATCCTCAGGATCTGATGACTGAATTGGTGCAGTGGCGAAGGAAAGTGAGTAGTCATAGTACTCAATTTTAGGTTTATTTGCACAATTAGGTGAATGCTAGTGTTGTTTAATAAATAAATGAATACATCAGGAGGAGAGGGTTTAATAGAAATAATGGCAAGTCTTTTAAGGTACTGGTGAGATAACCATGTGATGATATGTAGCAAGTTTAGGGGACACATGTTTCTAAAATATAAGAGGTTTCTGAGCTGAAAAGTGTATAGCTGGAAATGATCAAATGTGGTTATTATTTGAAATTTAGAAAATAACAAAATGATAATCATGATTTAAAGACTGGATGGACACAAAATAATAGATGTAGCCAGAGTGGATGGAAAAGTACCTAAAAAGTGTTCTAACTAGGAGGTTGTAGTAGGCACATTTAAATAATGCTAAGAGAGTGGGTTTAGTGAAGTGATTGTGGGTTTAGTGAAATGTTTGTACAGTATTGGTTATCATCAGATAAAGAAGTAGTAGTCAGTGGAGCCATCTCTTTCAAGAAGATTGGCCTTAAAGGGGAGGAAGAAAGGAGAAAAGTTGGGTTAGTCAAAGACTCTCGTTGCTTGCATGAAGAAAAACAATTATCTGAGCAAATTTACATGATTATGAGAATAATTCACAAACAAGGTAAGATTCAGGGTATAGAGAAAAGGTAATTGATATAATGAGTCCCTTGTGACTTTAGAAAGTATAAAGAATTTAAGATCTACAGAAAAATGAAAAGATTCATCATAGACTGGAGGTGAGAGAAGTCTTCCATTTAAATAGGAAGGGAGGAGGAAGGGCTAGGCACAGCTACAGGCAGCTTTGCTAATTTGGTGATCAGATGTTTAAAGAAGTTCATAATTTATTATTGCTATGAAGTGGAAGGTGAGAAATAAAGTCAACTTACTAAAAATCTGATATGAATAATGGTAGAGAGAGATGATTAAAGAAATATAGGTACATTGCTTAGAATGTTGAGTGATAGTTGAAGTTGAGAAGAAGAATTTATAGTGATATGAATCAGAACAGTTGTTAAGATTGTCTGGGGGGAAAATCTTAACAGAAATGATGTAGCTTACATTGGAACTTCTAAGGACTAACAAACTCTAAGATGCAGATGAAGGCGGGTGCTTGTTGAGAACACCAAGGTGAACACCACCATGGGAGACTTCTGACAGTACAGCCTCTGGCATTGTGGTGTCCCTTTCTGTCAAACTTCTGCAATTTTTAGCTCTAAAATGACCTAAGTCTAATAATAATCTAAATTACTAAAACCCATGCAATGAAATATATTACCATTTAACAGTTCTCTTTCTGAAAACAATAAAAAAGATAAATTGTAGTCTTTAGTTCTAAGAAAAACTTAAGATATGAATGTTGGCTTAACACAATGTCAAAATTCATGGAATATAAAAAGAGCTGTATTTTTTCAGAATAAAGATTCTAGTGATTAAAGCTCTTTGGATGTTTCAATGTACAATGAATTAAATTCAAACAAAATTTGTGAACTTGACATCCTCAGATTATTTTACAAAACTCTATTTGTAGCACATCAGTATTGTTGAAAGGAAAATATGAGTTCACTAAAGTATCCCATTAGATAACATTGTAATTTTCCCCATGAGAATGTTGGATGTGCTACATTTTGTTAAGAAGAGACATTAAAAATGAAATTATAATTGTAATAGAAAGGCAAGGGTTTTGTGATAACCTACTGAAGGCTTCCTATTGTACTATAAAAAATTTGCATTTCAAAAAAACACACCCTGATGGCTACCATGACATCCTGACTCTAACTTAAAATGTTTATTTTGAAATACCATAAAGAACAACAAACAATGAAAAAGGTGTAATTTTAAAAGAAGATTAGATGGAGATTTAAAAAACAACAACTAAGATGGCAGCGGGCAGGACCAGAGGGAGGGTGAGTGTGTGAAAGAGTGAGTGGACGTGAAGGTGGACAACCAAACCCGAGTAGTGCAGAGATGTGGAGCAGAATGTTTCTGTGCTGTGGATGGGAGCAGCCGGCTACCACAGTAAGCGGCTCTTCAGGGAGCTTCTCCCTGCACCCCAGGGAGGTCCCTGGGAGGAGGCAGTGGGAGTGGCTAGGGCCCAGCAACCTGAGCCCACCAGTACACCTGGCATCATTGGACCAGTGGACACTCTGTGTCAACACAGACAGGTGCACAATAGTGGAGCTCCCAAGGTGCCGGTCATGGAAGCCGCAAACAGCCAGGAGCCCAGCACCATCCCCCATAGTAGGAGCCAAATCAGAGTCAAGATATACCCCCAGCATTAGAGGCTGGGGAGCAGACATCCATCCTCAGGCAATAGAAAGACAAACCAGCAGTTGAGACCCATCCCCAAAAACTACAGCAATTGAGCCCCCTGGGGCAGCAGCACTCCCCAGCTGCCAACAGCAGGACCGGGGGCTCCACAGAGGCCTGTGCAGTCTAGCAGCTCACAAGAGCAGTGGGAAACCTGAGCTCCAGAGAGGCTAGTGCAATCCAGCTGCCCGCCCACAGGAACTGCAGGGTGCAGGGGCATCAGAGAGGCCTGTGCAACCCAGCAGAGACTGTGTTATCCAATTACCCTTGGGACCTGTGGGGTGCTGAAGCACCAGAGAGGACTGTGTGAACCAGCAGGGACAATGCCATCCAGTTACATGAGGGACCTGCAGGGTGCTGAAGACCTGAGAGGCCTGTGCCACCCAGCAACCCATAACATAGGCATAGAGCCGGGTCCCCAAAGGGACTGTGCGATCCAGTTACTCCCAGGACCTGCAGGGTGCAGGGAAGCCAGTAAGGCCTGTGCGATCTAGCTGTACACAAGATAGGCACAGAGGATGTGAAAATGGAGGTGGAGTGAATAGAAGCTATGCAGACGATCTCCCAAGACCAAACAGGAATTACAACTATAATAAACACAAATCCACCCTGGCCAGTTTTGCTCAGTGGTTAGAGCATCAGCCTGTGGTCCAGAGAGACCCAGGTTCAGTTCCCACCTAGGGCATGTACCATGGATGCAATTTGTTCCCAGCCCTGGTTGGGTTGTGTGGGTGGCAGTCACTCGACATGTCCCTTTCACGTCGATGTTTCTCTCTCTCTCTCTTCCTCTCTCTCCCTCCTACTCTATCTGAACAACAAAAAAAAAGGAAAAATGTCCTCGGGTAAGGATAAAAAACAATAAAACAAAATAAAATAAAGACAAATCCTTGGAAAAAAGCAACAGAAAAGCATCAGGACAGGACCATATAACCAGGGACACTGATAGGATCTGCGGAGGTGTGAGAGGGTGGCGGGCTGGGAGCCCACAAACAGCAGCAGTCTTAGCTGTGAGCAGAGCCCTAGAAGAATAAATACCAAGCCCTCTCCACAGCACAGAGAGCCAGAACAAGAGCGCAAAAAAAGCCACAGCCACTCACTTGGGGGTTAAAGCAGAGGGAGGGCAGACTGGGCTGGAACCCCATGGGGACACCCAGGATTTGAAGGGCATTCAGAGTTTTTGCTGAGTTGCAGACACAAAGGACAGTGGCCAGTGTGCTCCTTCCCAGAGCTGTGGGGAAAAGCAGCAGCGCCCCCACCTTGAAGACAGCCTTTCCCATGTGAGGCAAAGAAATGCAAATTGAGGTGCATTAATAACCAGCATCTATCCCACACTCTGGAAATCCTCTTAGGCAGAACACCAGGGCTACATTCCAAGGCAGTGAGTAACTGAGACTACTAGCACCAGAAAAAAAGCTAGAGGATAATTGAACCTTTTCTGGGCTTGCAAATCTACCAAAGAAAGTAAGACTTGATGGTGGTGTTTAACGTGTGCCCAACCAGGCTCATCCAAACACAGTAGAGGGAGCCACAAACAGCAGTACACCAACGCCACAGTTAAAATTTGGCGGGCTCCAAAACCCACTGAGATAGCCAAAATGGTGAAATAAGGAAACAAATCACAAATGAAAGAACAAGAGAACTCTATCAAAGATGAGATCAATGAAATGCAGCTAAGAAAATTATCAGAGGTAGAGTTCAGAGCCATGATCTTCAGGAAGCTCAACAGCATAAGTAAGGACATCAGCACCATGAGTAAAGATATAGAAACATTAAAAACCAACCAAGTGGAAATGAAGAATGACATAGCAGAAATAAAGAACACATTAAAAGAATTAACCAGCAGAGTAGAGGAAGCAGAGGATCGGATCAGTGAATTAGAAGACAGGGTAGAAAAAAATCAAACAATCAGAAAATCAAAAGAAAAAAAAAAAAAACAGGACGACAGCTTAAGAGAACTGTGGGACAACTGGAAATGTAATAACATATGCATCATAGGAGTCCCCAAAGAGGAAGAAAATGGGCAAGGGTAAGAGAATATATTTGAAGAAATAGTGACAAAAAACTATCCTAACTTGGTAAAGGAAAAAGGCATTCAAGTTGAAGAAGCACTGAGAGCCCCAAGTAAGAAGAATCCAAACAGGCCCACACCAAGACACATTGTAATTAAAATGCCAAAAATTAAAGACAAAGAGAGAATCCTAAAGGCAGCAAGAGATAATCAACAGGTTACCTACAAAGGAAACCCCATGAGGCTCTCAGCTGACTTCTCAACAGAAACACTACAGGCCAGAAGGGAGTGGCATGAAGTAATCAAGGTCATGAAAAACAAGGATTTCAATCCAAGACTAGTCTATCCAGCAAGGCTATCATTCAAAATAGAAGGTCAAATAAAGAGCTTTCCAGACCAAAAAAAAAAAAAAAAAAAAAAGGCTAAGGAAATATATTAACACCAAACCAGCACTGCAAGATATGCTAAAAGGACTATTGTAATTAGTAGAAAAATAGGAAGAAACATAGAACCACACTAAAAAAAAATGGCAATAAATAAGTACATATCAATTATCACCTTAAATGTGAATGGTTTGAATGCTCCGATAAAAAGACACAGAATAGCTGACTAGATAAGAAAGCATGACTCACATATATGTTGTTTACAAGAGACCCACCTCACAACAAAAGAATAACATAGGTTGAAAGTGAAGAGATGGAAAAAAAATCTTTCAAGGAAACGGAAGAGAAAAAAAAAAGCTGGGGTAGCAATACTCATATCTGATAAAGTAGATTTCAAAATGAAGGCCGTAACTAAAGACAAAAAGAGCGACTACATAATATTGAAAGGATCTATCCAACAGGAAGATATAACCTTGATAAACATATATGCACCCAATATAGGAGCATCAACATCTATTAAAAATCTTTTGGAGGACTTCAAAGGAGAAATCAACAGCAATGGAATCATAGCAGGGGACTTCAACACCCGGCTGACATCACTGGATAGATTTTCTAGACAAAAAAATTAACAAGGAAACTCAGACTCTAAATGAAGCGCTAGATCAAATGGATTTATTAGATACCCACAGAGAATTACACCACAAAACCACAGATTTCACATTCTTCTCAAGTGCACATGAAGCATTCTCAAAGACAGACCACATATTAGGACACAAACTAAGTCTCTACAAGTTGCAGAAGATTGAAATCATATCAAGCATCTTCTCAGATCACAATGGCATGAAACTAGAAATAAATTGCAACAAGAACATGCAAAGACATTTGAAAACATGGAGGCTAAATAGCATGTTATTGAACAATGAATGGGTTACCATGGAGATCAAGGAAGAAATTAAATACTTCCTGGAAACCAATGAAAATGAACACACAACAACACAAAATCTATGGGAAGCAGTGAAAGCAGCTCTGAGAAGGAAGTTCATAGCACTACAGGCCCACCTCAATAAGCAAGAAAAATTTCTTATAGACTATCTAACCTCACAACTTATAGAACAAGAATGCAAACAGAAAAAAAAAAAAACTCCAGAGCATGTAGAAGGAAGGAAATAGCAAAGATCAGAGCAGAAATAAATGACATGGAGACGAAAAAACAAATCAAAGGATTAATGAAACAAAGAGCTGGTTCTTTGAAAAGATAAACAAGATCGATGGACCCTTAACCAGACTCACCAAGAAACAAAGAGAGAGAACCCAAATACACAAAATCAGAAATGAAAGAGGAGAAATAACAACTGACACCATAGCAATACAAAGGATCGTTAACAAATATTATGAACAATTATACGGCATCAAACTCGACAATCGAAGCAAATTGGACACATTTCTAGAAACACATAGTCTCCAAAAACTGAACCGGGAAGAGATAGAAAACTTGAACAGACCAATAACAACAAAAGAAATTGAAGATGTTATCAAAACTTTCCCAGCAAACAAAAGCCCAGGCCCTGAGGGCTTCACAGGGGAATTTTACCGAACAGTCAAAGAACTAATACCTATTCTCCTCAAACTATTTCAAAAAATTCAAGAAGGAAGAC
Source organism: Molossus molossus (assembly GCF_014108415.1). Classification (NCBI taxonomy): domain Eukaryota; kingdom Metazoa; phylum Chordata; class Mammalia; order Chiroptera; family Molossidae; genus Molossus; species Molossus molossus. The sequence goes on from NW_023425346.1 coordinate 24,151,289, forward strand.
TTCCAAACTCGTTTTATGAGGCCAGCATAATTCTAATTCCAAAACCAGAAAAAGACACTACAAAGAAAAAAAACTACAGTCCAATATCTCTGATGAACATAGATGCCAAAATCCTGAACAAAATACTAGCAAATTGGATCTAGCAATACATCAAAAAAATTATTCACCGTGACCAAGTGGGATTCATTCCAGGGATGCAAGGCTGGTACAATATCTGTAAATCAGTAAATGTGATACACCACATAAGCAAAATGAAAGATAAAAATCATATGATCATATCAATAGACGCTGAAAAAGCATTTGATAAAATCCAGCACCATTTCTGACAAAAACACTCAGCAATCTAGGAATAGAGGGATGATATCTCGACATAATAAAAGCCATATGTGAAAGACCTACAACCACCATCATAATCAATGGGCAAAAATTAAAAGCAATTCCCTTAAGAACAGAAACAAGACAAGGATGCCTACTTTTACTACTGTTATTTAACATAGTAGTGGAAGTCTTAGCCACAGTAATCAGACATGGGGAAAAAATAAAAGGGATCCAAATTGGAAAGGAAGAAGTGAAACTGTCATTATTCGCAGATGACATGATATTATACATAGAAAACCCCAAACACTCCATAAAAAATTTACTAGACTTAATAAATGAATTTTGCAAAGTAGCAGAATATAAAATTAATGTCAAGAAGTCAATGGCATTCTTATACACCAATGATGAACTCACAGAAAGAGAAACTTAAAAAAACAATCCCATTTACCATGGTGGCAAAAAAATTAAGATACCTAGGAATAAACTTAACCAAAGAAATAAAGGACCTATTTACAGAAAACTACAGGTCATTGAAAAAAAGAAATAGAGAAAGATAAAAAAGTGGAAGCACATACCCTGTTTATGGATTGGAAGAATTAACATCAATAAAATGTCCACACTACCCAAAGTAATCTATAGATTCAATGCAATTCCCATCAAAATACCAACAACATACTTCTAGAACAAATACTTCAAAAGTTCATATGGAACCAAAAAAAGACCTCGAATAGCCACAGTAATCTTGAAAAATCAGAACAATGTTGGAAGAATCACATTACCAGATTTCAGGTTATACTACACAGCCACTGTAATCAAAACAGCCTGGTACTGGCACAAGAGCAGGCAGATAGATCAATGGAACAGAATAGAGAACCCAGAAATGGACCCAAGACAATATGCTCAATTAATACTTGACAAAGGGGCCAAGAGTATACAGTAGAGAAAAGACATCCTCATTAATAAATGGTGTTGGGAAAATTGGACAGCTACATGCAAAAAAAAAAAATGAAACTAGACCATCAACTTACACCATACACAAGAATAAACTCAAAATGGATAAAAGACTTAAAAAAAACACTAGGAATCCATAAAAATCCTAGAAGAAACTGTAGGCAACAAAATTTCAGACATTACACGCCGCAGAATTTTCACTGACACATCTCCTAAGGCGACAGAAACAAAGGAGAAAATGAACACATGAGACTACATCAAACTTAAATGCTTCTGCACAGCAAAAGATACAATCATCAAAATGGAAACGCAACCCACTATATGGGAGAGTATAATTGCCAGTGATCTATCAGATAAGGGGTTAATTTCCAATATAGAGAGAGTGCTCATACAACTCAACAAAAGGAAGACAAAGAACCCAATTAAAAAATTGGCAGAGGAACCAAATAGACACCTCTCCAAACAGGATGTACAAATGGCTAAGAGACATATGAAGAGATGTTCAACATCACTAACCATCAGAGAGATGCAAATTAAAACAACAATGAGGTATCACCTTACACCTGTCAGAATGGCTGCCATCAACAAATCATCAAACAACAAGTGTTGGCGAGGGTGTGGAGAAAAGGGGACTCTAGTACACTGCTGGTGGGAATGCAGACTGGTGCAGCCACTATAGAAAACAATATGGTGTTACCTCAAAAATTAAAAATTGAACTTCCATTTGACCCAGTGATCCCACTTCTAGGAATATACCCTAAGAAGCCTGAAACACCAATCAGAAAGAATATATGTACCCCCATGTTCATAGTAGCACTATTTACAATAGCTAAGATCTGGAAACAGCCCAAATGTCCATCAGTAGACAAATGGGGAAAAAAAAACCAGTGGTATATGTACACTATGGAGTACTATGCAGCTGTAAGAAAGAAAGATCTCTTATCCTTGAGACGACATGGAGGAACCTGGAAAGTATTATTCTAAGTGAAACAAGCCACACAGAGAAAGACAAGTATCATATGATCTCACTTATTTGTGGAATATAATGAACGTTAACAGTCTGAGGAATGGGGTAGTCCCAGAGATGTGGAAGTAGGTTACAGACTGACAATCCCCAGAAGAGGGGGTAGTGAGGGAGAGATAAACTACAGAACTTATATGCAGGTATGCATGAACAATGGATATGGACAACAAAGCTGGGGACAGGGCAGGGAAGGAGAGGGAGGGGGAATCAGTGGGGGGAAAATGGAGAAACATCTGTAACAAAAATAAATTAATTAATTAAAAAATAAAAAAATATATAAAAAAGATTGGATGAATTAAAATCTTAGTTTCCTAGTCATGTTCTTAATCTGTTCAATGAGAGGTTATTAGAAAACAGAAAATTTATTAATTAACAAAAGCTTTAATCTAAATATAAGTGAGCCCTTGGTGGGTTCATAAAAATCTGGATAAGTGCATCACTACAGAAAATAAGCATCTAGAATCCTCATCTTAATTTGGATTGATGGAAACTTTATTTTTTTCTTTATTTTATTTTATTAATTTATTTTTGTTACAGATGTTTCTCTTTTCCCCATTGACATCCTCCTCCCCATCCCCCCATCCCATCCCCAGCTTTGTTATCCATGTCCATCAGTTATGCGTACATGCATGTAAGTTCTGTGATTTATCTCTTCCCCTCCCATCCCCAAGAGAAACTTTAATATATGATCATATTTTATAATTTACATAAGTAGCTTAAACATCTTTCAGCTGGTGATTGCTAAAGAGAATAACTCTCAATCTTTCCAACAAAATTGCTATATGGAGTCAAGTTCAGGAGCTCATGCCAAAGCAAACCCAAAGTTTCTTTGAGGTAACATGTTTTACCTTTGAAAATGTAAATGTTGTTTCTAATTCCATAGTATTGTGGGTTTTTTTGTTTTTTGTTTTTGTTTTCCTCCAAGTAAATCAGTAAAATGAATTCCCTTGGAATTCATATGTATGCAGCCCCCAACACTTAGCCCGGCTAACTCCTAAGTCTGGATTTGAGATGAATGGAAGTTGATTTAACAGCAGAAGTGTTTATCCTGCCTTCCATTTTCTCAGCCATGATGTACATTTATCCAATACCTAAACCACTTCCTGGAAGTAAATTAAATACAAGAAATAGGAACTTGGTCATGCCTTAAGGTACCTCCATACAGAATGAAATACTTTATCCACCAAGATACTTCATTGGAATTTAATTACCTAGTGACAAACAACAAAACAAAACAAAACTCAGGAACAGTTTCAGGCATGAGTAGGGAGCGGAGGGAAGCTTTGACACATTTCTAAATGATTGCATTAAAGACTCTCAATTCTTTAATTCAGTAAACTTAAACATTCAGTAGAATAGTTTTAAAAATTAAAGATAACTTAGATTTCAAATACTATAATGTTCAATTACTTTTAATGGAATGTTTGACTTTTTAACCTGGGTTTCTTTGTTCAAACAGTGTTTTATGAAATCCAATGTTTAAAAAACATTTAAAAAATAATAAAATTGCCCCTTACTCCTCCCCACTTCACACACTCACTCAGATATTCCTATAGTTCTCGGAGACATTTCACTGTGGTTGGGTTTGATACCAGGAAAAAATAAGCACAGAAAGGTTCATGGAGGTAAGAAAAGAAACTAGATCTCCTGATTCCCTTTTCGGTAAGTTATCTGTGCTATTGCACAATACAAATATTATCACCCTTTACTAAAAAAAAAAAAAAAAAAGGAAAAGAAAGAAAGAAATTCTTGAAGATTCCTCAAAAGCCTTGGAAAACTTTTCATCACACTTAATATTAAAACCAGGATCTATAGTATAAATCTTCTATTACTTGTGGTTCCTAAACAGCTAAATTGTGCCTCACCTCTGTGACTTTGCACATGATGCTATCGAGGCTTGAAATGTCTTTCCTTGTTCTGTTTGCATATGTAATTGTTGACATCAAGAAACTCACATTTTAACAGGAGAAACAGGCAAATAATACAGAATAATTGTGTTAGAAGAAAGATTGTGATAACAGGGATGTGATCAAAGAGTGACTGGAAAAGTCCAAAAAGAATTGTAATAGAGTAAAAGACAGTAGTCGTTGAAGTTGACTTGAAAGGACAAATATAATTCTTATTGGCAAAGGTATTAAGATAGCAAAAATGGCAGAAGAATCAGGAAATACATTAACAAGCACGTGGGATGTTGCTAGAATATTTCCAGTTTGGAAATATTGACTATTTCCACTTTGGCTAGGATATATTACATGTAAAAAGGAGTAGTAGAACATAAGACAGGGAAGAGAGAATGGGGTTCCTGTCATGTAAATCTGACTTCCAGGTTGAGTTATTTATATGTAACCAGAAAGGAAGAAGACTGAGTCAAGATTGATGTAATCCGAGTTCCAGGTAAATAAGATCACCCTGGTAGCAGTGTAGGGTGTGTGGGAGACCAGTCAGCAGGATTACATGAGCCCGGGCAAGAAGCAATGGGAGAAAGAAATACAGTGAAGACAGTGATTGAAGTTGACGGATGGAGCTTACTAGTTAGAAAATGGTAGAAAGATGAATAACGATGTCCAAAGTTTTTACATAAAAGACTGCATGAGATTCCAGATGCCAGACTGTCCACAAAGCTTTCTGTCTCTAGAATGACCAGTTACAGAAAGTGAGTGTGAGACATTAAAAAGTAGAAACAACTTTATGGAAGTTTAACCTTTTATGGCTTCTGTAATGCATTACAGATTCAAAATGAGAGCTAGCCTTTCTTCTGATCAGGTTCTGGGATGAAGATATTAGCAAATCATAAAGATTTGGTCTAATATTAGAAGATACTTTTTCTCACATGAATAGATTTTTATAGGAGCAAATATTTAAATACACTTATACTGGACAAACTCTGAGTGCCTGTTCAAAAGCCTTGCAATCTGTTATCTATATCTGGTATCATCTCTATTGATGACGTTCCAACTATTCAGAAATGAAAAGTTCACTGAAAGATTTTTGTGAGCCGGTTAAAAGAAATCTTTATTTGATAATATATTTAACATAAAAATAACAAGAATTATGTAATGTATGTTCATTTTACGCTTCACCATACAAGTTCTCTGTTTTCATTTCAACTCTAGAATAGTAACAATCACTGATTTTATTGTGGTGACTTACAAAAACTAAAAGCTGTTATCTGTCAGGAAATAACTTTGCATATCTGGAAAATAATATACTACAAAACTCACAGTTGTCTTCCAGATGGACAACCACATGGCAAGAAGGGAATCTGGGGTACAGCCTATAACCTATATATGATCTAGCACATGCAATAGAGTAATGTAGTGCAATAGAGTAATGTAGTAATATGTTGTTATTGTTTATTCAGAATAAGGCAAGCGATGTGGTAGTCAAATGTACTTTGACAATACTTCTGTAATAAAGCCTCTAGTGGCAATGTTCCCTGTGTTCATCTAGCATCTCCATTCCAGACCCAGCATCCAGTCCAATAATGTTCTTGTGGTAGGTACTCGATAAAGACTTGCATTTTGGTTGCCTTTGCTGTACAATGAGTGACATTATATTCTGAAAACGATCCTGATTTTGCTTATTTAGAACAGGCTATTATGTAGTGAAACTAGAAAGCATAAACAGCATTTAATTGATCTAATCTTCTGCCTCTGACACACTATATTGTATACAGCGCCTTAACTGCTATTCTCTTACTCATGGTATGTGCACACGCACACACACACACACACACACAAATACCTTACCTCTGTCACAGTTCTCTTCATCACTGCCATCCACACAGTCATGAACTCCATCACACAGCCATCTAATTGGAACACAGTGGGCTTTGTTTCTGCATCGAAACTGATCTTCCTTACATTCAGCCACACAGTCCATCTGTTCCAATACAAATGGGCACTGTCGTTTTTATTAATGATCATACACAGTCACAGGCAAAAGAAACATGCAGCTGACAATACTGGAGATTGATTACACCATGGGGTTTTTTATTTGGATTTAATGAATATAATCTTTACAGTGGGTTTAGTATATGGACAACATTAAAATTAGATATTTGTTGAAATTACTCTAGTCAATGTACTTGTCCTAGCATTTTTGCTCAGAGCTCAGATAAGAATCAAGATTCTGTCTTTCTTCTATTTTTATTACATTTGCTTTCCTAAATCTAATTCATGTAATTTAGAGATTTTAATCAAATGATAGATTTTTACCTCATCTGAACCATCAGCACAATCATATTCTCCATTACATTTCAAAGATGCTGAAATACATCCTCCGCTGGCACATATATACTCACTTGACGAACAAGTAGGAGAAGCTGAATATAATTATAAAGTTGAGATTTAGATTCAGTAAAAAGAATGACTGGCTTCATGGAAAGAAAGATACATAATCATATAAAAGTTCATAGATAGTAACAAAAATAGTTCATTTTATTTAAACTATATTCAACATTTGATATTAAATATTCATTTAAATATGCTTTACAATATTGCATCATTGTATTAAATATACTTCACTAATATAATAACCTGTTCAGTAAGTATTCAACTCACTAAAGACAGGGAAATAAATGTTCTACATTCTCCATCTCTTTGATTTAGAAGAGAAGAGTAAATACATTTTCATAATTTAAATTCCATTATTGAAAAGATAAAGCCTTATATTATTTTCAAAATGATAATAGGATTGAGTGGTCCTTAGAAATGTTAATACATATATACATTGTATAAAGCTAAAAGTGGAAACTTTGGCATGACATTGTAATATCTATCTGATTATGTTGACATATTTGCATAACTGGTAAGAAGTATTTTTGTTTTAGGGTTTTCAACACAAATATATGTATACTTAACATAGTCATAGAATCTGAAATATTCCTTTATGATACAGAAAATAAAAATAACAAGTAGATAACCAAGTTATTACCAGTACCCAATCTAGTTGATTGACATTGCAATTATGATAGCCACCTTAGACTATGGTTTTGAGTTTGCTTTCATTCAGACCTTTGGGGTTCTTGCCCTTGTATTAGACACAAGGTAGACAAATGAACTTACACCATGACTTTGTGGTCTCAATTGCATATTTCAGCAATGCTAAAAAGCTTTTTTCGTACATTTTAATTGACAGTGTTTGCCTAAGGATTTGCACTAATAAAATGTCTGAGAAAATGTCTGGTTTTGGTAAGAAAAAAGGTGTGATCGGTAAGAGCAATGAACCATAGGCACGGTACTGGGACAAGGTAACATGTTTCGTATCTGCTACTCCTACCTAGTCTCTTCAAATAATTCTTTCGTGTTCATGCACAGATTATAGTATACTTTCCCTGGTAACTTCTTTCTACAAGGTAATGATTTTCAGATTGCTCAGTATACAAAGTAAGTTTTGATAGGCATATCTATAGAGACATATTTAAGAAGTAGAAATGCACACATTGGGTGTGTTTTTCCTACACACTAGTTTTGCTCTATAATTTTATAATTATTTTGGACCAAGATGCAAATAGAAATAATACTTAGGCTTTTTCTCAGTTGGTATCATGTAGAAATTACTATATTCTGTTTCATAATCTTAATTTCCGTAATTGAAAACCTGATTTTTATCATTCTTACAGTTTCAACATACTCCGTTATGTTATTTTGAAAAACAGTCCCAAATTGTGTGGAAAGGTACAGAAACCAGAAAGTCAAATTTGGGGGAGTAATGTTTAGACCTGAAACATAGTAACCATTTTACCTGCTGAAATATTTCAAAATATATGAAGGACACACCAATGAATTTATATACAGATACTTCAGATTATTTCTAGAAGACAGAAATTTGTGCATAAATTTTCTACTGTTTTCTGAATATCATTGTTCAAATTTAAATTCTATCAAGTTGAAATATCAGCTAAATTTAATATCACTGGCGTCATTTTACCTGGCTCACAGTTCTTCTCATCGTCCCCATATTTACAGTCTTCATGACCATCACATGTCCATTTTGCTGAGATACACTGACCATTGGAACACCGGAACTGATCTCTGGAACAACTCATTTCACAATTTCTCTGTAAAAAACAACACAGATGTAATTAAAATTAAACCCTTAAACACATGTAATTCTAAGATAACTAAACCCTTATGCATAGAAACTTTGATGTATAGAAACCAAGTCTGTCACATATAAGAAGCTCAGATGGTCATGTGTAAGTCCAGTGCTACACAACATAATTACAAAAATTTCTACTTTCATTTGTCTCTGTGGGTGATAAAACAGAGGGAAAAACAAACAAACACATAAATGCCGTAGCTCCATCATACTAATTAAATTCGTGGAGTGGATCATTATTCAATAGACAGTTATAAGGTAATGTGATTTTAATAATTTTAAGAGAGAATATAGGTTGTAGAGGGGAGGAGTTTAAACAATTAATTCTAAGAAGTACATCCAGTTCATTGGGAGTGAGGTGGGAGGGTAGCATGTGAAACAAATAAGAAATGTAAAGCAAATCTGTTTTGCATTGGCAAACCTTCCCTAGTGCTCTTTCTTTACCCTTCTTTCCATCTCTTTTCCCATCTACCTGTCCTTCTTCAGTTTGGCCTGCTGTTCATGATCCTCTCTCCCAACCATTGTCTGTCAAGTTTATTGTGCAATGAACTGTCACAATTGTCATTTCTACTAGCTCACATATAGATTTTATTTGGAAGTCAAACAAGATAGTAGATAAACCTTTGGGGATATTTCAATTCTTTATATGCAATCAATGAAAGGGATCCACTAGAAATTTACCTTCCTCGGGGTCTTCCATCTGATCGAAATGGGGTGTTACAATGAAATGTCTCGCTGGAATTATGTGTTTTCATTGTTAAGGGATTTCTCTCATTACTAAAATATACTTGTCTGCTTCTTCCACAAAAGGTGCAATATTCTCATAGCCTGTGAAACTCCCAGTGGACAAAACATCTTGATCTATTACTCCCTGGTTCCTCTTAGTCTTAGCCTCTTGTAAGGATGAAATGTTTACTTTCTAAATTCCTATAATTTTTCTCCTCGTTGATAGTAGTTTAATAGACTGCCTACTATATAATTTGTTTTTTTTCTTTCCTTTCTTTCTCCGTCCCTTATTTCCCCAAGTATTGAGACTTTTCTTTTTGCCAGAGTGTTTCTTAAATAAGAATATAAATAAAAATAAGATTTACTCCTTGTATTTGATACAATCATTGACTAGGAAAGACCAGCACCTAAACCAACAATTACAATAAAATATATTAACTGTCAAAATTAATGCGTATGGCTTTAGCTCAGCAGTAGAGCCTCAGCCCATGGACCAATGGGTTCTGGGTTTGATTCCAGCCAAGGGCACGTACCTCGTTTGTGGTTAGTCCCCAGCCCTGGT